>NW_027287427.1:53526661-54126661 GCF_022747635.1 Hetaerina americana | reverse complement strand
AATTGAAAGCGGTGTAGTGGAGACAACTGGAGTCAGTGTGGATAGTGATGTAGTCCCTTATTAAAGCAGCTCAGTCTGGGATATGAATCCATTATAGGTTAACATTTGGTTTACTGTGCAGCAAAATGTTTGTCTCTCGGACTAAACAAAAATATGATGCAATTTTTGAAAGGTAAATTATCTTCAGTTTAAACCCTTCTCCCTTTGCTCTAATTAGAGTATAAACAAATGAAATAACGGATTTTTATTATCTAAGCAGTTATTTTAAGTGTCTGGAATGTTTGAATATCTGCCATGCTCGTGAAAAGCTAGAATGGGATGCAACTCAGTCCACAATAAGGTAGCAATTTATTTGTTAATATGTCATCGCATGTCTGTTAGCAGATGTTGTCTACAACTTTTACTAAATTGTTTTGATATTCTAAGTAAATAGCTATGTATGTAAACTGAAATGTTACGCCTATAACCTACACCGAGCAGTTCTCTGTAAAAATTCATTTGTTAAATATATGAGGATAGGCTAACTTGTACTTTATGCATTGGTGACAAAAACGGAATAGAGTTTTCTTGGTAGGTTCGATATTTGACAATTAACTGGATTTATATGTCACAGACACCATTAAGAAAAATATGTGCCTCCATTAAGGCCCTTAGGTATCACACTTCCCTTTTTGTATGAGTAAAAATATTGGTATGTTTCCTTAAGCAACAGAAGTAATTGAAAAATATCGTTTCATATTCCTTCTTTCATTTTTATCTTATTTTAAATCATACATTCTTTCGAAGTAGATAATTCTTTATGAAATAAACATGGTCATTTTTTTGTTGACTACTCCGCCGTTATTAAAGTAAATGTTCATTAATTTCAATTCTAACCGCAGTACTAACTACATTTATCTTTAAATCGTTTGTGAAATAATTTGACTTTAGGAAGTACTCTTCTAATTCAATATTAAGTAATTGAAAGGAATTAAATATTATTTATATTATTTTGCAACTCGGTTTATATTTTTTCGATTCTAGCAAATTTAATAAATTACCTATAGGTCTAAATATTGTAGTTGTACCAATTTATTTTTCATAAGAAAAATATTCAAATATTCTGTTTCATGGTATAATTAAATCGAATTGGCCTTCCTTCATAAGTGCACCCGCGACACAATTGGCAGGATCCATTATTTGACTCAGTTTGTCCGCTTATGTTTATTTTTATTTGAATAATTTCGTTTCAGTGAAAGGTCCAGAGCAAAATTTCAACACATAATATTTGCTAACTCAATTTCCCAATATTTGGTGTTTCATCCTTAATGTTTACCTGACCAATACATTTATCAACCTACCTCGTGGCGGCCTCAAATCAGGACACCCTCATTGAAAATCACGATTGCTCTAATATTTTAACATTTACGACAATTAGTTGATGAAATCATTTTAATTTTTTTTTTACTTTTAACCGGAGAGATTCCGCGAAATCCGAGCTTGAAAAGATGATTTTGGTGGAAATGAGCAGAAATGCCTTTTTCAAAATCATTGCTGTGCTTTTTGGGCCACCTACCAGAAATTGAACGGTTCTCGTTATCCTGTTTTAATCTTTGTTTTTCCCGAAATTAAAACAACACTGTCCTTTATTTCAACCCCGCCGTGAGGAAAATATGAAATAAATGAATCAAGTGAAACTTTATTTTAACTGACAATATTAAAATGTGCAACATTAAAATTTATAATCTCCCGGAGAATTCTCCAATTCAATGGCTTGCTTCTTCATTTTCAAGACATTTTTCCGCGTGCCATGGGAAAAGATGACTCTTGCAAACTTACATTTTCCGCTATGCATATACAATTCTCTTATGCGAAGGTGGTTGTAAGTACGTTCGCGTAAAATATTGCGAAGTGCCTATTCATGATTCCGCAAGTAACTTTGTGAAATAGCTTCTTGTTATGCCTAGACTCCCGAATAATCCCTTTTGTGCCTCCTTTGGGCATTTTGAAGTTAGTCTCACTCGAAATATGTTCCGTCAGTGATTTCCAACAAAGCTTGTTAGCAAAAGTTTCTTCTATAGGAAAACATGAGGTTTAGTGGTTCCGCTTTGTTTTTCCATGAAAGGGTCCATATACCCTGGTGCGGGCAGCTATTTTCGTTTTGACTACCTTCATAAGGTACTATCTTTTTACTGAATATTATTACTTAATCGAAGTTGAAGCTTCTTTTGGTCTCAGAATTAAATTTCGGCAGAATACTTCAAAATATTCCTACGTGTGAATTATTTTACTTTCATGCCCTTACTAAACAAGAAGAGCTCAGCTACGTGTAAATCTTCGGCGCAAATGAATTTTTTATTTTTCCAGGTTCAATATGGATATGAATCCTTATTTTATTTCCACATAAGATGTTTGGCGCCTGATGTTTCGAAGGGTAACTCTATAACCATCCTCAGGACATTGAGTGACGTAACACCGAATACGATGGCAGAGTTATCCTTTTACACGTCAGCAGCGAAACGCCTGCCCTTTTGGAAGGTCAGAACATTTTATTCAGCTTCATCGTTAATTTTGTTCGAAGATTGTTTTCAGAAAATTTTCTGTCTAACCTTGATCGAAATCAAACACGTTCTCCAGAAGTAAGTGATTTTTTAACGCCTATAGCGGTTATGTTTGGTCATTTTTTCGAAATTTCCCTTTAAAGGATCAATATTTTCCATCGCTTCCTCTGGATGATACCAAAGAAACCTCAATATTCATTACGAAAACTGATCTTTCATACACGAATTTCAGCTGCTATAATTTTTCAAGCGTACATTCACAACAATGTTGTGGATATACCCAAGGCTACTATGTTCTCCCACCATGTTGTGGACGGAGGGTATAGAGCGGGAACGTAAAAAATATGCGAGTTTTATCGATAGAAAAAGTTCAGAATATCATGCATGTCAAGTGGTGAAGTGACAGTGATTTTGTGAGCGTGAGTTTGTTGATTTTGTGCTGGATATTCGGAAAGTATGTTACATTCACTTTAAGGGGCTTCCATAAACCAAAACGGCGCCAATAATCTGGAGGAAGTGACAACAACCTTAACTAAAATGAGTGAAGTTGAAGATAGTGGTGTGTACTTGTAGCAACTCTCATCAAAGTAGAGACGTACTGATGTTAATTTTCGAAGAAAGTTGACGGCATTGCGTCTATCATCCAGAAGTGGAGCTACTCATCAGCTCTATTCGTTGAGTATGTTTTTTCTCTAACAAACACGTGATGGAACCTTTTGAAATAAAAATGTCCGAAGTTAACCAAGCACACATTCGGATCATTGAGTTGGGACCACCCAAGAATATATAGTACATCAGAGAGGTGCGATTGGCAATTGTTGTTTACAGCCTTAAATATTAGTTCACTTTGGTCCTGCAGAAGGCTAACAGTCTGAAATTGTATATCCGTAGGATATTCTTATATTCTATGAATTAGTGGACTAAAATGGCTCTGAGGAGACTAGAGAGGAAACCACAGGCTACAATTTAAGCACTGCCCCCGAGAATTAAACTTAGTAGGCTTGAATAAATAAAGAGAACTTCAAAATATTTTGGAAATGTAAGGGAAGAACATTGTTTAATACGATCAACAATCAAAGTTCAAGGGGATATCCTATGGCAGACTACGACGATGAATGATGTTTACGAGGGTTTCAATAAAATTATAGAAATTTTAAAAGGGAAAAGCCTATGACTTTTTTAAAATTCTTTATTCGTCCCAAAATCCCATAAAGGAAAAGCTTTAGATTATGTGGGATTGGGACAACGGAACGAAATGAGATAGATGCCTGAGATATTCTTAATGCAAATTGAACTTGTAGCGGCCAATGTCGTCGAAGTTAGTTCTAACAAAAATGTAAGGGCACAGAAGATAGTTTTAATTTATTAATTTATATACATAACAGCAGAGATTGAAAAACTAAGTAACGGGCAGGGAAAACACCCAGAGTTCACGTATAGTCAGTGATCACAGCTGCAGGCATTGTCAAAGTGCTGACGAAAATTCAAGAAACGAAGAGAATAAATTTAAGAATCCAAAACAGTTTTATTGAAGCTACCTTTCTAAATGCCGTTGGAAGCAAACAAAAGAGATGAAACGGTAATGTGAGAAAAAAGGAAGAACATTAGAATTGGACAATTGGGCTGAAAGAAAGAACAAATTAAGCCGGAGATAGGAAGGAAACCGTCACGAGATATCCATGGATTACGACAGAATTACTGAAAATAATTGAAGAGATAATGAGAAACAGGAACTCGAGAACTGAAGGACGGAGGCAGCATAAAAAAAAGAAGTGGGATTAGCCGAAAGGCAAGAAAATCCAGGGGAGGACAAAATATGTTTATGACGATGTTAAAAGCATCCTCTTACACATAAAGATTGAAGAACCTTATGGGTTCGTGAAAAACGTACAATTCAGTAAATTATGAGAACGGAGGGATTCTAACTGTACATGAAACGAACGTTTCCTGGTGCACTTGGAATAGCTCTGTTATAGGTACAAAAATATTTGCAATAAAATACAGCGTTGATGATGACGATAATCGAAACTGCGCTTATGTCAGAATTCGATTCAGAAGTAAAGAAGTCGCAAAATTCAAAAGTAACCAGGAATCATCTGCATCTAGAGATCAATTATAGATTGTTTCGGATCTTATGAGTTAATCAAGAGATAATATCATTATTATGAGTAATATACATTTAAGGTAGGAACTGGATGGACTCAGACTGATCATCTTTACTTCCCAGCTTCATCCCTAAAGGCACAATCTGACGCCCCAAACTAAACTGTTCTTTAATTCTGAGTACTTCATATCTCCCTTCATTTTATCCAACATACCTCTCCTTTTATTCCTCCTTCCTCACTTGCCTTACGTCTTTCCCCATAAATACAGTCTTCAGCATTCCATCGCCAATTAAAATACTCGGCATTGACTTTTCCCGTCTTTTTGGACCTCTTTCCACAACCCTCTCTCATCCCTCGACATACACATTTCGTTGGTTTTCCTTTCCATTCATTGGACCTCTGCCATCATTTTAGAAACCTACATTTCAAAAGCCTCCTATTTACGTCTGTCATATTTTTTCAAAGACCATATTTTAGCATCATACGACACCACGTTCAATATCGAAGTTGATATCGTAATGTTAGAACGATAGGCTTCATTGCCTCTTTTGACAAAACACAGGCTGACACCTCAAAATACAATAAGCCATTATTTGATTCCGCAAATTTCCTTCCTCCATTTATTCCCTCCAACATTCTCCCCTCAATCACAGCATTAAGCCACCCATCGTCAGTTAAAACCCTCAGGCTCAATCTTTCCTGTCTACTTTAGATTTCTCCCAACTATTCCCTTTCCTACACCATCGTTCGTGGCACTTCCTCTTTTGTTTCCCTTTTGCTGCATTTCACCTTTCCCATTCTTCTTAACTGCAAAATTTCATAAGATTCCACTCTACTCTTATTGTCTTACTTTAACGATCCTATTTTCGCGCTGTATGAAACCATGGTCCATATCAAAGTTTGAACGAGTATTTTCTTTATATTCTTACTCAACGTCGCTATAATCAACCCCCTCTTGCTGTTAAATTTTCTTTGTCTTCTCCAATTCTTCTTCTTGTTTAACCTGCTCTAACTTATGACCTCCCATATTAAGGTTTAAATTGGCCTATCTCTTTCTGGATAACCGTATAATTCTTTTACATTGATTCATCGCACTAATTTTCTAATGCGCTTTGCAATGATTGTTACCCCTTCTCTGATTGGCCTACTAAAGCCTGATCTTCTGCCAGTCTCAATAATGTTACGATATCCTTACCGAATTTCATTATTCTCTCCAGTTCTTCCATTGACTGTTTTCTTCAGATTTACTATGAAAATCATGGGTGGTAATGGAAAACCCTAGCTTACTCCTTCCTAACACTGCCCTTCCGGACTCACCGTCCGCCGCTCGCACCTGAGCTGTCTGAGACAAATGTAGGTCGCGAAAACAATGCGCATTTTCTTCTAATCTACTCTTTTTTCTGATACATATTCATAATTTTTACCCAAGTTGCTCTATCAAACACCGTCTCGCAATCTACGAAAAAAAATAATGATTCTTATTAAGATTAACTTTTGCCTGATTTACTTTTGATAAGTAACATGCACTTCTGGTAATTCTGTAAATCTTTTTTTCTCTGTAAAGCCAAGCATCCCCGTACCAATGAATATATTTTTTTCCTTTTTATTTTTCGAATTCTAAGTCGAAAATATTGCATGGAAAGATATACTCTTGGCTCCGAATTTTATTTCCTCCAAATTGTGACGTAGCCTCCTGATATATCGTTGCGTTTCCCAAGAAGTAATTTATTTTACTAGAGAGTCTATTACTAGAGTAATCCATTTACTAGAGTTGATACGGAGATATAGTTCCCATACTTTCTATATTGTAAAGTTTCCAATCGAATAGTCCCAATTGTCCGACAGTTTCATTTTAGTCGCGGAATATTATTTAATTAATACCCTAGCCTTTGTGAAAGTTTTTTTGATTCTTGCACACAATTCTTAGAATATGTTGCACATGATATCTAAGGAACAGCCAATCGTAGCCGAAATGATACTCGAAGGTCTAAGAATCTATACTCGTACAGCAAAAACTATCCAAGTTCATCACATTCATAAATTAAACCATGCACCTCTACTTCATTTACATAATACTTTGGCTGCAATATTCTCTGAAGTCCGTGACCTATGTACCCACGTAAATGAGCAAATATTCCACTCTCGCGCAATTCATTCTCGCCCTATACAAGAAAGGAATTCCAGGTGCTGTTTAGAAGATTGTTTCTCGAGAAGACATCCACCCATTTAATATTTCATTTTCATGAGTTCTTTCATCGCGAATGGAAGAATTCCTGGATTAGGTAATTTCACACTCGTGGAATTCGCTCATTCTCATCCTACCCGTCACGCATTCCTTCCATTCAAAATAAAATCATCACCCTATTCGCGATTTTCCGGGAAATAATTGCCCAGCCGCCCGCGGGCGCTTGAGAGTTGAAATTTCACTGCCATGTGCTCCGTGAAAATAAACGACCACCCTGTCGGTAAATCGTTTATTGGTTGGCTCCCGGTCGCGCTATGTGTGTGTACACACATACACACACATACACGCACACACACACGCACACACACACGCACACACACACACACACACACACACACACACATATATATATATATATATATATATATATATATATATATATATATATATATATATATATATATATATTATATATATATACACACACTTATATATATATCCATTTATATATATATACATAAATATATATATATAATACATGTGTGTGTAGTATAATATATATGTATATATGTAAGTATAATTACTTATCCCCCGGCCTCGTTTCATTCTCCCAAAGAAAATCCGAGCTAATGAATAGGTGAAGTAGCGGGGGCGGAAGAATGAGGAGGAAGGTCGGAGGTGTTGGCGTGATATTTTGTGGGCGGGGGAGTGTGCGCGCGCGAGTAGGCGGGGGTTGAGGGCCCCGCGGATGGGGATGCGAGAGAAGGCGACCCTTTTCATAATGGATTTGAAGAGCACCGGGGAAATATACCTTCCGACACTCGCCTCCCTCTCAAGACCTTAATTATCCGTCCTCTACTTCTTGTTTTCGACACTTCCAATCCTCCCCCACCCCTAACCCCGCCCGCTGCTCCCCCATTGTTGTAGTTTTTCACACTATTAAAGGCCTTCTCCAGGCGCGGCACCAACTCCCCTCCCATTCTTCTAACCCGCTTTGTCGGCGTCGTGGCCCACTGAAAGGCAGCCAACTCTGCGTGCCTCTGTTCCTTCCTTTCTCTCCCTCTCTGTCTTTCTCTCTCTCGCTCCCTATCCCGCTCTCCCAAGGTGCCTTTTCTTCCCTGAACCCCCTTCCTCTCATCCCAAGACCGCTCGCCACTCCTTTCCTACGCCGGAGTCCTTTCCCCCCCTCCGGCCCTCTCCCCCCGCCTCTCCCAAGATTATGTAAGTTCTGAGTAATAAGCTATGGGGGAGGGGGTGTTCCTGTATTCTTTCCTAATTGGGATCAGCAGTTAGGCAAGGGAGAACTGAGAGGGAAGGATTGGAGGATGGGGTCAGGGGAGGATGGTGTGAGGGGGTGGGCTTTCCGTCGGCGAAAGTACATAATTCTCTCGCGAGATGATGCATCTTTCTCCTTCCCTCCCTCAACTCCCCGCCCATCGCACGTTCACTATCCCTCTAACCCATTCCCCGTTTTTTCGCCACCCACCCGCTCTCCTTCCGCTCACCCACTCCACGGAAACTTCTTCCGAGTCTTTGATTCCCGATTCGGGCGTAATTCTCCATTTGCAAATTGTTTCCCCGGCGTAAATATCCATTGCTCCGATGCCAAAAGGAGCGATGTCGTAATTGGACCCAGCCTCCCGCCCCCTCATCTCGTTCTCCCTCCATTACCTTCCACACCCGCACACGCCACCCTCCTATATTCTGGATCTTTCTGTCCTCCTCAGTTCGTGGATATTGAAAGATTCTGTAAGGGCATAATTATTCGATTCCGCACGCGATCGAGGGAGTGAAACTTGAATGCATTTCGCATCCCTCTCCCTCCGTGAACCCCCGAAGTGCATTGACGTGGAGGTTTTCAATCATCGTCCGCCGTCCTTCCTATTCATTTCCCACGCCTTTGACGTTGTTCGCAATCGGAAGCGCGCGGTGTCGTTTGAACTACGAGGGTGATTGCTATGATTTTGTTCACGTCTCGCGACGATGGACTCTTGAGGAATAGCCTCATTGAAATTGACAGCACAAAACGTATCGCTCATCTCGAATCATTTTGGGGCGTTGATGATTAATGCTACAAAGGTGTAATAAGGAGTCCTTGCTAGTAGGTATCTAATCTGTTTTCCATCTCTCCAAACAGTAAATTAGTCCGCCGCTGAGGCTTTTATGCACACCACCCTCTTCCCGTCCTTTTTTTTCTGACTAACTTGCCAAATCATCGTCTCTCTCACCGCAGGCATCATTCCTCCTCTCGTCTTCCGCATACCCAAATGTTCGTTCCTTGATTCGTGTACACCTGTTGTCTAAACGAGAAGAGGAAGAATTATGAGCGAAATTAAATGTAACTGGACTTGTCGCTTTTCAAAGGCATATGTTTTATCACTAATTATTTTTCTTGCCCTGTTCGGCTATCGCAATTTGTTTCCCATCGGACATAATTTTTGCTTTGTCATGCTCTATAGACAGAATGGGATAGGATTCCAGTTGGTTTTCGAAGGCCTCTCTTGCAAACACCTAACAAAAGGAAGGTGAGGCTTCCCGTCGTTTGTATTTAAAGTGGCTGAAGACGTAGCGCGAAATCCTTGAAGAGGCTTGTTGCCTAAAACAGGGCTTCCAAGTAGGTGCACTATTAAATTTTATAAAATGTTATTGCTACAATTGTTACTTGTTAAATGTATGTACACCTACTTGGATAAATAAGCACTTGAAATCGAAATCGTAGCGCGAATTTCACGGTAAAATATTTCTAAGATTATTATAGAAAAGGGTGGTAACAATTCTCATTGTCCAATGGAATGAAAACATTGAAATCACAGGGTTGTACTGTTACATGCATTGCTTGAAGTAAATAATTACCATTATACTCGTATGTGTTCTAAATGCTGTGAGCGTAAACATCAGTAGTTGTATAACATCTGACAGTGGAAGGTTAAGTTTCTTTGCTCTGATCCATTTTCAAGTAAATAGCAGTGCATATACATATATATATATATATATATATATATATATATATATATATATATATATATATATATATATATATATATATATATATATATATATATATATATATATGATAAGGCGGGTAAGGTAATAGTTGACGCAGGAGAGATCCAAGAGAGATGGAAGGAGTATATAGAAGAACTGTATAGTAAAGAACTCAGACCAACAAAGTTAGACATTGAAAAAGAAAATGACGTAGAGGAAGACAGCTTAGGTCCAGGCATACTAGACAATGAGATAGAAAGGGCATTAAGGGAGATGAAACTAAATAAGGCGGTGGGGGTGGATAACATTCCCGTGGAACTTTTAAAATGCTTAGGAAAATGAGGGAGGAAGAGACTATATGAGCTGATCCGTAGTATTTATGAGGGAGGAATCTGGCCGGAAGACTTTGTGAGATCAGTATTAATTCCTATTCGGAAAAAGGTAAAGGCTACATCATGTGAGGACTACAGGACGATAAGTTTGATATCCCACGCAGCTAAAGTTGTTCTCAGGATCATAAACAAAAGGATAGAGAGTATGGCAAATGATTACTTAGGGGATGATCAGTTTGGGTTTAGGAAGGGGAGAGATACGCGTGATGCCATTGCAGTAATGAGATTATCAATCGAGAGGAATATAGAACACAACCAGGAGGTATTTGCCTGTTTCGTAGATTTTGAAAAAGCGTTTGATAGAGTGAATTGGGAAAAACTAATGAGTATATTGCAGAAAATAGGAATAGATTGGAGGGAAAGGAGGCTAATCCGCAACCTGTACATGTCTCAGACTGCTCAGGTGCGGGTGGGGAACGGAGAGTCCGGTTGGGCAGTTTTAGGAAGAGGTGTAAGGCAGGGTTGCCCATTATCACCGTTGCTGTTCAACCTGTATGCAGAGGAAATGATCAAAGAGGCATGGGAAGAACTCGAGGTAGGAATGAAAGTGGGCGGGGAATTCGTAAAATCAGTTAGGTTTGCTGATGACCAAGTTTTAGTTTGTCAGTCAGCAAAGGGGCTGCAAGCATTGCTGAGTGAATTGGAAATTCAGTGCGACAGGTATGGGATGAGAATCAATATTAACAAAACAAAGGTTATGCGATTTTCTAGAAAGAAAAAGGCCAAGCTTAACATTAAAATAGGAGGGCAAAAACTAGAGCAGGTAGAACAGTTTACGTATCTCGGTAGTGTTTTGGACCAACACGGTCAAAGTAGTAGGGACGTAAGGAGAAGAATTGCGCTAGGCAAAGAGGCTTTCACAAGGAGGAGGGAGTTGATGACGGGGACTTTGAGTAAGGATGTTAAGAAAAGACTCGTCAAAACTTTGATATGGAGCGTAGCTATGTACGGTGCGGAAACGTGGTCATTGAAGCAGGAGGATAGACGTAGATTGGAGGCTTTTGAAATGTGAGTGTGGAGAAGAATGGAGAAGGTGAAATGGAAAGAGAAGAAAACAAATGAGGAAGTACTTGGTATGGTGGGCGAAGAGAGGGGTTTGTTGGGAGAAATCCTATGGAGGCAGGAAATGTGGATGAAGGGGGTATTGACCGTCAGCGGGATGTTGAAGACTGTAATAGAGGGATAGAATGTTAGGCAAACGAGGAAAGGGAAGGAACAGGATAGGGATGTTGGACTGGATGAAGGGAGGAAGAGCTGAAGAGGGACCTGATATAGAGTTTGATACTGGATTTTGTGTTTTGTTAGGAGTCCCAAAATGTTTATTTATTAGCTGTGTCCATCCAAAAACCTACCTTAACCGGTAGATTACCTAAAAAAAAATATGTGTGAATTCGAACTAAAATTTCATTGAATATGCATAGAAATAAATAGATGCTTTTCATGATTCATATTATATTGACAAAATTTGTCAGTTTGGTCGATATTTCAGTACCCTGAAAAACCACTGCTAGGGTGTGTGGTAGGTGGTAAATGCATAGCAGACTAATTTTGATCCGGATGTGACTCCTACCGCGATCGGACAATGTTATTCTGATTCCTCACCGTTCGTGGAAAAACAGATTAGATCTTTTTTACGCTTAATCTCTCTAATTTTATTGACATGATCTCTCACGCCGTAGCACGATGGGGGTAATAATACATCTTTGACATCACCGCTAAAGAGACATCCTTCCAATGTATGCAAGAGATGTTTATGCACTTCAGACGACGTCGTTTAAGGAATCGCCGATGGATTCGACGGGATTAGGGCATTTGGGAATTGTTGCTTTTTTGCATTTTTTGTATTTTTAGTGCCCTACAAGGCAACGTTAGGGTGTGTGGCAGGGGAATACACACCAGACAAATTTTGATCCAAATATTTTTACCCCAACCCCGGTCGGACAATGGTAAGGTAATCTCTTATCGTTTGTGGAAAAAATTGCATCTTAAATCTATCTATTCTACCCTTAATTTCTCTAATTTTATTGACTCTCTCACCGTATTACAATGGGGATAATAATACATTTTGAACATCAATGATATAAGGCATCCTTTCAACTTGATTTCACATCCTCAAGATTGGTAGCCTGATTGTTTAATGTGCTTAGGGGTAGATCGATTACGATTGATCGTAAAACTTTTGGCGGGTTTTTTAAAGCTTGTTGATAGAATTTGCTTTAGATGTTTTGACGCATGGTTTTTGTATTGGATAGTCATCGATTTTTTTAATAGTATACCTGTGAATCTAACTCTTGGACCTAATAATAATTTAACACGAGCTAGACAAATGTGTTACTGAAAGTGTGTGTTACTGTGTATATTGTTTCTAAATTTCTCTTAAATATTTTGGCTTCGGTTTCATTTTAAACCGGTTAATAGTCCTTACCGTTCAAGCTTGCTCGTTGATTGTCAGTCAGGCGAACGTTTTGCACCTGCACAGTGAAATCCGCCAGCCGCAGGTCACCATCTATCTTGTCGGTAAACGTTACTTTTAGGGCCAAGGGAAAGGATATGACCATAAAGCGGAGGGAACAGTCGCGTTCCCCGCGACCGGCGATTATGCAACCCTTCGTCCTTGGGAACGAGGAACACCTGAAAGGTGATATCGAAGCTTCCGCCCTCCAGGTGGCGATTGTGGCAATGGGGAAAGGCTTCGCCGGAGTTCCCCTCGTTTGCGTCAAGAGAAATTAGATCCTTTAGAAACGGTGCGATTCGTGTGCGCGTGAAGTTCATAATGTGTAATTGATTGGAGAGAATTCCGTGGAAATCATGGCATTGTGAGACGTCGTTGAGAGGGCGGAGGATGTAATGCGTCCTCGACTACCTTCCTCCCCTTTATCTGTCTCTGATCCTGACGTAACAGCTATTAAATCAATTTTATTCTAATAAATGTAATTTGATACCCAGGAGTTTGCAGCTGCGTCCTTCGGCGAGACGGTTGCGAATCCTTTTTGAGGTCCGCGGGCGCGGCGCCATAAGGGGATGAATTCAGACGAGGATCGGTGGATGGTGTGCTCTCCTTTCCGTTTTCTCCCCTCCCTAGTAGCAACTGTTTTAAAATTCTTCGTCCCGATTGTCGGTCGATGTCATTTACTTTGAAAAATGTTCTCGTAAGATTGATTTTTAATGGAGTGCGTTTTAATCGCTCATGACTCGTATATTGTGCCTCGTCCAATTTGCAGTCACAGTGGGTCTCCCTCACGCGCGTGGCATGCCGTAGTAGATCACATAGAAGACTTCATTGATGATCATTTCAGCCCTGAAAAATTTACAAAATAATTTTATGAACAATAATTTTTATCAAATCTATATTCAGATTTATTATAAAATTAACGTAATTTGTGGGGAAATGTCATGTTTATAGAGAACGCGATTTTTTGCTGTGATTTTCCCCCTGAATCAAACTTATCTTCCCATTAATCAGAAGTCCAATTAGTTCAGAAATATATATATATATATATATATATAAATGAACTCATTACATGAAACTCATAGCAAGAAATTCAGGTGCTTCACCCCTAATCGTCATGTTTAGAAAGACATTCCACAACGATCTCCGCGTGGTCAAAGAGGTTGGTATATTTTTCTATTTTGTGGGAACAAATCGATCCTCTGCGGTTGGACACATGATAAACAGGATATGGTTGTGAACGTTTCGTAAATTTGTAATAATGCTCTCTCTACAGTTTGCGAACCCCTAACTTGCTTGGTGTCTGCACCATCTTTAACTATTATGTTCGAAATTGAAAACATGAAAGACAAACATTATTTTAAAAATGGCCTGAATGAATAAATTTCAGAAGCCCTGAAGACGATGACCGAGTCGGACATCGAAACGTCGGCCTAGATGGGTGATATAACCCGGTGGAGGACCCGAGAGGAATTTACGCAGCTGATACGCAGGGAAAACACCAAATCTTTTATTATTATAAAAAGTTTCAAAATGGAACTCTTAAAATAACATTTTTCCAATATCTGAGAGAAACACTCCTCAGATGAATAAATGGAATGAGAATCGCCTTATTTGATATGGAGAAACTCCCCTTATTGTGTAGGAGTAATTTATTTAAAGATATATATTACAAAATGTCACACAGTATGGAAATACTTTCCCGCTAATTGGTTTTATAGGTAATGGTACATGAGTGCTACATCTGCATAATACCCCACAAGTCGCCGCGATGGCGTGTGATGTTAGGTCACCACCTGTAAAAAGAAACAAAACCACATTCAAAATCAACACATACATGCAAACTTATACCCAAAGTGGCGCATACATTCATGCAAAAATCCAATTATCTCCAAATATATGCATAATTATGGAACAATTTTACGCTAGGGAAAAATTGTTTCGCCTGCAATAATTTGTAGTTACCACAGACTACTTGAGTAATACTCTACTTTGATGAAAAGGGAAATGTGAGCCGTCACCACACGAAGGTTTTGCTTTCCGTTTTTTCACTCATTTATATTACTGCTAATTATTAAGCCTAAAAGAAACGCATAAGTTGGCTACTGTAATTTCATTCGGCAATTCAAAATTAAACTTTGCGTATAATTATCAAGCGTAGAGCAAAAGTCCCTTTCATGGTCGTATAAAAATGTGGCATCATCATCAAAATATGAAGTCCTCATTCTAATATTTCCTATTACATATGACCTATCACTTCTCCTTCTTCTCCTAATATCTGCAATTAAATATGCCATCGTAGCATTGACTATGGCCAGATTTTAGGATTGAACCTCGACGCTCTCAATTTGGTCACGACAAAATAGCTCTCTTTTCGATCTCTCCCGACGTCCCGTCTTAATCTTCTCTCCTTCCCCCTTGAGGCCATTTCTTCCTGTTCCCATCTCCCTACATTCGTTTTCCATCCGTTTTCGCCACCGCTCCTCCGCCGTATCCTCAGACCCCTACCCCAACCACCAGCCTTCACCCACCCACGCCGCTCTGACTCTTGCAGTTTGGCCCATCTTCCGCTCTCAACAACTCACGCCTACCCTCCAAAACTTGTCCCATCTCACCCTCCAACCATCCCACCTGCTACCTCCCTCCTCCTCAAAGCTCCTCCCTCCTTCTTCCTCCTCCCTCTCGCCGCACTCCCTTCCCCTCCCCCCTTGGCCTCCTCTGGGACCTCACAGCAGGCTTCACTGACCCCAGCCAGGGGCAGCGAAGCAAGCTGAAAAGTCTTCTCTTCGCCCTCCCTCACCACGGCCCTTTCGCTGCTGTCTCCCCCTTTCCCTCTCCACCCGCCATTTCTCGGGGCCCGTCTCCGACCCACTCCCCTGGCCTTTCCTCCCTTTCCCGTCCCTCACTCCCCCTTTTAGGACTCCTTCGTCCGCCTCCTTTCCTTCCTTCTTTCCCATCTCCCTAATCCAGTCTTCCCTCCCCTTCCTCTCCCTCCCTCCCTGTTCCCTCATATTTTCCGTCCGCCCGTCGATGCTGCGGAAGATCCGGCGATGCGTCGATGTTCTGGAGACTAGCGACCAGAGGGAGTTTCGTGATGGAATGTTGCTCAAGTTACGCCGTGCTGGGAAATTCAGATTGGTAATCTCGGGGAGGGAGAAGTATCGAGCAGAGTTTATCAGTCACTACTCCTCAGGGGACAATTTTCCGGTCCGAACTTCCATGGGAAGTTTTATGAAAATCTTAACTTATGCCGAAGCTCTAACGATCTTATGCCTTTTGATTTTTCAGAATATTATCTCAATTGGCAGAGATTATGCGAATAGTATTGAAGTCGGCAGCCCTACATGCACCGTTGATGCGGTAATTGACTTGAAGAGGACAAAGCTCACCCTGAAGGCTGGTGGCGGAGCGTCTAATCATACCTACGACTTCTTTAAGCCTGTAATATGCCCTTTCCGTGACCCGTCATTTAAGGATGCGTTTCAATTCATAAAAGTCACTGATTATATTTGAACTAATCTTCTTTCAGATAGGAGCAATCATTTGAAAAAATATAGTTGGTAGAGAAGGTCACCATACCCGAGTTTCAATTTTTAAGTACCATAAGGTGTGTAATACAGTGTACGCACATCTCCCTTGCTTAAAAAAATGTGTTGTGTAGAAGTATTGTGCGTATATTTAGGAAATACACTCTAAAAATTAATGCCTCAAAAATATTTTATAGAAGTGCATTCCAATTAACTAAACCTTTTTCTAACGTTTGATTCCCTAATTAGATCGTATGCAGAGAAGAGAGGCTATATTGTTTAAACGATGATATGGTAAGCTTAGTAGTGTAGTGGGAATAGATTATTAGAGAAACGAAGTTAAAAATCCCTCGTAGACCGAATGTTTACTAAATCTCGGATGTAAATTAAATATTAGTCTCTTTTGATATGATGTTGAAAATAAGTTAATATTACGAATAAGTCTTACGAGTACTTCAGTGGGGGATATCTTGGAAAATAAATTTGAGCGATTAAATGTGGAGTCGAAGGGTTTTAAACAACCTTCTCCCCCGATCGATAAGAAATTAGAATATCAACCTCGTCACCTAGGAAAAATTATTTGGCTGATAGCCTAGTTAGCATCCGTTTTTCTAAATCTTATTGTATGTTAACTTTAACTAGAAGCTCATCTCGCTCGTAGAGATTATTATTTGAAACTTTGATATTTTACTGCAGTTAAATCTCTTTGTAAAAGTGAGGCCAATCGTTTGACTTACATCAAGTCTCCCTTCATCCATAATGTTCTCTTAATAACCAATCTAGATTGCGTGTGACTGTCGTGGAATCGCCCTGTGCCACACATAATAACGGTGGAGTTTAGAGTAACGTTAAGATGTGGATAAGAAGGCATCCGAGCGAGTGATGGTTCGGGAAATAACATTCCCGGCGAACTGTACGTAAATGAAGAAGCACAACAGCAAAAAACTGTGGGGGAAAATCCTGAAGTCCTTACCCCAAACTTTTAATTCTTTCCAGGAGTTCTCAATATTTCCTAGCTCACCGAGGTTCAAAAGGCAGTGAGATGCTTGGGATGAGGTTTACTCCTCCCCTCTTGTCCTACTGCCTCCACTTCTTCCCAGCTCAATCCCCTTTTGCCTCTTCCGTTCTTCGCGTCGCCTCTCCTTTCTCTTGCATTCGTCTCCTCTCAGTGCCAAGAAGACCCTTTTTCCCATGCGCTTTCCCGCACAGTTTCCTCTCCATCCCCCTCTGGATCGTCTCACTAATGACCCAGGCCGGGGTAGGGGGTGAGAGCTCGGGTGGAAGAGTGGGGGTGGGAATCCTTGGGGCCTCCCTCCTCACGAAATAATCAGGATAGCTTACGAAGGCAAATCTCCAAATAAAGACTCTCGAATGTTTGTGACCGTATGTTTCTCTTCGTCCCCGACCCCGCCTGTCCCCTCAATTCCTTTCACATCCCCTCCCCTTCGTCTGCAGTAGTTTACGAGAAAACTCGCTTTAGGGCTCCGTGGGAAAGAGCAAGACAAATTTCTTCCGTTCCAATTCTTATTTACTTTCTGGAGTCACAATTTAGAGGACTCGCAGGTCAGCGTGCAAAAAGTTGCGTACTTAATTTGCAATGTAATTACTTTTCGAAAAGGTGGAGAGGGCCGAAGAATAATTTCCTTGAATATTTTCACGACTAATGACCATGATGTGAGGTAAATAATTTTTTTATCGATTAAGCATTATATATCAGTCCGTTTCAATGTGCCCGCTCATTCTGTCGTGAAATTTCCAGTCTAAAATTCCCGAGTATCGAACACTTACTTCTTCTGCCCCCTCACTTCAAGTTAGTACTGATATTGAGGCTTAGGCACTCATAATGCTGTATCTACGAGTGAATTGTTTCCAAATAGTATCCTTTACTTCAAATATTAGTTTAGAAGCTATCAATAACTGTATTTATGCCAGTAGAATTAACTGACACACAAGGTTAAAGTTATCCCAGTTATTTCTTACTTTCATATCTTTCCTTGTAATATTTTATTTAATCACTGACTCCCTCCAGAAGCCCTAAGTTAAGCCTTAGTGATAAAGGATTATTTATAAATTTATTTTTGTAACGTGTGAACACGTTCACCCTTTTGGGGAAAAATAGCCGTAAAACCGTAAAAATAAATTGATATTTCCCTGTTCCTTCTCGTATTATACGATGGATATCATACGAGAAAGAATAGCGATGTTATGAGCAAAGGAAGACGAGCTAGTTTGAAGCTGAATAACTAACGAGTTGCTAACCGATCAAGTTTCAGGATTTAGTTTGAATTTCTCTTGTGGGTGTAATGGAGTGTTTATGAAGGCTTCATGCTTCCGGGTTTCACCACATGTGTTGCTTTCTGCCGAAAACAGTTTCGCTAACGTTGCAGCTAGCGAAACTGTTGTCAGCAGAAAGCCCCCCACGCGGTGAAACCCGGAAGCATGAAGCCTTCACAATCTTCAACGTCGCGAGTCTTCGCAATGGAATGTTTAGTTTTGCCCAAAAGTAAAATCCACGTATATTTCTTGGTTCTTTCGTTCTTGGGGCAAAGTATTTATACACATATGCAGGGAACTGTACGCTGCTGTACTCTTCTGCGAACTGCTTTGGTTTTTCGAATAGTCCTTGTGTCTGGCAGGTCCTCACTAATTTTAACTTGAGTTCAAGTACGTCTCCGTAGCGGGAAGAAACTTGCATACAGAGCGAATTTTTATTTTTTCCGACCCGCTTCACTTGATAGTGATTCATTCTGCTCAGCTTTTCGTGCTTTAATTTCTTCCATATCTATGCATATCTACATACTACCCCGCAAGCCGCCGCAAGGGCGTGTGGCGGCTAATGTTAGGTCACCACCCGTAAAAGAGAATAACATTAAATGCAAAATCAACACAATCATGTAAACATATACCCATAGTAGCGTATACATTCATGCAAAAGATGTATATGTAGATGAAAGTATAAATAGATGAAAAGCCTTTTCATCCTACACGCATATAAACACATATACTATCAATTAAAAACAATGGCACCTTAGGATGCAGTAAAAATTTATCCAATAACGTGCGAGCTAGAAATTGAAAAGTAAGAAGGCGAAATTCCACTACCACATGGACATGTAACATAAAACAGTCTCCTCTCCCAAGGACGCACGTAGGGAATGAGACTTCTACATCTGCACAACACGCTGATAGTCGCGATAAGAGCGTGAGGCTGGGAGTTTTAGGACACCGCTCGTAAAATAGAATGCAACTGTATGCAACACAAACAAGAAACATGGGAATGCACACCCTCAAAGACGAATACGTATATTAATGAAATACTTATTTTAACTCATGAGTGAAAATTTCATATTTGTATACTTTTCGTATACACATACGAATGCATATACGAGCAATTATTATACACAAGAACCTCTGAATGCACTAGATGTCTACGCAACATTAAACCCTCGTTCTATCTTGTAATTAGATATTTTTACTATTACTTCCAATTTTTTACTGTTATGATTCCTGATTACCCGAGGAAAAAATGAATATTTATATCTGTCTGTCCCGGAGTCTATGTCCATTATCTTATCTTTATGGTCTAAACTACCCCGATAGTGTGGGGACATAAGAATTCCATTAAATAATCGCTTTCTCAAGGTATCGAATGAATTAGTCATCGCGGATACTTCTGAGCGTTTTATTATCCCTACAGTCACATTCTCTAGCTTTTCGTTTCTTTGATTGAGGCGATGTTTTGTTTCAGATAAGCCTATTTTTTTTAATAACTGAATAATAAAGGAAAATGTGACTTTGAATCATAATGAATAGGAACTGAAATCAAGAGAGGAAAAGAAAATGAACTTCTCGATTAAAATTCTGTTTAGGGTTGTAATGTAAGGTAAAATAATACGCGGATGTGAAAATGTGTGTGGTCATGTTGTTAGTGATGGAGATATAAAAATAATTTAAGAGAACGTTAATTAGCAGATTTGGAAGATCAAATACTTATTTTCGATAAATCAAGATGAGTTAATGGATACCAAACTCCATTTCACTCTTCAGTTTTTTTTCATGCAAGTAACTGAGTGTCTTCTTCATGCTCAATGTAAATGCTTCCTTGATGATTTTTTCTACCAGTCTCATTTTGAATACCTCGCTTTCGTTCGAGCCCATGTTTAGAAATATTTTTCTTAAGATTTTCCGCATTTCCGTTCAATACCTCTGTTAATTACCTCAAAATGGTCGAATTTGTATGTTATGTCATCGCCAACCGCTTCATTTAACCCTTCCATTAATTCATTTTTGAATTTCGGGGTGCACACACTCTTTGTGTCTTGCATTATTTTCTGGTTGTCATGAGCCATTGAGTCATTCAGTTTCCCTTAAAATTAATTTCAATCATAATAAGACTTTCATCGAAGTCATTAATTATATGTAAAGTAAAAATTCTGTATCTTCGCGTTGCTGTTATTTCATCCATTTGCATAGTACAATGGGCTTATCGACGATTTTATAAACAACCTTCATGACGAAATATGGGAGTTTCTGGTTAGGAAATGGCCGCCCAAATCCTGCCTTTGATAAAAAGAATACCAGTGGAATCACGTTGTCACTTAAGATGCACCATTACAATTTCAGTAGAACATCCTGCGTTAGTGAAAAATGTTTAGACCCAGAACTGAAAAATAAATAAAGATGTGTGGCATTAATATTCATCTACATCTACTTAAGACCCCGCAAGCCGCCTCAAGTGCGTGTGGGGGGGTGTTAGGACACCACCCGTAATTAAGAAAGAAATGCATGCAAAAATCCTTACCACACTTACACATGCAAACACACAACCTACCAACTAACATACACATTCACCTACAAATATACCTCATGTCTTTTCAATGTTTATTTTTGTTCTGACTTTTAATTAAATGTTTTTAATATTTCTAAAGTGACCTCGGTATCCTACTATTGTGATTCCAGATCTTTATTGGAATCTATCTCCTTTATTTTATCTTTGTAGTATGATCTACCTTAGTAGTGTGGAGCCATTATAATTCCTTTAGTGTCATCATTAAACTCGTTTGTTCTGAATCTTTCAAAAAGTCTAAGCCTCGTTTGTTCACTTCGTATCTCAAGTGGCTCCCAGCCTAAATCCCCTAAGAGATCTGTCACACTTGTGCTCTTATTATGACAATTTTTAATGAATCTAGCGTTCAGGGTCTCCGTGTTTAATTCATATTTTGTTCCAAAAAACTTGCTTCATTAACTGAACATTTTCATGGAAAAAAACCACGGAACGAAAGGCAGTTTTTGTTGTTGACAACGAGATTAGTGGAAAAACTTTCCTAAATTAATGGCGTACTCCGATTTTACGGTCCACCTCAGTACTTCTTGGTAAGCTCTGCTTTTTTCATTTTCATTTGTGAGTTGTCATTATTTCGGGGGAAGGGAAAACATGCGTCCCCGGTACTACGAGAATGCTCACTACTTATACTTAAAGCAAAGGACTTCCGGTAGGATTAAAGACTTAACGTCCATGGCCCTGCATCGGGACGCGCACCCCCGCCCCCTGATTGGGAAACACAGACCCCAGAGGTGGAGGGTTGCGGTGGAACATTCATTATTGCCCTGGACCTTTCCCTCTTCACAGCGTATTTTGAGGATTCACTAAATCCACATTCCCGCCCGCCCCTCTCCTTCCCGGCTGCACCCACTCCCGACTATGTCGTCTTCCGTCCGATCCCAATGCCGCCACTGCCACAAACTCGACACCGCCACGGCCGATTAGGATGTGCGAGGAGCTGGGAGCTCTCGATGAGCCCTCTTCAAATTGCGTCACCCTATCTGGAGCACGAATAGGGAGTTAGATATACGTACGTATGCCCCTCGTTTGCACATATGCACACTCGTGTACCCAAATAAAATGAAAGATGTCTTTCTTTCGCATGCGACTCAACTTACTCGGCATGCTTCTCATGTGAGGTGAGTAGTCAATTAACGCCGCTATAGTGGTCGACGTTATCGATTTGCCATCCAGTCTACGTGTGATGAGTTAGATGATTGTTCGGGGGGGGGGATGTGTTTCCATCACATGTTAATGAAGCTCGACGCTTATGCACAAAAGAGACTGAGAAATGCGGTCATCTTAATTTTCCTCGTCTTAATTTGCGGTCGTCTTAATTTGCGGTCGTCTTAATTTTGGCCCAGGTTCGATTCCCGTGCACGCCTCTGGATACCTTCAGCTGCACGCTAGTCGCGTGATTTTTCGGATTTTCCAGGTCATCTTGGAAAGCCTTAGGTGGCACACAAAAAGGAATAGCCACCCTACCATGATGTGTGATTTTCCCAGTCCGGTGGGCGTAGTACTGGGTGGGCTCTATTAAGCCAGCCTTTAGTTTGATCATGGTGGTGGTTGTGTTTGATGTAAGCCATAGCCGGCGGGTTTGAACTGCTGTTGACTGAATGCAGCGTTTCTTGTATTTTCGTTGTCCTTATTCACTATATAATGGA
The DNA here is from genome assembly GCF_022747635.1 of Hetaerina americana. Lineage (NCBI taxonomy): Eukaryota > Metazoa > Arthropoda > Insecta > Odonata > Calopterygidae > Hetaerina > Hetaerina americana. The sequence continues at coordinate 54,103,989 of NW_027287427.1, read as the reverse complement.
TCCATCACTATATTAGATCAAAATAAAATTAATTGTGTAGTTAAAAAATAAAAAATAAATACTACGGCGTGCTACCTCTAAACATATCGCTGTGCAATTTCATGTGATAACGTTCGTTGGTACACGAATATCGGTACCACCACCGTTGTTTCTACGTGGTGGAGTGTTGTCTTTGCTTTATAATTCACGTGACCAAACTACATCTACATAAATATCCCGAAAAATCCACCAAAAAGGTGTGTAGCAGGGTGTGCATTCACCAGGTGGAAAGGTTAAGGGATAAAGGAGAGGAAGGGTGTTTAAAGGGTAAGGAAAAAAGAAAAAAAACGTCACTCAAAATCCCTGAAAATACGTGCATGGTGTTACAAACCCATACACATGTTGCGGAAAACTTTGTCCCAAAAATGTGTCAATTTCACCCACCACAGAATTTCTCGGGTAAGCCTAAAAAGGAGGGAATAAATATGAACCACAACTACAAAGACCATGTTTTTCTCATAATACTACATAGACCAGTGAACATTAGAAATTCATGTCTTTTACACTGGATGATTCTCGGGTCGTATCCCCAAGTCCGCGCTCTCCGATGCTCTATCGGCATCAAAAAGCGATACTTCAAAATGTGAGCATCGTGCATTCCTGCCCCCTTACCCGCCCCAGCTCTACCCCTCCCGGCACTCGAAACCCTTGCGTTCCCACGGATTCGCCCCCTCCTCTCACCCTCCCCCACTAAGAGGGCGAGAGAGGGAGGGTGGCGGTCTCGGACGGAGGAAGCAGGCGAGGCTCTGGCGAGGGAAGGGAGAGGAAAACTCATCTCGGTCCCAAAACCTCAATTTGTTTTCCCCCTTTCCTTGCCCCACCCCTCTAACTCTCTTTCACCCTCACTCTCCAAAGCTTCACTCATTCGTTTCGTATCGCCTTCATCATTCACAGGCACACGCCAGGCTTCTTCTGCCCCTATGGACTCGAGGGGTTTTTCTCTCTCTTTCCCTCCACTCTTTTTTTCAAGGAGATCGCGATGTGTACGCCAGCGTTTGTGTGCGCGCGCTCATGCTCGCTGCTGCAATTTGGCCGTGAATTGTTAGCGTCCGCGTCCTCTCCGGAATTGGGTGTTTGCCCGCCTGTTTCGTCGCTAGGTGTTTCTCATTATTCCGACTGATAGGGGATAAACCACACGGCGCGCCCGGAAACCTGGAAAAATCATCAACTCAACCGTAACACCACTCGAGCCCCCCCCCCCTCTCTCCCAGTCTTACGTGTATGGCGACTTGTCCAATGTGGGCGCGATAAGGCAAGACTTAATGAAAAGCTTGAGGAAATATTTGTTTGCTGCGGTAACTTAACAATTCCGACAGTCAGAAACGAGCTTTTTGTTTTTTTTTGTGGTTAATTAGTTTGTCCCCAGCTCTGAATAGACATCCCCCTAGCAAATTATCAAGCGTATTTTTGTTCTCTGGAGTTAAAGGTGCTTAAAATCATCTACAGTGCATACGTATTTCAATTCTGTCTCAACTATTTCAAATGCATACTCACAGATTGTTCCAATACGCCATTCTAATATATGGTTACTTTTTCTTGTTTGATAAAAAAATTGTTCCTCCGTCTTTCCTCGCCGTATATATTTGAGACGCCTGGATATTCATGGAAAATGAGGCTTCATAAAGTAAGCAATATAATAAAAAGCAAAGCATGGTCGACACAATGAACTTTCTGAGGAAGCGTGAGAAATCTTTTATATTCTTGAATTGTCCATTCTTGCTCGATCAAGTCACGCCCCTGTATTCGTCACCTCGAGGAATCTTAAGGTAAGCCCTAAAGTTCCCAATTGTGTAACATCTCCAGTAGTTTCTTGCTACCAGATAAAAAGCCCTTTATTGCTGCTGAAATAAAGTCCGTGAGATTTATTTAGCGTGATTGTTTTGAATTTTTTTCATGCAAAATATTTCTGTCAGAGTTGAATGCGGTCACAATTTTTCTTGTAGGCGTTCTCTTTAGATTTCCCTTACAGATGATGAAATCGCTTTCTTCGTCCTCATTTTTGTGAATACCTGGATTTTTTTATTCCTCCTTGTGTGTTTTTAATACTCCCTCTCTAGAAAAGGTGCAGCTAGGAGAAAAGATTTGTGTGGATATTTCGGATGAAGATACCGAATTAATATCTGTAGAGTAATAATGCTAGAGATTAATTATATCGGTACGCTGCTATACCCATTTTTCTACTCTTTTAGCCAGGTGTTCTTTTTTTATTTTCCCCGATTTTATTCTTTATTCGCATAAATTGAGTGCCTGATTGAATTTGCATTGGAAATATTTTATAAATAAATGCTCGACGCCATTTCCAACCACGGACTATAAATTTCGTGGGCTGGCAAAGCTTAAATAGAATTTAAAGCCTTCACCGATGTGGGAAAATTAATGAATCGTGCATTGGCTGACTGATAAAGCGGAATTGAACGTACTCTGGTCATTGCACCAACGCATAAGTTTCTCGCAAATTGAAGAAACTCTACGTAAACGGTTGGGGAGTCCATTTCCAAACGGAAACCAATTCAAACGCGTGGATACCCTTAGGCCTGAGTCAATAAAAATATCTCAACTGTTCAAATAGAAATTCGCTATTGATTCCTCATAAAATTTTCTCTTAATTTGATGAATAAAGTGCTCTGCTGAATACCCGCGCATGCATACGGCCGTGAAGAATCCGGGAATGCTTTCCTTTGATTCCCATTATCTGACTGGTAACTGTTTAGAGCAATTAAGACTACTTTGAACTGCAATACGTGATTAAGAGGAACCGATTTCCAAATTGGCTCGCAATGCTCCTATCGTTCCGTCCCGTTAACATGTTCGAACATTAAGTGTGGGACGTGGAAAAAATCCGTAAATTTAAACGCAAAAAGTCATGTCGTGATGGACTCCTTTAATTTTTCCCGTTTCAGTTAGGCCTCAGTAGGACAATTACTCGAATAAAAGAGCAATTGATGCGAGCCGTAGGGAGATTACGAGAGAGGGAGGGGGAAAAAAAGATAGGAATGTGACGCACGCGACGGTGGCCATCTATCGTCGGAAGCAGAGGACCTCTATATTCATTTGTCCCCGCCGAAGCATTATCTCTGTCCCTGGGAGAACGGGAGGGGTTGGCGGCGGTGGGAGTATGGGTCATTCGTTTGGATCGTCGGTCGCATTCAATTAGGGTCCTAATATAGTAATGACCTGCAATCATTGGATGGGAGGCCATATTTTCAAGCCCGAATCGAACGCAATTTTGTCTTTGTTTTTATCCTTAACGGCAAAACATTCCGATGCAAATGTGATTCACCCGGAATTCTCGATTTGGGGCCGAAAATTATGCAGTGCACACATGTATTTGTTCGGGGTCTGCATCGTTCACCCCCGGTCAAAATATATGCATAATATTTTTGCTGCCCAAGATTTCAACGGGACCTAGATCACGGGTGAACGAGCAATATATTTATGCAATCTGTAAAATCTGCGGGAAATAGATGATTGGAAATATCTTTCCGCAATTCGGAAAATGTTTCCGCTGGTGTTTTTCGCTCGCTTCCGCCGATAGAGTGCCTTGTTAATCCGATTATGATGCAATTTGCGGGTCGGGCCGAGCGTGGACCCCGAGATACGGGAGTGGGTCAGTGAATTGATGGGATTGTTGGGGTGGTAAGCGGGAGGATGCAAATAGCGATTCTGGCGTCAGGTCGCCTATTTTCGCCCGCTGAAACATTGCAATCGGATAGGGTCAGCTCGATGGGCTCTCGCATGGTCATCGCAGGGGTATGTGGTTCGATTCCTTTCGTAATACACGGAGTTTGCATTTTCATGCGCTGAAAGGCTCTCGGTAAAAATGAAGGTGAAGCGCAAATACTCCTGCTAGGGCATCCTTTGTTTAATTATCTATGGAACGCAGACGTAAATACAACCTTTGCTAAAATTAAGAGAAGCATTTCCTTGCCAGGATCTGGTCTATAAACAGCACACAAGGCCATTTAAAGTCATATACTCATATTAATAAGACCTTCTTAATTCTTAAAATTGATTTCTGTCAAAAGCATCGTCATTGTTACTATTTTAAATTATTGGATTATATGAATTGACTCTTTAATATGAATAAATTTTGTATTATGATCTACTGCTCTAAGTGCAGCGCTGTAATTAAGTGCTCCAAAGTTAAGATTTGAAGCCCCTTGAAATCAGTTCATCTTAACAGGCATGGATCGTGATTTGATGGGGAACTTAATCAATGGAAATGACATTTTAACGTAATAAACACTATAAAACTTCATTGTACAGGTTAGCATGATGGAGGCCAAGCCGTGCAGCCCAAATGCTAAATTTAAAAATATATTCAAATAAGGAAATCCACCCCTGGTACCAATTAGTTTATTCTTGCGCTGTTCCTTATGTTGCGATGTGAGTTTTTCGCTTTCAAATCAGTTCTTCTTATTTCTGCTGCGTGTGAAGAACGCAAAAGGCTTTACCTGATGGATCCGTTCATGTGATTATCTTTAATTTAGAGCTACTATCACCCAAGAATTTAATTCCAAACCTCTTCCTCGTACATCTAATCCCTCACCTTCCATAATTATTATCCTCCTCAGCTCACAATCAGACGAGCAAATGACGTCAGTTTTCCAGCACCTTCAAACAGTTAACGCTTAACTAATGAAGTGTACGACGTGTTGAAACTGTTACGTAGGTATCATCTCTTGTTTGTGCATCTCGAGGGCAAAGCAGATGCGACAACCTCCCCGAGTCCCCTGCGCAAACACATCCGAGTGTTTAGATTCCCTTTGAGGAGCAGAGGTCGCTTCAATCCACAGTTGATCGGGAATAAACGAACAACGCTTTCCCAGCGCACTTAACCCAGTCAAAGGTAAACTATCCGTCCCACTTTCTTACGCACATCAAAATACGTCAGAAACCACCACAAATATCAGGCCCCACCCTCCTCAAGTTCTAACTCCTGCCAATTGTTTATTTTCCGAAGCACACGGCTCGATACTTGCCGCCTGCTTGCGTGCGGATCGTAGGGACTCATGCCCTGGGCATCAAGGCGTCCAGAGTGAGGGCTTCCAGACCGGGCCCGTATTGACACAGGGCCGACCGAGTCATGCCGTCGAGAAGGACGGAAGTCCCTCGCAACAACAGCCAGCTCCAAGGAATCCCACTAATCTCTTTTCCAACCCATCCGTCCTTTGAAAAAATTAACTTTTCCGGGAAACTTACGAAGATCTGGGGTGTGCACATACCCTGGCACGACCACCCTTAACCGCCCTCCAGCACATGTGTTGCTCGGCGACGAAGGACGAGCCCGTTCGACGAGTAGTCGCCCCTGCGGCCGTAAAACTCCATTGCCCTTCCTTCCGTCTAGAGGGTGAGAGCTACGTAGAAAAAGGGGAGCGCATTGGAATCGCCGCCTTCGTATGTAAATCGACGCTTGTTCGCTTTGTTAATTATCAGTGAATACACGCGCCTGTGAAAGATTGGTAAATGTTTTCCTTCGAATACCAGGACGACTAATTAGCACGACTTTGAACTTCAAAATGTGAATTCGAGGAATCGTATTCGAAGTTACTCGCAGTGCTCCGATCGTTCCTTCACTTCAATATATTCAAACGTTCACCGCGGGGAGGAGAAGCCTTTTTAAAATTTTACGCAAAAAGCCCTGTCGTGATACATGTATTTGATTTTTTTCTCTTTCAGTTGGCCAAGTATCCCAAACCGTGTGAGCTTCTCGGAATCGCTTTGGGTGAAATGAAAGGACGTGAGCCAAATATATCAATAAGAGTTATGAAGAATTAGAAAATATTAAAGTAAAGTCCGCTTTATTCGTCCAAAATTGTTGCGAAAAGAAAGCACTAAGTGTGAGGGGTTTACGTGTGAAAATAGAATTAGAGTCCTCGCAAACGAAAAGGGAGCAATCGAGAATATGATTTATAGAAAGGTGCAGGAGACTCGTTTCTTTGTGACTAGTCTCCTCTTCCCACACGCTCTCGTGACAGATTACAGGGCGAGACATCTTAAATCATATACAAGTATTCCACCCCTCAAATAGTTGCAAGGATGTGTGGCAGGGTTTGTTAGGTCACCAGCCCAACTACATTTAATGTAATACTTCCACAAGCACGTGGCACCCAACGGTCCTCTTAAAGAGCGCATGGAAGGGGGTGACGGGACACCGTTCATTTAACATCCGTACTCACATTACATCTGTTACACTATTACGCTCCGATGACTACGCCAAGAACACGACAAGAAACCCCATTATAAAGGATGTTCTAACTTGCAATGAGTTACCAATTATCAGGTAGTATTCCAATCAAACAAGATGGAAAATTCGCTAATGAATCAGATCTGAAAATTAATTACCGCGACACCCCACCACCCGGCCCAAGGGTGTGCAGTGGGGGACGTTAGGTAAGCCAGCCATCAAGGGAGTTGAGGGGGAATGAAACTTGCATGTTCTTAACTATGCATAAATATATTGGTATTTTTACAATAAGTTTAATCTTACTCTTTGTCTTCGCATATCTAATGGCTCCCATCTCAAGTCTTGTAGTAAATGTGTTACGTTTTGTGCCCTATTGTATGAATTTACACAACTCCGGCGGCCCTTCTCTTTACCTTGTTCAATAATACGATATAGCTAGTGTTTTTTGAGATGGAAGCCAAATGCTTGCCTCAGATGTGACACCGAGAGAATTATTAGGGTTCCGTAGCATTGCGACACATCAGACCATGCAGATAAACTATCGTCGCTATTCGTTATCAAATTACAAGTGTCCTAGTGCTTCAAAAATTGTATTCAGAAAAGCTACATCCTTTTATTTTGCTATACTTGTTCAGAGAATGTAAAATTGAGCCACAACTGCACAATTAAAGCTAATGTACTCCCCCCCCATTCCACACACTTCCACGGTGGTTTCCCACTTAAAAATATGTAGATTTAGATTTATGTAGGGTATATATATCTGTAGTGCACACATCAGAAGAATATTCGGGTCAGCCTTAAAGACGTTCAAGAGACGGATCATAAGAAAATGTACTGGAAAGATAAGAGAAAGGTGTTAATCGGCTTTAGTTAGATCGCGTTATACGGCTATTAATTGAGATCCATGGGAGAAAATGTTAAATAAGGAATTTGGGAAGGTTCAGAGAAAAGGGCTAGAATTGTTAAAAATGTCTACGAGGAAGTAAGCGTTAAAGAGTAAATTGTAGGAATTGGGTTGGGAACTCCTTGATTCACGAAGATAGTAGGCATATTTATACTTTTAGAAGGTACAGGGCAGTTGTCTTGTGGCACACAGGATATTATTATAGTCCCTCATTTTATCAGTAAATTTAACCATTGAGATAAAATAAGAGAGACAGACACTGTCGCCGTCAGATTCAATAATACGTTCGTTTCTCATGCGATACGCATTCATAACAAAATGGACCCAATGATGTAAAACACACCAATTAATGTATAATTATATAGGCATGCCATTAAGAACCCAATAATAATAATATAGGCATGCATGTACTTGTATGTATACGTGAGCAAGTATATGTATGCAAATCCAAGTATGAACTAACATTTGTGACTACATGGCAAGTTTTCTAAAACCTCTAACTGAAAGACCTTGAGGTGGCTTGCGGGGTATTGTGTAGTACTGGTATATATGCAAGTCACGATCTCAGTTTTTTTTATGGTTTACCAAAGAGAAATGAATCAAGACTTCAGAATCTTTATTACTCATAATTATACAAGCAGGTAAGCAGGGAGTTTATTCCAATTGATACGTTAATTCCAATTGATAAGAAAAATAATACTGAGACGAGACATTCTTGCTATTTACCATGAATAGTAAATTCTCAAACGTCGTGCTGTAAGACTCAAGGAATAATTTATATCTTTTGTTTATAAAATGAGAAGGGAGAATCAGTCATGATTTATTCGACACGAATAAATCATGACTGATGAAATGTTGTCTTATCGCTGTTTGGTAAACTACTGTGCGAAATAAAACCATCACTCTGCGACGACATAAATGTGGGTGCATTCTAGTTGTTTAACGCAATTTTTCGTGGAACTAAAGTGCAAGTACACGTTACCTCATAAATCACTTTGATTCTATCATGAACTGAGGTACTCCATACAATCCGAGCACTTAGAATATCGTTGCTCAAAAAATATTCAATACATTACTCGTTACGTATGGAACCGACTTTGTTTACATGGAAACGATGCAGTGCTTTACACGTGTAAACGATCCACAAAACAGCAAACGGGGAAAAAAGTATTTTTTTATCGCTTCGTGCATTTTTGGTTGGAATCTATCGTTTGAATGGCCATCACATAGGAGTAGCCCACGACATTTGCAATTTTGTAGGTTAACGTGGTAGTTTCGATTGAACTAAAGAGGGATCTGAATGAAAAATAGCGGGCGACGTTTGTGAAAATTAAATATACCTTGTATGATTAGACAGTAATATAATTAATACTGAAAGTATCAACACATTTGTGATGGTAATTAATTGATATACCCTCATTGACATGCGGAAAAATGTAAATAATATATGATCAAAAATTAAGAAAATGGTTAGGAATATGCGAAGCAATCCCCAAAATATCGGTTGAACAAATTATAAAAATTTGAAGAATGTTTGGAAAAACCTTTAAATTATTTCAATTTCCATTACCAGTCATTTAATCCATTTAAAGAAAAATATACTTTTAAATGCGGCGGTGGCTATAGTGATTTTGAGGTCGAGAATTAACGGCTTATTTATTCAGATTTCAAGGTGTCCCTCAGAAGAGTGGAAATTTCGAGTGTTAGATTATTTTTTATTTAATGTACTTGTCACCCAAGTTCGGCATTATCGTATGAATTGTTGTATGATCCCTTTGTGAATTTGTATGTTTGTTAGTTACTGCCATCCAATCGCTTTTCTCGGTTCTCATTTAGTAAATATCTTCGAGATATAACCTAATGAATACCCATCAAATTTCACTCCAGAATTTTTCATTCACGATGAGAACAATTTTTCAATGGTCCAGTTCTCTAGAATGAAATTTCACTGTTTTATGTTTTTTTAAATAGGGTTAATGAGGGCGTTCACCGAATTTTTCAACCGGTCTATTCTGACCGGACAATGCTACGCAATTATTTGAACGAATTAGGTGACGAAACGAAATCCTTTGAGCAGTCCTGTTCACATTGCGGACCGTTCCTCACCAAGTCCAATTGGATGCGTGTAAGATTGATAGCTCCGTAACGAAGGAAGAAAGAAACTCTGTCGATCCATCATTTTTTTCGTCTCGTCTTCATCAGTCCTTCAAATGGCTCGTTTGTCTGAAGGAGTCGTCCTTAGTTTCCCCGAGCTTCCTCTCCTATGTCCGGGGCCCTTGGGGACGCATGGTTCTCGGGATAGTGTTCGAGTCTGACGATAATCCCGCCCCAAACCGAAGCGGTGGCGGCTCCAGAGTGTGTGATGGCACCCCCTTCTTCCCGGTTCCCCCTGGGGGCCCTCGCCGGGGAACGTTCACCGCCGCCCCCGCACTGTTTGTTCAGCCCCCACCTCAACCCCTACCGCCTCAGAAAACTTAAACCCATTCGGACAGAATGCACCCGGCTTTGGAAAGTAACTTCCCCTCGCCCCTTTCCCCCGCATCACCGTCCGTTGGTCTCCCCTCCCCCTCTGGGCCGCGACAAAAGCACCGATGTGTCGAGCAGACCATTTTCTCCCTCCCTCGGCAAGGGGACGGCTCTGGCGAGGGGAAGGGTGGGGGTGAAGGTTGGCTTCGAGTCTCTCTCTCTGGGTGCCATTACGAACGAACTCCCCACGCCCTTCCCTCACTCGCCCCCTTTCCGACTCCCCGCCGCCCCACCCGCCAAACACTGAGGGGAAGGAAGCTTGTTGTCGGAAGGCCAGTCCTCGCCTCCGCCGACTTCTAAGCTCACCCTCACCTCCCTCCTCCACCCTAAGCCCAGTAAGTTCCGCGAAACAATGCCCCTTCGCAGTGGTGGTAGTCATGGGTCATTTACCGTCCTGCTAACCTCCCCCGGGAGGGGAGAGGGCCTCACGTCAAAATGGCATGGGCGCCCGCCGAAAGTCGCGCTCTGCCAAACTCCACAGCCATCGCCGGCCTTCGAAGTGCTTCACCCAGTCGAACGGTGACTGCCCTCCTCCCTCTTGGTGTTCTTGTGTAGGCAAGTCGCGTCTGCCTGATGGATTTATCGTATATTTATGGTTCAACGGCGTCGTTCTGTGCCGTGGGCGCATGGCTACCTGAGGTGGGCTGGCGATCGGTCGGTGGGATTACGGAGAAGCGGAGCCCGTCACTCAAAAACGTCGAAAGTTTTTCGGGAGCCCACCGCCACTCAACCCTCCCCCCCCTCTTTTCAGCCCCGCCCCGTCCCACGCACGACCTTGGATGAGGAGGGCACCGCTAGTCGCTGTTGTTCTTCATGGTGATTTTAGCCTGAGAATGGCAATTTCTCAAGAGTGTGTGACCTTAATTGCGTATTGGAAACCACTTCCCGGGTGTGCTGGAGGCAATTTTCTGCCACTCCGTACACCGTCGGCTCTTTCAAAATAGCTCCAAAAACTTTGACAAATATGTGACGGAGCTAGCGTCTTGAAAGGGTGAGAGAGAGGCAAGTTAAACATTTTAGGGATCGCTATGTTGTGTGCCTCGAACCGAACAAAATACCTACCTTTAAGATCATAGGTTTGATAATAGACAGGCTGCCGTTTGCAAATGGCAAAGTGAAATCATTCTTGTGTTGATACATCCCTCGGCACATAGGTGAATGGTTTTCGGAAGATTCTCTGGAGATTACTGGATTAATTGCAAGTCAAACCCAACGGGACTACATATTTTTCCCATTACGTGTCCAAGTCAAATATAATCCGTTGTGGACTCATCTTAATGCTTCCCAAACCTAACCTTTCGCTTAGCAATTTTCCTACCTGTTATATGTGAAAATGTGCTTCCAAATTTATTAATCGTAAGATTACCATTGGTATAAATTGATTATTTTCAGTGTGGTGGAAGTCGTACATATGAATATCTGATCGTAGGACTTTTCCACTTGATAAAATTATTAAGTGGAAAGATTATCAAGTGGAAAAGTGCTACGATCCGTTATTCACCATTGATATAAATATGTATATTTACCGCGATGAGACATTTTTATATCTTAATTCGTAATCCAGATTGAAAAATATCTTCAAGTACATAACTGTAGTCGGTTGCTATAAATACTAAATATTCCCCTGAAAAGTAATTTCTAGATATGCCGCCATGTAATGAAATAGCACAGGTTGATTTAAAACAGTGGCGGCAAGTTCTGTTATCAAAATTCCAACTCTCGGATAAAAAATCTCCGGTCGTTCTTGCCGTGGCGGTTGCTTGTGCCATGAACTTTCCTTTGACCGTAAACAAAATTCGAATAAGAAAACTTTCTCATTCAAGTCATGAATAATAAATTGCTTTGACAAAAATTTCATTCCTACGCTTTTTCCACTTCCATGATTGTTACTCCTCCCACGTCAAATATTTATAAAACAGTAATTTCGCCAATTTCGAAACCAATTTTTTCCCCTGGAGTTCCATAAAGTTCGCGATCACCGTTTCTTTGTTCACTTCATTTCGACGTCGTAAATGATCAGCGCCAAGGGTATAGCAAGCGAGCATACTTTGTTAAAAAAATCGGGAAATTGATTTCAGGAATTGTCGACTGTTAAGCGGAGTAAGGAGAGGTGTTGTGTGGTGCTTAAACGACCAGTGGCTATTGATTACTCGGAAATAGGCCGACGTGGGGGTGACCCTTTTGGTGTCCTAAAGAGTCAGCGTTCATCGCCAACGCGGTTAATGTCTGAGGCTCTCTGATTGGAGAGAACGACCGGCCCGCCGTAAAAAGCCTCGCTACGTCTTAATAAAAAAAAACTATTCTCGAAGCACGAAACTGCGGGCGGGGCCCATTGAGACACTCCCCTGGTCATATCCGTCGCCGTCGGCCGTCGTCTCCACGGTGGCGAATGGCGCCTCTCCCCTCTTATCTCTCTCTCTCTCCCTCTCTTTCCCCTTTTCGAAAACCCTCTTCCGTTTCATCTGCCCGCCCGCCCCTTTGAAAAGAAGCCTCGCGCCTCGCCTCCCACGGATACCCTCATTTAAAGAGATCGCCACCCACGGAGGTGGCCATCGTCCGGGTTCCTGCTCCATTTTCCCCTACTCAGAATCGACCCCCGGCACACGTACTCAGCTTCGCTCCTCCGCGAGTTTCCTTCCCATTCCTCAATCCCCACCGTCCACCCGCACCCCCCTTCCTCCCCCACCATACTCGGGACAACTTACCACTAGTTCTTATTGAGCGACTCTGGGGACTGTCCGCCACGCCGTATTAATATTTATGTCCACTAGCGAAGACGCATAACACACTAGCACAAACACTCCCGCGTACGTAAGTACTTACCTAGGTATACCAAGACGTCGCCATTCGCATCCGTTTCCCGCGTCGACCTCTCCCCCTCCCCGCCGCCATCTCAAGACTGGTAGCGAGTACTTTTCATTCTAACTAGGGTTGCGTGAATAAGAATTTTTACGACCTTCCCATTTTTATGGTTTCTTCGCGCTTTTCAGCAGTGTCTATTTGGCTCCCAACCCTCTCGCGGGTAATTTTTCCGGCAGTTTCCCCGCCCACCTTGACTGCACTATTCCGCTGAAAGCTTTCTTGTCTAAAATCGCTTTTCGGTACCTCAAAGTGGCCGCGAAATTTTACCTGAGGCTAAATATCTGATGAAATTCACGTGCCCCTTTGATATACTCCACAAAAGCAATGTAGCCAATAAAACATTAAGGTTCAAAATTACGAGCGGTGAAAAATATACCTAAGTGATGTGGAAATCGTGTCAGCGACAAACTATTATGGCTTTATAAGTACATATACACTGTTCGGTCACATTTTATATGATTGAAAAATTTTGATCTTAGAAGATAGAAGCACATACCTACTAGTACTACGGCAGATCGACTTCATCTCTATTATTCACATATCTCATGTTCTATTTTGTTGTTATGCATCACCGGTGTAATCTTTTAATTTTAATAAAATTGACCAAGAAATAAAATTACTCGTGATTGGCAAGCATTGGGCTTCACTTGCAATGATACATACACTTTCGAGTTGCTCATTGAAACGATTGCCTACCGCCACGTGGTCTCAACGTTTCCGTAAGCTTTTATAATTTGTGTGGGTTTTCTTCGACTTAGTCAGTTACCTCTTCAAAAAATGAACCTGAAGTATTGGTATTACCTGGAAGGGAAATAATTGTCTTTGGGTTACTGACATTGTATTTATTCAGTGAACGCCATTATTTTTAGCCGAGGACTCTTTTTGTATTTTTTCTCGCCGAAATATTCCACATTCTTATTAATTGCCTGCAATCGGCAAAGAAAGGGTTGCAGAAATACAACCCTTTCTTTACCGATTGCAGAATACAATATTCATGCAAATTTCTAAATCATTTTCGGAGCCGGAAAAGTAAAATGGTCTCTTATGGGACTCGTATTTGGCGATTAATCGGAATCATAAAATAGAAAAATAATTCCAGAGTATCAATCGCAATAGTAACAATTCTGGCTACTCAACCCTAAATGCAGTTTTAACCCGTCCCTTTCCGTATTTTTACATCTACCCCTTGATTACCCGCACCATTGTTTTTTCATCTGGTAGTGCGCGCAGGTTTTTCCTTTATTCTCAAGTGGTATTATTATTATTACTAGGCAATCTACCGTTTAAGGTAGGCTTTGGATGCACACAACTACCATATAAATATTTCATTTCTCTGAAAAAACACCACCCAACTTCCTACTCTACAACAAGCCTCTCTTTATCTCCGTGAACTTACTTCCTCCCTTCATCCCGTCCAATAACCTTATCCTATTTCTTCCCCATCCTCGTTTGCCTAACATTTTCCCATCTATCGCAGTCTTCAACATCCCACTGCTAATCAATACACTCTTTATCCCTTTTTCCTGCCTTCTTAGATTTCTCCCAACAATCATCCCTTCTTGGCCACCATATCTAGCACTTCCTCATTTGCCTGTAATCTGTGTCTATTATCCTGCTTCAGTGACCATGTTTCCGCGGCGTACATAACTGCGCTCCATATCATATTTTGACGAGCCTTTTCTTAACTTGCTTACGAAACATCCCTATCGTCAACTCCCTCCTCATTGGAAACATCTTTGCTTAGCGCAATTCTTCTCCTTACGTCCCAACTACTTTGACCATGTTGGTCCAAAACACTTCCGAGATACATAAACTGTTCTACCTGCTCTAGTTTTGCCCTCCTATTTTAATGTTAAGCTTAGCCTTTTTCTGTCTAGAAAATCGCATAACCTTTGTTTTATTAATATTGATTCTCATCCCATACCTGTCGCACTGAATTTCCAATTCACTAAGCAATGCTTGCAGCCCCTTGGCTGACTGACAAACTAAAGCTTGGTCATCAGCAAACCTAACTGATTTTACGAATTCCCCGCCCACTTTCATTCCTACCTCCAGTTCTTCCCATGCCTCTTTGATCATTTCCTCTGCATACAGGTTGAACAGCAACGGTGATAATGGGCAACCCTGCCTTACACCCCTTCCTAACACTGCCCATCCTGACTCCCCGTTTCCCACCCGCACCTGAGCAGTCTGAGACATGTACAGGTTGCGGATTAGGCTCCTTTCCCTCCAATCTATTCCTATTTTCTGCAATATACTCACTAGTTTTTCCCAATTCACTCTATCAAACGCCTTTTCAAAATATACGAAACAGGCAAATAAGTCCTGAGTGTATTCTGTATTATCAAATCGTACAAGGAAAGATAAAATCCTCATTCCAATATTATCTTATCTGTATGGTGTGTACTAAAAAAATTCTTTTAGGGGATCCTATTTTTATAATCATGTGACTGACTTTAATAAATGTAAATAAGCCGAATTTAAACTATGGATTATTATTATTAGATACGCATATATATTGACGGTATATTGTTATTGACTGTTATAGTCATGTATATTGATCAGACTTGGGTAGGTTTTCCAAGTACCCTGACAGTAAAAACTACTACACTCACTAGTCCTGACTAACATGACACAAAATATCCCAATACGCAATGCTACATCTTACAATAACTCATTCTTTGGCACGGCACCCTTTCTACCTGCCTTGCTTCCGTCCAAAAATATATATTCATTTCCTCCATTTACCTCCCTTTCCCAACGTTCTCCTTTCTAATACATACTTCAGAATTCCATTGCCTCTCCTTATAGCCTGCATCTACTCTTTTACCTCAACATAAATACCCCGCGATCCACCGAAAAGGTGTGTGGCAGGGCGTGCAAGCACCAGATGGGATGGTTAAGGGATATGGATGATATTGGAGAAGAAATAAAAGAGAAAAAAAACCTGAAATAATGTGCAAATTTATGTACATGGTGGCGGAAAACTTAGTTCAAAACAAGTGTTTATTTCTCCCGATAAAACAGTTCTCTACTTTTTTTCCCTTCTTCAAATCTCTTACCGTACCAAATTACCTACCGAAGCCCATTTTATTTTATCATTTTTCTCTACACATTCATCTTAAAAGCTTCCTATCCACTCTCATCCTCTAGCCTCAGCAAATAAGTTTCAGAGTCATGCAATGTACTACATATTAAGTTTATGCACCATTATGTTTTCACTGGTCTCTTTTTCGATTTGTAAACAACAGATGTGGACATTCAGCCATGATCACAGAATAAATAAACTTAGTATTTTTTCACGCAAACATTTTCTTGGGTGAAAAAATACAATGTTTATTTATTCAGTGATCATGAATTTTCACTTAGTAGAGCCTCAAACCATCGAATTCATTCAGGCATGAATTGATTCCGGGAAACCATGTCGTAACTTTAAATTGATTCCGCTTTCGTGGACTGTCGCGGCCTTGCTAATTTCATCCTTCTATCTGAAAAGAAAATACTTTGTTGTTCCACATGTATTTTGCGATGCACGACCTAGGTTTTGACTTTCAAAGTCATCATCAGGGGATAATAATGACTTTGTAAGTTGAAACCTAGGTCGTGTATAATAGAATATGTGAGGTAGAACAAAGTATTTTCTTTTCCGATATGAATCGCTTCCACAAATTGACGCAACAAACCATTCTATTCATCCTTCTCATTAACCTGTACCGCACGTTACATGCATCCTAGGAGAGTTTACGGCCTGCATGAGTATTGATATCCTGCTAGTCGTCGCTTGGACATTGGAGGAAGGAGGCGGAAGTCTTTCTTTGATTAATTTTACAATTACAGTTTAGGAAGTACTGTTTCCTGTAGCTAAGAGGTTATACATTCAACGATTATAATAACTGCAGTCATAAAGAGCTGTTCATGCAACATAACATTTCTACTTAAATTGTAAGATGCCTATTTGCGCTGTGCGTGCGAGACGAAGTAATGAAAAATATATTTTTGTGAAACGATGGCCAAAAACTGGTCAACCCAGTCTCAAGGAGTCTCTCTTTGAAACTTCGATGACCACTATTCTGGGCTCTTATCGATCACCGAAAAGAAATAAAAGTTAAAAACCTACCCCTTTTACAAACGTACTCTCCATCTAATCCGACTGTTTTAGGAGTGCAATTTAATGGAAATCAGGGTCGTAAAAATCCCTCGTTTCATTGTGGCTTGCTGAGAGAGCAGAGCAGGAATTTTCTTGCATCACTCGGATCTTTGGGTGTTATTCAAGGAGAAATCGTCGGTCGCCCATGCTATCACAGCCTCATTTATTTTGTGCCATAACGACGTCACTCCTGCCCCCATCGCGATACCGTAAGAACCATTTTTGTGCACAGTGGCAAACACGGCCTTGGCCTTTTCCCAGAAGCGCGCGCTCAAGTCCAAGGCCTCCCCTCAGAAGAGAGGCGCTCACCAGAGAAGGGGCATCATTGTTCAGCGAACACTTACCCCGCGCTTTCAACTCGCATTGCTAAATAATGGTCGTATATCACTAATTAACTGCCCAGCCGCGCCTCCTCCGTCACATAGCGTTTTCGGTGCACGGTGGCAGAAGAATGGAATGAGGGACTAAGAGAGAGAGAGAGACAAGGAGGGAAGGGGAAGGAAGGGATGTGAAAAGAAAGGAGCGCGGATGTTGCACGCTCATCATCGTCCCACACGATCGGCGTTCGAAGGGCCGTGACGAGTAACTTCTGGGGACGGCGATGCCGTGGGGGTGGGATCGGCCCGGGGTAGGCGAGTGGTTTCGGCTGCTGGAGATGAACCTCCATTCCCTCCGAAAAGAATACTCCCGATTCGGGGACTTGGAACTGTACGGGTTGGGCGGAAGGGGGAGGGGTAGTCATAAATTACGCCACGTGGGTCGTTCGGAAGCGAAGCAAAAGTCCAAGGCCTCTCGCCCTGTGCACGCCCCCTCTCCCCCCTCGTCGATCCCTTTACTTTGACCCATTTCCCTCCCCGCAACCCCTTCGTCTTTTCCTCCCTCTCCCAAACACCCTCGCTTTCCTCCCTTTGCACTTTTCTCTCTTCCACGGTGGATTATGCTCCCCCCCCCCCAACCAACCCTCATCGTTTTAAACAGTTCGCTCTTCTCGGCATAGCTTCGGAGGTATTTACGTTCCCGGTGGTGTGGAGTGAAACGTTTTTGTGAAAAAATAAATGGGTTTGTACCGCTGTAAAAAGGACGTCGTACCGGATCCCTTTACCAATACCTACCGACTGGGGTAATATTTTGGTCTTTACCTTACCCCGACTACGCAGGTTATGTCGCGCCATGCAGAGAATTCCGCATTGAAAGCACGCATGCCCACAGCATCCATGCCCGAGGCGGGAATGGAAATTTGACCTTCGCGTCAACTGGAGGCCTGCTTCCTGCCCATCTGCTTAGGCAGGATTCCAGATTATAATCCTATGCAAAGCCATTTATATTTGAATATTTTTTCTTAGAAACTGGTGTTTAGGTATAAAAATATAGGTTTCTTAGAATTGATTTTCAATTTTATCATAAAAGCAATCGTGTGAAACTTTTTGGATTCATCGCTCCACTTGCATCAAATCTCGTTCCCAGTCTCACCCGCGGCTTTTCAGAAATGCTTCCCATCTGGTTTTCAGAAAATCCTACGGATTAGAATTTTAGAAGCTGCCCGTTTCGTGAATAATCGATGTGATTGAATAGAAAGTGTCATATTATTTACTATTGGATATTCTAGTTTGGGGACCAGGGAAGTAGTGAGAATATTGCATGGGCGACTCTAAGATTAGCAAGTAATTTGATCTTCATGCTAATATGGTGGGATAATTGTGCCCCCGCGTTATACTGGTTGTTGAAAACGTAACGAGAATTTAAGGAGCATTAACAGCTGAACAAATCGGTATACGGAATCCGTTTTCCCTCGCACATTTCGTGACATAAACAAGAAGAAACGTAGGTTATTGCCAGGTGTTCTAATAACTCTCACCACGCCCTAATGGCGGCTAGTAGGGTATGATGTAATTGTAGAATAGCTGTCTAGAATCACCCTGATAAGTAGGCAAACGCTGTAACCTACTAAGCTACCGCGCTCTCCCGCATTGTCAATTCCAAACACGAAATGAATATCTGTGAAGAGAATAATAGGAGTAGGTATAGGACAATTCCGGGAGAACGAGATTTATAGTTCTTATCACCTTTAATAATATGCTAGGGGGAATGTGGAGGAGTTCGTGTGTCTACTTCTCCGCTCTTCTTGGGGTGTTCCCCTTCGTCTCCTTCGATTCTGCCTTTACTCCCTTCCCTCACAACCCTTGCTTCCTTTTTACCTTTAGCCTTCTCTCTTTCTCCCTCTCTCTCCCCTTCCACTCCGACTCCCCGTGCGTATTCACTGTTTTGTTCCCGCTCCCCTCAGCACTTCCTTCCACTTCAACATCTCCCTCTTCCGTCCATTCTCCTCATTCTTGCATTGTAAGCTTGCCTTGCTCACTCCCTCCCTCCCTATCCTCCTGGCCCACCGCGCGAGCCTCTTCATTATTCCTGCCGGGCTCCGCAGCTGGCCCGGGGTCGAGCGGACGACGAAAATAATAGCGGACGGGCGGACCACCGTAGTCGGCCACTTGCGTGGACAGGTTTTGACTTCTTCACCTCGAGGCAAGCGGTAGGGAGACTTTTTCAAGGAATGAGAAAAGAGGAACCTGAAGGCGAGAGTCCCGTGTGTGGTGGCTATGCTCTTTCCCCCCGTCTGATCTCTCACTCCCGCCCGTCTCCGGATGTCGCTTCGGTCCTCGCAAAGTATTCTCGAGCAGTATCGCGTTGGGGGAGGGGGGGGGAGGGGGATGAATCAATTCGGATTATTGAAGAATTGGAAGGAAAGTTAGCTTGAAATACAAATATCAGCGTCAGGTATGTATTTGCCACAAAAATTAGCTTCAGTCAATGTCTCAATCGAATGAGGCTTGGAAAATCCCAAATGTTTGTCGAAGCTGATGCCCTGTGCTTAAAAGAGATCATCCAAGTCTAAATCATAACCTGTAAGTCGATGTTGAAAGGCAGGGCAGAGGTCAATCCAATGTCATTATTCCTTAAGCAAATTTGGTGTTTTATATGTAGCTTTGTGTAATCTAATCATGCTGAGGTAGTAACACTTGCTCACATATTTTATTCGTTCACAACCCAGATTTAGACGTGAAACGCCATCATCCTCTGATTACAACATTTCATGTTTTAAGTCGAAACCCTCATTGTGAACAAATAAATTTATGTGGGATAACCGAGTGTTTTTATCTCAATTCAGTTGGTAAATTCGGGTAAGTGGCGTAAGGATGTCAGATTGCGTTTACCTTATTTTTCGATCATAATTTTTCGGAAGCTTAACCTTATTTCTGTTGTGATCGCGAATTAATCGAGGGAAGCTGAATGTATAGTAGTCCATAAAATTCGATTCTGTGGCAGAGACTGAAGTTATTCCCCCCCTTTTTCGTTTTATCATCTCGAACTTCCTACGGAGCGGGCAAAACTTCGTGACGACCGAGCGGCTGGCCACTGCAGAAACGAAAGGTGGCCTGAAATTAACTTCACGCTAACTCGTGTTTGACCCAATCTCCCGTCAATATTTCGCGTAATTTCGGTCAGTCTTTAAACCAATGGGGTGGCATGAACCCCCTCGTTTCCGCAAGTGGATTAGAAATATCTCGTTGATTAGTCTAAGGTCAAGTTCATGTGGTGCGTTTCTTTTAATGAACCGGGAATGCCGTTTACACAAACATCGGGGATGGATACGTGATTAACTTGTCTTTTTTTCCATACACCAATGGCCACGAGGTCCAAGTGGCCTGGGGATCTCCTCCGGGCTGTTATTAAAGGCGTGATCCATCCCGTTCGTTTTTTCTGCGCTCACGGCCGCTCATAGTCACATTAGTATTTCGTGTTCGGCCCTTTTCTCACGCGAGGCGACTTGGTATTCAAAGAGCGCATCTCGATCCCCCTTTCACTCCCTCCCCTCGCTCGCTAACCCCTTTGATTTCAACAGAGTTTCTTGGGCGTTTCTATTCTCATCGCCTCCACCTATCCTTTATATTTTTTTGTCTAAATCCATTCTCCCCCCCCCCCCCCAACTCTCTCTCTCTCTGTTTCCCGAATTCGTTCGTGCGTTATTTTTCTTACGTTTCTCACGATTTTTCCCCGGTCCGTTCCTCAAATTTATGTCCCTCCCTTCAAACTGCTTATGGGGGTCCACGAGCAGTGGGTGTGTATGTAACTGTAAAAAAACGCATTCGAGTTTGTGTATAATGTGAATTTTTTAAGGAAAAAAATGAGATGGGCACATCCCGTGGAATCGGCTCTATCTCTCGACTTCCTGCGATGATGGGGTCCGCGTGACCTTTACCTTTTCTTCTCTTGCTTTATGTCTCCCATAACGTTTCCTTTTTTTCGGCTTTTCGGTGCTAAATTGCGTTTTTATTCCTTAACTGGGATCGTTAATGAACTCATTAGTAGCTATCTATATTATTTCAGGCTCCCTGCGGATATATTTTATGATGAAATCTCGAGCACCAAGATTGTGGAATAAATGAACGGAGGATGAGAAATGGCGTGAGGCCATATCTGGAGATGAACCTATGAGAGCAAGATCAAATAGAAGTTAAAGCGAGAGAGCACGGTTAATGAAAGTTTTTACGCAAAATATGGCATATATTAGTGACGTATTGAGGGTCAGAAAATGTATAAAACGCGAAATTATACTTGCCTTTTACAAACGACATGAGCAGGCGAAAGTAGCTCACGACATACCCTTGGAACCGTTTCCTTTCGGGGCAGGAAAAGTAAAAAATCTAATTTTAGATCTTTTCAGAAAACCTATCCCATTTTTCTGATTCCTCCCGTGCGACTGAAACTGGTATACATTTTACACTTCTGTGGCTGGTAATGTTTCCGACATGCTCTCCAGTTCCAAAGACAATTTATTCCTAGTATTGAGAGGCTTTAACTTTTCACCTATGACTTTCACTCGATTAGTTCCGTCCTCTTAAACCATTCAGTTTTCTCGCGTAATTATGTTTGATAATTCTGCGTAGCATACTTCTTTCTAATTTGTGAATAACAAGTAGATATCGTCCACATTATTTCATAGCCCACTCAATCCTCTCCCTATTTCTCCCATTTTACTACATATGCTCCTTAAGTAGGCTTTTACAAGCCTCATTTAATGTGACGTTTATACTTAACCTGGTAACTTCATGATACATATATTCAATTCAATAATGTGAGAAGGCGAACGTTTGTATCCACAGCAATTTTTACTGACCGACTGAAGCATTCATTATTTTATGTGCTCCACAAGTTCATTTAAATTCAATTATTTATCTAGAAGTGCCATCTGAGGTGCGAATAATCGATAAATGCCAAATGCAAATGCCTCTGTTTTCGAGTTCTTTCTTACGAAGGCTATAATTATTTCGGGTGGAAATGGGAAGGAAATCGGACCTTTAAAGGGGTGGTGTGAGAGAGACCATCTCCGCTGGGCACCCAAGCACAAAACACCTTGTGGTCACTTCCCCCCTCATCAAAGAATTAGGGAATTCTGGAATCCTTTATTAGAGCACGCCGCGGGACATTTACGTTGATTGCACCATTAAAAACAACCCAAGATAAATAGGTAGAATTTCGAGGGATGGGAAAGCATAAAAAGTGGTCGATCAGCCTGAATTCCCCTTTCCGAAATCGAATTCTTATAACTGGATGGCGGCGTATTTACTTTCGCACTTCACAAGAGCCAGATTTGACCCGAGGATACGGTGGAGACGAGAACCATTCTGGCGGGTAGGGGAATAAATAACATTGCTACGAGTACTTGCTCTTTGTCCATTCCTGCTCATCTTTTGATATGATTTCCTCCATCATGATTTTATCGCATGCAAAATAGTCCCTGTGGCCAACAAAGCTTAAAAACAATTTATAAAGTCTTCGACTCGTAACCTTCCCCCATTATTACTATCAGGTCGTGCCTTTTGCTTAAGACGCCGCTCGGTCGGCTAGCATATACATAGCACCTTTCTTTGTAGGATGGCGCCAGGAAGACGAGTTGAATTAAAAACAATCGGCATGTTCTGGTATCCTTTTGTCTTTTGCGACTGCTCTGCCGTGTTCATTCACAAATGGTATCGTTAGTGAGAGACTTAAACATCTCATGCTTTTCCTATTTGAATTCGTATTATTCGTCGACATAGTTAAATTTAAATTAAGAAACAATGCACTCTAGCACTGGAAGAGTAACAGGTCCTTTTTTCACCGATTTTTTAAGAGGGAATGCTACTTTGTGCGTTTCAATCCACGACTCATAACTTGATATCCTGTGCCTTAACGTTTTTGAAGGACCTCTCCGCTGGGGCGGCCTCAAGATGAAAGAACGTTTTCTGAAATTAGCATCTCGCGCCTTTGTCCAATCTTTATAAAGAATAAATTAAAAGTATCTTGATAAAAGTAGGTATACTTCTGTGTGTCATGTTCTGACTCGTAATTATTTCCCTTTGTATTTTAGGCTGCGCGCATAGGTTCTAATGTGATATAACGGTGCAATGTTCGCGTCATAAACGTCTTTGGTAGGTAAATTGTATGACGGCCCTGGTCTAGGAAGGGAATTCTGAGACGGTCGTAAGACCACCCAGGAGTTTCTGAGTTGTTTAAGAGCCAGGTAAAATATGATCCTCATCCCTTTGCAGGCTGTCGTATCCCAGGGATTGGTTACCGTAGCTTACCATTGTGTTCTTCTAACCCTAAATTCTCGTAATTTCTTCACGTAGACGTACATATACGCTGTTCATTCCCAGCCTAATATATTTTGTTCTCTGCTCTTCCACCCACGCCTTCCATCCCAGCAGTTTTCACCAGGCACCTCTATGCCCCGAAATACACTTTATGAGTCTGTCTTTCCTTTTCGACGGAATTTCAGGCAGGTGTATTCCTTGGTTTTCCCATCCCAGAACACCTCGTACTTCTCTCAGGTTTAATGGACTTAATGAGTTTAGTTTCCTGAGCGTAATAGTCGGTCTGCAAAATTATGGGAAATCCGTGAAAAAACTCATTCAGTTTGATTTCAGGAGATGTTCGCTAAACCTCAGGTATTTTCAAATGAAATATTTTTTATTTAAAATTCTTGGCGTGTACCAAAATTATAAGTATGCCTTCATAAATTACCTACTCTATTATACGTATGACAGACGCAGCTGCTGAGAACCCACTATAACCTTGAATAAAGCCCCTACCTAGCCTGTGTAACTCCTTGCGTGCTCGGGAGTGAACTTCCCGTACTTGGCTCTTTGAATTGTTGGCACCAATCAGCTTCATATCTAGATGATATTACCTGCTCATTATCACCCTGCAAAAGGCCACTTAGGGACAAAGTAGGGACGTGAATTGTTTGGCACATGTCTCGCCCGTAATCACACGCTTGCAATCGTTGCCAACACCTCCACTCCCAACATTATCTGTTTATAACCCCGGTGGATGTCTATAAAATTAGCTCTAATTTTTTCCCGGAATGGAAACTCGTAATTTTTGTCCCAGGCGCGTCAAGCACCTCTGGCTTGTATGTCGAAGCGTTGATTAGTATAAATACGGGAGCCGGGAACCGATTTTTATCTGCCGCGCTAATTCTCGATTGACGCCTCAATCCAAACAGGTGTCTTCCCCCTCCCTCCGTCCCCCCACTTTGCACCCTCCAATTTCTTTCATTTTCATCGTGAATTGGTAATTTGATCTTAGGATAATATTATGAAAGCTCCCGAGGAGAGCACCAACCCAAATCTCGTCAGCCTCATCGCCCTAATATGGGCGCACGTAATCGCGGCCGTCGTTGAGCAAAGGAGGATGTGACCGCGACCACTGATTGCAACGTAAACCGGGCCACCTAATTCGAATGTTTGCCGTCGGCAGTCTATGGGAGGGAGGAGGAATAGACGCCAGAGCTCCCCAGAAATTGGCATTCGCGGCAGACTCACTGCCTCTCCCCGAACCCCCACCCCAGGGGGTGAAGTCAAAAATTGCAGGGCAGCATGCGATGTTTAGATTGAGCGCGAACATCTGTAGGAGTCAAGGCATGAATTTAAAGCGCGCGGGTGGAATTAACATTTTCTTCCATCCGGGCCGTAAAACAAGCCCATGTCGAGCCGTCGTCTGTGGTCTTGCTCGGAAGGGATGCTTTTGGGGAAGGGGGGGGGGTGCAGGGAGGAGGGAAGGATGGGAGGACGACTACAATGCTCCGGTGTAACTTTATAGGACGGAGACAATGGGGAAAACCTTCGTAACATACATAAGGACACAAGAATGGCGTGCTGGAGGGGAGGGTGGGACGTGGGGACGGCAGGCAGGCAGGGGGCCAGGGGCTCGCTTGTCCACCCCGGAGTCCGAGACCTCTTCATCTTGTATTCAGTTCCCTTTTTTTCACCCTCTCCGTCCTCGCGTCCCTTTCGCCCCGCCCGTCGGTCCCTCTAGAGGAAGGGGTGGAGGCGAGCGAGAGGGAAAGGGACCGCTCGCCCCGCCGACTGAGAAGACTTTTCTTTCCAGGCCAGAAGGGCGAGAGCGGTCTGGGCCCGCGCGCTGATTGAAATGGGGTAACCAAATTCTACGGCCGCCACCCTGCTTGCGTTCTCCCAGGAAACTCTCCTCTGCCTCTCCCCCACCCACTCTCCTTCCCTGATCGTCTTTTTTCTCTCCTCCCTTCCTTCCCTTGCCACTTCGCCCTCATCCCCCCCACCTCAACCCCGCCCGTCACTCCAGGCCATGCGTAACGCCCACCCATAAGGGCACAGACCAGCCAATCCCTCCTCCTTCCACGGCGGCTCATCTATCCCTCCATTCCCCATCCCCCGACGGGGTCCCCCTCCTCAAGTCCCTTTCCCCTCTCCGTTTCCCCTCCCTTCCCCTCCTCTGACGCTGTCCGACAGACTTCTCCACCGCGTTCTCGGCTCATTCCAACCTCGACCTCAGAACGGGTAGAACGGAAAGTACGGCCCCACCGGTGCAGGCGGGCAGCGTCGCGTCGTTTCCCCACTTCTCCGTGAGTTCGCGCTAGCAGACGGGAGGGCTCGCTCCTCTCCCTGCCCATGCCCGAAGGTCTCCCGCCACTTCCCCCCTTTCCGATATACCCTTCGCCAGCCGTCCCTGGTTCCCGTAGTCGGACGACCCCCGCTCGCACCGCCGCCGACCGAAACCTCCCCGCTCCCGCGGTTCCTCGGGTGTTCAGAGAGACTCTCCTCATCGTCCCTCTGCGCAACCGTGAACCATCAATGCAGTTCCGTCGTGACTGACCGTAATCAGGATTTTTTTCGTCTGTGATATATCGTGTGTTTCGCCGATTATCCCTCCGTGGGAAACTTCAGTCGCCTATGGTGTGTTCGCTGGCGGGACTGCTGTTGTAGCCCTGCCCCGAGCGAGGAGACGCCGCCGATGAAGGCCGACTGGCCGTCGGTGTTCTTCGGAAAATAGAACTCTGGAGGGAAGTAGACAGCGAGTCACCATTGTTTTGCAGTGTCACCTAGTAGATCGAGAGGTCGCTTCTTTCCCGAAGATGGGACGATTGTCAGGATTACAATAAAGGAATCGCAAATGTCTTGCAGCATTGTTGTCATTGGTGTGAAGATGGGGTCATCGCATTGGTCGTGACCTTATGAGCCGATGGGGTTCGAATTTAAGCAAGCCATGCGTCCCATGAACATGGGCAGCGAACGTTAACTTTTCATCTTTACCACCAGTCAACAAAATCCGTGACAAATGGTTTGAAAATTAGTTTGCGACGGCCCCTTTTTTATAGTTTTCCATTATTTTTTGTTTTTTTTTTGTTCAAAGAGGCGTGATGATCGGACTGTGATCCTTCAATATATACATATATGCATAAGATAACCTTTGTCGATTGCTGTCATTCGTTCGTGATCGTTTTTTCTTCCAGAACTTGATGTGATTGCATCCTGTTTGTGGGCACAAGTGAAGAATATCCATTTAAAGAATATCCAACGCTAGTTGTGACCGCGATCTGACTCTTGTCGCCTCCCTAGATACCCCCGAACCGTTATCCCGTATCTCTTCGTTCTGTCGTGCAGTCGAGAGTTGTGGTGACGAAACAGTGACTTTTGTACCCCTCCCCCCTTCCTTCCTCCTCTTCGAAGTGAGTGAAATTGCGATCAAGTGAATGAAAAGGATTGTTTCTTCGTTTCAAAGTGCGACGAGGAAGAAGAACAAAACGTTCGCAGTGAGTGTCGTAATGCATCCGCGTGACTATGAGTCGGCACCGCAAGGTCGTGGGTTCGATCCCACGCAGGAGTACGCCTGGATCGCGGAAAGAGTGATTGACAGAGGTGAGTGAGTAATGACCCACGATTTCCATGGAAGGATTTTTTCGTTTGTTTCGAGGGAAAAACCCGTTTTCGTGTTGTCATTCCCGTGTCTCCCTCCCGTTCCTTGCTCCAACCTCCCCCTTTAACTTCCTGGCTCAGCATATCGCGTTGCCGATGGGACACCGTACAACTGCGGCGAGGGCCTCGTCATTCCCGGGGGGCCAGCTGCCCCAGTAGCCCTATAAACCTCACGACTGGTGGATGGAAATCTGTGGAAATATCGTGGAAACTATTGTTGCGGGTGGTAAATGGAATGACTTCGATCCATGCGGGGTGCTCAAGTTAAGGGTTTTTTTTATCCCTTCTTCAACACTTTTTTCTGCGTCATCCATTCTCGTAATCGTGAGTGATAGATTTTGTTGCTGAAATATTGATGCGCATTCGATTTTCCTCGAAATCGGTGACAAAAATCGTGCTCTGTACGAGTTCCATGTCATGATCATTCGTATTCTCTTAAGCCTTCGTTATGAAATAACCAAAGCGCTCTATTACGGACGACAATCATGAAGCGGTCAGCCGCATGTAAATTAGGGGTGACTCGATTTCGGGAAGTTAAGGGCGAAAATTGAATGAGAATATTTTT
This sequence comes from Hetaerina americana, assembly GCF_022747635.1. Lineage (NCBI taxonomy): Eukaryota > Metazoa > Arthropoda > Insecta > Odonata > Calopterygidae > Hetaerina > Hetaerina americana. Next base: position 54,076,485 of record NW_027287427.1, on the reverse strand, counting down.
TCCTTTATTTGTCAGTGATGCTGTCGGAAATGCGTCGATTAGTTTAGCCCAGATGGTGGAGCAAGAGAGGCGGGGAGATGTGTGAGTATGAGGGAGCCTATTGCGTTAATATTCACTCACCCACACCCACGCACGTCCATGCATCCGATCGGGGCTGCAGCAATCAAGGCCGCCGGGAAATGATTTCTCCGCGTGAGAACCACGGCTCGCTTTACGGGTCGGGTTTTGATTACTTGGCTGCCTCGGGAGTGTGTGTGGGAGAGAGGGTCCACCATCCGTGGAGTGGATTCCCCGGGCCGATGCGGGCCCGATAGCCGGTTACATCCTCGCCCACCCCCCCGCATCCACCCGTCACCCCCTCCCTCCCGTCACCTTTCGCTCGACAAATTGAACCCTTGGCGTGTCGCGATCGTCATCCCTATGCGTCCGATGGTCTCATCCCTCCCCTTATCCCCATCTTTACCACCCCACCCCTGACGGCTCCTCTCCTCCTCGCACACAATCCTATCGAGTTTAATTATTGCCTCTAAATTGGCGATCGTCGTTGTTGTTTTTGGGACGAGTCTTGTGGTAGGCAGCGGAAGTGCTTCGGTTGTGTCCTAGTCGCGTGGAGTGCGTCGGCGGGCATTTTATGAACTCTACGGCTGTCGTTGGAACTTCCCGGCTGGGCAATGGTGAAGGGAGGGCACAGGTTTCTTTCCCACTCGCGAGTGAGTTATTCTTTCTTTCTCTCTTGTTTTCCATTCCCGGACACACATTATCAATTGCATAATTCCGTAGAAGTCCAGCCAGATATGGCTTCTTCCTCTACACGCCAACCCGCTACCAGACTCAGAATTAAACAGAACCGAGTTGGCTCTTGGGGAGACCGGAAAAGATGTAATTACTATTAGGGTGCGAGCACGGGACTCTTTTCTAGTAAGTCCCTCTCCCAAATCTGACTTCCTTACGCTCTTTCCCTTCCCCCACTCCGTCCCCGTAAATTATTTACAGAGAATCGAATCCTTGTCCCGTGAGGGCGTGTCCGCATTGTTTTCCTCCGCCGTCCGACGAACTCGTGTCCATAGTCGAGTTCCTCCTGGCGTCTTCTTCGAAGTGAAGATAAAGGGAGGACTAAGCTTAAAAAAAACAGAAGAGAGGATATATTCGGTCGCTTTCGGGATAAACTCTTTCTGAATTTGTGTAAACAGCCCGGGAAAATGACGGATACAATGACGATTCGTTTTTAATATTTCTTTCGCACAAATAGGAAAGGAGGCACAAAAAAATGTAGCAGAAGTGAGCTTATTTTTTACTGCCAATTTGCCGATTGAGTGAGCTGATATGTAAAAAAGTTTAACAAATCCGGCCGAAAAAATACCTTGTTTTCTGCCTTCGATTACAGTGAAATCGAATAATTCCATGTTCCCATTTTAAACCAAGTTTTAAAATATTTGGCGCATGTTTAGATACATAAATATTTTCGATAATCGTTTAAAATCGTTTTTTTCCTTTTTGCTATATATGTATTTATATGTTATGCTCGCGTTTTCGGCTCTGTATTTATTTAGCGATTTATAAATTTCCGTAAAAACAACGTCCAGGGAAAAGCCCAAGTCCATAGCACTTGGGATTGTCAACATAGGAGGCTCGGTATTGGTTTATGGATTTAATTAGTTTTCAGCTCGGCAATCGACAAAGAAAACATCCGTCCTCCCCGTCCTTTTCCGCCGAGGAGGTGGGATAGTTTCCCGGGGGCAGGAGAAAAAGAAATCTTTCCGTCCACGCCGAAGCACGCATTATTTCCCGAGAGGAATAAAAAAAAATTGTTCGCAATTTGATCGAGATATTTTTTAAATTATTATTTGTCGCAAGATTTTTGGAAATCGGATCCGTGGGAGTTGGTTCGGGTGACCGTGTCGGCGCAAACGCGAGACTTGGCCCGAGATGCCCGTGCAGTCGGGGCGGGCCGAGCTGGGCGTCGGAGGCGGTGCGGCATCAAGGGGTGGTGAGAGTACCGGGTCGTGGAGATGCGCAGGCGGGTTGGTTGGTAGATCGGGCGACGGCGGATACTCTCTCTCCATCCCCTTGCCCAACTCTCGAGTGTTTCTCCTCCTCGCTGCCTAGGTGTCGCCACCGTACGGAACCCGAAATTCTCCCCTCCTCTCCCCCGTGCCGCCCCTCCCGCAGTCTGCCCTCTCACCCATTCATCGTGGCCGAGCCGAGCGCGGTGGACTACAGCCACTGGCTGATCGAAGGCGCGCGGGGTGTATTACGTGTGGACGGGAGGATGGGAACGACGCAGTGGCGCATCGGAATAGAGGCAGGCAGTCGGCTACCCCCGAAATAGAAGGGGCGGCTTAGAAATACGTAAAAATGCACTGACATACGATTTCTATGAAAAGTAAATGTATCGCATTACGTCATAGTTGCGCGCCCTTTATTTCCTTGCCTAGTCACTGCAAGTGAAGAATAATTTCGTTTAATTTGTCTTGCATCTGGAGGAGGTTCTCTTGACCCATGTAAGGTCGGTATGTATGGGCTTATCACGCCAGTGGACTTTCTCACGTGAAAACTTTGTCCGATCTGTCCACTTCGAGCAACGACATTGTGGTGGTGGGGGTTCCAGCGGCCATGTTCGCTTGCCTCCTCCCGACATTCGAGTCCGTCCGTCGGCGTTGCGTGATTATAAAGGATGAAGGCGGAAGGCTTGCTCTCTCCCCCCCCCCATCCTCGCTCTCCCTCCCTCTCTCCCTCTATCTCTCTCTATCTCCCTCTCTCTCTATCTCCCTCTCTCTCTATCTCCCTCTCTCTCTATCTCCCTCTATCTCTATCTCCCTCTATCTCTATCTCCCCTCTCTCTATCGCCCTCTCTCTCTCCCTCCCCTGCCTTCTCTCCTCTTCCTTCTCTCCCTAACCCTGTAGACCCTTCAGTCCACCTTTCACTCGGCCAGTCGTCATGCCAAGGTAGTAGACCTTGTGACCGGTTGTAAACTGTGTTCTCTTGTAGACTTGAGTCCATGTTTTGAAGGAACTTTGTAAGTATAAAATCCGTAGCATTTCTCTCTTCCCAATTAATGTTAAAAATACCATAAACACAGTAATTAACCTGAAGGTCAGTTTGGTAGGTGATGGTAGAGTTCACCCAGTACTTAAGCCCTATACGGGGTGTGATATTCACACATCATGGTAGGGGGGCCAGTTCCTTTCCCTGTGCTGGTTATGGGTTCCTAAGAAGATTTTGTACCCGAAAAATCACATTGCTTGGGCGGAGCTGCAGGTGCCCAGGGCTTGAATCGAACCCGGGACCCTACGGCCAGCAGTCCAACGCTCTACCCCCGGACTACTACGATAAAAATGCCCAATAAATATACATTTATTTCAATCCAATAGCCATTTCAGAATAGCTGAAAAGAGATATAATGAAGTCTATCTGTACCTGGCTAGAACATAGCTTTTTGCGAAACAGTTTTGTCTCGGCGTGACGATGAACGCGTTTTTATGATGGGAATAGGATGGCTAACGAAAGAGATACGCGGATCCGGATATTGCTCGGATTGAAATTCTTGTATTGCTGAAATTGCTCGAATTTCTCGAATAAGAAACGCTTAAAATTATGAAGGTTTTAGAAAGTGTAAAATTTTCTAATGGAGAAGAATTCGCATCTAGAGAGTAATCGTGCTAGTAATATCAACGTTGCTTGTTATAATGAACAATAATTTTTTGTACTGTCCTTGAGGAAAACAAACTTTTGTGGCTTGAATCGCTTGTTTTGATCCCCGTAACATGATGTATGTAGATTGTTAATAGCAATGCAATATATAATGTTAAAAGTCGAAGAGTGTAATGATTTATTCTTTGGGAATAGTTAAGGAGGTAATATTAGATCATTTTGTAATCGGGAAATCGCGTTCCATATATCCTCTGAATGTTTTATCCCTATTTCTCCTTGGTATAAAAAGTGCTCCTCGGCCAATATGTTGCGTATTAGTGCCGAAAAAACATAAATCCTTTGTGGTAAAGTGAAGAAAGGGAATTATATTGATTAATGTGTGCATTATAACTGTGTTGCATGAGTCAGTGAAAGGGTTTTATTTCGTCCCTTCATTGGGTATTAGCCGTGGTGTAGAGAGAACGGCGACCTTTCGCAAGACTGGGCTATGACAATTGCATTAAGTGGATGCCAATAAAAGCCCTTAATGGTGGATAGTAATCAGCCTCAGCAACCCACCCACTTAATAACTATTCTTCACGCGGTGATAACAGGCTACACGGCATTCACATCGCCGCGAAGGGCATCTCGGCCCAAAGCGGTGCATCAACGCGCTTTTATCATACGCGGTGTGGCGTGCGTGCTGGTGTACCCGAATTGACTCATGGGGCGATGATTGGCTTAGGCCTTCCGCGCATGTAATAATGTTGCCCGTAAAGCCGCCGGGGTCGAGAGGGAGAGAGAGAGAGAGGGTGGAAAAAATAGAGGGAACGCCTGGTTATACAGAGGTGCGGACACCGCGTTAATGTGCTACGAAGACCATGGAGGGGGGGACCTTGAATGGTCACGAGGGGGAGAGGGTCCTCGCCACCCGCCCCCCCGTGGTCCCCCCCGGGTACTAGCGTGGGAGAGGGTGGTTAGTATCTCCCCCTCTCGAACTCACCCACGAAGCCCGTCCCCAACCACCCCATTCCCACCCTTCCTAGAGGAGAGAGCGTCACGCGAACAATAGCGGACGTTGTGTTGAATCGTGCTCGGTGAGCAATTATAAGTTTGGTATTCGCTCTCCTCTCTCACACATCCCACGCCGCTGATGCTCTTCCAAAAAAAAGATTGATTGATGGCGAGATGTTTTTGTCGCGGTTATTGTCGTTTTTTATTATTTTATGCTTATTTTTTTCATCTTTCCTAATTTCCGGACGGCGAAACTCAGTCTTCAGGCTCACCTCTCCGGCCCTCCCCCCCGCTCCCCCTCCGTCCCAGCCCTCTCGCTTCTCGGCCCGTTCCTTTTGTGAAGTGGTGGAGGCGTCATGTGGTCCCAGGGATGTTCCTTCCTTTTGTTCTTGCTCCGTGATCTCGGGAACACCTGACGCGCGGCCAATCTAGATTATTTCCTCGAGGAGAGTGGGGGAGGGGAAGGGGCGAAGATGAAAATAAAAAAAATTGTAAAGGCGGCTGCTGGTCAAGAGGCGGTCTTTGCTCTGCTCTTTGCCGTGTATCGCAACAACACAAGTGTATTCCGGGATTGGATGAGAGTTGGATTTTTTTTCTTTCCCTCTTCCTCTTGAAAGAGAGGTCGTCTATTCTTTCCTTTTTTTTTGGTTCGATGAAATGGGCCATCGACCGAAATGTCCCCTTCCTCAAGTCCCCGCTTGCATACTGAGTAAATTGATGTCTCGCCGGCGAGGGCCGCCGGACGAAGGTTTTTTTAATGGTCTTATTACTAGGGTGGGCTTTTAGTCTCAACTGCCTTCATGTCGGGACCTTTCCTTTGTTGTAAATCGACTGACCGTCGGAACAGTGCAACCATTGTCGAGCGTTACGACAATTCTCGCTTGATTCCGAGGTTGTTTTCATTCCTTGTGAACACTCACAAAGGTTTCTTTCGTAAAAACTACGGTCAAAACTTAGACTCGAAGGTTAAGAAGATTTCCAATATGAACTTAGTTGTTAGTGTTATGATGATGATATTAAAATACACTCGGTTATTGGTAAACTGAGGACTATCATTCTGTTTATCCTTTAACAGAAAATGCTGTTGACGTGATTAGACAATTATATTGAAAATTTTTGGCATGTGTTCGGAGCAAATAAAGTCTCAAGACTAAACGTGCATTACTGTTGTTTTAGCGTTTTCATCTCGTCGCATATTGATTATGCCAAATAGGATTTTAAAGCTTCGACTGTGTAGTGAGTACATCTTAATTACGAGCTTCCGCAGAAGGTAGAGCAACAGAGTTTTCAAAAAGGAGTTTATTCCGAGATTGGATCCGAGTAAGCGTTTGTAGAATTGGCTTTCTGCACGTCTTCATTCGATTCTTCCAGCTGCTAGTCTATTATGTGACCCCACATTTCTTTATTTCTCTCTCTCTTAATTCAGAGTCTAGAGATAAACTCCCTGTATCAAAAGATTTATTGATCATTTCTTTTATACTTGGGAGGGTCTAATATAAGTCGGTGTGACGTCTATAAGCGTTCTCATCTATCCTTCCGGTGGTTGTAATTGTGCGAAAATGGAGTTTTCCTTTTCAATCGGTCGAAAATGGATTGCCCGTAGATTAAGTACTCGATCTTTCAAATGAAATGAGTTTCAGGAGGCAATACTTCACCACGGAATCGATGTGGTTCATTGGATTAGTAGTCCCCACTTCACGTGTCCGCTGCGTTCCCCTCTGGTAACTGTTTGTTTGGCAAAATGTTTCCGAGTTTCGGGTTCAGATCGGTGTGAAGCGTCCTCTGGCTTCATCCTTCCCGGTTCACGGGCAAACCATTCGCGTCCTCCCGTTTGTTCGACCCAACTCAAGACGGAGCACGGTGCGGCGTTGGCTGTGGGGGAGGGGGGACAGAAAGGGGAGATTCGAGGCAACTTCCCTCTTCGCCTAACCCGCATAATACTTTTCAGTACTCATTCCCGGAGGCGTATCCCCTTCCCCATTTTATAAACTCATGTTCCTCCAACAATGAATGACAGGTAATTTCAATATGGAAGCCCGAGGGCTGGGAATATTTTCAACAATGCCGATGAAAACCATCAATCTATTGTCAGCCCGCGTACGTGACTGACGCTTAATAGTTATCCTCTGAAATATGGAAGGGAGTCTTCTCTACTCTCCCTAACCTCTTGGCCTCTCTCCCGATGCCCCCCTCCCTCACCCTTCTCTTCCCATCGTCTCATGTGCTCACACGGTTCTCTTTCACAACTTTAACTCACCCTCCTATCATGTAGGTAAAAGGGTAATTTTCAAAATAGGCGAAGGTTCCTTGATACTCACTGTATAAGAATAATGGATGATTCCGGAGTCATTAGAATGCGAAATAAATTACGTGGACATTTTGTTTCCCACTTTTCTAAAAGAAAAATTGTTTTAGTTTAGTCATATTAAGTACAAGTTCGAGGAGTTATTATCCTTGCCTTTGAGAATTTTACCTTACTTTTTCAGTTTCCCTGGTGATGACTCCCAGTCGTTGAAACAAGCGTCAGGTAGTTTAATGAACAATTTAGCAGTACAAAACCGTCCTTAATTTTAATGAAATCCTGGGTATTCATACCGTTGTGCTACTAATGCCGCACAATAATGTGTGATTATAGGTTATAATTAAACGAAGGTCTCTGCGAAAAACAATTATAATTAAAATTATATTTGTGGAAACATTCCATGACGTAGAGTAACACTAAGGCTCAGTGTGACGGACAAGAAAACAAAATAGAAGAATTGGGAGAAATGAAAGAGGAAAGCAATTTAATAAAAGAGAGGGAGAACAGGTAAATTAAATTATTTCAACATGTTCTCAGACATAACCACTTCCTGGAAAATATAATGGAGGAGAAAATAACTGGAATAAAAAGAATGGTCAGGACAAGAAAGACATTTATAGATGAAATAAAAAGTGCTATGTGAGCAACAACCTACAATGAACTGAGAAGAACGGCAATGTAAAGAGACCAATGGCTGCAACGACAAGGCTCCGCCTTTAGGGAAAAATATTTAATCTCAGTCACTGTTTCGACGTTTAGTCTTGAAATGACCGAAGACTATTGGAACCATCGTCAGGGTTAAAGATTAAGAGGGGAAAATATACTAATTTACACTTTATTTCTACGTTCCCATTTATTTCACGCAGCGTGAAAAATTGCATTGTTTTGCATTCTCACTAAGGTTACCCAGTCATAATTTCAAACGCGTATTCCTGATGCCGTGAGTATTATTTCCCTCATAATTCCTCTTTCTCCTCAATTTGCACGAAAGATTTATAACGTTAGAAAGGAAATCATCGGCTGTGCCCTGTAATAAGAGTCTAAAAACGTGCTGTGGGCCTTTGTGTGCATAATGAGCGGTTGGCCAAAGCGCAGTAAGACCTCATCAGTCGCTGGGATATCAAATCTCTTACGCTTGGGTCTCGAATTCGTGGTTAAAGAGAGAGAGAGGGATATTTTCCGGTGGTCATCCGAGAGGGTGGCCATCGGCGTCCTCCCAGCCGTCCTCCGGCCGACTCCGGTGTCCGTCGTGATTTAATCCCCGCACTCTCCCCACCGGAAATTCTCCCCCTCCCTAAAATACTATTCCTCCTTCCAAACGAATCCCTCATTCCACCCACTCCCTGGTCTCAAACAACCCCCCCTCTCTTCCCTTCCTTCAGTTCTATCCTTCCTCTATATATTCATTCATCTATCTTCCCCCGCCAGCCGCTTCATCTCCCGGGGGCGGAGAGAGAGAAGGGGGGAAGAGTATGGGGGGTGGGTGGGTGGTTTGTGCTGCATCGAGTGGGGAGCAGAGGTGGGTGTTGAGGGGGGGGGTGAGGGTGGTTGGGAGTAGGCTGGAACCTGCCAGACAGGCAGCAAGCCCCGTGTATATATATTGCCCTCCGATCTGGGTCCAATTTCCTCCCCACCCGACGCATATAACGCGTGGCTGGATAGTGCCATGTGTCGCAAAATGTTTCCCCCTCCCCCCTGGTTCCTCTTGAATCCACCCACCCACTCCCTCCCTCCCGCGCCCGCCCGCCCCAGTTCCCCCGGATAAACCCTCCCACAATTTGGACCCACCCGGTGCCTCTTCTCCTCCTCGCCGTCACACACCCGCCCCCTCCCCCCCCACCCCAACTCTCCTCCCTCCCTCCCGCACCGCCGCCTTCTGACAAAACCCAACGCCGACATGCAGACACACGCAGATTTCGTCTCTCGCCTTACCCTCCCGGGCCCCACCCCACCCTCTTTCCCTCTCTCTCCTCCCAAATGTCCTGTTGGATTATTCTAACGCCGATGACCTCCCCTCTCTCTTCCCCCCCTTCTATATGCCCTGCCCCTTCTCCCCCACTCCCGAGATCTCTCAGGGTCCTAACCTCCTAGTCAGAATTTCTCTTATTTCCTATGTGTTCGGGCCCCGTCCTTCATTTCCTGTTCTAAGATACCCCCGCCCCCTGCCTATATGACTCACTTCCATTCCCTCCGCGCTAGTCTAGTCGTTTCGTGTAATTTACCCGTTTCGTTTCTCTCTGCATTCGGTGTATTTTAATATTTTGTCCTTTTGCAAAACAGAAAATATCCCAATTGGTTAACTGTCCGTCAGTTTTATTAGATATTTATTTCTGCAGATATTTTAGCACCTTGAAAACCACCTTTAGGATGTGTGGCAAGATGTGAATGCAACCCAGACTAATCTAAAGTTACTAAATCTAGGAGCTGGAACTGAATCTCTTAAATCAAAATGCTCATTTTATTAGGTTTCCCTTAATACCGATTTCTATGGCAATTATGGGGAAATTTAAAATGTTTGTTCATTTCCAAAATCTGCGATGCTATTACACTCATGCGGTCATTAAATTAGTACGCCTCCCGACTCCTCAAAGACGACTTTTCCTGCACGCTCAATATTGTCAGCCCTCAAAAAAATTAAATTATATGCATACCTGTATATTACTACTGTGAATTCTCCATTTACGAACCGTATTCGCCTCGTTTTTTCCAATAAATGCCGGCAGTGGCTCCGTCTTGCTATGATGCAATTGAAAAAATACGTTTAAACAACGGCCGTTGAATTTCTCCGAAATTGACAGAAAATAAGTAACCGTCTGCGTCTCAAAACTGATAGAAAATCGGTAAATCGTAACTTTGGTTGATAAGTTATTTCACATATGAGATTGCAAGCAGATGCACCCAGCGATTATTACTGTTAGGTAGTCTACCGTTTAGGTTTAGAATGGACACAGACTGAATATCAATACGATCCCTTGTAGCAAAACACAACCCAACAGCCAATCCTGTATATAATTTTCCTTCCTCTCTTCAACCCCTTCAACATCCTTATCTTATTCCTGCCCCTCTCTCGTCTGCCCAGTATTTTCCCCTCTATCAGAGTCTTCAACCTCTTATTGCCAATTAAAATGCTTTGAATCCATCTCTGCTGCCTCTTTTCTATTTCCCTCAACAAGCCCCTCTCCTCCCCCCAACATACCCAGCACCACCTCATTTGTTTATCATTCTGCCCATTTCATCTTTTCCATCCTCCTCCACATTAACATTTCAGAAGCCTTCAACACATCGAAAGCTTATAAATAATCACTCGCAGTTTCAATCCATAAATACTAAATCTAATTACTGCCAATTAATATAATCTCGCATTAGGTAATTGTCAATCAAGACCAACATCGAAGGAAAGTCAATAACTCCCTGCAATCTAATTTTGAGCTGTTTTGACACAGGAAGAGCCAAAACCAATTTGCAAAGGTATCAACACTCACAAGTTTGACAGATCCATGTCACAGAAGAACTCAATACGAGTATTATCGTCACATGAGGCCGTGGATGAACCCTCCGGCTCCTTGTTCATGCGCAACAATGACGCGGCCATGTTTCAATTGTAGTCAATCCATCCGTCGACTCTTCATTGACACCAGACACTGTTCTGTGATAGAATTGAGAATCTTCCATAGGCTCTTTTCCCAAGCATTTATGACTATGCACTTCTTTAAGTTTAATTCTAATTGCCAAGTGTCGTACCAGCGTTTTATAGCATTATGATCTTCTGAAAAAGCTGTTACCAACTCAAGATCACGGAAATCACGATAAACCATTGCATCGTCGGCAAATAAACTAATCTTAAAGGTGAGTTATAAAATAATCTCAATCTTGCGTCAGTAGTCAATGAAAATATAGATGGAATCAGTTTTTGTAACGTTGTATTAGATTATCCCCGAAAATTTGAAGGACTTTGGAGTGTCGAGTGTCATTGTTAGCGTGCCTGTAAGCCACAACGAAACTGCGATCGAAATGCAACATTGTTTTTCACGATGTCACTCCTTCCTTGTCTCCCTTTTCATTTGAACTTTGTCTCTACCCCCATTCCTTCTACGAAGTCGCTACCCCAACATCCAGTTTCTGTCCCGCCCATTTTTTCATTTCCTATTTTTTTCATCCCGCTCTTATTTCGTATTGCTCCGGTGCACCCGACACTCGACTTTATTGCTGCACCCGTCGATCTGAATATACGCACTCACGTTCCTTCTTCGCTTCCTTACCACACTCCTCGCTCGCTCCTTAGCACATGTGGAGTATTTGGGGGGAGTAGTGAGGGTGGGAATGTATATGAGGCCCGCAGTACTGTTTGCTCTCCGGATCTCCCCCCTCTTCACTCTAGTTTCGCTCTTCTGGATGTGGGAAGGGGTCAGATTCAATATTATTTCAAAGCCCGTGCGCGGACGAAAGTGGTGAATGATAGGCGAAGGATGGAAAAGCCCAGGGCGATGTTAGGGTCCCGGGGTGAATCGCAGATTTTGGCTCCCGATTTATTTTATTTTGTTTGTCGCATCTAACATTCGCTCTCCCCCCCCCCCCACCGTACACCCTCCGCCATTTCTTTCCGTACAACCCCCCAGGGGGTTAAGGGTACCCACGAGAAATTCTCGCTCGCTGAAGCGCTCGGAAGTCCCACGCCTCCAATTTTATTGCATCGTCTTCCTCCGAGATTCATCCTGGCGTGGTCGCGTTTGAGATGATGAAAACTGCATCAAGCCCCCGGCGATACCATGCTCCTTGTCGTTCTCACCCAGACGACCGTTTCGTTACGCGGCTTTTCTCGTGAGATTAAAATTTACGAAAATTTGAGGAGAATTTTGTAATTGCTTCAGCCCCTCTAGAAAGGTAATCTGAAATGCATAGTTAATGGCGACAAAATATTCGCTATGAAGCAAATTGTTATCTCCATAGTCTTTTGCTGTTGTCTGAACGTCGTTCGTTTAAGTAGCTCCAAGAAACATTTTTAACTTCTTCAACGATTAATTTATGATTATATTGTTGTTTTCTTCGCTAACTGCAAATCCTATCCGCCTTGTTAATGCTGCCATATTTATTGCATAGCTATTAGTTTTGAGTTCCAAGAAGATAGAAGCCAGGAAATAAGTTCTACGTAATTGCACGAAGTGTACATCCTTGAAATGATTCTTTGTATCGAACTTTTTGTTCTTCGAGTCGGTAAATGATTTCATCTAGGAATGAATCATAACATTGTATTTCCTGGCAATTTTTAAACGTTGTAATTAATTGTAATATAATTTCTTGAAAACAACTATCTAGAATTAATAAAATAAAACTCCTATAGCCGTAATAAGTGTATTATTTTATTTTAACTATCTCAAAGATATGAAAGCTATTACGAAACAGTTATTTTTAGAGGGAGCTAAACGTTGTTCATTGTAAATAGTGGCAATCGATAGACGATTTACTTTGATAGCGCAAAAAATAGTCGATGCATACCCAAGCCGTTCACTTCCAAAGTCAATGGTCCTGATGCCGCAAATTTAACTAATCATTATGCGGAAGAGGCATAGAGGGGGTAGATTTAGCATACGTTTTTTTTCATTGCGAAATCTGAATATTTTGGCCTTAATATGAAAATCAGCGCACGCTCCATGAGTGAGTGATAGGATAGCAGTCAGGCTTATTTATCAGAAAGGTCGAAGAATAAACAAACATTCGATAGCGAAATATTTTTCGTTTCGACAAAAAACAGAATCACAAATCGCGTGGGCCAATGTAGTTCGTAGAAATCCGTTCAATTAACCAATGACAGCGTTATGGCCTCACCCGATAGAGTGGCTATTGGCCTCGGGTGGGATTTGCGATCCTTCTCCTCCATTTCCCCCATAAATACTCTCTCAGAATGGGACAGCCGACTCGCTTTGCATCCTTGGAATTTTAGTGACGTCGTTTCGAGGACCATCCTCTGGGGCGTGCCTTGTGGTTTGACGATATATCACGGCTGAATGCCTTAGATTCTCTGCATAGCTTTGCTATTGTGAATCTGTCAATGATATTCTACAAATGTGTTGAGCAAACCAAATGCAATGGATATTGTAAAACGTCATTGCACTATGTTTCGCTTGTCACAGCTTTGTTAAGATGTGTTAATGTATGTGTTGAGTGCTTAAATTATGCGTGGTTTGACTCCCGTTCTTCACGCATTGGTCATCGTATATTTCCTGAACAGATAAATTCGTTGAAGTTTTTTTTATTCCTTTCCCTATTCATTTATCTAAATGTTTATTTTTAGCTAGTCTAGTTTTCGCTTTTCTTACTTCTGCGAGTAAAGAGTTCTATATCCGATTGACTCTTAACGCAATTTATTGAAGCATTGACTGCTGTGGGAAATGGAGATAAATGGTGGATTTCCTGAACACATCTGTTTTTCACACGAACCTCACATACAAATTGGCGAATTACCTGAAGTTAAGAAATTGAAAGCCAAGGTTATTAGTTGATAAGTGTGATGCATATTATATTTGAACCAGGTTAACCACTGGAATCCTGTATATGGCCCACTTTATTAGATATTATATGAATCTGTCGGCTGCATTCAGAGTGACGTAGAGTGAGTTCGTGCTCGGAGTTATCCATGCTTGACCCAGCTTTAAATGCATTTTTCATCGTGTTTTTCAGTCAAATAAATTATTAAAAAATTAATTTGAAGAAGTAGAATTTTGTAATTGATTTTCTTGTTCCTTTATCCACGTGTATGTTGTGCTACAAGAAATTTAAGCGTTTTGATATAATAAATTTTACTAAAATGGCAGAAATACGATAAGTTATAATTTAGTGCTGATATCAAGAACACATTTTCAGCTGCTAATTGATATTTTACAAGCCATAACTTTTTGCATGGCGATACTCAAGGGTCAAACTCATACTTAATTCACACGAAATATAATTTCTTGTTGTGGCATATTGTTCAGTGATTGAACTTTTATGAGCGGCATCGAGTCTAGCCTAATACCCATTCAAAGGCATTTTCGAGGTTTTTATGAACAAACGACGGAGGTAATTTGATTGGCGACATCGATATTTCCAGAATCTTGCTAGCAACTCGATTCGCAGGTTTAGAGCAGTACGTATAACCTAAATACATGGTGCATGCTCTTAAGGCTTTTTGTAAGAATTATTACTGCTTCTCTAATTACATAACTTCTCCCTTTCTCTCTAATATTATAGTAATATTTTTCTCTTGATTGTGCATGCCTGGTGTGGAATCACCGCCTACCACATACCCTCGGGTAAGTGGTGTCTCGCAGGGTACCATGGATATGATTTTGATTCTTCCGTCGTCCCGCTACCATCGAAGGGCAATTTTTCAAATTGTGCGTCGCACATCCAGGCGTTAGTCCTCTCAGCACTCCGCGATGGAGCTTCACCCCCAGACTGTCCCCCCAGCCGCTTATCCCCAGCACCTACCCCCTCCCTTCCGACATTCCTCCTTCCCTACTTGACTCCAGTTTCGAGTCGTGACCCCCCGCATTAGCCCCCTCTCGGTCCGCGCCTTCCCTCCAGCCCGGCGCAATATTTTCAGACTCCCCAACCTCTGCCGCCCTTTTCCACCCACCCCTCCACCAAGCGCGTCAATTTTTTTGTTTTCCCCCGCCGCCGCATCGGTGACATCATCCCATCCTTTTGAGTTCGCTGCCTCCCCGCTGCGAGTTGCGGGCCCAGCGGTGGCGACCCCTCGTCCTCACCACCACCTCCTGCCCCATGATCTCGCGCGCCATAAGAAATGCACTCCGTTTCCGCGGCCTCACGACTCGTGTGATTTTTCGCAACGCGACGGCCCCGTCGGCGTTTGGATCATGGAAATTGCGTGTGCCCTCGCAGGGCGGCCTCGTTCAAGCTTGTTTTCGGAGCGCGTAGAATTCACATCGTAGTTATTTCATGGAGGGTGGAGGAAGGTTATCGAATTTTTTCCTCTTCGGGAGTTTTTGTAAGAATACTCGTGTCTTGCGTGGTCGTATCGTGGTGGATGAAACTACAAAGCGACCAACTTAAATGGAGGCCATTTCGGCCTTTCCAAAGACGGGTCTTGAAATAGGATTAATTGGATTCGTCTACCGCGCTAAATTCTATTTCTGTACAGTTTCCAGAATATCCAGAATAACCCCGGGATAAAAATATGCAAAGTATTGAAGGGGAAAGGAAAATATTTTTCTCCTCTATATATAATATCTCTTACCAAAATAGATCACCATTAATGGCGTCAATGTAATTAATTGGTGATATTGCTATTTCTACTCCTGAGAAACTTTGTTTTTTCATGTATGGAAGTAACGGAAGTTAAATAAATGAAGTGTCTTATGAGTTTTTAATGTTCTTTAAAAGCTTTCTGGTATTTTTGATGTGCCATCAACAAGTATGATATCCATTTCATTTGATTTATTCTTGTTAGTGAAGGGCCTTTGCAAATGTATTCTGTCCTTTCATCGACCAACTCTTTGTGTTAAAATCTTAATGCCGAGTGGAAATGTAATGTGACAAAACGCGATCACAAAAAATAATCTATACCTCTGTGTGTGTGTGTGTATATATATATATATATATATATATATATATATATATATATATATACATAGATACATGCATACATAAAGATATGTATGCAGTGTGTACCTTCCTTATATTTTAATGCCGCAAAGAACCAACTATTACACATCATAGAGGTTCATTCGATAGAAACTGGAATATTTTCAATGGAGCAATTTCAGCTTAGTTTAAGTCGGTGTGGGATAATTGACCTTACTCTTACCTGTCCCAACCGAACGAAGCTGTGATACGCTTACTTATTTTTCATTTCCTTTATTTATACACGGCGTGGTAAGTTTTTCATCGGTTCCGTTTTGAAGGTCGTAATTTATATTCTTGGCTTTAGCGCTAACCATTTCTCAGAGAAATTCTTTAATATTTCTATCCCTTGTTTTTTCCCCCTCCGTCAAAGATCCGATCTCTAGGAGGAAATTCGGCTGAAAGTTTTTCAAATGTTTTTTCCGTCCATTTTTGACCCTAACAGCGCACCCAAACTTCCTTTCACTTTCTTCCCGCTCTCTCCGCCTCCGCTTTTGGCCCCTTCCAAGGGCCGAGAAGAAAATATTGGCGCGAGAGGGTGCGGAGAGGGGTATAGGAGAGAGGGGGTGGGGTTCATTCGCCCCCCAACACACCCTACTCCCGTCCCATCCTCCCCTCGCTGGCCCCGCCCACTAATTTATCTACCCCGTATCGACGTGCTGTGTTTTTTTTGTCCTCCCACTCCATTCTCGATCCCATTCTCTATTTTCCTTCCGTCCGACGTCTCCTACCCCCCCACTCCACTAACTCACCCTTTCCCTGAAGAAAATCCCCCTCCCACCACCCACACTCAACCCCATGCGCAGTATATCTAAGTCCGCACTATCGCCCACGCGAATGTGAGAGAGATATGTAGTCCATATATATAAAGCTATTCCATCTCGTTCGGCATCTCCCAGAGGTCGTATCTACTCGATATGTGTGGGGAAGGAGGTCCTTTCTTCCTTTTCTCTCCCATGCAGCGCTCCCAATGCATTTGGGACGAATTGACGCCGCGTGCCCTTTCCCTTTGTCATCTACTTCCGATGCCAATCTCTTTGCACACTGCGTCGTCGTGGACGATCCCGTGGGGGGGGGGGAGTCAAGGGAGTTGATTTGGTGCCAGGGGGGGTCCGCAGTGAGCGGGGACGGACCGGGGAGACTTTGATGGAGTGAGTGCTAGTTACCAGTGAACAGGAAACGTGTCGCGAAAGTGCGAGTGAAATACTCCCGGGTCCGCATGGACACAGATAAGGAAAAGTGCGCCATCCCCGGTCGTTAAAGGTCCCTAACTCGGTGTTTGGCACCGTGGGGAGAATATAGATTCGAAGTGAGGGGTGAGTGCCCATCTCCTGGTGAGTTCTTTAGATGGATAAAGAATTGTCCCTCCCCTCCGCGAGGATGAAAAAAAAACTCATGTACATCAGAAGGGCGTGTGTCGAGGATTGCGTCACTCTTTTTTTTATTGCGACTGCCTTGATTAGGGCTTAAGATTTATCTTTACTTGGATAAATCTTCCTCAAATCAATGCCCTTGTTGGATGCCAGTATTTTTTTTATTTCTCTTCAGATGTTCTGTCAGCTCGTCGTCTCTTGTGGATGCATCAAGAGATGTTCTCCCATAGAACTGAATGTTTTGCCCATAAAGGTTCACTTTTGATGTTCTTATCTAATGTGTGGAATAATAAAACAATATACATTAGCTAAACGTTCTGAAAGACTCCGAACACAAATACTAGCTTAGAAAGTATGAAAAGACCTTTCGTTCGAATTTACGCTTAAAGCTCGCAAATATATGTTTGTGTGTGTGTATGTGTGTGTGTGTCTATATATATATATATATATATATATATATATATATATATATATATATATATATATATACGCATACATTCAAACACGAAATCCCGCTTTATGACGAAAAAATATTCATTCATATGGTAATATATATAAGGAAAAGGGATAGAAAAACATCTAAAGGACGAAGATAGGAGTGGTGGGTAAGGCTAAATCGAGCACAGATCACAAGCGCAAATATATTTCTGTGACCAGGACTTGAACACCGGATCTTTTGACTTGCCGGGCCGAAGCTCTAACCACTTGAGCTATCGAGGAAACGATTATATATGTATATACATATATATATAAATCGTTAATATATATATATATAAATTATATCGTATTGTATATTATAATCGTTAATATATAATTCAACTAGGCGTTATTACTGAAGATTGGTGTATATATTTTCCTTGTATGAAGTGAAAATCCATGTATTCAATCAGGGTTATATATTTATTTATGACTCTACAGTGATATATGACGCATTACTTTTGATTTAGAAAGCAATGACTGTCAGCATTCTTCCAAAGGTGTCGTCACGTGTACGAGCAGCAATCAAAACCTATCCAAGTGAATTTCGTCCTCGCAATTAGTTTGCTATTAAACTTCATGTAAGCAATAAGTGCAATATATTAATCATTAAATCGCGATATTAGCGAATGAGTTAATTAGACTATTCCTATAGGAAAAGAGTACGCGACGAGTTGAGAGGCATAAGGAAAAGAAAATTGGTGAATATTTTTATTTCTTATATGCCGGCGGAATGATCTTAATATAGAGATTCAATCCCTAAAGTGTTGAATAAATGGTTTTAGAGCCCAATAGACATGTACCTTCCCCTTCCCTTAGGGTTCAGCTATGTTACACGTGTGATTCTTCATTTTTCTGCATCCCTGTGTCTATCACCCGAGTTCACATATGTTTTCATTCCGAAAGTAATTTGGCGGCATCTGTCGTTGGGAAATCCCTCTCGTGCTGCGTGGGCCGAGTTGAGAACGTTTAAGACACTTGAATGCTTTAAGGACGAATGAAATGGAAGGATCAGGAAATCCGAGTGTTCGGCAACGGGATCCGGGTACGCTGTGGAGCGGTTGGGACCCTGGCCAAATTCCGCATGGTAATGCCCACCGAGCGCAGTAATCCCTCCCTCGCGCGAGAGTAATTATTCATTACTTTCTCCGACCTTGAGAGGGCAGAACCGATCCCCACCGAGACCCCCCGACCCCTTCCCTACTCCCTCAATCCTCATGCATGTAATTCGTCTTCGCTTAATCACCGTCGACGCCATGTTGGCACCCCCGGAGAAAAACCCAGAGCGGCGGCGCGCATGAGGCATCCTAACGCAATCACTCTCAATTAAAAGCACTCGACGTCGAAAAAGTCTGCCGCCCCCTCCTCGTCTGAGAATTCCCTCGTCAACCATTCTCCCAATGATTTAATTTCGAAACGAAATTCTCTCTCTTCCGTTTATCAAAACACACGTGTCAGCCTGCCGGCCACGTTTGCTCGGAGGCCCTCACTGAAAATCCCATCCGCACCCCCACTCCCACGGGCACTAACGCACGCACACAAACACCCCTTTTTGAATCTTATATAAATAATGCCCCTTCCCCTGACGCGTCCTCCCCCGAATGCGTCGTCCACCCCTACATGCCAACTCCCCCCACCCCTCTCTCTTTCCTTGCCTCCCGAACCGCCGCCCCCGCCCGCCTTTGCTCCACCCTGCGCGTACAGTACCCGTGCCTCTCTCCACGCGCGCGGGTTGTAGCCTTCGATCGCCCCAGGGTCAACTCTCCACACTCAGGGATTGGCTTTCGCCGACCTCTCTCTCTCCCCCATATCGTACGCACACACTCGGTTGTGGGGATGGGGGAGGTGTTGCCGATACAGCGAATTTGCGCGTCGACGCACGTCGCGGGTCGAAAAACGGCAAAACTGACTATCGGGCGACCAAATTGCTTTTGCCAATGACCCAAGCGAAATGACTTTGATAAATATGCCAATTTGCCGGTCCTAGTCAAGGGATTAAAACGTCTAACACTAGGGCAAAGACGGGATAGTCTTGTGGCCGGTTTCACAAACAATCAGTGCGTGATCTTCGATCGTTTCTTGATTTAGTCTTGAGTTTCACTAATCAAATAAAGCAGTAATCTGTGTTGAACTGTTCGCTGTTATAATTACAGAAATATCCACCAGCAGATTAACAGAAATATTCATCATACCAATGTCACCAGTCAAGGAAAATTGCTAACTATCATGAATAAATTTGTATAATAATTAATTAATTAAAACCTTTGATTCATGATCAAGTGATTCCGGGTGAACAAAATCTTGGAAAAACTTGCCCTTTATCTCCTAGTAAGAACTATGTGTATAGGTATTGGAACATATTTTTTGTAGTATTTCTCGGGGCATACGGTATAATTGATTTTCCGGCCATGAGACGATGACAAAATCAGTAACCTTCATGTTTCTTTTTGAAGTGAAAGGAAAATTATTGTGATTGATCAAGGGACAGTGAAGTTCACGATATGAATTTACTTTCTTTCTTCTGGGTTTTCTTTTTGTGGTATCAGTAAGAAGAAATCCTGAGGACCCGTCCAAGTCTAGGGGCTTGGTAACGTCTCTGGGCATACATGTAAATTGGTAAAAACGGTCAAATAGAGGAATTGGTACCATTTGAGCTCCACCCTCTCTTATTATCCCAAACTTCCAACTGAAGGCCGCGTTTCAGTTTGTGTTCAAATGGGCGGGGGCATCATTACACAAATCCATTCAAGCGGCATCCATGATTGGAATCAAATCTTTCCCGTTGCAATCCCCTTATGCACCAGAATAATCAAGCAAACGAGTTATGTGCCTTGGAATTCCCCCGAGGAAGGAGGTTGGGAGAGCTTGAGGTTAGCTCTTCTCTCGCCCTTCCATATTGCAGATGGCACGCAGCTGCATGTCTTTTTCCTAGCTGCTACCAAGCTTCCAAGGGTGCGCTCTCTCTGCCCACCACCCTTCGAGGATAGAGTCACGTCCAATGTCGCGAGGCATAGGGCCGGAAGGGTGGGGGTTGGTGTAGCATGATTGCGCCCCCCGGACCCGACAAAGGGGAGGGGACACGGGACGGGGGCGCGCCGTGACGTAGTGGTTCCTGTGTACCCAAGGGGGAGGAGGGGATGGTGGGGGGGGGAGGGGCGAACGCAGGGATCAGCCCCAGACTCCCCTCCCTAAGGGTAGGGGGAGTAAGTGGGAGTCGAACAGTGGAGGGGGAGGGTAGTGTAAGGGATGAGTGTTAGGGTGTGACGTAACCTGGGGCGCCGAAGGGATTGGTGATGGGTGGGGGTGTGAGGGGGTGGGATTTCGCTTGTTGTCGGCGGGGGTGGATAAAGTGGTACGGGATGGAGTCGGGGGAGTGGAGGGTGGTGTATGAATAGGACAGCCAAACAACTTCATCCTTGCACAAACCCGACGACTCGACTCCCTCGACACGCGGTCCGAAAGCCTTGTGACCCCCCACCCCATTCTCGCGTCCGAATGCATACGTGCCTCCAAATATTCTGTCGCGAAGGACAGTTAAGTCACCCATATGGCCAGAACCCTCGCCCTTTCACCCTCCCTTCTTCCACAAACGAATTACGCCAGTTAAGTCGATGAGTCGAGCGGTCCTTCTCAAAGGCCGAGGCTTTCGCTTTCCATCTATTTATCCCCCACGATCTCACTCTCCGCCCTCCTTCCCCACCTCTCATTCGCTCCCTCCCCCTCTATTCCTGTGGGCCGTTGACACGAATGAATATCAGCCACGTATTAATTCGTCGTCATATCGCATAACGTCCATCATCGGCGTTACCACTAGACGTCTCTCCGTTTGCATAATTCATCATGAACACTAACATTCAAGCCGTTCTTGTGAGGATGAGGCTTATGCTGTGCTCGCTGCTTCACTCCGGTGTAAATTGTTCTTGAAGCGCATGCCCTTTTCGAGTCTGCCCAGTAAGGGTTTTAATCATTGCCCGCCCGTAGTGTACCTGACACCCTGAAACCATCACGCGGCAGGGGACTATGATCAAAGGGGTCCAATATCCAGGTTTATGGACTTGTTTTGACATGAAGGTCTCATTTGGATTCTGGAACATCCGTAGTGCTTGCCTGTCGCTTATTGTAGTGGGCTATGTTTGGGACCAAGACACAAACTAATCTTTTATCTACCAACTTTCCAAGGGGTCTTGGGGTTACGTGGAATAAACACTCTTCCAGTCTTGATCTGGCGGTATACGCATTGTTGTTATTCTAACGAATACTTTCTTTATTCCTCAATTTCCTGAAATATTTTCATTGGTATTTCATCCAGTTTTTTTGGGGGGGGTTTTGCGCACTCAGCCTACCAAATTTTAATTATTCGTTATTACGGTAAAAGAAAGGATTATGCAGGGAAAGTGAGTTAAATTGAGGAAAAGGATAGGCATTTTAGATGAGGAGTACGTACAGAAGTGTGTAGTACTAGGACTCATCCAAAACTTATCTAAAGCCGGTAGAAAACTACCAATAAAATTTAAAATTAAAATTGTGGCTGTATTGTAGAAAAGTTGATTCTCATGTGTTTTATGGTTCATTTCCCAAACTTCTATTATGGCTGTAAAAGGATATTTATTAGAAGGCTACATTTCGACGAAGTACTTGGAGAATAATTACTGAGGGCTAAATTCAATTGAAATCCCAGGCACGATCGTGGAAATAGCCGCCGCTAGAGGAGCCGGACGACTGTCCAGTTACATGATGATTGATCTGGGCTCCTTGACATCAAACAAGAACGAGGTTGTCACTCGTTCCCAATCTTCACAATTTCTTATGGAACGTAGAAATCACAAATGAGGAATCTTTTTCAACCGCGAACCTTGAAGTTGAGAATGTGGCCGAGTAAATAAAGTTGTAGGTCAACGGAGTCAAGTAGATACGTGTGTGTATGTATGTATTTACATACATACATACATTCGAGGGTAGGCTGAAAAGTAATGCACATATGCTTCATCTACATCTACATCAATACCCTGCAAACCACCAAAAAGGTGTGTGGCAGGGGGTGCAGCACCAGAAGGAAAGGGTAAGGGATGAGGGGGTTAGGGTTTTTCAAATGGATGGGGAAAGGTAAGGGGAACCTGCAAAAAAAATATAAATATGATCGTATAACCATGCGCAGTCGCTACCTTGTAGGTTAATACTTATTATGTCGAGCTGACTCCTGGAGGATTTCGATTACAAGCATTCTGGTCTCTTATTGTTCTTGGAAAAAATGACCATTTAAACCTGTCTGTCTTGCAGTCAATCTCTCTAATCTTATATTCGTGATCCTTCCGCCCGTAATACGTTGGGGTTCGTATTATGTTCTTGAATACATTGAATGCTTGTAGAGCGCGGAAAAAACAATTAGCAAGATCGGGCGAAAAGTACATGAAACTACTATTCTTAAGTTTCAAAATCATATTTTTATTTTACAACATAGTCAATGTTGAGACAAACATATTTCTCCCAACATGTAGCAAGTTTTTTCATTCCGTCACTGAAAAACTCCTCTGTCGTTTCTCGAATCCAGGACTCAAAAGCTACCTTCACCTCATCGTCTGAGGTGTAATGATTACCCTTGAGGTGTCTCTTGAGTTAAGGAAAAAATCGGGGGAATAAGAAGGGGGTGGAGTCGGTTAAAATTTCACACACACTCACACACATAATATGTGCACGGGAGGGAAAGCCGCTTGAGGTTTTTCATTTCTCCTCTTTTAAACTTTTCAAGGAAAGGACTGCATTGTGGGAAATCATAATCTATTATCCTGATAGTATCCCTATTAAAAAATAACATAATGAAATCAAAATCCCTAAACCTAAGGGGCTTAGATTTTTACTTCCTTTTCTTTGTGATACAGTTCGGAAAATGAATTTCGCGCACCTCTGCATTAATTCAATATATAGTGCAAATCTAATAGTAATTTAGATTTTCATCTGCAGTCCTTCATCTGTAAAGGCTTTATTAATTTCAATCGAATATTGACGAGGTAAATCATATGGTTTGGAATATACAAAACACCAATTTTAGAAATCACTTTATAAGTATTAATTTCTTTTTCTTGGAAAATGCGAGCGGCCATAAAAAAACTAGCCGGACAATATTGTACGTTAATATTTCAAAGGTGTTTTTTCTGGATAGATTTTTGTGGGATAAGAGAAAACATGGGTTAGTTATATAGTTATATTTTACGATTATATATTTCACCTCATATAGTTAGCAATATTTCAAATTAATATTACTTGCATAATCTTTCGATTGATGCAGATGAATCATAATAATGCAATGTTTTTAGGCTCAACTTTATGGAGGTTCATGATGAACAAAGATTCAGCAAAACTTTGCAAGTTCCACAATTTATCCGAACAACCGGTTTCATCGTATAATCGACATCTTCACAAAATTATGGAACTTGAAATGTTTTGTTTTGTATTAGCTCAGAAATAATAAATTTAATTGAAAATTACCTCCAAATAATTCTATCACTGAAATAATATGTTAGAGATGTGAGTTGTCGTGGTGAAGTAACGTTGTGATGCTATCACAGTCCGACCTTTTTAAGGCAACCAGTTAAACCAACAACTTTTAAGACGTACAACAGTGTATTTAATTTTATCTCGTTACTGTAAAGTGAATACAGATAATGGAACTAATATCGCTTCCCATATCTTAATTACGGAGAAGTAATTAAGAGATATTAAAGTTCAGAGTTGTGCTATTTTATGAGGGAGGCCTACAGCTATGGTCTTCAATAAATAATATGTGTATGATAATAGTTACCATGTTTTGGTGCAACGGTCACAATTCCACTCGCCGCTTGTGGGTTAGTCGCACATGTATTGGGCACCACTGCGGTAGGTCTCCCTATTCAAAGAAGACGGCCCTTCTCCGAATCCAAGCATGCGTGCACCCCGAAGAAAACGTTAAAAAGAGGAGTCTGAATAGTGCGTGGGAATGGATGCCTCATCGTTCCGTCGGTAACCCTTTTGTTTGTTGCCGCACGCACCCCTGCACTACGTCAATCTCTATAAGTGCCTCCAAATAACTGCAATGCTCCGGGGATGGATTTCCTCTATTTTCTCCTTCTTCTCCCGTTTTTTTCTTCCATCCTTTTTTTTTGGCCCGTGTTTTCGTGAGAAATATTTCCGGTCGGGTCGGTCTGTTTATCTTTTCTTTCTTGCTTCCCTTTTTTTTAAGCTCCGTAGGATATCGAGGAGGACGCCACAAAGAGATTCTTTTTCGCGTTCCTCGAGAGGAGGCCGCTCCTCCTCTCTTTCTCTCCACCCCACCCCCACGCCTCCTCTCCTTCCCCTCTCTCTGTTCAGCACCCAAGGCCGGTCTTCCCTTTATTCTTTCCTCCCCACTTCCTCCGTGTGCTTTTCAATTTGCCTCCGAAAATGTTTCATTCTCTTTCGACCCCCGCCCATTATTAGCAAGCTCACCCCACTCCGCTCCTTTCTCGCCATACTCCGTCCCCGCGTGGTAGAGAGACGTTGAGGCGCGCCATGTCCACGCTCTATCGCGCGGCGATGTATACCCGCATATATTTACTTCGAAACGAGTGCGACAACGAGATATTCTAGTGCGAGGTAGCGATATGTGAATGCGAATCCGGTGTGGCAAGGTAAATGCGATTTATCCAAGCGTAAACCTACTTTCGATGGGCGCATTTGGAAGCAAGAAGGCTACATTTATGACTTAATCGTTTAGGTTGCTAAAAATAGGAGCTCCTATGATTATCAAGCTGACGTAGGAGGAATATTTCGAGCGCCGCACTACGTTCGTAAGCGCGACCAGTGATGAGTTAAGGGAAATTTAGTTCCATGTTGTGTGTGTGTGTGTGTGCGTGTGTGTGTTTGTGTATATGAGCAACTTTTATATTCATATGTATGTTAATCCATAAAAATAAATGAATTGTCTGTTACCCTAAGTCCCTCGCCACACGCCCTCGCCGTGGCTTTTGGGTTACTCTTTAGTGGAAGCTATAAGGACTCATTTTTCCCTGGCATGATTCGTGACCACAGCGGTAGGAAGGAAAACGCAAGGAAGTTGCCATGTACACTTCCCAAATTCAATTCATCTCCAGTTACAGTATTTACTGGTGACCTAGAACCCCGTGCCGCATGATCTCGTGTTGTATTTCTAGCATATAAATATGCTGATCACAGAGCATTAGCAGTCTTCCATCTAAATGCGTCAGTCAGGCGACATTTTAGCAATTTTCAATTCAAATCTCTTGGAAGGTAATTTTCGTAGTCGGAGTTCTAAGTCTAAGTTCTGTCCCCTTCGTCCATTTCCCTCTCTTGCTCTCTCCCTCTTCCATTCCCTTTCACTATCCAAGGGTTCGACCGATAATCTTCCCTGCCTCCCCTCGCCGCGTTCTGCTTCGCTTACCAAGAATGCGCTTTCGGAATCCGATCGCTCGCCCCTAGTTCTGATCACCCTGACTGACGGGACGGCGGATGAGTGCGCTTTTTTGGGGGGGCGGGTGGAGTGGGAGCGGGGACCCAAATCGGATGGAATGGGGCATGTATTATTATTTACTCCTCGTTGCCAGATTTATTTCAACCCAACTCCCTCATATCATTGTAGTAAAGCGAGGGGGAAACAGACTGGGAGAATCGGCAACGCTGTGTCCATCTTTGTTCCATCTATCGGTCAATTAGTGGATCGCGTCAGCGGTCATACCCGTGAGGGCTGCAGCTGAGTGAACCAAAATGGTGGATAAATGTTGGGTAAGGTAGCGATATATGAATGCGAATCCGGTGTGGCAAGGTATCCGGTTGGGCACATAGCTTGTTACGAATACGTCATTCGTTAGACTAGTTACCGAGTACCCGGTCCAATAGTTAACACCGAGAGTTAGCAAAATATAGGAGAGCCTTGGTAATAGTACTTGAAATAGTGTTCTGCTATACGCATACCGATATATCACGAAGCATGAAAAGTTCTCGGGATTTAATACTTGAAGGGTGATTTTTTGGAATGGGGAATGAAAATATTTTTTACGTAAAACTGTGTAACAGGATATAAACTACAAAATAGAGGGTTCAGTATTGACTACGGCAAATCAAGTTAAATATTTGGGGGTTGTTCTAACACCACGCCTTTCATGGGGAGCACATATCAGGACAATATGCGGATCAGCTTTAAAGAAACTTGGCTTCATAAAACGGGTGGTGGGGAAATGTAATGAAAAAGTTAAAGAGAGGTGTTATTTTGCTCTAGTTAGACCTCATTTGGAATATGCCGCAAGTATTTGGGATCCGTGGGAGAAAATTTGGCAAAAAGAATTAGATAAAGTCCAGAGAAAATCCGCTAGATTCGTTAAAAATTGTTATGATAAAAACACAAGAGTGACAGGTCTCTTAGAGGATTTAGGCTGGGAACCACTTGAAGTGCGGAGAGAACAAGCGAGGCTTAGACTTTTAGAAAGGTTCAGAAGAAACGAGTTTAAATATGACACTGAAGGAATTATAATGGCCCCACACTACTTAGGTAGATCAGACCACAAAGATAAACTAAGGGAGATAGATTCCAAGACAGATAGGTACAAGTACTCATTCTTTCCCCGAACAATCAGTAATCATAATAGCAAGAAACCGAAGTCACTTTAGAAATATTAAAAACGTTGAAATTACAAGTCGGAACAAAATTAAACACTATAGAGATGTTAGGTATACTTTCAGGTGCATGTGTATGTTAGTTTGTAGTTTGAGTGTTTGCATGTGTGTGGGGTGTAAGTGTTCATGCATGAATGTATGCCATGTTTTTTTATATATATGATTTTGTCGTTATTGCATGCGGTTTTTTTTTTCTTTTTCTTTTCTAAATTATGGGTGGTGTCCTAGCACCCCCCGCCACACGCCCTTGCGGCGGCTTGCGGGGTATTAAGTAGATGTAGATGTGTACAAGTAATGTTCTGGACTTTCAAATAGCGTCCTTAAAATGACATTTTGATGTCCTGGCAGCAGTCCGACATTGCAGCACTATCTACGTCTACACTTATGCTGCAAGCCGCCAAGAGGGCGTGTGGCATGGGGAATCAGATCATTAGTCTGGAGTTGATATTGATTATAACCATTCCATGTCACTTTAATTTCGGTAAGTTCGAATTTTCGCACGTGGTGATACCTTCCGTCGTAATCAAGAATAATCAATGAAAGAAACAAGTTAAAATGGAATGTAGAAACTTGCAAAGAGATGTACAAGTTTATTAAACATATACAGGTTATTATGCTAAGTTAAAATATACCTGTATGGTGTAGCTCATGGAAATTCGTGGCAAATTTTTCCATTATATTCTATTGTTTCAGGCTTCACTTCGTGGAAGTATTTAATATCCATACTAAAAGGAAAGACTTGTACTTTTCCACAGATTTTATTATACGGTACAACGCGTTTCATCGTATAATAAAATCTGTGGAAAAGTACAAGTTGTTCCTTTTAGTATGGAGAATTTTTCCATTACTTTAATTGTTTTACATTTCATTTGGAAACTAAAATTCAAGGAACATTTGTTATTGAAGTCCCATTTCTGGTTTATAGTCGCCCCCTGCCGCTCACCGGAGTGGTGGTTTTCAGGGTAAAATGTGGATACACTCAGTGGAGACTTTTTTTAGACAAATAAAATGACATCACGCGGTAATCGCTGCTACATCATGAAACGTCTTTACGTAATTTCTGTATTCCGCTATCTAACACTTGAGAGTAATTTACCATAAAATATTTGGAACATAAATAGTACCCATGGCTGCGGAAAGTTAATAAATTTCCTTTTGATGGAGCATTATTCCGTCAAAATTCACTTATCATAATAAGTCGCATCACCATATTCACGGTTTGTTGGTCGTAAAAAAGATCAAAGGTCATTGGTGAGCATAGCATAAAAAGCCGTGCTTATTAAAAAGAATGTTTTAGGTTCATAACCAATTGATCTAAAACTGAGTTGCGATGACCTTTGCAGATAAAGGAAAACTAATGGCATCTAGATGAAATGAAGAGTTGAAAAGTATGGGAAGCGCACACCCGGGATCTGCTCTGCTCAAAAGGATTCTTATGAACGAATTTCGTGGGATATTATTTAAAGTGGCCTATTCCCCTGCAGCAGTTTTCAAATAATGAAGACAGTTAGTTACCTATTTTTATTTGGCTTCACCCCGAAAATATTTTCCGAACGATGGGAACTACGTAGCAAAATATCCTTTTCACGGAAGTGCTCGTCTATTCTAGGAATCTGTCCATTGTTTCTCGACATAATGCCACTCCCCTTCCTTCCTCCAAAGGAACCTCCCATGACTTGTTTTCATCCATCGTCTTCTTTTTGGCCGGAATCCTTGAAACGATACCGCACCGATTCCCTCGGCCCGGTAAATTGGAATCTAGGAGGAAAAAACGCACGCTATTTCGAAAAGAGAGGACGGGCGGCAATTATTTTTATCCGGCGGTGATAGGCGACTTTTCTTCCGAAACCAATTTCTGCCGCCAGGCCGGCCCTTTCCTTCTCCCTCTCCTACCCTCCCCTCCTCCTCCGCCATCCCCTTCTCTCACTCACAAACTTCTTTCCCCCCATGATGCAGCGGGAGCGCTTGTCCATTTCTCTCATTCCCCCCGACCCGAAACTCTTTTGTTTTCTCCCAGCTCCGCGGCGTCCGAGTGGGAGGGGCGCTTTCGTCCGGCCAATCCATCCAGCCCGGGGAGGAATTGCGATCGCTCAAGTGTCGTCAGTCGCGGCAGGGGGTGAGGGGGAAGCAGGGAAGCGGGAACCGACTGGAGGGATGGCGGCGACCCCTTCGCCGCTGCGATCTGAGTCAATTAGAACGGGCCCGGCCGGCGGTCGTTGGTCGAACGAATGAGCCGAATGTGTAGAGGGGGCAAGGAAGATGGATGGGGGATTTTTATTCCTTTGAAGGGGAAGGAATGTATCCGCTTTTCTTTTGCTCCTCCTTGTCCGACCCCCCTCCCCCATTCGCGTCCTTTTTAAATAAGGAGAGAAGGGCACGATGTGAAGGCGAGGGTAGATGGACCGCGGATGGGGTGGAAGGAGGGATGGGCTGGCTTACATAAGGTGAACGAACCTGAGGAAACTGTTGACGGTGGGAGTCGTCATCGGTTGATATTGAGTCTGCGGTGATGATGGCTGGTTGTGTGCAGCGGAAGTGCGGTATCGAGGAGGTCGGCAATCTAGAGGAGTAGGGAGAGAGGATGATGGGGTGAGGAGGAGGAGAGGCCCCCGGTCGTGGAAGCAGGAGGGACCGGGAGTCTACTGTCGGGAAGAATATCGACGGAGTTCATGGCGATCCATATCGAAAAGCCATTTCCGATCCAACTTCATTTTCTTGGGGAGTGCTCGTCATTAAGGATATTCAATGGCGCTATCATGTATCTCTGATGGTATCGGCGGAAGCACATATTGTGATTTTGATTGGAGAGTGGAAATGTGATGTCTACAGGAGGCTGGAATTCCAGTCGTGCATAAGCGTGCCATGCCATCGACACATTTGCAAAAGTAATTCCCCCAAGGTATGACGGCAAAATGTAACGAGTCGGAGAGTTTTGTGTACATTTGTGTATATTTTTTCTGGTTTATTTCTTTCATTTCTCTGAAGCAACACTTGAAATGGGGAATTTTTAAACCGTCTTTAATTACGGAAGCCATCTTGAGTGTCCTCGTGGGGAAATTGATTGTTTCCTGTTTCGTTTGCCTGCCATCAAAAATGTAATAACTATCATTGCATCTGCGTATTGCTCCAGATGCTTTAGCCAGATTATGCCCCAAGGGCTGTTCCATAATTTATTTGCAATGATCTCACGAATACGAAGCGGTATTTATAGATTTTTGATTCGTGAAATGTACTTCCGTGGCTTATTAGTTTTCGCTGTTTGATTTAAATGGGCTTAATTAGTTTCCGGTGGCCATAGAATGCTTCACTCACACACATGCACACATAACCTCTCTCTAAATAATTACTCACCCAATGTGATTGTACATTCATAAGTGTATGTTGTCACTGCAGAAACGTTAATGCACGCACGTTTGCGTTCAGTTCACTCACCCCAACTAGTAACGCAAATGTAATTCATCCATTCGGCTTTAAAAATGCCTTAAGTTTTGCCGTCATGGTTTATTTGTCTTAGTTTTCTAGTACTATGGAATCAACGCCGTGTCTGTATTATTAGGAAAAGCATCTGCACACAGCGTTCAATGTAATATTTTCCATACTTAATGTCGTTTACCTTGAAACGTTTAAACAACTATTTATTTAATTGAG
This sequence comes from Hetaerina americana, assembly GCF_022747635.1. Lineage (NCBI taxonomy): Eukaryota > Metazoa > Arthropoda > Insecta > Odonata > Calopterygidae > Hetaerina > Hetaerina americana. The sequence goes on along the minus strand of NW_027287427.1, from coordinate 54,045,782 downwards.
CGATTACTTAGTAATAGGCCAGGAATATGCAATGTAATCATACACTCAATGATGTCATTACTTTCTGCGAAAATTTGAGCACAGGATGATGATTTTCAGAAATGTATGAATACTTCATTTGGATATAATTTAACTATGTTATCATTTATTAAAGTACCATAATTCATTTTTAATACTTCTATTTATTTATAAAATTCATATGACTAAGTATTGTTGGCTAATTTTGTTTTCCTTTTCCTCTTTTAGGTGAGTCCAATCTCGGTATGTCTTCCTCGCTGGCTATTAGAGGTGTTCCTGTACTAGTAAGTGAAGCATTTTAAGTCAAGACAAAACTTCCATTGATTGAAGACTGCCGTTTTCTTAAAATAATAAATGGACTGAGCCACATTCCTTGTTCATTTGTATCTGTATGTTTATCTACTAAAAAACTACTTGTAGAGGAAAATCAGTGGCAAATTTTATCTCGTTTGCTGGGAAAGCATTTGAAATATGGTCACTTTTCTTTTCATGAAGTAAGCCATTATGAGAGCCTTGCAGCGTAAAGAATTCGTGGCGCTCCATGCTGAAAGCTTTGCGCTTGTCTTAGACAACTTATATGCTGGTGACTTTCGACCGAACTTGTTCCCGTACCTGACCTCTTACTCATTGATGGAGGCAAAACGTTTAGAACGAACACGTGAGGTCGCAACGTGGCTTCTGCCATGTGAACGAAGGAACGCCTCCATTCCCCGCCAGTGGAGCACAACACACATCTACTTAATCTACTTAATACCCCGCAAGCCGCCGCAAGGGCGTGTGGCGGGGGGTGGAGTGTCTGGCACACTGTCCTTTTGTGCGAATATCTCGTTATTTGTTTCGTCCTCAAAAATCTCGCGAAGTTGGCCAACATCGCCTAAGCACGTGCTTTGAATACGCCGCTGCATTGGCGTGGATGTCGCCATTCGGGAATAGCACCCTCGCCACTCCCCTCCTACACATAGTTTCAGAAGCCTTTCTTACGGGGGTGCTGTTGTACACAGATTACACCGACAAACACGCGAGAATTTTTGCACTTTTCCAGCGTCCTTCTCCTGCACCCAGCTCCGGTCCCTCCGGATCGTTCGCCGCCGCCCCCCCATCTGCGGGCAGGCATGCGATCTGCCGTCCAAGGGATTTGGACGTGCCGGGGATGAGCAAAGACAAATAGCACAACGCGTCGCCCCAGCGTAAACACGACCGACCTCCCGATGGGGTTTTCAATTCCCCAGCCACCGCAACTTCGATCACTGGAACACGCTGCGTATACTTTTTGAACGAGTCCGATTGTTAGCTTCCAATGTTATTTGCCAGCCTCGCGCTAAGTCAATAAGAGAACCCTCGCAGTCGGGAGTCGCACGGGTCATCGCTGCGATCCCGTGGTTTCCAGAGCTGGCTGGCCATGGCTGTGAATGCGACGGTCGCATCCCCACGCTGTTGCGTGTAAACTCGAACTCCTACCCCTGCGCCCATCGCCGCCCGGAAAAAAGGAACGAATTGGCTCTTCCAATGTACCTTTCCTCCGAGAGAATTTTAGGCACAGTTCCAAGGATTTGAATACTGATAACACGCTGGAGTACTCTGGTTCGAAGAATGCGGAAAAGAGTGAATCGTAAAACGAAACTATTAGTAGTGAAACTGTTTTTCGCCGTAAGAACCTTTAGTTACATGAAGGAATAATAATATCCAGATATGTGAATGCTGTATCGTGAGTAACATTCAAAGCATACAAAAGTTACATTTCCATCGTTTCATCGAAGCCCTTCTATTCATACCTTACGGATCATTAGGCTATTAACTTGCCAAACATAAATAATAGTGCATCACTCAAATAAAATACAATGTACATTATTAACTATGGTCATGTAAATGTTTTTTTTCAATTTTGATGTTGGTGCTGAAATTTCAGCATGACGAGAAAGGATGTTGAAAAGTAAAAAGTTCTTTATTTAAATAATAACTCTACAGTACTTTTTCTTTTGTGCGCAGTTTTATTTCTTCGCGATAATTTTACGTCCATGGAATTGAATAATGTAGTATCAGTCTTCCGCGTGCAAAACTTTTATATGAATTGAAGCATTAGATTGCGGACTTAATCTTTCGATCGAATCTTCGATAAGGTTTCTTGTTATCCTTGACCGAGCTAAGTTATTAGCATATGGAGACCTTAATGTAGAGACGACCGACTTAATATATGGTAAAAATATGGATTCTTATCCGAGTCAGAGATATTCGTCAAATACGGATTCCAATAAATGGGGAGCCCCTACCGTAGAGTACCTTCCTCGAGGCTAATAAAAGTGTTCGAAATGAACATATTACCACCTTGTACAAGCTTTTTCGCATTAGGAAAGACATTGTGGTTTAAAAAGTTAATTCGTTTGTAGTTATTTAACGAAAGACTCGAACTATACCTTGAGTTGAACTGTCAACTTATAGTTTGTGGCCTGAAAATAAAGAATTTAATATTGAATAATTCTGCACGACTGAACGATTTTTGTCCATGCACAGCTGAGTATTTGTATTGTGCTTGCGTTAATTTGTATCATATATGTAAAAACAATCGAATACATTTGAATACACAACTTCTTGAATTGCTGCACCTGTATCTCATTGGAATCAAGCCAGGTCCCCAGCATCGGGAACTAGTTCATGAGCAGTGACCTATCATTCTTATACGTCTGTCATTCTACATCGGATCAGGTTCCTTTTGCATATGTCTCCCCATTGTGGTCCCCATGTCAAACTAATAAGAATGCTTTCACCTCTGAGTAGAACCCAAATATCTCATGTCATCCGTTTTAGTCATAATTGAACGTAATATTATTTTACCCGGTGTGTCCAGGTGATTGTCGACAAATTACGAAGGTCCGGGGGGTCCTCATGCTTCACTAAACCCGGCCTTGATCGGGTGGTTGTTCCTCTGGGCCATTTCTGTCATACCTGTCAGGGGTGAGTTTTCGGTGAGTTACGCATCACGGGGCATTACGAGAATTAAAACCGGTTGGCGGAAATGCGCCCGCGGACTCGGGTGAGCCTGGGGTTTTTTAAGTCGTCCACTCCATTTCCCGGTCCCTCCCCCGGAGAGAGCGAAACTTGCTTGCTTCTAGCAGAGAGTACCCTCTCTTTCTGTCCAACGTCCCCATCCTATCCATCTGTTGTGTTCCTGGCTTGCTCTGAGAGAGAGAGAGCATCCCGTGCAAATACGTCCGGAATGACCGGCTCCTGCCATGCCCACCCCTCGAAACGTGGAATCCCCCCCCTAACGCGCCCCTTACTCCCTCATTCGACTCACTTATCTGCCTCCCATTTCGACCGCCAACTCGCCCTTCCCCCCTCCACCCATATCCCGTCCACGTCCAACCCTTTATACAACCACTTGGAATCTCTCCTCGCGTCCACCCACTCTCATCCTATCTCCTCCTCTCTTGTCGTCTTTGTAATCTTCCTTCCTCTCTCATTTGCTCTCTATCTCTTTTCTTGGTTCTCCCCCCTCTCCCTGCGTCCTCATCTCCGTAGCCTCATACGAATGGTCAGCAATTCATTGCCCGGGGACCATTCCGGAGTTCTCCGACCCGAGACGGCGGGGGTCAGTGGGAGAGGGGGGGATGGAGCGGGATCGTATGTACACCGAAACATTGGAATATAAATGAAGCGTCTGAGAAGGAATGGTGCCTTTTGGATACGGTATAATTCCTCATTGCATACAAATACAGTAGGGGATCGGTCCATTCGGTTTTTTATGCCCAAGCTGTCGCGACTTGTTTACCAACAGTTTCGAACTCCTTGTGCAGTAATCTTCGATGAAAAGAGATTCGTAGTTCGTTCTGTCTTCATGTATTAATTTTGATAACCTTATGCAATTAATTTAAAAATATTCGGCAATGTTAGTCCGCGAACTCCGAGATACAAGTAATAGCTGGCCAGGCTTCTGTAAATATATGATGGTTGTTCAATAAAGAGTGTTTATAACTATCTACTCCCATAATATACTTTGAAAATATTAGTTTTGTGTTAATTTTAGTATTCTGTTATCTACCAAGAATTCAGGCAGTTGGCACCAATATACAGCGTTTGAACCTGTTTTTAAATACGAGGATAATCGATGGTTTCAGGCGTTATTTTATGGAATCGGTTCATTCTTAAGCGGATAAAATAATACTTTGTAATTCCACAGATTTATTTCACAAACACTAGGTAACTACAACAATTTCAGTCGCCTTGACTGGGACTCGAACCCAGATCCCTCAATATCCGGTCGAGTGCTGAAATTGTTGCATTGAAATGCACATTAGCGGATGACTCCGTTAAAAGTTACTGTTGCGGCATCTCCCGCAGTTTCCTTGGAATTTGTCAACTAGGTAACTAGGTAGAAAATTTAAAAAAGCAATGCATAAATTGGTTAAGTGTATGATGTAGGCATTATAGGTATATTTAGTATAGAGGAAGTAGTGATTTGAGTGAAAACGAAAAATGAAAGTAAAATAATGCACAATATTTCTGAAAAATGTATTTTTCAATATCTCACTTGATGACGGAAATATGTTTCCCAGTTTTGCGTATACTTGGTCAATCCGTTATTATTTTTAGGTTCTTGAACTTTATGATGTCCTATTCTGAATGAAATACAACCCATTTTTCCCGACTTCAAGATGTGTAATTGTCCGTCTTCACAAAAAGCCAAACGTTTCTGTTACACAATGGGTACTTTAACCGTGGCGTTCAACACACATTTCACATTGAAAAAAAGCAAAGGTAAGCAGTAGAAAAACCGAAGGGAAAAAAACACATTTTCCCCTAAAGAGCCCTCCCTCGCGGAACTAAAGTGACTTCCACAAACGACTGCCATCATAAGTTCCGCCAAAAAAAGAATAACCCCACGAGTTAAATAAAAGAAATGAAGGCCTCGCCAAAATTTTTCCTTGCCGCCCGAAAATAGCCGGGGTTGGGAGGGCCGGCGGTTGTAGTGGTCCGCGGAGTTGGGGAGGGGAGGATGAGGTTATTGTGGGAGTGGAGAGCGGTGAAGGTGGAAGGAGTGGCAGGAAGACAATGAGTGGCCGTGAGGAGGGAAGTGGGAAGGCGATGTGGGACGTAGGGGGTCTGGTCGTAGTAATCGTAGTAGCAGAGGTAAAATATGGGGATGGCGGGGAGACAATAAATAAACACGCATATTATATACAGTATGTATATATATATATATATATATATATATATATATATATATATATATATATATATATATATATATATATATATATATGTATGTGTATATATATATATATATATACATATGTGTACATATAGTTATATAGTAGTTGTATTGGCACGGTAAAATGAGGTGGGCCGGGAGACAAAATAAATATATATACACAGACGCACACATACATACGCCTATATGTGGACACACAGTCACGAGTCGGCAAGTTTATCGTGCGGGGTGGAAGCGGAGGGAGGAATTTTTTCCAGGAGAAGGGGTGGGTGGGGATTTGGGAGGAATAGCGCCGGATGCGAACATAGATCGAAAAGATTGGCGCGAGGAGAAAGAATTGCCTCCTTGTGATGTAGTGCAACCAGAAAGTGAGGCATTATACGGGAGAGGTGGGCCGAGTGGCGTGCGTATGGGGGAGGGGGGAGGGGATCGTGGGTGATCGGAGTTTCCGGATGGGTGGGGGGTTTAGACATATAAATATAGGCACTGTTTCTGTCCGATACTTTCGGCTAGCAGTGGGGGCAGTGAGCATGTGGGGTGTTGTGGGGAGTCTGGAAATGGAAGCTGGCTCGTGGAGGGAGGTTTCCTGGGCGGAGCGGAAGGGGGAGTGAGAGGGGTGTGTACGGAATACATATAGTGGATTATGCCTCGGCTTGCCGTGCAATAACAGCTTCCGTGGGAAATTGGTCTCGCAGTTTTACGAGAAGGGGCGAGGGGGGGTGAGCTCCGGATGGGAGGGAGGTGGGTATTCTCGGGAGGGGGGTTGGTTCAGCGGTTGTATATACGTTGTGTGGAAGTCGGCGTTTCCATCGCCCCCTTTCGACTGTTCCCCCATTTCTCGTCTCCCACCCCCTCTATATATCCCGGCGAGAGTCAAGGGATGGGCATTTGTATTGTCTCTTCGTGGGGATGGAGGGGGTAGCCGCGCTGTGTGCCTCTCAGCGCGGCCGAAAGTACACTGCCAAGATGAATAGCTTTTTTGTGCGGGGGTGGGGAGGATGGTTTGGTGCAGGGGCTATTTTAGCGGGTCAGTGATATAGACTCTTGTGTCGAGCGACTCTTAACTTTCCGTCCTTCTCCTGTTCGGTCTCCCCACCTCCCCCCAGAAATCTCGAAATCCCCCGGCCTTCCCCCTCCCCCCTCCCCAGGAGGCCCTCTTTCAGCCGCGGATATAAATTGACTCCCGCTTCCATCGTATCGCATAAGATTCCCTTCCACCGTTTCCTCCCGATTATTAGCACTAAAACGTTTGAATCCTGACTGGATAGGGTTTCCCTCCGCCGCCGTTATCTCTTCCTTTTTGCACTGAGAACGTTTGTCCACGGGGTCGTTTTTTTCTCTTCCTCCGCCAACAATCAAGAAATCTTTTACTTTTTTTCTCGTCCTCCCGTCTGGGTTTATTCTTGGTTAGTGTATATCGGCTTTGAAAGGTTGTTCTTGCATAATGGACGGCAGCTCTATATTCCTTCTGGGCTGGCCGTAACATGAATGGGAGCATTAAAGTATTGCACAACATCGTTCTCTTGGCCAAGTTATATTCAACGGTTTATTAATGCCGTTCAATGGTATACTTACCATTGTTCATTTTATAATCAGATTTTTAATAAAGCTCTTTATCCCAAAAAATTATTCGTCAATGCTTTCGGAATGACAGTGTGAACATTCATCTGCGTAACTACGTTTCCAAAGACATAGTCATAAACTACATCTTGTTGACTATCGTAGCTGCAATACTATTTACAGCTCTCCACGGATTGAAATGTTTTCTCAAACATCAGTATGTTTGAAGTAAAAGGATTCAAGAGCTGAAGCTCGATGTTTTGCAATTGCTCGTCCCAAAGCTATTGCGAACGCAGGTTGGTGAAAAGTTGGTGGAAGGAACCGTTACCGTGTTACAAACGCTAGGAACGTTAGGGGGTTGGTTAATTACTGGCGTACAAGAAAGTCTCAAGAATTAAATGGAGCTGAAGTGATATATAATAGTATAATTGAAAATCGTCTCGGTTGCAAACCCTCTAATTTTGAGTTTAGATCATCCGATATGCATAGAATTCTTCATTTAAAGTTTCATTTACCGAATGGGCATTCGTGGCGTAAAATAATGAACTTTCCCATGTTTATATTTCAAATACCCACGTGGTCTCCCTTCCTCGTTTTGTGTTCCGCTAAGTCTATCAAACTGGTAATTTAATCCAAGGCCTTGAGTGTGCGGTGGTCACAGGTACCATGCCTATTTTTGGATAGTATATCCAAGGGGTAATGGATTTCGGCAAAATCCGCATTGCGTTTACTGTCCAAGTCCATTAGCCTCCCCCATCATGTTTCGCGTAGCAGAGCGAGTTTCCCCGGTTATGGCGTCCGTTCTTTGAGCTCGTATGCCCTTATTGAATTGGAGGTTTCGAACTTTGTGGGAACTATCTCATAGATCCCTTGGGAAGGAAGGACGTTTTCAGGTATATGTTTTACGTACATACGTACGCGTCGGCTGCAGATATAGGGGTTATGTTCGCGAATGTGAATATTTATATGTGCGTAGTCCCTAGTACGTTACATAATAAAAAGTCTCGTCAATGTTTTGAAGGCGATATTAGACTTCACCATAGATTCATTGGTAGTAATAATTTTGGCCGAAGTCCCTTCCGTCTGTGTGCTGCCTGAATTCGTCGACTTCAATTTTTTTTCTGACCAATGAGTATCAAAGAAGTTCATATCGCATCAGATTGGCTAAATGAAACATCTCACAATTGTACTCGCGGTGAAATTTCCCCGGAAATATATGTTGAAAGTGTAGTATTTTTTGGATTAATTCGTAATTATTTTTACCAATTTTCGAAATCGGGTCTGAATTATAAATAGATATATTCGTTCGTTCGGTGTCATCCTAAAGAGGGATTTGCGCCGTCGTGCCAACAGTGGAACACTGATGCCTTAGGTTTCACTGCAAATGAATTGGAATATAAAAAGGAAGTCTCAAGGACAAAAAGCATATCGCGACAGCTCCACGCGAAGAAAAAGACGCTCCGCGCTTATCGCCTTTGATTCCGTATGCAAACCTGAGTGCGTGTGGGAAAAAAATATAAGCGATTTTGGGTGGATGAATTTTTATCCGCTCGCATTCCCCAGCGAAGACTTTTTCGCGGTCACAGTCGTCTCAGCCCATCAATTCCACCTGGAATCCCCCTTTCCCCGTCGCTTCCCCTCCCCTCCCTTACCATTTCCCTTCCGCCATGCCACGTCGCCTGTTCCTCCGCGAGGTAGGGAACTCCAGGGCCCATTATTTATTTAAGCCCGGGCACGGAGGAGGTGGAAGAGACGAGTCGGCGACGACGAGGAATCCTTCCTTTTCGTTCGTTACGTTCCCTTCTTAATCTCACGTTCTCATCCCCTCCCACCTCCACCCGCACTTCTTCCATTCCTTTATTCATCCCCCCTCCTCCCTCCGACCCCCTCAAAAATTCCCATGATCCTTTGCGGGTCCGTTTTATTTTCCCTCTGCGGCTGTTGTAAAAACTGCAGGGTGGTGGGAGGCGAAAGGGGTAGGGAGATAGGGAGACTGCGACACTCTCAGGGTTCTTCCCTCCCCCACCCTCGGGTATCCTCGTTCACCCCTTCCCCTCTGTGCGTTCACCCCGTTTCCCCTTTACTCTCTTTTCTTTCTACTTCTCTCTCTTTCTCCCTCAATCCCTTTACGATCCCCTTACGCCCGACTCCACGGGGTTTTGTTCTCTTTGTTCATCATTTTATCGTGTGAAAATTTCACGCGGAATTTGTATTCATGGAATTGGTCATTTTTCGGGGAGGTTTCTAGTCGAAAAAATCCTGCGTATATCGATTTATATTTCTTTTTTTTTTTGCATGCCGCCTGTCTGATACGGATGTGTAAACGGTGTTGCTCAGCTGCGGAGGAGGCGTGAGGTTTTCGTAATTTGCCGATAGAATTCCATCAATCGATGTCTAACTTTTGTTTTTAAGAGTGCTGACGAAAATATGAAACGCCTCTTGAATCTTTAATTATTTTTACTGGTCTCCTTGTGCGGTTTTGTTGTTACATAAGTGAGCGTTGCACTTCTTTGCAGTGCATCATGTTCTATACTCACATTTCCTTCTTCGTTAAATGGATTTGGCTATAATCTCCAACGCTCTCTTTGATTATATCTATTCGTTCTATTCTAAACTGACCGGGTTTGAATTGGCCTATGAGCACTCATAGATTGTCGGAGTGGAATTTAACTTGAAAACATGGAAATAGAATCTAATGGCCACCAGCTGCGAGCGCTGCTTGAGTTAACACTTCTGGCGTTTCTTAGCCATCCCCTAAACCAGGGCAAGTGCTCCTCTTGAAACGAGGGTCATTTCAATGAGGAGGTATTGAGGATTGGTACTATACTTCCCCTTCAGTTTGTTCCTCGAGCTTACCTGCCTTTTTGGCTTATCATGGCTCGCGAGGAAGGGAAAATTTTTCCCTTCTTCGCAGGCGAGTTGGGTGGTAATCCAGTGGGTAGAGCGTTGGACTGCTGATCGGAGGGTCCCGGGTTCGATTACCGGGCAAGGCACTCTGGGCACCTGCAGCTCCACCAAGCTATGTGATTTTTCGGGTACTAGGTCTTCCTGGCAAACCATAACCGGCACAGGAAAGGAACTGGCCCGCCTATCCTAATGTGTGAATTTCACACGCCGTCGGGCTTAGTACTGGGTGAACTCCGCCATCACCTACCAAATCGACCTTCGGGTTGATTACTGTGTTTATGGTATATATATCGTGTTTTATATATTTCGGGTATATTACTGTTTTAATATGTATATATATATATATATATACATATTAAAACAGTAATATACCTATATATATATATATATATATATATATATATATATATATATCCTATATAGGTACATTGAAAAGTATATTTGATTTATAGGTATACTTCATTTTATAAGGGCGTTTGCATTTATTTTTTTCAGCCGCGGTACTTTTCTGAAGGTTTTCGTGTGCCTTAAACAGACTTATAAATATCTTCATCTATCGGCGCCGTGACAGTTCGTTCCATGGTTAGGTATTATGAGCTACTTTCTTCCCTCCTTCGTCATCTCCAATTCCATTTCATAGATATGGACCCGCTCCGTCAGTTCTCATTTTCTCTGCAAAATTCAACCTATTTCCCATATTTCCATTATTCTTGCTTCAAGCGCCAGTCCTTTCTCTTCCATACAGGAAACTTTTTTCCCCTCAATCCCTGGACGCCATTTACATTCCGACCCGTTGTCGGCCTATTCTCGGCAGGCCTCGGGTTTTATTTTATCTACAATATTATATTTGATCCGTTCGGCTATTTCTGGGGCGAATACGACCAGCCACCGCTTTCCTTTTCCCTCCCGTCTCTTCCGTGCAACCCCAAAGTTCACCCTAAATATACCACCGCTTTATTCACATAAATTCCTATCTTCCATCCCTGTTCCTTCCAGCCATCGCAATCAATTTCGAAACTTCTCCTAATATAAAATGCAATGTACTTAAGCTCATTTTTTTCCTCTCTACAATTTCGTTGCCGATTTTTCATACCTAACTGGTGGAAACTATGGACGATTTATGGGAAAATTCCCCATCAAAAGAGCAGCTGCGTTGCTAGTTGCTGGTGGAAAGTATTTTAGGATTACATTTTTTCCATCTCCGATTATTGACTTGTGACTACGCTGAAATGTAGTAATATCTTATTTCAGCTTGAGGCCAACGTAGATAATACGTGTTTTACGACGGTATTATTCAACATTATCATCACGAGCATAATGGATTTTCTCTACCACATTAATACTAAGTATGATTTTTGAAACATGTCGGTGAGATGTAAACCTTACGTGGGATCAAAAAGTTGCAAATGATTTCAACATCATTTTCTTCTATAATTTGAGTGTCATCCGACGGTATTTTTATGGGCTGAGAAATGCCCGCATGATATTTCACCATCAATATTTTCCGGTTTTATTACATCTGCTGTTCTTGCGGAGCCTCTCCGTTACGAAAACGAAGTATCTTTCCGCCATCCTTCCGCTCCTCGAGAATTTCTCTCGTCCTCGAGATTTCCCCTCCTGCTATAGCCTCCTCACAAAAGGAGGGCCCTTACTTAGGTTTTTATCACCTCTCTTTCTCCCTCTCTCTCACGCCCTCTTTCTCTTCTTCCGGTTCCTTTGGCAAAAATCCCTTTCCCTCTGTCCTCGTACGCCTCGTTCGTATCGATCGTTTCACGTTGGCGCGCAGGCCGTGTCCTCTCACGTGCGCATAAGCGCTTTGTTTCTCCAGCTGTTTCTCTCCGCCGCGTGAATACATTGGCCGCGTTAATTGGAGTCTTAATGTCCTCGGAGCAATGCGAAGGAAGCGGTCCTTTCACTTACACGGAGACGTATGGAAATTCCCCGAGTCATTCCTCCCTCCCGTACCCATATCGCTTGACTGACTGCTTCGCGAGAGTACCCGTGAGAGTGATTCAGCTTCCCAGTCGTTCCAGTGTCGACGACGGCGACTGATATACCGCTGCATTTCTGTGAGAAGCCTCGGTGTGCCGGTTTCGAAAATTCATGTCGTTCTGTATGTGTCTGTTCTGTGGCGATCCTAAAAACGTGTAGAATTAATTACTGTCAACTTTTCACAGGCATGGAGAAAAATTAGAGAACACCGTAAAAATATGTCCCATAAACAAATATTCGCTCTTCTTACATTAAACAATGTGCTCACAGGGTAAATATTTCGTCAGCGCGACGAAGAGCTCGAATGATTGTTTTAAAGGGAAGTCCGGTGACCAGAGTTAAGTGTGTGAATACGAAAATTCGTAAACATTCCCGTTATGATGGCTTCCACGTCCCCCTTATGAATATTGCGCGTATTTTAGAATAAATAAACGCGGAATGGGAATTGCGTTCTCACGCAAATATGATTTTTATAGAAAGGATACGGATCGTAATAACTTCGCAGGGTAAACTATTCTCGCAGTGCATGTCGTTAACGATCGATTTCGAATTTTTCCCACCGCTCCATCGCTTATTGGTTTATTCCTACTCTCCAGTCCCACCTACTGAAACAAACCCCTCACACCGTCTCCGACCGACCCCCCAGAATCATCCAGCCTGTCGGGACTTTTTCGCTTATCGTTAGTCAACTTCCCACGCCCAGGGATGTAGGTAGTGAAATAAAAAAATGAAGAGGGTAAAAAAAATATTTCCCTCTTTTCGTGCCCGCGGAATTATTTTTTCCATCGGAAAAACGAAGCCAGCAAAACTGACATCGTTTCAGTCCGGGACCCTCCCGCGTGGTTTGTCTCCCTCCATATTGTTCGTCGTCCTCTCGTTTGATTGGCCATTCGGCGGGAAGAGGAAGGGCCCGGCCCGTACCCGGCCGAACCCGTTCGAGGCTTTCCAGTAAGACCCCCGGTCAATCCGTTATTTTATTTTATATCGGGTAGTCCGTGACCGTGTAGGGATAGGTTTTGGGCGTCCCACGAAAAATGTTGCGAATCCTACAGGAATTCCAAGACACATGTTTGCACAATAGCAATAACCTCCCCTCTATACCTACACTTTGACTTCCCTAGGTCCCTAGCATCTGCCAGAGGTTTTAAGCCCCGTTCACGCAGTCTGAAATGTCTGTTCACTTCTTCAGTCATCCCTGCGTGCACAACTTCCTCCCTAATGTACTTTTACGCAACAGCCGTCATTATTCTGATATCTCCAAATATTTACTCCATCGGAGTTTTCTTCTTTCTGCGTATTTCGTTTCAGATTATTCTCTTCTTTTACCGGTTTTGGATTCGTTTGTCACCGTCCGGCTTGCTTTCTCCGTCTCAAATCTCAGGAGGCCTACAATCAACGCCCATTTTCTTTTTTATTAACTCGAAAAACAAGTTTCTGGATCATACAACCCCACGCTCCATGTTAAAATACTGGTCTTGATAGCCAATAATTTTCTTCACATTTCTTCTCAGCGGTCGAGTCATCACTTGCCTTCTTTTTGTAAAAAATAAAACGGCTATCAAGTAAATCTCTCAAATTCATTTTTACTACGCCCACATTACTCCTGAATGCTGTCAAAATAAGTCTTTTTCACCGTTCTCCGTAATGTTCCGACGCTAATAACTTGTACCATAGTATGTTTACGCGCCGTAAAATAACACATCCATTCGATTTATGCCATCCTACTTTTAATATTTTATTTTTCTGTCCCATTTCCTGGAAAATAATTTTGTTTTATAAAGAATTTCTTCCAAATTGCATTTTCAGATAGTTAATCCCTCTCAAAATATATTTGTACTTCGGAATGAGGGATAAGTTTCTCTTGCACCCATAGTTTTGGGGTGTATTTGTTTAAATTAATCGCCAACCGCGGCACGTATTTTTGTTGATGATCGGCGTATCTTGCGAGGCATGTAGCTATTGGCGTCACATTTGCTCCACTTCGTTTGCGTTCCACTTTACGACCCCCCCCTGGAAGAATTCAGCCGGTCGCCTCGAGCCACGCAATAGTTTCATCTAATGAGAGCCCGCGCGGTTGCCCCGGTAGCCCGCAAACAAAAGCACCACGGTTCGAGGGTTTCTGCCGGGATAAACCGAACCGCCACCGTCGTCAAAATGCTCAGTGATCCGGAGTGGGTACGGCGTGATCGCGGGGGAGAGGGCAGAAAAGGGTGGGGCGGGGTGCATTGTGCGCCGCGGCGCTGCAGTCGCGTGGTCGCCCGAGCCGAGCGAAAAAGGGTGGAATGGAAAACAATCGAAGGCGGAATTGAAATTGAGAAAAAAATTCACCCGTCTTTTTTTCTTCGCTCCCCCCCCCCTCCCCCCTATGGAAGATAATCTATGTGTTTCGCACGATTGGTTTCTCCCCCTCCCCTTACACCCCTGCATCCACACAACCTTTGCCGTTTCGCCGTATGCTCGCAGAAAAGGAAGAAGCATCCGCCACCGCACATTGGAGGCCCCCATCGCGCTCATCGGGAGCTGTGCCCGCCGGTCGGTTAGGGTGTGCGTATTGTATTTTTACGACTCGACAAATCAGGAGGAGTGGGGGGGGGGCGAGGGATGGTTGGTTGCGGTCGAAAAGGGAATGCTGCACTTTTGTTTCATTATCATGCGCGAGGAGAACGGGGATACGGTGGAAAATAGTTATGTAAAAAGAATTAAAAGGGAAAGAAATGCCCCTAGTGGGTGGCCCGCTCCCGAAAGATAAAACTCGAGTTCATTATTTCCGCCTCGAAACGGCGCGTCCCCCTCTTTTCAAGTTTTTTTTTCTCTCTCTCTTTATTTCCGAGAATTTTTGCCTGCCTGTTGAAATCTGGAATTGAACCTCAAATAAAGTGGAACTGAAATAATCAGAAACGAGCGGTTGGTGAGCGAAAAGGAAAAGATGAGTGGGAGGGGTGAGGAGGATATAAAAAAGAGGAAGATGCAATTCCGCGAGAGATATCTCCTCTCTTTCTGAATGGAGTACATTGTCGTGCAAATGTTTCTCTTCCTTTCTCTCTCTTTCACGCGCACCCACACGCTCTCCAAAACAAACGCATACACACACACACACACACAAAATTCTAAAGCTTTCGTAAAGGAAACGGGAAAAAAACGCGCTCATAAGAGAGAGAAACCTTCTCTCTCCCTCCTCGTCCCTGTATCTCTCCACTCTCTACGTCCATCATCCCCCCCACGAGTTCCCCTCACTCCTATCCCATTAAAAACGCCTCCTATCTTTTGACCTCTGAACTTTTTCCGGACCGAGCAAGGCGCCATTAACGTTAATCTCTTCTTTCTCCCTCCTTCCCAGTCCTTTCCTCCGTCTTTCTCTCTCTTTCTTCCTCCCGCACACCCCCTCTCTCTTCCCTCCCACTCCGCCGCCAATCCCCTCCGACACCCATCCTCCTATATTTTTTTTGTTTTTCGTTTCTGTGACGTATCGTTTTTCGGCTCGTTGAATGAAAAGGTCCTTGTCACTCGGCCCCCCTTAACGATCATTCTCCCCTTCATCAATGTCATACCGATAATGGCTTACCCCATCTCACCCTATCGCTCCCTCCACCCGCCTGCCTGCGCCCCACCCCCTCTTCTTCTCCCGTTTCCATCACCTTATCCCCACCCTCCCAACTTTCTCCTCACCCCCTCCTCATCCTGTCTCTTCTTCCTCCCCCGCTCCCTCCTCCCTCTCTCTCAACCTCCCTCTCCCTCAACCTCCCTCTCCCTCAACCTCCCTCTCCCTCAACCTCCCTCTCCCTCAACCTCCCTCTCCCTCAACCTCCCTCTTCCTCAACCTCCCTCTCCCTCAACCTCCCTCTCCCTCAACCTCCCTCTCCCTCAACCTCCCTCTCCCTCAACCTCCCTCTCCCTCAACCTCCCTCTCCCTCAACCTCCCTCTCCCTCAACCTCCCTCTCCCTCAACCTCCCTCTCCCTCAACCTCCCTCTCCCTCAACCTCCCTCTCCCTCAACCTCCCTCTCCCTCCCCACTTTACTTCCTCCCCTCCCCCTTACCCCTTTTTAGTCATAAATAGGCTCTCGTACAATATATCTCCTCCGAGCTATCCCCTTCTCCCCATCCCTCCCCATTCTTAGTCATTTGTTGCTTTCCTCTTTTCATCCCGTGTCGTTAGTCTCCATTTAGTGTCACCGCCAGGGTCATTATGCAGGTGTGTTTTCGCTATTCGAGCACTTCATCTTTTAATTAGTGACACGGCGCGTTGGAAGGATTTTACTCACCTTTCCTCTGTTTTATTCGTAGAACTGGGAAACCTTATCGTTGCTTCAATTACGTTTGCTTTTGAACTGAAGGTAACCCAAGTGTACGTTTGTAATTCCTTTGCCTCCATTTGTAACCTTATTTAATAATAAGCTCGTTTTTTACTGGGCAAATGCAAGCCATCGGGGTTAACATATCGGTGTAGGTAGGTTCTTAGTGGGCTGTGTGTATCAACTGTGCTCGCCAAACCTCTCCTGGAAGAGAGGAGTCTTAAAATAAAATGGTGAAAAATATCTATATCGCCGTTGATCCAAATCGCTGGAAACACCGTAAATGAACGTAAAATATCTTGGATATCAATCATTTGTAACGTCGATTAGATACGCAAAACATTGACATAAATCTTCCTGCTCGTGAGCTTTATCTTCGCTGACTTATCATTTTATAAATTAATTTTTTTAATTTAAGTTCCAGGTCGCTGACGCTAGGCCCAGCGAGAATAAATTATCACGCATTGCTCTTTTTGTATGTTGCTATTAATTTATGAAAGGCCTTTCCTATCGTGGCTGCCATTTTCATAGTTCTCTTCCATTGGGCAATCTGCATTAAACGACGGCTCAGTGGGTTCGTTTGTGTCAAAATTTTCTACCTCTTTTATCTCCTTCCAATCTCTATTCCGCGGCCTCTGACCCGACTCATTCTCCTTCGCGGCCGGCCGTGACTCCTCTTTTCCACGTAATATCCATTCCTTGAGCGTGTGTGAGAGAGAGACTGACGGGCGTGTCAATGGCGTCCCTACCGGATCCATCTCTGGAAGATGCGCCAGTCGATCCGCGGTCGGTCGTTTTTTCCATAGTAATACTTCGTCGGGGCGATGTTGATTCCTTCGGACGCTCATTCCCCGGCCGCCCCTTCCCTTCCTCCCTCACTCCTATGGAGTGATTTCTTCCGGTCCACACGCTCGTCCTTTGTATGCGGCGTGCAAAGCCGGCAGGCGTCCCCACCATCACCTCCCCCATCCTTCTTACACGTACCTCGGCTTCTAGAGACGGCGTACGCATCCGTCCGGCTGTTGAGTGCCGTCTTTCAGACGGCTTGAATCCGTTTCATTATGTACGTCTTTAAATAGAGACGATTATTTCGCTCACCGACGCGCGCGGTGGCTCTGGCCCAACACGGAGACAAGTCCTCGGCCTTTTACACGCACTTAAAGTCACGAATCCGCGCTTGGCATTCGGAAGAAAGATGACCTTTGTGCCTACAACCGTGTTCCATCGCTGAACAATATTACAGTGGCACAGCCCAGGTGCTACGTCCGGAGTGCCTTAGCATTACCAATTAAGCCGTGGAAGATAAACTTTGACCCATTTTCAGCTTTATTTAATAGGGATTATATGCTCTTGGGAGTTGTTCCACTTGATTATTTTATTGCATAATGAAAAGCGGTGTTTTCTGGATCTCTCTATTTGTTGTGCTTGAAATTTGCAAAGCCTCTTTTCTAGGGCATGAAGCAGCAACACGGATATAAGTTTTGCCTGAAGCAGTTTTTCTCAGTTTTCAATGGGTGTCGTAAGAATTTTCCCCGAATTGGTGAACAGAAGATAAAACATAGCTCTTTAAGGTCGTAACATTTTCCTTTATATAGCTCTCGTAAATGTTAGACATGAAATAACATTCTAAGTCGGCGAATCACTTATTGGCAGTGATTCTTCCTTTAAAAACACTCTTAAAAATCATCTCCTTCGGTACTACAGCTGGAAAACAGCTTTCGTGGAACGACCTCATCAAAAAAGTATCCAAATTTTTTTCTCTCGTAACTATATCGTTTGCAGGCACGGTTTCTCGATCGGCAAAAAACCCTTCTCGAGCCATTTCGCCTGCAGCATGTCTTTACGGTTCGAGTGTCAGCGACTAGAAAATAAGAATTGCCCATGCATATGTAGCTAAATGCATGAATTCATTTGCGCAATCCTCGTGGCAGAGACCTCCAGGCATGACAGGTTTATTTTTGCACCTCACGCGAATTTCGAGCGTCGAAATCGGATTAATGGGAGCGAGTACCCGATAGTTGGTGCCGTACGTTCGTCGGTGCTCGCGGGCTTCACCCGTTGGCGTGCGCCCTCTTCAGAACTCCTTCAAAATGGATGGAGTCATTTCCGAAGGTCCTCCCACTCCCTGAGTCCCCTTCTCCGTGCACCCTTTAACCCCCTCTTCGCCACCTCTCGGCCGCCCGATCCCGACTACCAATATGTCTCCCCGACCTCCCGCCCACCGCTCCGTTTCACCCCGACATAAAGCCCTTTGGCTACCAGTTGCCTGCAGTTGACATGAAAGGGATCCTTTTTACTTGGAGTGGTCTAAGGTCTCCTCCATGAAGTGGTCGGTAGAGTCGGAATTGTAGTCGGGGGTACAGCACACGTACCAGATATGTGCCGCTACGACGGATTTTGAAATCAGACTGTGATTTTCTCCAGGTTTACTTATTTTATTCGTTTGACGGTGCCAATGCACGCGTGAAACCCGGAAATTACGCAGAAAATTTGGGAGTGCGAGGACTTGTGACTGTTTTATCTCGTTTAGTTCTCTGTTTTTGGCGTTAAATTCTTTGGGACCAATATTTTGTCACGATCGCCGAAGAATTTGCTTCCAACTGTTATTAACAGGGAGTCACGGGAATCTTTGATATCCAACTGCTTGCTGAGGCCTTTAGAATTTTAGCGGCATCCTGGTGTTTGACGAGTGTCATGAAAAATAACATTTCAATTTTCATATAGGTAATTCAAGTAATTGTATGAATTTTTTCGGGTTGTGGAAATGTTTAGAACTAGGTTATTTCTCGTTTGTCCCAACGGATACACTGGTTTTAATCTAGGTATACGTTAAGTTAAAGAATAGGAATATTTTTGTATTTTTTATCGTGAATGAATTCATGAATGTCTGCTTTGATTGTACTAGCAGGTGTTTATTTGTTGCTAGAGGCGATTCCTTCCCTATGTCAGGCAATGTAAACTTCTATAAAAATAAGAATTTCGATTACTAACGATATTTTATTGAATTAAGAAATGCAAATGAAAAATAAGTCTGACTTTTAATTAATTACCTTCCTTGGAAAAGACTATTTAATAAATCAAAAATGTTCTTTTTTCGAAGTTTGTGGAAGACATTCCTTCACTAACCCGTTCTTGCAATACCCACAGCGCAAGCAGTTTAAGAGGAAGCACAACCCATTCGCTTCGACGGCATTTCACCGACGACCGCTTCGAGCGTGGAACCCCCACGAGTCCTTTCCTCTGCAATCGCCTTTCGAAATGGGGTCTGTAATAACCACTCACATGTGACAGTGAGCTCAAAAAAAAGTCACTCTGTCATAATTTCACATGTGATCCACCCAAGACTGTTGAAATAAGCAATCCGATAACCGCCTTAGGACTCACTACCGCCTCTCCCTCATGCATTTCCATTCGAAATACCTCCCTGCGTAGTTCCGCTTAAATAAAGAAAAAATGCAAAAGAGAACCCTCTCTTCTCTACCCGGCTTTTAGTGGAAACATTTCCCTCAGCGGAGAGCCGACACAACCCAGTCGTCTCCTTCCCCCTTCTCCCGGCGCACGCTAAGTCCCTCCCCCGCCTACACTCCCGCCAGCCTTGTGATCACCCGAAAGAATTAGCGAGAGGAATTTGCATCAATGATTAACTATTAGCGATGTCCCCCTTAATCAATGCCCGCTGGGAAAAAGGGTCGCCTTATCCTTTTGTTTTCCTTTTTCCGTCCCCACCCTCCCGGGACGACTTTTCCATTAATAGAATCTCTCTCGCTCCACCCTCACTCCCTCCTGGTACCTCCTCCTCATCTCCACACTACCCTCCACTCCTTCCTTCCCCATTCCAACTACAACTTCCTCCCTAGTGAAATCATTGACTCTCAAAACCGACTCAGGGACATTGCCCTGAGCCCTACGAATCCTTTTCTCCCCCCCCCTTTCCCCCATCGCCTTCCCTTCCTTCTTAAGGGGAGGGAGAGATCCTTGTTCCGCCCCTTCTCCATTCGCCCACATCTCCAATCTGTGACGTGTGCGGTGTTTCGATGTGCCTCTTCATCGAAACGTGAATCGATATTTTCAAGTCGTGGGTACGGTCTAGGTGTAGCAGTCGAGTGAATAAAGGCATCACTTTGTGGCGTACGTATTCAGCTCCTGCACTTTACCCTGTGAACTTCAAGTACGGGACTGTTTCCTTTCATTCGCTAACCTTACGATCCCTTTTGAGGAGTTTAAACGTTTTTTTCTCGCTCCTTCAAACCAATCGGGTATCGTATGCATTAATCCCTGATAAATTTAATTCACATGTAGTATAGATAACACCATTTTTTAAAGTGACTTTACCCTCTACATCCAAAAGAGTGTTGATCGCAAAAATTGTATCGACGAATGCAATGTAAATTTTACTACCGTAAAACGTCATTCTTTAGTATACCGAATCTATCCTTCTCTCTCCAAAATCACAATCGCTCTCCTTCTCACATTTACCCATTTTGAGTTATTTTTCTCATCATTCACTTCTTCGAGCCCTGGGACTACTCTCCGGGCTCAAATTCAATGTCTTTTCGTTTTTGATCGACACCTTTTGGTTGGGGTTACTTCTCCCTCGGAAGGGGTGGGATCATTCCTCCCAGCCCCTCTCTCCCTACTCCACGAAAGCGGATAAGGTCATGCTCCTCCGTAGCTACGCAGCCGCCGCCGTCGCAAAATGCACCTGCCTTTCAACTTCCCCGTCTTTTCTTTGCGCCCATGTCCTGCGTTCCACGTCACCCACCGAGTGCCTAATTCTCTTTTTATTCCCGCTTCCACTGCCTTGCATCACACCTGCATCGTACCCTGCAATCTACCACACGTGGGCGTCAGGAAACCGCCCTTTAATAGCGTGTGTAGTTGTAAGGTGCTATGAATGTTTTTTTAAACGATGTTCCGAAGTGTACATGGTGAATGGCTAAGCTTTGTCTAGCACAGATCGAAGTGATTATCCTTGGTCGGAGTGGTATGAAAGGTCGGAGTGGTGATGGAAAGAAAAAATGAATGCTTGAATCTGCTATCCGCGCTTGAGTCTATTTCACTTTGTTTCATCCGGGTGGTCTAATCAGCCGACTCGGTGTGTGGTCTCCGGGTGTCGGAAATAAAATCTAGTTCCCTGTTTGCAACCAAGTTTTATCCCGTTTCTCTCTCTCTCTCTGCGCCTGAATGGAGTCCCATCGTAAGATGTAAAGTTTTTTTAATAGCCCTGCAACACACCCACCCGTGTTAATAATTTTCATAGATTTATTGAATCCTATTTTGAACACCATCCAACCTCCCACTTAACGCTTTCACCAATGCCTTCCAGACCTTTGCGGCGTGTTATGAATGAGGCGGTAGTTTCATGCTCCCGCTTCCCTTCCCTCGATCATCCCACCCTTTCATACAGATCTACATGTCTTTTCCCCTTTCATGTTTTTCCTTTTTCTATCTATCACTCCGAAGCGGTCGGGCGCTCGTGTGGCGTGTTTTGTTCTCGAATTACTCGTCCGTGGTATCGAGTCATTCTTCCCTTTCCCCGCCCGTGATAGAAATAGTCTGAAGGACCGAAATGTGTGCGCGCAGGCGTTCGGATGAATGAACGCGTGTATCACAGTGGAGGGGGCCCCATCCCCCACCTATCTATCTCCGAACGGACAAGCAAGAGAGTCATGGCGACTAGATTGCGAACACTGAAGTTTGTTGTGACAAAGGTCTTTCGTCTCAGCCTTGTTTTCCATAGTTTCATGATTTGGACTCAAGGCACTACACCGACCGCACTCTCAGCACGTACTGAGGTAGAGTTATATCGTTCTTGGGTATGCTTATATCGTATGTTATTTGGTATCCCCATAGTAGCCACCCTGCAATATTTTAAACACTAAATCCTCGAGTCGGCTTGATTCTTCTTCTATGAGTATCTTACCATTGCTAAGTGTGGCGATTGCTACCCCGTAAAAAATAGTTTAGCTTAGGTGCAGTGGACAATAGAACAAAGAAGTGACAACGATCAGCGTAGCATCCTTTGGTGAGGGCTATTTCCGATAGGCGAGTTAGCACTCCCCACGCATGCTAATGAATCAAGTGCCATTGCAATCCTACCTTACCCGTGCTATAGCTATGAAAAATCTGATTACTTGCCCGATTAAGCCAAACGTGGTCACATTTCTCTTGATGTATTTTTTCCCTTTCGTTGATTTTTATTTGGTTTGATTCTTCGTTGTGATTTTTTGTCTTGATGAATGGATTAGCTTCGCCAAAATTTTAAATCAATACAAAATGAATCGAAATCTTCTGTCGGCGCTCCGTGGAAAATATTTAACTTGAATTATGTCGAAGGTTTTTAATAAATGTACAAAATTAAGTAAAACTGTCGGCGAAGTGGACGAAGTGTTATTGTAATTAAACAGTGCTAAATGATTTGTACCATCGGCGCAAATAAAACCAAATTGCTACCTCATATATTTCTTATTTTTTAGCTGAATGACTAATTGCCTACATGTGTGGATATCCGCGATAAACCTGCGGTGTTCAATCCATTTTTTCACGATTTATGTGGTTTTAGGGTCATCGTACATTGAGCCTAATGTCGCTGTTGAAATCTATACCTACCATTATTATAGCATATTAATTATTTAAACTAACTTTTTTCTTTCAAACATCCCGTCCCGACCATTCTACCGTCCACCCGAAAGCATTCCTTCATTTAATTCCAGCTTTTACGGCTGGGTCTTCACCCTCCCCGGCCGCCGCATTCACCCTCATCCTCGTCCTCTCATTCTTCTCTTTCACATTCTCTCTCTTTCTCTCTCCTTCCCTCCATCCCAATCCTCCATCTCTCTCCCGCCTTAACGTACTGGGGATTCTTTTCCCGCCGAATGCTTATCCGTGAGCATTGAATGCTGGGACGTGACGTGAGAACTCCGCTCCACGTGACCCGAATCCGAGAGCGGTTGGGCGCGGGAGGGGAGCCGAGGGGGACAGCCGAGGAGATTCGAACGAGCGCGTGGGGCCCTAACGGAGGGAGTCCGGATGGAGTCAGGGGGAGGAAAGGAGGATTTGGAAGTGTCTGGGTGAGTTTAGGTGTGTATGTGTGGTGTGCTCGCGTGAGAGAGAAGGTAGGAAAGCATGGAGGCGGGGGAATGGGGTAAGGTTTTTGCGGGGAGGGAAACCCTTTTGAGTTTTGCTTGCTTCTCAACGCGCCATAATTTCCTCTTTTTTTAAAAAAAAAACCCGCTCCCCTCGCCCCTCAAATTCCCCCCCATCAGCTAGCGTACATGATAAAAAAATATGAAGAAAAAAATACCAGTGTGCATTTTTCCGGTTAAATGGACAATCTCAGTCAGGCCATTCCCTTAACTCGGTTTTTAAAGGATACAGGAATGGTGCGGAATCTCTTTACGCCCAAGTTTATTTTCTTTCCGGGTCCCAAATTATTGGTTTTTCCCCGAGAAGTATTCTACTTATCTGACATTTTGTCTCTCCTTTCACCAATCGCTTTTTCTGCAGACATTCGATTTGATCTTTTTTCGCGTGATTCCCATTCGTTAATGAATTACATCTTGATATAAATGCTCATTTTGTCGCACTTATAAAGCTCTTGAAATTATTTAATTTCCACCATTCCAAACTAAACGCCGCTTTTAAAAGCTGACCCATCTCATTACGCCTACATTGGCTCGGGAGCTGAGGATTTACCTCATCAATCCAATTAACTGAGCTTATGAAAAAAAACGGCCATCTTGATGGCGTCGCTGCGGCGTTTCACTTCGAGATCCTGAAAGGATTTCGCACATATGTATATAAAGATGTATTTGGAATAACGAGGAATATTCATGCTGGCCCTTTCCATCGCGGAGTTTTTCTTTTTATCTATCTTTCCTCCGAATTTCAATGACTTAACCGCGATAAGGAAATCCCATTGCGGACGTAACGGTCAATTTTCGGGCCCTGAATTCACGACTACCGCAGAAAATTGGAATTTTCTCTCCCCGTCCTCCGCCTCCTGTCTCTTTTTTTAACCTCCCCCTCTCCTATTCCGTGGCGTTGAAAGGCATCTGGAGCGAGCACCGGTAGGCGAGCAGTCAAAGTAGGAAGGGCTGCCGGTTGGGGATAGAGAGGGTGGGGGAGAGTACGTTTCTTCCATTACATTTTTGAGAACTCTCGTATTTGCAAAATACTGCACGATTTCAGTCCCGTCTCGTGGACTCTCCAGGGAGAAAATGAAAACACGGAGCGAGAATGTGCATTTGCGCTTAGAAAAAGGAGCTCTAAATGCAGTTTTGCCACTCAAAATGTTCAAAAAAACGCCCAAATCAGTCAATGAGTTAAAAGGTAGCAAATGCTCTCAAAAAGGGACTGGATCCCAATGTACCTGGAAAACTCATTTTTATTTTAGTTAAATATATTGATCCAAATTGTTGATGTGGTTTTAGGATTAAAAATATGATGAAATGCCTGAAAAATGTTATCTACCAGTCATATTTTGAATTAAATTCTGTGCAATAGAAAATAGTATTAAATATGCTTGTAATACATTACGACGATTTGTATGATGATATATGTTTACTTACCGTTCAAGGGATCTAGTATGCCTACGCACTGCTGGAATAGAACTGTACATAAAAATAACTGAATCCTTTATGTTTGATATACAAGATGCACCTAAGATTGTCTAATGCGCAAAAATTATTTTTCCCGTTTTATTATTCACAAGTGGTATAGATTGTCCCATTTAGTTCCTAAAAGTTGACTATTAAATTGGTACTAAATTTGCAATAGCTCGAGGATAATACTAAATCTTCATTGTATCTGAAACAAATTTGGTTACTGTGAGCTAAATCCGGATCGATCATTTTAGTTCCGGAATTCCCCTATCTTTTTGAAATCAGAATAAAAAGAGCTTAAAAATTTATGATCGTTGCATTTAACTGTGATTTCACGTCTTTCTTTCCTTTCCACATATCCTTCTTTCTTCTCCTCCGCCGACGAATAAAAGATCCTCATCAATATCCGATTCCGACCCCTCTCTTACCCGCCGCTTTCAGGCCCCTTTGAAAACTTTTTCATGCAATTCCATGAGCACGTGAACCTTGCAGGAGATTCTGGTTCCGTCGGGGACACCTCAGAACGCATCCCTTTGTTCGTCGCAAAGTGCCCCTTCTAGGCTCCTTTCCCCCTTCCTCCCTTACCTTCCCTTTTAATTATTTACCTGTTTAGGCTCGACGAGAGGAATTGAGTTATTTTGTGCGCCGTAGTTTTTTTCAACAAATGAAGACATCGGTGCAGTTTTCTTAACCGTATTCCGTTCTCACGAGGCTCGCGGGCTGAATAGCGAGGAGCCAGGGAGTCGTATATACCACTCGTGGGGGACAGCAAGAGGCAGCGGCTGCATTTTTCACATGATTCTCCACCTCCTTCAGTTTCCATCATGTGGGTAATGTTTTTGCGGCCTGGTAATAATCTTCGTGTCCCTCCTCTATACCCCCCGAAATCCCTACTTGGCCCATCTGGACTGAAGTCAGTGCAATTATTTCATCAAGCTAAACCCAAGCGTTTCAAAACTTTGCCATTTTTTGAAGATGCAACATGTACACAATGTTATGCCTTTCAATGAAAATATTATGTTCTCCGACGGGTAGGTACAATTGTATCAAGTTCTTAAATATTCGCCGCAAACTTGCTGCGTCATGGGAATACTGTAGAGCGGACCCTTCTGAAAAAGGGCGTTAAACCCTGTGACCCTTAGCTCCTTTTCTCGAATGTAGACCAATATAGATGTGCCCTCCCCTCATCATCAACGCTTCGTACTCCTGCTCATTCAAGCCTCCTCACCTTTCACAAAGTCTCTAACGACTATCAATACAGCGTTTTTTTTCTTAGGCGCAAGGGTAAAATTTATGGATGTGCACCGGTCGCTGGGGAAATGCGATTGATTATCCCCAATCTTGAGTGGTCCCTCGTCGGGTAAAGAAGAATTTTCTACCTGGATTAACCGCGTTCTCCTCTTTTGAGTGTACGGTCACCATTACCTCGGGACGTATCAATCCTGCAAACGTGGGGTCTTGGGGGCGGACGGACGGAGTAAACGACTGTATCTTCAATATCCCATTCGCGGAGTCGACGGATGGAATCCAGTAATTGGTCAATCAAGACGTTGTACCTTCTTGAGAGAGTGGGTGGCGAGGGAGGGGGATCCGGAACGTCCGTCCTTTTGTTTACTCCCCGGGCAGTCAAGATGCAGGACTACGTGAGCACTGCGAAATGCTTCCGTTCGCATAAACGCGAACATTGGGCCGCGCGCAAGAGAGGAAGGAAGAGGAGTGAATATAGAGGGGAAAGGGGGAGTTGGATGGGTAGTTTGATGGAAAGGAAAGGGGTAGAATGGCGCATTCCCGTCGTCACTTGTTTTCCTCCCTCTTCCTCTCTCCCCTCCCCGCCGGCATTCGGCGGCAGCACTGCATGAAACGCGGCCAGGCGCAGGCAGGAGGTGGGAAGGAGAGAGAGAGAGGAAGGGAGAGAGGTAGGGGAGTGGGAGGAAAAGATCTCCCGCTGCACCGCCCGGTAACTCAATATGTATGCTAGGTGCGTCCGTCCGCCTCTTGGAGCTTTGACTGGAAGGATGGGAGGCGGGATCCGCCTTATTCATGGGGGAGGGTCGGAGGATGGAATGGTTGTATTAGGAGTTGAGGAAAGATGGGGGGGAGGGACAGAGACCAACTGTCGTGCTGAGGATGAGAAGGAGAGTGAGGAAGAGATAGTAGGGGATCGGATGGGTGGAGGGAGGGGGGGGATAAAGAGTTCCTTTGCGACTCGCGTTTCAAGACCGGCCCGAGTTATACCCTCAAAATGCAGCGCCTGTCTGTCCCACAAGTAGCATCGCTTTTCGCTAAATTGCATGGCTCTATGTTTACTTTTATGCAATCGTAAAAAATAATAAAGTTATCAAATATGCATACGTCTCCGTGTCCACTTCATGAAATTAATATCCCAGATTGCGGAAAGGGAATCAAATCCGATTTGTTAATGATAGTGGAGGTAATGGAATGAAATACCTCGATCGAGAATTGCGTTAAATGGGTAATACTTTTACATTTCAGGTATTTAATGACGATAACCTGCGAGTTGATGAAATTATTGTTATGAGCATTAGTCTCCATTCACGTATTACTTGCAGTTTGTAATAAATACATAAGTTGGTAATGCTGAATTGGTACTATTTTTCCTACGTTGCTGGAAACCTCTACATAGGACATAACCGCAGTATCGCGTTTTAAATTTAAAAAAAATATAATTTAATTCAGTCGGGTGTTGTTCGATACTCTGCGTCGATTGTCCAATCTTCTTTTGACAGTTCCATTTTCCATTGTTGAAATTGGACTTCGTCACTTCATAACGCCGCCATCCCGGAACGTCCTTTCGTTTTGCAGGCCGTCGTAGGCGTTTCGGAATCGTAGTTATGGTGTGGGAACCGGCGTGCAGGGGATCATAAACGAAAAAAAACAAAAGGTATATTTTCCGAAGTTTATTGTTTCAACTTCTATTATCCCTGCTTTTGTTGGAGCTTCTATTCAAACATTTATAAGATTGGGAGCAGTTGGCAGTAGTTGGAAATTGCGTATTGATGTCAAACGCGCCCCCAATTTCCAGCTTGTAAAATCGTATTGTTCCTTTTCATTTATGGCCGAGCAGCTTTTTATAATTTTATACGAAACGTATGTTTTTATTCGATGATACCTGCATGAATCCAGATGTAAGTATTGATGGCTTAGGTGTTCTAATAAATGCTCCTTTAATTATATTTATGCATTGAGTTCTCTAATGTAATGTATAATTTATTTTGAAGTTTAGTTTAGAATATATAGAATATCTTTAATATCCATATCGCTGGAAACATTTTTGATTAATCTCTGATATTTCAATGACGTAGATTTTCAGATATTAGTTTTTAATTACAACGTAAAATTACTGGCTAAAATGTAACTTAAAAGTGTTACTGGTTTTTTTTGGTGAAGTTGCTGTAATTAGAAAAGTTGGTAAGAGTAAATTAAAAAAGCAACTTTGAACTATTGAAATGTGAAAATGCGTCTGAAAAATGTTCTTGAAAATGTAGTCATCAAATGATAATCATTTATAGTCGATATTCACGCTTCCATTCTCCCGCTATCAAAAGTCAAACATAAAAAATCCTTTGAGGTTGTTTTGCCTTGTTGACCTAAAATAAAACCAACTATCACAAGTTGATCTTTAAAATACCCACGTGTACTTTGAGAATGATTTCACGCATTCAAGAGCAGAGATAATTTAACTACAGAGGACCGAGAACGAGTTGTTCCTGTTATATCCTCACAATTATAAGCACTGCTTTAGAATTTTAAATCATCGTAATGACTCTGATGTATCTCCCCGTAAATCGGTGAAGTTTGTCTTAAAGATAATATGTGCTGCTGATAATCATAGCACACATCCTGGTCGATAGTCAACCCGCTTGACCTCGAATAAGCTCAATTTTTTCCGGAATTTTCCCCCTTTTTTTATACATACCTGTATATAATATATTTCGGCCCACCATGCGATGTATGGCGAGGCACAAGGTGCAGCCTTAGAAAGGCATGGGGAGGGAGTAGGTGTGTGGCAGGCGAGAGGTGAGGTATATGGTACGGTTGGATGGCGAGAGGTGGTGTGGGGGGTGGGGGAAGGGAGGCGTGTGTGTGTTAAGGTTGAAAATAAAAGGTCCTGGAAGCAAGCGGGAGGCGAGTTCAAAGGAAACCGTAAAAAGGGGAGGCTTGGGGAGGAAGAGAAGGCGCCTTTCTTTTAAAAGGAATTAAATAAAGATAAAAGAATGAAAGGAGTCCGAAGGTGGCAATCTAATCACCGGAAGACTTCAGTGTGGGAGTGAATGTACGCGCGCGTTTGTTCCGAATACGAATTCCACCCTCAGGGAATTTTCGCCTTTCTCAGCTCGGCTTCCCCCTTCTCTCCCGCCGGCCTATGACCATTTGGATCGCCGTTCGACCCGTAGACCTCCCACAGCGTGGGATCAGATTCGATTCTCGTTGGTACATGACGCACGTACATGCATTTCAAGTGATCCCTAATAAGGTTTTACGTGGCAATTTGGTGATTAATTTAATGCTTTCCATCACCAGGATTTACTATGCATCACTAAAAGAGCCGTTGGTGTTCTCATTGCTTTCCCAGTATAAATTCATTTGCCAGCTGCGAATACAATTAGAATTACCGCTGTCTAATTTTGGAATTGATCGCTTATCCCATGTTTTTAAGCATGACTTTGTGATATTTTATCCATATTTATGAATCACTTCATTGTCATTTGTTTCGTAATTGCTTCTTACTTTCATAAACTGCTTTCCTGCTATCATTATAACTCCGCCTTTGATGATGTCCGAGTTAATTAAACCGCACGTCTGAAGTGTAGCGATTGGTGCTATTTGCCGAGATAATTAATTTCGGTAAAAACTTCTTTCTGGTTTGAAATTAGGAGGGAAACAGGTTTCCTCGGTAAATCGTCATTTTCAGATTTTTTTAATGCCGGAATTAATAAGTGGAAAATTTGAGGAGTCATTGTTCGTCATTTCAGCCAACATGCAGCCGTAAAAAATTCCAACCCGTTACCCTTGGCTATAAGTTAATTTTTGAAACATCTGGTAATTCCACTAAAATATATGATCATGTGTAACACAACATGTCAACCTTGAGGACTTTTTCCTTGGGTGTTGTTCGCGTCGAAGTTTGAATGTAAATTCTTTCAATCAATTTTATTGCACCTTCAGTTACCCCGCCCCCTCCCCCATCAAATTCCGTCACTCATTCCGCGCACGCCCCTGCCTCTTACTCATCGTCACCTTTTCTCTTTCATCTCCTCTGTCACTCCCCATTTCCCCCCCCCCGTCCCACCCTGGCTACCCACTCGAGTCCCTCCGTTCCACGCATTCCTCGCTCCGCGCCCTCTCCTCCTGACCGGAGAACAGCACACCTTTGCCCCCTCCTCCCGTCTTCTCGACGTCTCCGGCAACCCCTCTCACCCCCCGCCGCCCTCCCAACGTCTCAACTCCACTCTACCCCATCCTCCGACTCCTTACTTCACATGCCTATCCTCTCCCGAACATGCCTGGTACATGCCTCCCCACATTTTTAAGGGAGGACGTCTCATTCCTCCTAGGAGAAATGTACTTTAGAAAATGTCTTACTTTGTTTCCGTTCGTTAGTTCCGCATATGATGGTTAAATTCGTTAAAAATCGTTTTGATTTGGGCTGCAACAGCTATGATTTCTAGGTCTGGATACGTGCCAATTAGAGGGATGATGATTCGAAGTGAGATCAACATTTTCGAAAGTTTTAAAGGGTCTGTTTGTTTCCGGTTTACGTAATATCCAGGCGTCTCAGATATATTTTTCAATCTGGAGCGTAAAATTCGGGGAATAGACGAAATGGTAAATGCGTTTAGGTACTCGTGTACGTGTGCCATAAACCGCTATCAATGGGCGAAGGCAGAAAATTATAGACCATATAAAATTTTCAAATAACGGAAAGCGTCTAAATCGCGGATAATTGTTTAAAAAAATTGAGTTTTCAATTTAAGTTCCAATCAATTTCTCTTAGATTTGAAAACACTTACGGTTATTCGTATTTTGCCAAGGATTCCGTTGTTGATGCTGCACGTAATATCCTCATGACGCTTCTGGCTACTCCTTTTATTTACCATTATCTCTTTATCTCCCTTGCTGTGTGCGCACCCTGGCATACACCAAAATATAGCATGAAGGTTACCTATACTCGTACATGTAGATTGCAAATCCCATCACCTTTTTTGTTTTCCCTCACTGCCTCCATACACTCTCCCTCTTTTGCCTTTCCCTTGAATCCTCCTTCCGTCCCCTTCGACACCTCCGCACCCACCTGCTCTCTCCTGCCCCCCCCCCACCGTCCCGTCAACCCGCCCCCTTTCCCTTGACTTTTCCTCCCGCCTCTCTTCATCCTCCTTCAAGGGCTTCTCCCGAGGTAGCAGAGAAGGAAATGGCGCGTGTTCCCGTGACCGCTCACGTTTGGGTTGGCAAAACGACTTCCCTCTTTCCCCACCTACCCCCATAATTTCGGTCATTTCCAAAAGGGCGGTGGGGTGGTCCCCACATCCGTGACCCCATGGCGGGGTTCCGAGAAGTTTTCCAGCTTCCATGATTTCTTGGGCCCTTCCACGGAAGGGCTCCCCCTCTTGGCAGTGGGTTTGTGGATGGCGAAGGGGCGCAGATGCTTTGGGAAGTGGTCCGTCACTCCGTCCCGGCTGCCGCCATCCTTTTCGTCCGGTTCAGAGGCCATATTATATTCTTTCGCCCACGACACCCCTCGGTCCGCAGGCCATGTGCAACCGGTCAGTAAATGGAACAAGTGAGGTTCACGCCTTAGCTGTCAGTGAGGATTTATTTTATAAATGACCCGAAGAAAAAAAATTACAAGTATATCATGGATGCCTTCTGGGCACTTGTTAGGTAATAATAGTGAATTTTCTTCACGGTAGTTCTCAATTTAGTGGAAGCGTTGTCATTTTTGAAGAGTACACTCTCAAATTATACCTATAGTATGTTAAGAAAAAGTCACAAATCTTTAAAAGCAGTTCTACTTATAATGCTCACTTCGTTTTGAAAAATAATAAGTGTCAAACTCACTTGATCATATTCAATGTTTTTATTTCACCTTAGTTCCACAGTGGTTTTGTTCCAAGTACTTCAGATTTTTTATGAAACAACTCATTTGATTTTGACTTCAAAATACTTCAGGCTCACAGTGTGAAGGAAAGTGTGTTTCCATGTTTATACAGCAACAGAAAGGCTTGATTACCTACAATTGCAAAATATCTTACTACAGTCCGGCGGTAGCGTAAAACAAGGATTTTTAAATTTATCAAAAAAGTTTGCCTATTCCTATATAATGCAGGCGACATCAGTTTTGCTTTAAAGTTTCAACGTAATTCCAACTTTCAACGGCGCACTGCGATTTTAAAAAAATCTGTCGGGATGGGATTCTAGATCTTCCCTCTTGCGAATGGCTACATTAAAATTATTCTGAAGCCGCAGTCTCGAATAGTTGTTGCGCAAGTTTCTTTCATTTTCGCCACGAGCACTATGAATATTTTCTTTCGTGGTCCCGGGCGTTCTTATCGATCCCCTCCCTGCCGTATGGCGCGACCTACTCGCTCGCTTCTTTACTGGGCGGATTTTTAAAGAAAATCGCGTATACCTACTCAGGGCCAAACGTCTCCTTTCTCTCTCCTCGTATTCCGTAACTCCTTCCAACTCTCCCGGCTAATGGAAATCGTTCCATTCCCAATGTTGCGATTTCCTTCTGCAACGCGGCGTAGTCCATTCCCATGCCCTACTTTCCATTCCCTTATTTTTCTGTCTGCTCCTTTTCGAGTCCTT
The DNA here is from genome assembly GCF_022747635.1 of Hetaerina americana. Lineage (NCBI taxonomy): Eukaryota > Metazoa > Arthropoda > Insecta > Odonata > Calopterygidae > Hetaerina > Hetaerina americana. The sequence continues at coordinate 54,013,375 of NW_027287427.1, read as the reverse complement.
TTTCTTTCACGCTGATAGCATGGCTTATTAAGACCGGTTGGAGAAAAAAATCATTCACTTTGAAGTCAGACTTCCCGTCGCCAATGACAACGTTCGGAGAAAAACAAGCGCGGAATTCTGTTGAGTTTGAACTAACGTGAAAATTTAAACCGTAAAGAATGTTTTAGTTTCCTAAAGGGAGTAACGATTGTTAAAATGATTAAAGTGAGTTAACGACTAAAGACTGCGTAACGGCTAGGTGACCCCACATGCAGAATATTTGAAAACAATCATACTGCCAAAATAGGGACAACAGCAATCTCATTAAAACATCTTCGGTCCTAGTGAAGGAAAAAAATTATAATGCCTTAAGTGCCAGTCATTACAAACCAAGATGTAGTCCCTTGTTAAATGCTTTCGCGTGCTCCGTGGAAAATATAAACCTACGAAGGTGGAGAAATTGTATGAAAGTTTTACGCTCATCTGATTATTCAAAAATGATAGTCTTACCTGTTTCGCCAGTTACGTTAACATTCACCGCCAATTTCGAAAACAACATGGCATTTGCCGTGGCATCAAAGAAAGATAAAAAAGGACATCGCATTATTCTCCTCAAGTCATTATCGTGAACACGACGAAGTTCTTTAGTTCATTTGAATTTTTAAGTCTCGAGTTAATTTTCTCTCTGGTGCTTTTTTTATATAAACTGACCCGAACACGCCCCCCGGATTTCGCAAGTTGGTGCTATCTCGCCGACATTTTCTCATGCTTCCACCTTCCCTCTCAGTCCCTTAATGAATCGATCACGGTTTCGGGCGATAACCCCCTCTCCTCCCTTCCGAGCGCCAAACCCTTCTCCTCCCTCCCTCTCTGTCTCCCTCTCCTTCTGCGCTACTCCGCACTGCACTCCATACCTCGTCGGGTCGGGGGTGGCACGCTACCTTGCCGAAATGAACTTTTGCCGATTAAAGTGAAAAATGAACGCAACAGAGAAGTTCATCCGGGAGACGGTTGAACGTGCTCGAGGGAGGGCAGGCGCCTCACGAATTTCTTGGGGCGAGTGGGAAAAGGCGGGAACGGGCGTCCGGTTGAAGTGACCGTGCATTTAGGAATTGTGGAAGGAGCTGCTGGTTCGTCTATATCTTAAACTGCAAGACTCCGAGGTAACATAAAGGAGGGGATGTTAGGTCAGCAGCCATTAGAGTAATTGGTGTGTGGTGTTCAATACCATTCATTAAGTTCAAAATGATATTTTCTGCTGTTCTGATTATGTATATTGAAAGGAGGATTAAGGACATTTTTTTAAATGTTTGTAGAATATCTTTACTACCATATTCATAGTGAATGGAGGATTGCTTGGAATCAGATTTACCAGGTCACCGTTTTTGTAACCTGCCCATCTTTCTTTCCTCCTCACTGCCTTAACTTGACGTGTTTCATTTCTGCTTCTCGTTATCCATCCGTTGATTTCGTATATACATGGTGCGGCAACAAAACTTCCTTTTTTTCAGAAGCAAAACCCCTTTAAAAAAGCTAGTTATGTTGCCGCACCCTGTAGTTCTACCCCTATTCGGTTCCTTCCGTCGTGGTCCCAGCAAACTATGCCTATTAGCTTGTGCCTCGGGATGTCTCCGTTTTTCTTCTATTATTTTACATCAGCTCCTTGCGGAGAAAGTGGCAAAATTTAATGAAGGAAATATTAGATGGTCACGGATTGTCGATGAATCATAAAAATGTTGGGTTGGTGAGGCAGAGTGATAGCGAAATTGAGCGAGCTGGACAGAATGAATGGAGGTAGAAATTATGTTAAGTCAAAAATATGTCGTAATGAGTGGTATTATAAATGATTGTATTTAGCGTGACTTATCGAGGGACTGACGGGGGTAGGAATAGATCCCGACTCCATCAAAAACACTGCCATAACCCCAATTGAGTGCTGTTAAACTCGGTAATTTGGCCAGAAATTCGTCGCAAAATGGCATTTCTGCCATTCTGCCAAATAATATCGTAGAAATGGCTGTTATGGCATGGGGCTAAAATATTAAATGGGACCAGCCGATTTACCTGTCCCGTTATTGACGGAGAGGGAGCAAGAGGGAGGGAGGGGGGATAAGACGATCTATCCTCCCCGCCCCCTCTAGACCCACCCTCTGTCGGGGCGATGCACGAAGGGGAACCCTACCCAAAAATCCTTTCGCACCTCCTCCTTCCCCCCCCCTCCCGAAACCAAAACGAAGGGGACATCAAAGCGTGTTTTATCTCGCTCCGCCCCTCCATGGCACTATCTCTCCGCGCGGGTAAACAAAAGGTTTGGGAAAAGGGTGGTTCGGGGAGGAGTTAAAATAAAAATACCCTCGTACGAATAAAAAACATGAAATAAAAACCCTCATAAAACGCTAACGAACGTTACATTTTAAAAGCTCCAATCCAAGACGCACGTTGTGGTGAAAATAGGAACAAAGGGTTAAGCGGGAAGGCTAGGTAGGGGTGGCTGAGGGGGAGACGCGTTCGCACCCTTCGACGGAGGCAGGTAAATTTCGGTCCGCCGTGAGTTTATTGGAAGAGGATGGGGAAGGTGCGAGAGCTTGTTTGCTTGCCCACGCATATATATATATGGCACGCGCAGGATCAAACTGAGTGGAGGAATTGACTAGTCGAACTGCTTCCCAGGGCGTCAATTGATTGGGGGTGCTAGAACAACACTAGAACACGTCGTGATTAGTGTCCGTTGACTCGAGTACCCTCATCTCCCGTGGTCTCTAACATTAATTAAATGCGAGTATGCGGCTGCTTCGCGTTTCATTTCTATTCTGATCAATTTATAAAAATGATAGTTTGTGTTCTCGAGTTGCAGTTATCAGGAATATTTTTGGTATTGGGTAAAACGGACTGAAATTTAAGTTATCGCATTCACTGCCTAATAATCATCAACTGATTTAATCTCAAATTTCCCATTTCCATTCATGAAGCATGCATTTTTATTTACATTTGCGACTACTTGCCTCTCGAAATTGTAGATACCAAACTCACCTGACTTTCCGCTCAAGCGGGCTATAATATTTTAAGGAAACAATTATAGCCCGGTATCACCTGCCCCGGTTAAGGTTCAGTATATATCGTCGAAATCCGGAATGCGCATTCATTAACTGTTTATCTCATCTCGAGAAGGTGGCCGTCGCTTGAAGTCATCTCCTCGCTGGGTGCCACAATAGCTCGGGTTGGTCCTACAAAAGCGAGTACTGTACCCATCCATTCACCCACTCGGCCGGGGCGGCGGAATAAAACGGAAACAAAAGGGTAAGGGGAATGGAGAGGTGGAGAAGAAGGGAAAAGAGGGAAATAAAAGACCCGAGTGTTGTGGAAAAGAGGAGCGGGGAGGGATAAACGAGCCGTAGAGGAAGAAGAAGAGGGCGTAAAAACTGGAGCTGAACAAATGAAGGACACCGCACGACTGCTGGGGATGGGGGGGAGAGGGAAGGGAGGGTTGTATTGCATGTCAGGGGAGGGGGAAGGGCAAGGGTGCAGGGGGCAAAGGGGGGTCGAGAGGGTGTCGACGGGGGGGTTAAAGGGAGGGGAAATAGGATTTAGGAGGAGGAGGTCCGTGAAGGTGAGGGAGGGAGTAGGCGAATGTAGTGTGGGGTCATATGGGCGGAGGAGAAGTAGTGTCGAAGACAGTTTGATGATGGGCCAGAATGGGTGGGAGAGGTACATAATGGAGAGAGAGAGAGAGGTGGGCTTATATAGCGGCGGAGGGACGCGTGGGAAGGAAGGACGATAAATAAAAGGAGGTGGAGATGCGTGCGTGGGAGGTGGTGGAGTGGTTTGTCATGCGGGAGACGAAGAAGGGGAGGGGTTGGGGGGATGCTGAGGGCCGAGTCTCTCGGAGGTGAGCCCTGAAAGGAACGAGGAAGAGGAGAATGCGCCCTTGTTGCGGGAGATGCAAAGGGTTGAAGGAAGCCGACGGGAGACCGCGAACACACTGTTGCCACTGCGGGTGGACCGCATCTCAACCTTCAATAATGTGCCTGTGAGATGAGCGCTTTTCATTCTAGACCAATCTCTTATCCCTCACGAAATTAACTTAACAGTTGGACACTGAATCCCCGCATGTCTCACGCGTTGTCATTTCTCGCTCAGAGAACTTTTAAAATCCGGTAGTTGAAAAACGGATGCATTAAAGAGTGATAATTTGGGAGATAGTTGAGGCCGATACCTTTTGGAAACCCAAATTAAACGGAGGAAGAATCTAAGAGTCTTTTCACGGGAAAGAATTCATTACTGCTGACTAGTTTCGCTAAACTGTAGCATCATCTGGATTTCTTCCTGTGGAAACGCAGTCTTTTTGATTCTTCCTTCGTTGAAAGATTGATTTCATTTTATTCGATTGTTTCTGGCTCAACTTTATGGAAGTTCATGTTCATTAAATGAAGAACACAATGTATTTTTTCCACTGTTCTTTATTCACCCCTTCCCTCCACATGAATGGTATATAAATGGACCGCAACTTGACTAATTTGTACTTGATGATGACGCCTAAAAGTTTACGAAAATAAATACATTGTTCTTCATTTCATTGATTTCATTATTAATCCTTGCGGTACTCGTGCGCTTCCGAGCTTTTTTAACTTGATTTACTTCAATGCACTTGCGCTAAATTTTCCTTTGCATGCGTCATCATTAACTCGCCTACATCATGTTTCCCTAAGGTCGAAATCTATTCTGACAAGAATTTTTTCCATCGCCATAAGTCAAATCGCGGTGCCGGAGGCCAACTTAGATGAAATGTTTCACGATAATAAATCTTTCAAGGTCCTTTGAACACCAAATCCGTGCTCACCCTATAGATCAAATATTGAATATTATACGGTGGATATTTCATTGTTTTCTGAACGCTAGGGTATCGCGATTTCCCCGACTTTTTGTCATGAAATGTTCGAAATCCAAAGAAAGATGTTTTATTTATTTACGCGGGGTATATCTCGAACTTGAAGTATGCCTACCTAGTTGGCGAAAAATAAAAATCTTTGAAAAATTCGAAAATGGTCAAACTCCAATTCCTCCATCGTTGGAAGCTCAGGGCAGGATGGGAGCTGTGGTAGAAATGAGATGGGCGATAAACGGGGTTAGTGTGCGTGTATCTAGCTGTGGAAGCGCTGAATTGGCAACGCCGCCGCGACTAGGTATAAGGGGGGCGGGAGCATGCGACCCTTGTGGCCTCTGCTCTGGAGGAGGTCGAGGCAATAGAGCGGATACATTTCTCCCTCAAGGGCCTCTTTCCCGCACGCCGATAATATTACGAGGGTCCTGGGGAGGAGGCCCTTGCATCCCCTCTCTCCTTTCCTACCAAACCCCTCCTCCTCCACCCCGCTTGTCGCACCTCTTCAACCTCCACCGGGTGGACGGTACATAAAATTCCGCTTCGCGTTTGGTGTTATCCCGGCGTCCGAACATGTGCTGCAAACTGTCTTCATAGTGTTTCTCTATTCCAAATCTTCTCCCTAGACCCGATGTAAGGGCATGAGGTAAAAAAAACTAATCCTTGACCGCTTCCCGGGTTTCTGGGCCATTCGAATTTTCGCTTAGGTATTAATCCCATCTTTTATTTTTTTTGAGTCCTCCACCCCTTCTGAGTCTCCCTCACGAGTGGGCTTTGTCGCCGTTGGTACCCGCCACTTTGATATGCTTGCTACAAGCGCCCTGAGGAACGGTTATGGCCGTACTTGAAAGTTATGCTCCCACTGGACCAAATGGGTAGCGATGTTGGGACGAGGGAATGTTGAATGCTTCCGTATTATCTGCAAACAGCCATATCGGATAAATCTACTTTATGAATGCGGTCAAACCATTTTTGACACAATTTGAAATTTTTGTTACATACCAAATGACACGTTTCTTTTAGAACAATTCAAATCAAGAACAGTCAATTTTTTTGTCACTGAGGGAAAGCCTTGCTCTCTTTCGACCTGATAATCTATTAAAAGGTATTGGCAGCGTTTTATTTAGAGTATGGTCATTCGTACTATTTTCACTTAATATTTTCACTGGCAGTGAAAACTAAAAGGATTTGAATGGCAACATTTAAAAGTGTTCTTAACGCCTAATTGATCTATTTACATCATTTGAAATGACTGATAAGACTGGATACGATGAAATGAATATGTAGCCACCCAGTTTTTTGGCTCAGAATATGATTTCCTCAGTGACCTACGTAAAACGATTTCAACAAGTTCTTCGTCATTACCGCCATGACCCCACGAGCCATTGCGGTGGGGTGATGCAGAAGATTTCAGCACGCCATTCCTTATTAAAAAAACTGCAGTTAATTTACGAGTATGTATCGATATCAGCATGGAAATTAGGTATTTGTATCAGAGTTGCTATGGCACTTAACCTTATGGATCGCGAATGGTGTGAGGGCAGAAATATTTAAGTCGAACATTGTCCGAGTCCGTTTCTGGTATTTTATCCAAGTGGTGTGATATAACGCAATTGCGTGTTGCACGTAAACTGAATTGTTCTGTACCTTTTCAAAGCCATATGCTCACTTCGTGTTGTGAGGAGATTCTCATAAGTTTTTATAGTAACCCTGACATACTTCTTTCCTTCCATATTTGTTTCAAAAAGGTAATGCAATATCTTTGAACTTACGTAATAATTCCTCAATCAACATTTTTTCCGATGGATACCAAGCAATTATTCCGTATATAGCCTCATTATATGAGCTATTAATATTCCTCATATTTGATTTCTTGCTCCAATTTGCCACAAGCTCGTCTAATGAAGGCAAAGCATCTTCAATGCGGCGCTAACGGAACTCAGGAGTGAAAAGATGCACTCTTGTGCGAATCAGCGTTCAAAATCAGTGCGCTTACCTCATTGTGCCAGCTCAAACCGCCCGTTCGAGAGGTGCTCATTACACGGCGAAGTGAAGAGGAGCGATTCTGTACATCGCGGGGAGGTAAACATTCGCACAGCCCCAGGCCCATCGCAGCATGGCTCGTTATTTGGGGCAGACCACGCCGTGAGAATGGAGCACCGTCGGCGTAATTGCGTCCGTTATTGTAGCCCGTCGGTCCATTCGGGAGCGAAGACGCCGGCCGCTTGGCTTTCCGGAATCGGACCCAGAACTCCTTGCGCCGCGGCCCGTGAAAAATTATTGTGAGTGGGGGGGGGCGAAAAAAAAGGAACGGGATCTACTCGGATTCCTGGAGGTTGAGGGAAGGGAAGAAAAGGGGAGTGGAGAGGATCACTCCTCCCCCATAACCTTCCGCCTTTCAATGCCCCAGCACACACACACACACATACAGAAGCGGAGCGGGATAGACTCTCTCCTACTTCTTCCTCGCAAAGGGAACTCTTTTTCCAAACGTCTCCTCCCACAACCTTAGCGTCGTCGTCGCCGGGAACCCTACTCGTTCCTCCCCGCCACCCCTCTCCTCCTCCCTCCCAGTACCTGACTCCCTTCGTCCCGAGTTTCCTCCGCCCACCAAAGCACCAGGGGCCATCCGATCCGCCTCTTTCGACCTCTCCACTTGCCCCCCGCCTCACTCCCCCCCTAACCCCCTCCCTCCGCGCCCACACCCTTCCATGCTCCAGACTCCATCCCACCCCACACCACCCCCTGAGCCATTCCCCTGGCCCGCTCGTCTATAACGTCCGGCAGCCTCACAAACGGGGGACCACCACCACTCCCCTTTTCTCCTCTCCCCTTCCCGGATCCCGCCCTCTTCAAGACCCGGAGAGCGCTCGCTCTCTTTCATTTACGTCCCTTCTTATCTATCACGCAGGGCCGGCCGGATCCATCCGTTGGTCCTTCTTCCTCTCTCTCTCTCTATATCTTTTTCACTCCCCTTTCGCAACACATGCACGCAACGCGGGGTCCATCAACAATTTTCATTCAGCTCTCCCCGCTCTTTGGCCCTCTCGGCGTAAATCGAAATCCGAGACTTCCATTTCAAATTCACCAATCGCCGCGATCTCTGAGCCAAAGCGAGAAGCCTGAAAGGTTTACTTGAGTATCCCATTCAAGGAATCAATTAAAGCGTCCTTTATAAAATAATGCTGGGAAACAAGTTTTTGTTTTGTGATAAATAGCGTTCACTAAAAATGTAGAGGTTTAGAAGTTTAAAAGGTTTTCTTGCTTGCTTCGTAAAACCAATGTAATGCTTTTTTCAATTCAAGAGTAACGTGATGTCGCCCTTTATTTTTATTATCTCGAACTCTTCCTAAAGCCGTTGAAACTTGGTGATACGCGTCTCCCCTTAAAGAATCCCAGCTCTAATTCACATAATCGAAGATGCTTCAAACTTGCCTAGAAAAATAAATTTGAGCACCATGAACTCTAATGAAAAATACAATTTTTTAAATGAAACTTGCGAATAATACCTTTCTGAATGACGCGGGATTTAAAAAAATAAGGCAATCACTATAAACATTGTGTCATTGCTAAGTGATTCCTAGAGTGTAGTAATTCGCACTTTCTTGTAACAGTTTCCCCAAGTCGTTCTGAAGTGACATCTTATTCGTAGCATTCTATATGAGAGCACGCTACTGATAGAGAAATAGTTCTACCACATAAAGTAGACATAAAAAGTAAAACTCGGCTATTACTCGACTTTCATCACCCACATCAATTCAAAAACAGCACTAGAAATTAATTGTAACCAACTATTGTATTTTCCTCAAAAATACTTGATTTCTGATTAATTATCCTATTGATATAATGCCTTTTTGAGGATACAATTCATACAAAAATACAAGCTGTTACTTGAGAAAACATTTCTTATCCGCGTGATTATCATCTTTATTTCTGTGCTTGACTTTTCAAGGCAGTTGAGCATTCTTTTTCGGTATTAGGTTGTCGTAAATAGCCCATTTGTCATTTAATCTCTCCTCTTAATACTTTCAAGGCACCGGTTCACTGGAAGCATTGTATTAGGAGACATAGCGGCGGCTGTATGCTATAATTTTAACGATACACCCTTCATTCATAATGATTCAACATTTAAACAACGTAGCTTAATTATCAGCGTAATTGTGGAACAGAGTGTTCACATAAACATGTCTAGAAAGTTTTGCGCCGAAATTTAAGACGTCCCAAAATGTGTAAGGCTATTATGGGGGGGCTATAATCAAGCGGGCTTCTTTGTCCCCTTTTTTTTGTCCCGCCATATGGTTGAAAAATGGAAGCCGGGCTGTTTGTGACCCAACGAAATCATATGGTGTCAGTTTTACTGCGGACGGCCAATTTTTCTCGTATGCTGTATGCTTTCTACGTTTTTTTCCTCTCCCTCAGTTAAATACCGGATATCCAGCCCCTCTTGTTCTGTTGGCCAAACATCGCATTCCTTTGCCGCACATTCCGTGTCGTTTTACTGATATAGCCGTTTGTTATTCCGAATGTTGTAGTATCAAAAAGCTTCTCCGTATCTGTAGGATTAATTGTTTCATGTAGTAAAATGTATTAAGCCACTAATCTTACATAATTAATTTTTTGCGTCGGGGTTTCTTGCATCGCATTCTTAATCATATTCAAGTGAGCTAATGATCATTCTATCATAATTGGAGTTCCTATGCTGTTGTGTGAATTAATGATGTAGTTATGCTTTTATTTAAGATTTCCCTGAACATATTCGAAAGTAATGAGTGAGAAATGTTGTCATTTTGGTACGTTCAAACATTTTGTTCTTCTCTGTGCAAAGTTCCACGTTTGAAATTTTTACACCCTTCGCTCTACCTTCTCACTGCCGGAAAAGTAAAATATGCGAATATGCCCAAATGTGTTTTTCGCGTGCAAGAAGTAAGCTAGCGATGAAATCTGTTGCTTACCGAAATAAAATAGCATAGGCTGGTGGTTAGTAAGATATAAAGCGCACGATTATTATCAGAAATATGACTGTTTTATTAGTCACAAATTTTTTTAATTTAGTCCGTCTTTTCCACCCAGAAGTTGGGTACTGTTCCTTTTCTTAGCCGTCAACTGTGACGCATATTTTCATTACATTTTTGTTGTTCAAGTAATATGACAGGAAAACTGGTCAATTATTGGCCAAGTGAAATAAAAATGACTGGACGAAATCAAGGTCTAATGTAGCGAAATAAAATAAAAATTATTGGACTGGCAGCTGAATCTGTAGCTAAAAATGTTATATTTTCCGTTCCATCTACATGTTCCGTATCTTGGGTTGGCAGTTTCATCGAGCAAGAGGCTGAGAAAAAGAATATTTGAGCGAATAACAGAGAAAACAGCACCCCGTGAATCAAAAATTGGTGTAGTCTTCAGCTCAGTTTTCTTTCAGCTCTAGCTTGACTGTAGGTCGCGATGTCCTCGGCAATAGAAACGACATGCGCAAACAAATGTGGAAGAAAGAGAAGTCAATATTTTCTGTGACTCTTCACTGGTTATTACGCAGTCCCATCGAACTACGTGTATGCGGGTCAAAAAGAGACTCCTCGGTTCTCAGCTGCACGAGTTCCTTTTTTGCGTAAAAGAATTTCTCATCTCCCGAGCGAGCTTTGCTCTGCACGAGATTGCATTGGCGGAGGGTGTCGGGACGCCGACAAGAGTTCCCACATTTATGCGTGTGCTTGTGTGAGTAAAGATATAGCCGGGATACTCACTTGACGGTCCCTTTTTTTTATTTATATCCCTCCCCCCACTTCTTCCTTCCCCTTTGGGTTATTCATTAAAGACAAACGTTTCGCCGCCGCGATAGGATGCGTTCCTGCCCATTGACGCGAACGGTCGAGCGAACAGGCCCGAGGCGGCTGAATGAAAGCTGCGGGCAAACGGAGAGGGAGACGGAAGGAGAAGAGGGAAAAAAATGCGCGTCCCGTCAAGCGAATCACGCCGACCAATCGGAAAAATGCCTTCCGAGGCGTCGAGGAATAACACAAACACACGATCCATTCGGGGCGTGTAGGGAGGAGGGCGGGAAAGAGTTTGGGAGAGGAAATAACAGAGGAATAAAAGGAATTCCCATTGTCGTCGGCGGGTGTTACGACATGTGCCCGGGCGTTTCTGTGATGGGTGAGGAGAGCGGGGGAGAAAAGGGCGTATCCTCACACTCGTCCCTCGCTCCACCCCTTCCCATGTCACCCCCTCCCCCACCCCACACACACCGAAAGTACTCATCACCTCTCACGAGTGTCTCATTGGAAACCATTTCTTTCTATCTCTCGCCTCGATTCGATTCCCATACAAACCCCCCGCCTCATCTTCCTTTCCCTTTGTACGCGCGATTCGGCCAGAGTTGCCAACCCGTGAGGGGACGACTCACTCGCCCTCCTACGTTGCAGGGACCCAGAAACCCAAGGATATTCCCTGCACACCTCCCGAGTCTTTTCTTCTGTCAAGTCTCCTGCCCGCCATTACTCCTCCTTCTTCACGCTTCCCTTGGCCTTTTCTTCTTTCTTTCTTTCTTCCTTCCCCCAATTCTACTCCGCTCCACTATCCGCATGCCCTGAACCCCCCCCCCCACGCTCTTCCCAATGTGCCCTCTTTTCCCTCTCGTTGCTGGTCGCCCCTTTGCTCTCCATCTCCTCGGTTCTTCCATACTCGTTTTCCTCCTCTCGCTCTTCCGCTTCGTGGATGTTTCAAAATCCCTGGTCCTCGCGCACGGGATGTGTTCTTCTGCCCGTGAGGTCAAGGGTTCTCACCCCGTCCGATGAGAAAAAAACTCCGCGGGTTCGTTTTTCTGGAGATGGATCTCATGGTACTACAGTCCAATGTGGGATAGCCTCCCCCGCAGAATCATCATTTCCGTCACGGAGAGCCAGCCAGAGAGAGAAGGTCGGAGTCGGAGAGACTGGCAGAGAGAGGTCTCCTGCCCTCTTGTGGATTCAATTGGGATAGTGTTGGTACGATGTTGACCTTCGACCTCATCCCTCATTTTTCCCCACCAAATGCCGGTAGTTGACCTTTTTGTGAAGCATCAATCGGTCTGTAATGTATACCAATCAGCTACCCCTGCCCTTGTATCAACCTGAATATTTTTCGTATGCTCTCGTGCTCATTTTCGGTTCGAGAATATTTCTGAAACGTGGATACTATCATTCTACTCGAGCATATTTCTCATCAGTTTAATTTTACATGTTTATTTTAAACACTGCATGGATTAAAGTTGAAAATATCGTAAAAATGTCATATAACTAGTTAATAAGCTTTTTATAATCAAATGCGATCTAAGAGATGACGCAGTGCTACGGGTCTTTGGGGAAACATGATTAAATTGTTTTTCATTGCATTTCGTTGCAATACGTGCCAACGCTGAATTTGTGGTTTCTATGTAGAGATTCTAGCATTATAGGCTGCTCTCATAGTCCATTCAGATGCGTTTTAACTTCCCGTTAAAAGACATCTACACGGTATTAGTTTAGCCAAACGTTTCGGGTTCATTGGACGGTTGTTCATTTTTGGGTCCATTCGAGGCTCGCCATTCGTTTAGCTTTATCCTTTTTTATGCTATGGCGTCTCGGACTCCTTGTCGACCTGTCCCCACCCATTGGGGTAACCGGCGGAAGTGGAAGAATGTCGATCGTCACGATACTGCTCGGAAAAAAATCGGGGAGACGGTGGCCGCTCAGAAATCTTTTGACGAGGACGCGGGGACGGGAGATGGATTCGAGCGCAGATTTCATATAGCGTGGGAGGAGGAGAGAAGGGGTGGGTCGGACTTCGTCTCCTTTCCTCCATACCTCGCTTACGTCGAGCGACTTTGGCGAGAAGCGAAGGGGGGGGGGCGATAGGGCAGAGCCCATAGTCCCACTCCTTTCCCGGAGGAACGGGCGACCCCACTTCATTCTTCTGGAAGGGGGATGGAGGAGAGAAAGGGAGATGGGCCAGAGGGTTTCCGTAAAACGGCGTAAAAAGGGCCGGGAGGTTAGGGAGAGGAGAACGGGAGGAAGGGAGAGAGGGTAGGAAGGACAGATAAAAGGGAGTTTGTGTGCGAGGAGTCGGTGAAAAAATTCAGAGGACGACCGTGAGGGAAGGAGGGAGTAAAAAAGTGGGGAGTTTCTTGCGCGTCGCCCGCTCCGGGGGTGGTTGGTCGTGTGGGGGTGCGGAAGGGCCGAAGGGTGCAGTCGTGCACCCACTCGAGGAGGCGATAGGGCGGACGGGAGTGGTGGTGGCGGCGGTGGTGGTGTGTCGGGCATCCCGGTGGAGCTCCTTCTGCGGGGAAGGGGAGGGGAGAGTGGATGAGGCGGGGAGATGCGTGCGAGGGGTTCGCTGCGCAAGTAGGGAGAGTGGTGTGTATGGAAGGGTGGGACCCATAGGAGATAAGGAGGTAGAAAGAGGGAAAAAAGAAGATATAAGGAGGGTAATGTTTGGGAAGGAGGAGGGAGGGTTAGGGAGAACGAGACTCACCTCTCAAGTCCACCAGTGTTGCCAATCTGATGGATCTGAAGCAGGACTTCAGCGGCTAACTTTGGTGTCCTTAGCTTAGTGACTGTAGCTTATATGAACTGAGCATTTTAGCTGCTGATGCAATAAATTTTTATTTTATGATCGCCTTTTATGTTGAAAGGTATCATCAGGTTACCAGTGCAATACAATGATGATGCGTTTCCTAGAATATAGTTTCCTGCCAATCTGAAACGGAATTTCTTTCCGATAATATCCGTATTTGATAGACAAAATACCAATAAACGATTGTCTATTTATCAAAATGAAATTACAAGTCTCTAGTTTGTCTGGAATTATGAAATAAAGATACTTTATGGAGTCTATTATACATACTAAAACAGGCACTGATAGTTTCAACCACGAATCCACGTTTCCCCTAATCCAGATTCGTAAATGAGAATTTCAAGGAGGTTGGCTGTAGTCACCGTTATTCTTCCTTGGGCAAATAAAAAGGCGCCTGTCTGGAAAATTCTCACCGTTGTATATATGCACTGTAATAGTGATTTAATAGCAATTATACGCCTTTTCTGTAAGCTAACGTAATTTTTCTCTAAGGATGATTTAAAACCATTTAGAAAAATTCACCAGGAATACATGTACATGCGTGGGGTACAGCTACATATACATGTAAGATATCGTAGCTTAAAATTTAGAACTTATTTTGAAGACAATGATAAAATCAAAAATGATGGCTACAGACTATCTATTCTTGGAGTAGGATAATTGTTTCCCGAGTGTTACGTTATATGCAGAATACATTTTTATTTAAATGAACTTCATCATCCAAACTTTGGATGCGCCAACTTCACTCCTGGGAGAAGTCAAAAAGAAAAGTTAGGGTAGGTTAGTTTTCCGGCTGGCGGGCTCCTAAACGGTGCACTCCCCCTTTCAGTGATCGACTGGCAAGTAACTCGGCAGTACCTCGTGACGTCCCCCGTGAGGAAGTTGGTTGCCCTGATACACCAATTCAACCCCCTAAAGAAGTACCACCCTCCCTTCCCGTCCCCTTCTTCACCAGTACAAGGGGTGGTTTGATGGATATCGAGGAGTCTTCTTCGTCTCCACTCTCTCACCCTTGATTCGGGAGGAGCGGAGGGAAAAAAATAAAACGTCCCCTCTCCCCCCTTGCCCCCTGTGCCCCACGCCTCACTTATCGTGGAGAAAGGGGAGTGAGTAGAATGGAAGGAGAGGGTGATGTAGGTGGGGGTCCGGTGGGGGTGGGAAAGGGCGGAATGTATATGTGTGACGTTTGGTGGGGGAGTGGGAAAGGGATAGAGGGGAGGGGTGAATTGGCTGCTTTAAGGGCGGAACGCTACGGATCGGGGTGGGAGATGGGGTATATTGCGAATGTTCGCAGGAAGAGGGTGGGGTCTCCTCTATTTTATTTTTTTAAGGGAGGAAGTGGAGGCTGTGGGCAAGAGGAGGAGGAGATGGAGGTGAGTGATAAGGACGCGATTGGGGCGTAGGGGGGAGGGAAGGGTGTATGGATGATGCGGCCGGGTGGCGAGGGGGAGGCCGTGGACGAGGAGGACTTTGATGGAAGTGGGAATAGCGCCGGAATGATCGCTCGGCGGCCGCCTTGAGTCTGGCGGAGAGGGAAGCAATGAAACTGTGCGGCGAAGGGTGCAGGGGTCCATTCCAGCGCTCTTAGTCGAGGGATATTGTTGTTTGGATGCTGCGACGTGCCTCCCTACCCCCTCACGCAAACCCCTCTAACCATTCCTCTTGCTCCCCCCTTCCCATCCTCTCCCCTTTCTCGCGCACAGCCCGGGTTTCCAGAAGCTCTTTGCATGTCCGGGGCATAAAATAGTCGTAAAAATTTTAATAACTTCTGTACTGAAGGCCGTAAACTGAGAATTTGGACATGCGTAATGGAGTAATATATTTAAATTAGTCTCGGGCGGAATCTTTATTTTGAGTGAATCCGTAATTTAAATTCGAATGCAGCGTTTGCCGATAAAATGTTTTGCGAAGCCTAGGCCGTGTTTTAAATAAATATTGTTTAACACGACGCATTTCATCCATTATGTATTAGGCTCATTAATACTGTTTGTTCTCGTCTGCCTATTCATTATTAATGTTATGACTAGAGGTGCCCCCGCCACGCCATGCTAGTAAACTTCCGCAGGTGTTAAGTTTTCATGGTCTGTTTATAGTGAATTGACATTTTTTGTTCTTAATTTTTGCATTGAATTGGTGGTGTTTTGTCATTTACATTGCACAATACACCGCAAGCCACAGCAAAGGTGTGTGGCGGTGGGGGGTTTTAGGAGACCAGTCATACAAGTACAAATATTAGTTCATACATGCATTTGAATATACGTATATTTGCTCACATTCGCAAACACTCGTACACCTACACACATTCATGCTTTAGTGCATGATGCAATAATTGGTGTTTTTAGTTATATTTATCAATTGTTGCCATTGAAAAGAAATATTTAGGTTTTTGTGTTCGTTTTGTGAAGATTGAGCATCATGCGAGGGAATTAGGCGTATTCAAAGTTCTCGAAAAAAGTGTATATTTCTCTTATTTTATCTCGATGGTAATATCTAACGATTAAAATTGGAGCCATAAAAATTCCTTCCGTGTCATTATTAAAACTCAAGTGTTCTTTGGCTCTCTAATACTCTTGTCTTACTTGCTGCTCTTGTGACTCTGGAAGTTCCTTTTAACTAGTCCCTCCAAGCATCCTTCAATCATACTCTCTTCCCGTAGCAATTTTTGTGTCAATCAATGTAGCAATTTTTAATTAATTTTTAACATATACTTTCATATTCATCATTTCATAATGTTGACTCTCGTTTGGTATTTTTAGAACCGTAGTTCTTGATTCCTCTCTTCCAATGTTCGTGTGTGGGCTTCACGTTTGGTTCTAATACACTTCTCAAAGAGCATTGGGTTTCCTGTTAGTATACGAGTATCTGCTGCTCGTATTTCTACACTCGGTGAATTTCGCGGTTATTGACCTCAAAGGTTTGCCGGCTATCCAATTCTTCGTGTATTTTAACTCAATGTTCGGAGATAGATTTGTTTTCTCAAAGTTTTATCTCACACTTTGAGCGGACCGTGTGTCATCTAACGGAGCAATAGCACTTCAGGCGCATGAATATCAGCATAAACTATAATAATGTAGTTATTTTCATCCGATTCAAATATTGTAGTTTGCTTTGGTTTTTAATTTGATCGTATTGCAAATAAAAGTTTGATGGACCAACGGCATTAATTAATGTGCGCACCAACAATGCAGCTTTTGAACCATGAATACTATGGCAGTTTTGAATTGCAACATCTCTTTTCTTACTGAATATTGGGCTCGGGAATTCAGTTTTAACACTATACAGCCAGTAACCAAGATGTAGTTGTACGCGCATTTTCTATTCGCATGTTAGCAGTAAATGAGTGGGCAGCTATCCGATGGAAACTCTTCATCTTCACATTTGAGTCAAGATTTTTACCGCATTGCAAATTCAACTCACCCCTGTAGTGAGACGAATCGTGTGCGCCTACCGGTGAAAGTGTCGATGCGCGGTCGCAATTACGCTCCTTTCTTCTATCCTCCCTTTTGGAATTCCCACAAGTCCTAGACGACACCGGAGTCTGAGTACCGAAAAAAAAGAACGAGTGACTCGTCAGTAAAGGGTAGATTTCGCATGTGAGATGGGGAATATCCTACACCTCTTTCCCCCACGCTCTTTCCCATCGACAAGGTTGAAGAGACGGAGGAGAAGGTGCTCTCGAGAGAGGGACGGTGATGAGGGGGGGGGGGGGGAGACGACCGGCGGTGCACGCGACCGGCGACGCCGACCAACGACGTTACCCGAAGGTGCGGAGGAGAGGAAAGGGTAGATACCGGGATTGTGCGAGAATGGAAGGAACTCACAGGGGTTGGGGGGAAATGGTGGAGAGTAGGAAGAGGAAGGGGGTCGAACGATGGCAGGACGATAAAGCGGATGGAATGAGAGAGAGAGTATAAGACGAAGCTTTGCCGTCCTCTGGGGTGGAGGAGGAGGTGGCGGAGAGTACCAGAGGAGGCGGATATAGGTGCAAGGGAGCGAAATGGCGAGAGGGAAGCAAGCAGCAGGAGGGGCGTGCCCGGGGGAGAGGTGGTTTGGGGCATCTGCAGTGCGGCGCGGACGAAGGGAGCAGGGAAAGAGGGAGAAAGAAGAGGGAAGAAAGGGATTTTTTCCCTGATAGCGGGGTGGGTAGGGAGAGAGAGAGAAGAAAGGGTGTGGGGGAAGTAAGTGGGAGGGTCGGAGTGAGATGTGGGGGGAGGGGGCGAGAGAGAGAGTGAGAGGGCGAGCAGTCGGCGACGGATGAGTAAATAGACCGTCTCTTTGCCATCGGGAGAGGATAGGGACGGACTGACTGTTTTGCCCTCCATTCCAAATTATTCCCCCCAGCCCGCTGCTCTCAAAAAGTTCTCTCCCTCCTCAGGAAAAAAAAAACTTTTCCCCCTCCTTGAATTTTCACTTTTTCAGACACTCTGCGAAATGAAAGGGAAACCATGCGCCGGCATTAGCCTTCAGCTAAAGGAAATGAGCTCTCCCACTGGAGGCCCTTGGATCTCCCAAAACACGCCCTAAATATATGTGCATTTCCTTTGCCCGCACGCGGTCGATTTCGGTGTGGACCGTCTTGCCCGCTGTGTATCACACCAGGGGGGTAAACATTCGTACTCTTTCAAAGACTAGCAATCTGCTGCGTCAAGAACGACCAATTAATGCGAAAATAAGACCTAAATGCTGTTAGCAACAGACATCTGTGGAGATATTAGCTTATGGGATCAACTACAAAATGATAATTATTATACCTATATCACACTCGGCCGACCTCTGCACGGGTTTGTAGCTGGGGGGTGATTCCTCACAAGGATGCAGCGTCAAAATTAAGTGTTTCTTAAATGATATGCCGCATAGGTATGTTATATGATCCAAATTAAGGGAATTATTTCTAAACGAGCTACAAGGACTGTAGGATCGTAATTTTTTTTCCTAGGCATGCAAAACGAAATGCAGGTAAAAAGGGCAAAACATTTCATAACTGGATGAAAAAAAGCATAACGTTTTCATACTTAAAAGTATGCTGGGATGAAGTTAATTACAGAACTATATATGTGCTATATGTATTTGTGTGTGTGTGCGTACGCATATAATATATGCGTGTGTATATATATATATATATATATATAATATATATATATATATATATATAAAGAGATGCATGTAAAATTTAATAAGCACAATGTATAATATACAGGTAATTGGATTAAACGAAGAATAAGGCTAACTTTCTTATCTATTAAGGGGGTGTTATTAGTGAAATATGGAAGGATTGTGGAGTTAAATCATATGGTTTCCATTACAAGGTTAGTCAAGGAAGTGAAGGAGTCTGGGACAACTCGTGCCGACAAGTCCTATTGAGAATGTGTGCTGTTTTTCTGAATCTTTCGTCAAATGTCTTCTGTGATCCTATACTTTTTGCGTCTTTTCTTTGGGGTTACCTCAGTAGATTAGCTGAATTTCAAATCTGTTTACTTTAATTCTGACGTTTGTCAGTTAAAGCGCCTTCGCTAAATATCCTAGGCTATCGACTGATAATAATCTCCCGCTTCGGGTGTCTCTTTAGAAATTTTCCCCATCGTCCCTCCATTCTGTCAAACTCCCCCTCTAGGCAATCAGATCTCCCCCCGCTTCTTGGGTACACCCGCAGTATGAATCATGTGGATGGTAATCTTGCAATCGATATTCTCTCCCCTTACGAGAGATGGCATCGAGTGGATGTGAGAACCTATCTTGAGAGTAAGATTACGCGAGCATAAGCGTCATTGAGTGTATTTATTTATCTAGTCTCTTATGGGTCCATTTCCTTTAAATGCTGGCCATCAACTTTGTATTTTCTCTGTTGACAGTTCCGTAAATAAGATGTGTAGGGTTCCATAAATGAAAAGTGAGCTGAAAGAATTAAATAGTGGAAAGGAAAAACGTCGAGACCGGTTTAATTTATTTTGGTGCTGCTATGTCAATCCATTTTCGCGCTAACGGTGAGAGTGGAAGTACAATTTTGCCTTGTATTGTTTTCGATGAAGTTTCATCAAAACGAATGAATGTTGCAATGATATATCTAGTCTTATTGGTCATGGTGCTGCTGCGGTGTTCCTTCGCACGTCAGCGGATGACCCCATTAAAATAAATGTCGCAGCTTTGCCGGTGGTCATTGAATTATACTGTTGGCTAGAAATTGAAGGGGCATAAGTACCGTTTCCCACCAAAACACCCACCCACTCTTCATGCCTTAAATTGGAAAAATGATACATGTATACAAACTTACTGGAAGTATTGCTAATGAGTGGCGAAACAAACTATGCATAAAGACTAAAGACATTAAATTTAGGAAACAAAAAATAAGGCTTGTTTGTAGTCATTTTAACAACCGGAGATACATTCTGAGGAAGACGACTCGAGTTATTTTAACATTAAGGTTTTTATTCCCTTTTGTGTTCTGCTTAATGTTAGTATTTTAATACAAAGCTTATGTGTAAGCATGATGACTCTATACACATGAAACAGAAAAGAACGCGCACGGTCGTTGAACTTTCGGCAGAGCTTTTCCGCCGCTTTCGCGGACTGGAGAAAGCTCTCATTATTATATTTGTTGTATGTACAGGTCCCTGTATGTATACGAGGTCTGTTAAAAATTTTCCGAGCTTTTTTATTACAAAATAAATACTTAAATGACATATTATTGGTCTTGACCACCTTCAAAGTAGTCTCCTCCCCAACGTATAGTATGCACTTTCCCCAACGTCATTTCCACTTTTTGGGGAACAGTCCTGAAACGCTTCTTCCAGAACGCTCATGAGCTCCGTCGAATTATTTGCTATCTCAGAAGTGGTGGCAAATCTTTTTCCTTTGATCGGGATTTTTAGCTTGGGGTACAGGAAAAAGTTACTTGGGGCCGTATGTGCCTTCGACTTCCTGTGGCCTGAGATTTCTCCATTCATGATTATGTATGTGTGTGTGTGTGTATATATATATATATATATATATAATATGTATATATATAATATGTATATATATATATAATATGTATATATATAATATGTATATATATATATAATATGTATATATATAATATGTATATATATATATAATATGTATATATATAATATGTATATATATATAATATGTATATATATAATATGTGTGTATATATATATATATATATATACACACACACACACATATGTAAGTAAGTTGAAAGATGTACGCATGTATAAGTATAGCTAAAGTTTATGTGCAGATGTGAGCTTTGTTTTTGATTTGGTTATCCTTTTTATTTATTTTTTTACTATAATTAAATGCAAGTGTGCATCATTGATTAGTGACGCCATAAGGGTGCCATTGAGACTCAATATAAACAGAGTATATGTTTGTACGTTTAAACATAATAATCCAACCAAAGATCGGTTTGGTAGGGTATACCCAATGCTTAGCCTGACGGCGTGTGTAATTCACACATCAGGATGGGGGATAGCTCCTTTCTCGGTACCGATTATGATTTCCCAGTTTCTCATACATGTACATATATGTGTATAAACACATATACATGCAAACACCCGTATATATATATGTATGTATGTATGTATGTATATATATATATATATATATATATATATATATATATATATATATATATAATCATATGGGCAGTATATATATAATTTTTCTGTTGACGATGCTCGGTATTTGAAATGGGGAATACTGCAGAAAGTTCTGTATTGCAATCTTCCATACGAACTGACTGGCTCAGCTCTACGACGACCAACTTCCCCTATCGACCAACTCCAACAGAGTTACCGAAATGTTTGCCAATAGAACAGGTGTGCGAGGGACGAGATAGACAAGTTAAGGAATTTAGCGAGGCCTAGGGATTTCCCAATCGGGGCGGAATGAAAAGAAACTAGGGGTGGCTAACGGGGACAGGGGGAGGCCTCGCGGAACGTTTGGACTATGTGTACGTAAATAAACTTCACGCACACGGAAAGGGAAAAGGCATCTTTCATCCCCCGTCCAGCGGGGCGGAACAGAAAGCCATGGGCGGACGGGAGGGGGAAAGAGGAATGGTTGCAGGAAGTCTTGAAGGAGTTTCTGGTCTTTGCCTGCGGGCGAGGGAATGTTGCAACGGGTTGTGTTTACTCAAGGTGGTGGCTGCTGCGTTCAGGGTGGAAGCGATGCTGATGGTTACCCTGGTGGATACGACTAGGGATCACGCGGGAGAAAAGGGAATTTGTGGCATTGTCGGCCAACAACGGCCGCGGAAGGTTTCAGGGGGAGTGATCGGTGTACGTCTCGGGAGTCCCCACCGTGGGTTGGGAACTTCGGGAGAGAAGGGGAAGACCCGGGAGAATTTGGGTTGTTTGAGCAGGCGTCTCGCGGTGCTAATGCCTCGTCATGTTTTGTTGGGACCATGGGGATGATTGAGGGGCCCCGGTCTTCTCTGAATATCCCTCTCGGAGACTGCGGCTGTGTGAGTCGACCAACTCGTGGGCCCCGTGACGATCAAAACCCCGTCGCCGTTTTGCAGGCGGTGTAATGTGTGCTGCGCCCCTGACGTGATTTAGCGCGGCTTAAGGGGATTGCCTTCTTCGCCTTCGTCCGTGGGAGAGACCTCTTAGCGGGGGATTTCCTGGGGAGGAGGAGAGATTTTGTTGGTGGGGACTGAGCGTTGCTCCCAGGAAACGGAGCCGGTGGAGCGGTATGAGTGACCGGATGTTGCTCCATAGGAAGAGAAACGAAAAACCTGCTTTGTGCGTGAATGAATTAACTACTTCGGTTTGCTGCAAGCTTATTGATTAATGGCTTTCTTCGAATGATTATTTTTCCAATGAGAGCCTAGGGGTGGGGAGGAAGTGTTACTCCAGGGTGAGGAGCAGCAAGAAAAGTCCAAAATAATACCGAATTCCCGAAGTATGGTCGATAGCTGTGTTGGCAAGATGTTCGAAATATTTCATACGTAAGTTTAGGGAACATCTATGGGCGGCCAAAAAGAAGAGAATTTTCACAGAAAAATATGACATACGGGATCCGAACCCGGGAACTTTCACTTGCCAGGCGAATACTCTCGAAATATGTTTCTTACAGTGTTTTCCTCTACTGAGTAATAAATGTTATGTGTCTCTTTGTGATTTATATTTATGTATAGAACTTTAATACTCAGTAGAGGAAAGCAGTTGTGTGTGTATATATGTGTATGTATATATATTAATATATATATATATAATATCTCTGAAAAAACAACAAATGTTTCCGATAATTACTTCTACAGCTAGAATACTCCACGAGTAAGCCGGCTGTTTATTGACTTGTTTGTTTAAACGTAGGATTTTATTTTTGAATGTTGATCAAAATACGGAAGTAAAAAACGGCGTTGTCATAACGCATTTAGTTAATTAAAAAGGACAGTGACTTGTAAATTTGGCTATTAAATGTCCCTATTTGCTTCATTGTATTGAAATCTGCTTCACACAAAAAATATTTTTTAAATTTAACATGGATCTAAGTGTAACGCCCGCCAGGTTCCCCTTGGCAGGGAAATGGCATACAGGAGAATTGCCTTTAAAGCTTTATGTGAAAAACATTTTAAAAGCGAAAAAAATAGTAATGAGATTATTGTGATGATTCTTCATCGAATTCCCCAGTCGGATTCGAGCAAAAGTATTGATTCCCCCCACCTTTCCCCTCCCACCACATTGATTTGAATACTGCCGCCTCGGTGGTAATTGAAAGCACAGGTTAAGTTTGGGCGTAAAAGTTCCGGGAAACGTCATAATAAACGTAATTAAACGCTTGGGGTGAATTGGAATTGATTTCACTCCAGCGTAAAGCGATTGACAGAAATTTCAGAAATCCCACGCTCCCGCCCTATATGCGCCGATTGAGCGGAAGCGAACGGACCTCTGCGGAGACCACAGCCCTCGCGCGGTTTCGCAGCGGAGTGGAGTCATTCCCATCCACTCTTTCTCCCTTCCTTCTGTCCCCCTTTGCCCCCCCCCCCAACCTTTCGACCCCTACCTCACCGTGCCTCATGTCAACGTCGATATGCCGTTGCGACGACTCTACGCGGACGTCACGCGCATCTGTGTCAAAGTTTGCTGATGTCCTCCCCTTCCTGTCTTTCGCTGGCTGGCGCATTGCATTTCCGACCAAAACCAAGGAGGAGAAGCAAAGTTCCAACACACATGCAGCACGACGTAGTTCAATGCCCACCTAATAAGAGGAAAGGTACAATCCTCGAGTGGACGGGGCTGACCCTTTTACGTGGGAGCTGAGTGGAGCCAATTTTCATTCTGTAGGCAGAAATATAAATTCCTACTATACCCCTCATGTCCTCTTGGTGCATACATTTTAATTTAGGCTTGTTATATTTCAACCTATGACATTTGCTTTCATTTTAAATGTTAACTACTTGTCGGTTGATAGAAGAAAATTTTAATCTTTCTCAGTCTAATGCGTCTTTTTTTTAATATTAAGTGGAAACTAGACAATGTCGGCCGTTTTTATGGCCACATTCCGGCTTCCTTCCGTGAATTACTGCCGTCGTGTCTAGCCAAAAATTGTAAATCTGGGTCCGGCATGTGGCCTGACAGTCCGCATTCAGCAGCCAGTTAACAATCTCGACCCAGGGGCTTTACCTATTCAGTGAACTATGTCCTTGCCAGTGTAATTACTACTAAATTTTACGAGTGATATCACCAGTTTAACTCTTTTTCATATTCTATTAATTGTTGTCTCCTGGGTCACATATTTTTCAGTTTCTATTTTATGCTCTTGTTACATAATTCAGATTTTATTATTATTTATTCCAGCAGTCGGCGATTATTAATGTGGATTTCCTCTCACCTTGAGAAAGTGCCAGGCTAAGCCTTTCGGCAGAGTTAGAAAGTCGGCGACCAATTTTTCTATTGATTATTAAGATATTTTTACCCTCAAGCCCTGAGGAGGAAATCTTCCCACGGATGATCGTTCTTTTCGAATGTTGCTATGTTTCATTGTTTTGTTTCGTACGTTTATTGCGTCATCATTGTTTCAAGGAGGATTAACTACTTTAAACAGAATTGTGAGCGAACGTAAAGAAAAGTATCTTATTTCGCTACGTGAAGATGAAACAATCTCACCCAACGAGTTATTCATTCGCCTTCGGAGAAACGCTATCCTGTATAATAAAAATTGAATGGTCAATGGCATAAGAGGGCAAAAGAGTGCAGCTTGGGAAGGCGTCGCAAGCAGGATGTTACTTGGAAGAGGTGTGGAGTTGAATTAAATAGTTTTCCAATTCGTTTCACTATCATTAATTAGGTTTTAACCGGTCTGGTAGGGTGTTGATTTTCCAAAAAGGATTCAAATACGTATTTGACTCGGTTCGATTTGCGACTTAACTCACTGGCCACCTTTTCACCACAAGGGTATTCATTTTTTGGTATTCCTATTCATCCATTAATGCATTAATGCCGTTCACATTCCCTTTTCGTTTTTCTAACATCTCCCTTCCATGATGCTCTTAAAATATTCCTCTATCTGTTGATATTTTCCCAGGACGCTTTTTCAGCCGTATCCCCTCGCCGAACCATGTGTATTTTCAGAAATTTCTAAAATTAATGTAGTTTCGTGTGCAATTGGTAGCAATTCCTGCCCTTGAAAGAAAATATTAAGGAAGAGTAGAAATATTGATGCATGAATATAAATAGTAGAAATGCGTTGTACATTAAATTATAAAACGAATATAAGCAAAGTTCCTGGCGAAATAAATGGTGTCACATCTTATCACCAAAAGCTTCTTTTTCCACTTGCGATATTCGGCTATCACCTAGTTAACGTCGCGCTGAAGGGTTCTTATGGTGGTGTCCA
This sequence comes from Hetaerina americana, assembly GCF_022747635.1. Classification (NCBI taxonomy): domain Eukaryota; kingdom Metazoa; phylum Arthropoda; class Insecta; order Odonata; family Calopterygidae; genus Hetaerina; species Hetaerina americana. Next base: position 53,988,087 of record NW_027287427.1, on the reverse strand, counting down.
ATTCGGTGAATGAACACCTGTGAGTTACTTGTGTCCTTAGCATGCCGATCAAAAAGTGAATATTTCTTTGAAGTATTTTAAAGTCGCTGGTGCTCCCTCAATGCAAATATAAAAACGTTCAAAATTGTTGGGAAGGTTTGAAAATCACAACGCGTCATTCTCTAATCCTCTCCTCTCCCACCTTCCCTTTGAGTCCCTCAGAGACTGCAGCCTTCCCGCAAGAGGATTCACCACGCGGACGAGCTAAAATGGTCACCTTGTTTACTTTGAGGTTACCACGGCAACCAATCAAAGGGCACGAAACGCTAGTCATGGCCGAGTTTTCCTCCCGCTTCCCCCCACTCCATAAACCCCCCCTCCTCCGCCCGTTCCACATTCGCCCATCTCCTGCCTCTGCCCCGACCCACGCCCCTCGCTCCTTGCTCCCTAAATCACGCACCTTGTCTCTTGTTATGGAGTCGCGTTCGAGGTTCTCTCACGCGCACGGGAGAATTTCTGCACCCAGCCCGAAAAAAATGAAACGTTTAAATGAGTAATGAATCTGAAAAAAATTGAGGGAGGGAAATAATACCATACGCGTGCGTGTGGATCTCTGTAGCCGAGTGAGTGAAAAGGCTTTGATTTATCGCACGTACGATTCTCGAATCCTTTTATGAATCTGGAAACCTTCGCCGAGAAATAAATGGAGGAACGCAAGGCGGCGAGCCCATTTGATTACTGTGTTCATTCTCTTCGTAATTTCGACGCGGGACATCTGTTTTTAATTGGAGAGACAGAGAGGGCCTCCTTATCCTCCTCGAGCTCGAGAGGAACCCATCCATCTATCTGATGGTAAAATGAGTCGAATTCGTGCCGAACATTGGCGTTCGTTCTTCGCCGCGTCAAAAAATGTTTTAAAAATAGTTCGGGCTTCGCCCAAAAAAAATCATGGGTTTTACCCATGGGTGGAAGTGAAAGTTTAAGACATTATAATTTTTTCCAATTGTCAATACTCCGAAATTCCGCTTCCTTAGTTAAGGATTTCATCGATTTCTGTAGAATTATTCCCTACAATCTTCCATTCTTGGCTCCTATCTTGTAAAATATTTATACATAACCGAACTTTCAATTTGAATCCTTCGTTACTATCATGGACTACCATTCTCTAGGAAACAATGAGTACGTTTCGTTTCTTTTACGTAATAAATATTTGATGACCCATCAATGTTTGCAGTGAGAGAGGATAATAACTTTACCAGCCGATTTCGCCTTGGTACTTACATGACTCGACCTTGGCGTGTTTTTCTCGAAACATGAAAAGTCGAATGCGACGAGCGCAGTTACGTCATCACCACAATTTCCGCTGGCATGGAATTTATTTCCTTTAGGGTAAGGGTAATTCATCAACAATCGATTTCACCTCAACCAGTTCACGGATGGATATCTTTTCCCCCGTTAGTAGTGTACCAGCGTCCGTGACGCATGATTACTAGCTGTCGGGATGGTATCCACCAGAAGTCGAAATCGTAAGTCTTTAGTTACAGAACTCTCCGAGGAATGTCGTGAAAGGTTCTATCAACAATGAGGGGTGTTCCGTATTCTTCATGCGCGAACGTAAAGCTAAAACATCATGTTATCTCCGCCTCGATGCGCCTTGCCTGTGATTAATCGCGTCCGTTCTTCAGAATCCATCGAAGCGGTCGAAAATTTTCAGCGCCTCGCCCTGGACAATGAGGTGGCCCTCCAAACAAGAGTATGGGAGGCGGGACCTTTTCCTAACTCACCCTGTCTCCTCGCCCTCCACCCTCCCTGGTAATCTTTAAGAAAACTCGAGGAGATTATCTTTTTCTCCATGTTCATAGCCATCTCACCCGGGCGCGTCACCTTGCTTATTTTTCATAATAGACCCTCCCTCCGGTGGGGCCTTAGGAATTTTTTCATATTTTTTTGGTGACCCTCGAGCTCCTCCCTGATTCCCCAACCGTGCTCCACGTCTGCCAAACTTGAACGCGGAGGCGGCAGATTCTGGGACGGAGCAGTGCGGACTTCGTGGAAGGGGTGGCGGAAGAAAAAAAAAGTCTTTCTGTGCCTTCCATGGGTTCTTTTTCAAGCTAGCTCCCTTTCTCCTTCCCTCCGGGCCATGCAGCACGCCTCCTCTCACGACAAAAACCCACCTATTTATCCTCACCTCTTAAGCCTCGTCTCGCATCTTTCTTTCACTCCCCTGCCTCACCGCCCAATACACCCGTCCACGGGCTCTCACACACACGCAGGTTTTCACCCACCCTCACTCCCTCCGGCTCCTCCCAGGTAAACTGCCATTGAAATCCACTTTCCTCCTCCGTCGGCCTTCCTCCTCTCAGATGTGCGAGAGTTCAGGGCAATACGTGGGGGCCCCCAGGTAGAGAGAACGCTGGAGGAGGGGGAAAAGGGGGATCCCGAAATAGGTGGAAGGAATGGGGGGGGGGGCGAGGGAGTGGAGTTGGAGTGGGGGGAGGGGTCGGGGAACCATTCCTTTTTTCGGGTCCATCTCCCCGGGATACAGCGAGTTACAACACACAAGAACATCTTGTTTGGCTGCTAATCTCTTTACCCCGATCCCGGGTCCGGGCCTGCTGGGGCCGAACTCCTCAGTCACAGTACACCCGGCCCCGCCGTTCCCTCCTTCCCATCATGCCTTTAGGCCCGCATTCTTTTCATTTCCTTGTCAACCCATGGGTCTCCTTCCGTTTTTCTCAGATCCATATCGCGGATTCATTAAATTGCTCGGTATTCTTTTGGCTACGAAATTATTATTCTTCATTCATCACAATCCCATGCATTTTTTTCCTTGCTCTCATTCTTGCTTGGGTTTTCGTTGCTTAGGTTATGACTGGTTTTCACTGGTGGGATCCCAGGAAGGTAATTTTTTTCTCGTAAATAAGTTGATTAAATAAGCCCATTGTTTTAATGAGGCAGTAACTTAAGTGAAATAATTCTACGCTGATTTATCTCGATGGGCGTTAACTAACTTCCCCATCGCTTACTCAAACAGCATGAGACCTCGTATTTGTTTCTACTAAAAACGACAATCGGTGCCAAAATATTTTTTGAGCGAAGACGAAGAGTAATTAAATATAAAACTGAAATAGCTGCGCGGGTAAATTATTATGACCACTTGACATAATTGGAAAAGGTAGTTAAAAGAATACGATTGCCCTGCAGGTAGGCGAACAAGTATCTTGTGTGAAAATTTTCCATGGGTATTTGTTGGCGGTTCATTTTTTATTTTCCTCTTCCTTTATGAATATTTCTTATCGAGATTGTGTGAAAGAACTTGAGTGTAATGCAAGATGTGAACCTCGCAAAGGTCTCTGCAAGGAATCGTCTTCTTCCCTATCTCAGTCTTGGCATCTATTTCACCTCACGTTTAAGGTTTCCTGAACTGTCTTTGCAAAGGTCTATCTTCCATTTGTCTTCGAAACTTCACCAAAGGAATATATGACGTTTTTCGCATGAATGAATGGTAGCATGAGTTGCAAGATAGCATTTTTGCTGCGATGTACACCGTTTTACTTATTTATTTGTTGCTTAAATATCCTTCCTTATATGGCCTATTTTTTGCGAACATTATGTGAAACTTAATATAGCATTAACATTACTGTACACGATTTCTTACAATTGAGTTTTCATATCGTTTCTTGTTCTAATTTGATCCGTAATCAGTTGCTCAAATACTCCTCCTCCATCTGCCTGACGTCATCTGCTAAGAAGCCTACTATCTGCCCTCACATAGACTTTGCTTCCCGAGCGATATCCGCATGCCTGAAATCCCTGTAGGTGTGTTTTAGCTTTATTTAAGTGCAATTGATATGGCTGTGTATTGTGAAACAAAGTGACCATAATGGATGCCCAGTGTTTTTTCAAGTAACTTATTTTATCAATATTTTGTAATTTCTGAATCTTGTGCGATTCTTTCACGTCTTAATCAGATCACATACTCTTAATATATGAATTGTTAAACAAGCTGTTTTCACATGGCAATCCATCTGCGCAACGACAAGCTGTATTTGAAGATGCATTAGTACATGCCCCTACATTAAGTAGTTTCGTAAGTGTAAATCGTGCGACCTAGATATTACAATTGCTAATGGGTAATTAGTTGGAGCTAAAATGGAGATAAAAATAATGCAAATATAGCCCCTGTAATCAATTACCGTATCAATGGAAGTGTTTTTGGTTTTTAATTGCTCTTTTATGAATTCCATTGTTCATCGTCGGCATGAGAGTCGGCCAACTTATCCTTCCCTCAACTCTTAATTTTCCATTTATGAATTATTTACATTTGAAAACATTGGTTTTCACACCGAAATTTCTTTCAAACGTTTTTGGGATGTACAGTGAGGTTTAATGAACGTATGCTGCGTCAGACGAGATGCAAGCAGAACAAAATGAATCCACTTTGACATAACCACAAGGAGTCTTTTGGCATAATTAAGGTCTTGGTTCCTTAACTGACTAATAATGTCAAGCTATGTTAAAACAGTTTTCGTGATATTTCCTTCGAGAAATAACTTACTTATACATCTTCTCCTTTTCCCCAATTTCGCGATGTGACAACTCAGTTGATTCGTTTAGCTCTCTTCGGTTATCGCTCATCCCTCTGCGAAAGGAACGGACTCTTAAAATTTCATCTCTGTGCGCAGATACTGACTAATAAATGTCTTGCATTAAACGAAATCATAGTCGTTTATTTTGGTTGTACCTACTTAGAACAAATATTTTTTTTCGTTCCTCGGTGTAATCAATGTACCAATCTATAAGCGAGGGAGATATACCAATAGCCTTACGTTTTGTATTTATCACCCTCATTGAAAGCTATTAATGAGACGATTGAACCGCTTATATTGAGCTGTATAAACGTACACACCCCCCCGCCACACGCCCTTGCGGCGGCTCGCGGGGTATTATGTAGATGTAGATGTATAAAAGGTAACTGACAGAAGTAACACATGGCTAAAAAAAATTATTACAATTTTACAGTTTCGCACCATGTATTACACTTCCTAGATTCGAAAAAAAACCGTTTATTGCTTTTATCTAATGCGAAATAAATTTTTTTCTCTGAAATAATATATACCTTGTATGTATTTAAGAACTTTGCCTTTTAGTACATAATGGTTTGAATTTAGTGTCAACATGCTTCTGCTTTTGACACATCTCAACCGTTCAAGCTCCCTTGTTATATTTTTTTCAACAGAGATCCATTTTTGTTTCTGTTGCAATGTGTATTCCCCGGAAGCCAAGGAGACTGTTCTTATTTAAAACCTAAATACTTTAATTGGTTGCGTATTCCATCGTTCAATCGTGGTTCCGTGAATTGTTTTAATATTCTACTTACCTTGGTTTATGCACATTTAAATCAATCAGATTTGTTGACGTTTTAAGTGCCGTGTATAATGTGTGTACATGAATTCCCTAAATATACCAGCGTTTCATATTCACCGCCATACAACTAAATCCATACTTTCGTAATGCTATTATTGCAGTATTGCTAGTTAAAAAAACGTGTTATATGTATGAATATGTCTATATATGTATATTAGCAGGTGATTAGCATGGAAGTCGTTGTGAGTCAGTAGTTGATTTCACGAATTGTTTTGCATTATATATCAGAACAAACGAGTTTAACAATGGCACTAAAGGAATTATAATGACTCCACACCACTTAGGTAGATCAGACCACAAAGATAGAATAAGGGAGAGAGATTCAAGTACAGATAGATGCAAATAATCATTCTTTCCCCACGCAATCAGAAATCATAATAATAACAAACCGAAGTCCTTCTATAAATATTAAAAACATTGAATTTACAAGTTGGAGCAAAATTAAACATTGCAAAGCTATTAGGTATATTTGTAAGTGCAGATGTATATTATATATTAGTTGGTAGTTCGAGTGTTTGCATGTGAGTAGGGTGTAAGCGTTCTTGCATGAAGGTATACCGTGTTTTGTGGCGTGAATTTGTGACTTTTGCATGCGGTTTTTTTCTTTCTTAATCACGGGTGTGTCCGCCACACGCCCTTGCGGCGGCTTGCGGGGTATTAAGTAGATATAACGAAAAGGACATAAGTTTAGTATTATGAATGGTCCTCAACATCTTCTTTAGTCCAAATTGACCTATTCGCACACCATTTGCGTAGTTTTTCACACGGCGATTTGTTTAAAATTGGATTTTCTATTGTAGCTGCAAAAATGTTGCCCAATTCGGATTCGTTATTCTCTGCCCCCTTTCTTTCACCTTTCTCGCCTGTCTTCTCCCCTTAACCATCTTTCTTGTACCTTTCTTTCCTTCCCTCATCTCGTCTTAGTCCACCCCCCGCGGAACGCCGTCCTCTTCTCCTCCCCGTCTCCCTTTCCCAGCTGCCCGTTCCGCCTCACGGCGCCCCTTCTTCCCCATGGCCTCCACCCATCCCCTCCTCCTTTCTTCCCCATTGTGGCGGACTCCTTATCTGTATCCGTGCCAGCTCTCTCCCGCCTCCCCTCCCCACTCGTTCGACCCGCAAGGTGACCTGTCCCTTTATTCTTCTCATCCCCATCCCTATCTCATCTCCATCTCGCTCTTTCCATGGCTCCGTCCTCGTCACCACCGGTCTCAGCCCCTTTTTACGGCGGAGGGAGTGAAGGGGAGAGCATTGAGGGAAATATATTTATCTATCTGCACGTATATATATATATATATATATATATATATATATATATATATATATATATATATATATATATATATATATATATATATATATATATATATATATATATATATATATATATATATATATAATATATGTATCGCCTCCCTTTTGTACCCTCACTTTCCCCTATGCACTCCTTCCCGTTCAGCGTCCACTCCCCCTTGAAATTCGGAACCGTCACCAGTAAATCAATCGAGAAGTTTATATTCTCTTTTTTTCTTGGCCCTACCGATGGGATGCGGTGGAGAGTCTAATCCCCGCTTCGGATGAGGGAGGGAGGAACGGGGAGGTCGTGAAATTGGGGAGGGTTCTCGGTCTTCATTTCCTTGACGACTTATTCAGCATCACGGTCCGAGGGAGGGAGGGCGGGAGGAGGCGTACATTTCTTTCAACGGAGGTCCGAGTTTTCGCATGCCATTAGCGTTCCGTGTTCGAAGGAGTGCGTTAAGGCGCCCTTGGGGATTCGGAAACTGAAGCACGCACGCTGAGTCCCCCTCTCACTCCTTCCTCGATTCATCAAGCGCCGAGTCGTAAATCTGCATCCAAGACTATTGCTGGTTGTCGAAGCGGGAGGGTATGGGTAGGCCTTGGGGTGACTCAGGAATCGCTTTGGTATTTTATTCCACGTGGTTGCTGCCAGTCAACGTTAGGGTGTATGGCAAGGGACGAATGCTCATCAGCACGTAACGCCATAGTTATTTTTTTATTATTTTTAGTTACCAATAAATATGTCATCTAATGGATAAAAATTTGCCATTCAGATACATACACCAAGGTATCTAAGTGTGAAGTGCGTTGCTACAAATTCGAGACGAGCTGATAGTAACAAGAAGAATAATAAAATAAAAATAAATAATAAAAATGGATAAATAGAATTATTGCAAAGTACTAGGATATTTGGAGTAATATTTTTTGTGGTGCATATTAGGGAAGTGGAGAGGGAGAACTTTTGGAGCAGTTGGAGTCACTTCCTGAACCCACGTGAAGGTTTTACCGCGGTTTTACTGCCGGCGGTAAATAAACTTTTAGGAAGATGCCCAAAAATATCTCATCGTGCCATGAATATATATCGATCTTGTAAAATAGGTGATCTCATTCCTGTGTATGTTTCCTCAGGTTTGTTAATGGCGACACATAGTACTCTGAGATTACTTCGATGCTGGCATATTGCTTGGTAGAGATTCTAATTATATCAATGAGCTCTAATATTCAGCCATTGTAACAAAAAAGTAGCTATGCGTAGGAACATGGGGAGAGCCAGTTGGGAAAGAGGAAAGCAGGTGGAACATATGGGTATTTTGACTATGGAGTAAGTGTAGAGAAAAAGCCAATTTGGATACCAGCCTACTCTCAGCGAGGGGTGCCATGGGGAATATCCCACTCTGTTTCACTTGGTGGACCAAGTAATTTACTTGAAGTGCACTGCATAGGGATACGTAGGGAAAATACCATCAATAAATCGGTCACCGCTGGGTTTTAAACCAAGGCCTACCATGAGGGAAAACATTACCCAATACATGTTACCACTACATGCCCCACCCTGGTACCTAAATTCAATCTTATAATTGATGGTTAGAGTCTAAAAGCATTGGCATAATTTTTATAGCAATAGCTTTGCTAGCTATTCATTTGCCACTGTTTGATGGGTCACGTTCACTGCTTAGGGTCTCCGACACAACACTAAAACTGTCGTTTGATCTCCCTTCAACTGAAATTATGGGCCACCATTGAAATATTGTTGAAAATGTAATAGTCTGGGAAAAGGGGAACTGAATAATCAAGTTTGCTGAGAACGTAATAACCTCTCTGGATAATAGGTTTTTCGTCCCAACGTGAACTAGCCGCGGGGCTGTCAACTGTGACGTGGACGTAGGAATCTGAAAGGTGCCAATTCTTCCCACGTGAATGCTCACTCGAGGGAACAATGTCTCCCATTTTGCGTCGGGGCATCATTTCGATCAGGCCAATCCACTTTTCAGGGCTCACCACGCCACTCTCCCGCTCGCCTCCCTCCCCACACACCCTCCCTCCTACCCCCCCACTAACTTGGACAAAGCAAAAATATGTGGCACGAACAAACGCATGCCTCGAGTGTTATCTTTGGTTTCGGGGCAAAGGTGGACGGAAAACACACTCGACTCCGCCCCACAAACAGCTAATGTCGAGCCGAACTCCTCACAAATAACCGCGGAAGGCCGGCACAAAAGGAGCCTAAAACACTCCGCACCACCCTTCCGAGCATCGCAGTGTGGGCGACCCCCTTCCATGTCCCTTCCGGTCTCCCAACCCGCGCCTCCTCAACCTTGCACACTCCAGGCGGAATTTATTTTCTCGGGGAAAAGTTCCACTTTTCATGCTCCACAATCCCACAACCCCCCTACCCAAGTTCGGGGGGGGGGGACGCACCTCGTGTCAATCATATTTCCCGAGAGCTTCGCCTCTTCCTCAGCCCAACCCCCCTCTCCATCTCTCTCTCTCTGCTTCGAAAAGTCTTCGCCGACCGCAGGAGCAGGCGCATACAAACACTCCTTTTCAGAGAGGGAAGGCGGAGAAAAATCATTAGCTGTACAAACTGGCCGATAGGTTTCCCAAAACCGATCATTCGTGTTTTCTCCCCCATCCCCGGGGAAAACCTCCTACGTCCACAGCCGCAGTCGATGTTCCCGCAAAAGCCCGAACCCTTTCGGGTTTGTCCGTCAGAAGAATGGATTTTGTGTGTGGGATACACCACCTGTCCCGCTTCCCCTAAGCAAGGGAGTCGCGGAACACTTAACCTGCAAAGAGCACGAGCAGCGCGATTCTGCATGTCACCTCCCCCGCCCCTACTTTAAAATCCCGGCGTCGCGACGCAAGGGTTCCGTATGGTGGGAGGAGGAGGCGGCTGGTTACCAGCCCCCAACCGCTCGACCCCGCCTGTTGTTTCGCAAATGGTATACTGGGCGAAGGGGAGTGGGTGGTACACACAGGGGCGGGGGAGGTTTAGCTTGCTTTGGTGAGGGCGTGCTATCCCCATTTTTGGTGGGGTTGGCCGGGTGGAGAGAAGAAACTTCCGCCAGCTAAAAGGGGGAGGATTTTTAAGCTTTTTACATCCCCACCCAATACTCAGCGCACCCCCCCATTCCCTGCACTCCAACAATGGTGGGTCTATGGTTTCTTTAGGAGGCGGGATACCTCATTCTCCTTCAAAGGACTGCCAAGATTAGGAAGATTTTCCTCGTCTTCTCCCCCCCATCCACCTTCGTCAGTCGGTCCTTCATTCTCTTCACCACCCCCCTTCTCTTCCTTTTCAAGGGTCCCCTCCCGCCCCATAGTCACGCCCTTTTCCTTCCCACCACCTTCCTGGCCGCCATAGCGTCCTCCATATATCCCACCGCCCTCTCTCCCTGCCATTATTCGCGCAGTCAGCTGCCTTTGGTTGGAAGCCAGGTGATGCATGTTTGTTTGAGAGTTGCCATGGTGATGGCGATGTGGAAGGATTAGTCTCTCTCGCTCTCCTCCTTCTCTTACTCGCCCTCTCTCTTGTAACTTCCTCTACTCTCCCTCTTCCTACCTCCCCTTTCCATATCCTTCCAAAACCCCGTATACGAAGAGACCCCATTCACTCCGTATGGAAGACACGCACCCCGGTTACACTTACCGACCACATCGCCAGCTTCCCTTTTCCCTCTCTCTCTCGTTTTTTCGTTGCGCTCACCTTTAAATGGCGGTCCGCGATAATCTTCTCCTTTGTGTCCCCCGAAATGGTTCCTTGTTATCCGCAATTATTTCTCCCGAACCCCACTCCACCCCCCCAACCCCTCCGTCCGCCCGGCCAGGATCTCTTCATCTCCGTCCCTCTTTTCCTTCTCCCCGTTCAGCTTTCTGGGGCAAGTCAGGTCGCCTCGCCGCTCGGCAAAAGGGTTTCCCGTAGCCCGGCCTCATTGCCTCCCCCGCCCCTCTTTCCGCGTCCCACGGGGGCATTTGTGTGTGTGTGGTGTGTGTGCGTATGAAGAGTACCCCTCCCAGTTCCCCTTTGGACCTACCGCCCAAATTCCCCTGTTCGAAGAGCTAGCGGTGGCGGGATCGCGGGGTAATGCTCCCTAATCCACTTGCTAGCCCTTTCTACCCTTCGTACCCCAAGCCCTCCACCCTGCCCTCTCACTCCCTCGTCTTGTTTTCAGTGAATGTGGAGGAATTTAAAGTCATGCGCGCTTTCCCTCCTCCCCACAGAACGGAAAGGTGTTTCCCCCTTCCCCTTCCCTTTCTTTTCGTCCCACTTCCTGTCGCAATCTCCCTCCCACCCATGGAAAAGTCTTTCCCTTGCCCAACGGCACCCACTACTCGTTCACCCTCTCTCTTCTCATTATCTCCATATATATATATATATATATATATATATATATATATATATATATATATATATATATACATTCACACACATTCAAACACGAAATACCGCCAAACGGCGAACAAATACTCATTCACATGGAAATAGATATAAGGAAAAGGCATAGGAACACATATAAAGGACGAACACAGTAGAGGTGGGGAAGGCGGAATCAGGCAAATCACAAGTGTCAAAATATTTCCTAGACCGGGATTTGAACTCCGGATCTTTACACTTCCTGGGCGGATGCGCTGACCACTTGAGCTATCCAGGAAACATAATTTACCCTGAGATCTGCGATTCTTTAAGCAACCGAGTGCCCCGATTCTTTGGCCAAGAGATGGCGTTAGGGAGCTGTTGTGGAGTGCATTACCGATCCAGCCTCACGCGTCTCTGCTTGGGTCCAATGAAAATTCTCCGGGTCGCGTTTCGTCTCACCTTAAAGACCCCTCTTTACCTCCCACCTTCTCCCGCAAGTGAAGCATGCCTTTTCCTTGAGACACATATCAAGGATGGAATATTTTTACGACTTACCGCACGCTTGGTAGTTCTATTTTCACTTTCCGGTTTAACTATACGGAGGAGAATTTCTCATGGTTTGCGTATTACCTAGGCGTGAGCCTTACTATAAACAACGGCTAAAGTCCCACAATATTCTCCTCGGAGAAAGTGTTGAAGCTGCACAGATAGCGATAACTTTTTAGATTTACTCCATATTTTCATTCGTGTCTGTTGTGAATGTTGTCTTTTCCAAGTATCTCCATCACCGAGAAAAACTGTATTCATTTTAGGAAAATATAAAGCCTATTTTTAGTGCAAACGAAGATTATTTACCGTAAGTTAAATTAGGTACATCAACTGATGGGTAGGGTTGTGAAATTTCACCGCAATATATAAATGAATTATTATATATTGCAGGAATAAAAAGTTGATATCTTATTTCATTAAATATATATATATATATATATATATATATAATATATATATATATATATATATATATATATATATATATATATATAAAAACACAGATGTAGATTTTTAGAATATAGAGACACAAAGAAAGGACACTCACAATTTGTTATTTTACGTTTCGACAGCACGGCTGTCGTCTTCAGAATCAGGATTCAGGATTCTGAAGACGACAGCCGTGCTGTCGAAACGTAAAATAACAAATTGTGAGTGTCCTTTCTTTGTGTCTCTATATTCTAAAAATCTACATCTGTGTTTTTATATATTTGTGTGTCGCCGATGAGCGTTCCATTTCGAAGATATTTTATATATATATATATATATATATATATATATCATTTGGACGGCACAACAGTACACAATTTAAAATAGATAACACAAAAGGACACTAACATTTTAGATTGTTTAAGATTTCGGCCTTCTCTGAGGCCTTCTTCAGGTCGAAAGTCAGTCAGGCCGACATCTCAAACAATATAAAATGTGAACGCCCTTTTACGTGTTATCTATTTTATTTTGAATTCTATTTTGCCATTCAAATTTTAAATTGCCCTCGTGCGTGCTTATGCATCATCTATGTGTGTGTATATATGTATGTGTGTGTATATATATATATATATAACTTGGACAGCAACAAACAATATAAAAATACATATAAAGAACACTCACGTTATTTCTTAATGATTTAGACGGAATTTATCTTCGTCTTCATCGGAAGAAACAGACGTGCTCAGTATTTTCGTATTGATTCGACGAAATCATCTATGTATATACAGGTGTGTGTGTGTGTGTATATGTATATATATATATATATATATATATATATATATATATATATATATATTATACACACACACACCTTAATATCTGCGTAAAATGATTAGTAAGTTTTACAAAAATTTTACATATTCTCAGAATTATTTCATTTCAGATTTGTTAAATACGCCCTAGAGTCAACCTTACTAGTTCATATTTCTCAAAATGCATTGGAATGGCCTATATTATACGTACAATTTTGTAAAATTACATTCCCCGTAGTTTACTACGACCTGGTTGTAAGCATTCTCTATTTTTTATAGTATTTATTTTACGTTCTCTCTTGCTTCAAATTTCTGCGTTTTAGTCTTTGTTTCCTCCTCCAGTACTCGGCACCTTCAGTCTTTCGGCATCTTTTCCCGACCTCCTTATGCCTCTTCCCCCCCGCATGTACCGGGTGGTTGTAATGGGACACTGCCGACGACGAAATTTCCCTCCCCTCTCCTTGAAAGCTTCGCAATTCATCAGTCTCTCGTCACGGATTCCTTCCTCTTCTCTACTCCCCGCGACGATCCTTCATCCCTTTCGACTCGCTCCGCCTCTCCCCCGCCCCGACCCCACCACTTACCCCCCGGCAAACCAGTGATGCATATCCCCCCTCCCACCCACCACCGTGAGAGGCGAGTTCAACTCCCGTGAGTCCCTCTTTTTCCTCCCAACCTCCACCCAACACACCCTCGTCCTCGCCTGGAAACCCCCTCCGTGGGCTCGAGAAATTTGCGACTCCCTCCCACCTCGCCACGGGTGTATGTCGGTGCTTCGGGTGCACGAATATGTTGCTGCTTCGGGGTGCCTCTCCCAATTAGGCCGAGTGGAGACGCCTCCGAGCGTCCGTCCTTTTGGTCCCGAGTCAGTCAGATTGAAATCCCCCGCGAGACTTGGCGCGCGTGTAATTTAGGGTTTACTGCGCTGGCCCTCAGTGCGACCGGCTTGTTACTCGAGTGGAGAGGGGTTGGGGCGAGGCATGGGATTTCAGGGGTGCGATAAATGTCATATCAGTGTTTCTGCTCCCGACGGTGTTGATGCAACACCGTTGGGGGTTTATAAAGAGCTAACGCGCTTCCTTATCTGCCACGGTAACGCTTTGTTTTATTTCGTGCAATTAAGTTTGAGCTGACTTGTATTGATTTTAGTACTTTGCTTCAAGGAAGAACTTAAGGCATGAGGATCCAGGAGATTGGATTTCGACCAACAACTGTATGTGGAAGTAGATAAATGAGAGAGATGAGACTCGACTTTTCACTGGATAATGCTTTGCATACGTTTTTTATTTTCTTTATTTTAACCTTTTATTCACAAAACCATTACTTCAATATTTCGCACGTTTTAAAAAGTGATGATTATATTGAAAATTCCACCTTAATTTCGATAAAAGCCTTTGCGCTGAAAACATATTGAAGGATATCAATATTTCTTTCGAGTTTAATAAGAAAAAGCTTTGGGGAATGGCACGTTAGTATCCAGTCATTCTCTTATTTCAAGGGTTCGAGGCACAAACTAGACTCACTCCTTTTTTAATTCAACGAGGTCGTCGTTGCTAACATCTCTATTTCACCTTGAGGACGTTTATAACGTCCCGTTGTTAACTCTAGAAATTTAAACATGGCCTCGTCGAGATGGGCATTTCAAAAATTAATCTATCCTCTTAGTCATTTGTCTTCTTGGTAAAAGTTATCATTAAAGAATCCTTAAGTATTTTTCTAATCAGAATCCGTTTAAGTGGTCCCGACAACTTTTACCGAAATCCGAAGATTTCCTCATCTCCCATCCTGGTATAATCTTCGCTGGCAATTACCTCACTTCCATTCTCCTCCTTTATCTCCTCTAAACCATCTTCCCTTCCTCCCGCCACACCTTTCACTTTTTTCTCCCCAACATCCATCCCCCACCCGGCCCTTACTTCCCCGGACACCTCGTGCCCCCACCCCTTCGCTATCTCCATCTCCCACCCACACCCTCTCCTTCCGTCCCCCTGCGCTCCCTATCTCGCAAGTTTTTCGAAATTCCATTCGGCTCCCCGGATTCCCTCTATCCTTTTCTCTCGCCTCCTCTTCCTATCTCCAGCCCTTCCCACCAACCCCCAGCGTCCCACCTCCCTTTATAACCCCGCAAACCCTGCCGCTCTCATCCTCGTCCACAATCTTCTCCTTTCATCTCCCCCCGTACACACACACACACGATTTCCCCCATCCGTCCATCCCTCCTGACCCCCCTTTCCTCTCTCTCTCTTCCCTTTTCTCCTCCCCTCTCCATAAGATTCCATTGGCACCCATTTCATTCGCCCCGCACTAAGAGTAATCCTTCTGCCTCTCCGCTAACCCCCCTCCAGACCGTAGTGGTCCGCCGCACGTCCTCCTACACCCCTCAACCCAGCATCCGACCATTCATCGCTCATCTTCACGCGCAGTCCTCCTTCCAAAACCTCTTCCCAGTGCTCCCCACCCTCTTCGGCCGGCGGCCACGATTGCCACCTCTCCGGTTTTGGTAGCTTACTTCTCTTATCCACTACTTTCAGTTGGTAGAGATGCGATAGAATATAGAATAGACCAAGGAAATTTCTGTAGTCTTTTTAGTCGGGGTAACAAAGTTTATTACTCCGAAAGGAAAAGTCTTACCGTTTCGCGTGTTGAATATGCTGACGCTAAAAATAACCGTTCCCTTTCTTTTCTTAAAGGTCAACTGAACAAAATTAAGCTGAAAGCATCATATTGATTTATATTTCTTCACTTACTTAAAAATTTCAATGAGTTCCTATACCTTCGTGTAATTTATCATTACTATTTTTTATCTTGCAGCATTTTTAAAAATCGAATACCTCTTGATTGTCATTTGTTTCATAATAAATTTTTAGTGGTGTACTAGGTACTAGGACAAACCTGCCGCAAATTAGTTACAGTCAACTAATGTATAGTGGGCTAATAACCATGACCGTTGACGAAGCTTCGTTGAAAATTTGCAAAAAGTGTGTTCTTATTAACCTTGGACGTTCCACTGACTAGAGAGGGGAATTTTTCATCTCTCTCCGTAAAACTTAGTATCTCCTTTAATTTCATTCATATTTTCCAGTCCTAGACTGGAGGTCTATCAGATTCAATATTTTCGACATTTATTTATCTTTTTCTTATAACTGATGTATTTTTCATGTGATTTCTCCCAATCTATTATTGCGCAATTTTGAGTCCGAATTTTAGGTTGCATTTTTATGCATCTTTTGATGAGATGCAGTTATGAGTTTTCTTTTTAATGTCTACTATTTAAAAAAATCGTCTTTGTTAGTAAAAGAGCAAGGCGCAGTAAGGATTTTTATCGGAGATTCAACAAAATCAACCGATTAACATATAGCAAGAAAAGCAAGTTACTGCGGGGTGTGGTTGGGGATATAAAATAATGCAGAAAAAGTGAATGATAAAAATCTTTTAAACTTTGAAATCATTGAAATTGAATTTATTCTTAGGGAATGGTTGTTATTTATAAAAATGGCAACTTTTTCTCTACCTAGGAATCCAATTCCTTTGATGCCATTTTTCATTTCTTTCACTTTCTGTTTTCACCTCACCACTTGCAAGGCGCCGTTTGTTGAATGGATGTTGATTTTATCGAGAGTGCTTGAAAAACGTCCTCCGAAGCAATTGCCTAATGTGGATGAGTTTATATTTAAAGTAGAATCGTAGAGCCGTGCATCTGAACCTCACCTTGTCAGATGAAACGTGATCAGCGTTAACGCCCTTGGCTCACGATGCACCCTTGAAAACACATACCTGGTACCATCAAGTCCATTCTGTGTTGTGATTGCTTTGGTGCAGATTTCTGCGGTAACCTCCTAAGCCACATTTCCGGGCGAGCCCTCCAGTTTCTCTCCTCTCGCTAAACCTGAGGGGTGCTAATGACTTCAGCTCCACGTGCATCCTCAAACAATGCACTATTACCGGTGCGTGGAATGGATCCATGGTTGGCAGCCCCGGGAAAACCCGGCACCCATTCTAGTGTTCTATATCATCCGACGACCCTCTACCCCCATTCCCTCCCTCTTTTCCCGATCAGTTCCTTAATCTTTCCTACCCACCCTCGCACCCCCACTATGTGCGCTCCCCTCCCCCTCTTTCTCTCTCTCTCCCTTTCCTTCTTTCCAAATTCTCCAACCATACAATCCGCCCGCCACCCCATTCGCGCCCTTCGTTTCCGACATCCCAGCGCCACCTCCTCCCCTGAACCCCTCCCAGCCCCACTACGGTCTCAGCTTCCCCCTTGTCCCTCTCCGCCCCCTCACCACGCAACCCCTCTTCCCCTGATATTCCTCCATTATCTCTCCACTCCGTCTCCCTCATTCCATTCCTATTTATTTCCCTTTTCATCTCGCCACCCACCTTCGTATCTCTTCCTTTCCTCCTCAAACCCCCTCCCGATCCATACTCCATTATCCTCTTCCACCCTCGTCATTCTCTCCTCCACCCCTTCAAACCCCCTTTTACACCCTTTAACTCATTATTTTTTTTTGAACCGCCGCCGCTCTTCTCACAAACATTTCCACCTATTCTCCTCCAACCTCTGCCCCCCCCCCCTCGGCCGTCTCCTTCACTCTTTCCTCCCACTAACGCCCCCTCTGGGTTCCTTTAAGTCATCCAGGCGCCGCGGAGCATTCAGTCCTTCCTGCGCCATTCATCTCTCTCCCCGGCGAATGAAAATAAATAAACGGTCCGGGAGGGGTTTATTCGTTCTTAAATGATATCCCTTCTCTCCCACTCCCGTTGGTTACGACGCGATTTTCGCCGGAATTAAAGCTGTTCCGTTTCCAGTTGTTTTCGTGCCTTGGCGTCGTGCAAGTTACACAATGTCCTTCTGGTGAAATTTTCGCCGTGCCTGACATTGGGCGCAAAAATGCCACTGCACGATCGCACACTTATCTCCTACCACTATGTCATGCACGGCAGTAAATCCCGTGTTTTAATTTCAACTTAGAGCCGAGAAGCAGGGAAATAAATTTGATCTTTTTATGCCCATAGTAAATCTCTTTTCTTTAGTCGAACTATGATGGGGCGGACGTTAATACCGTAGTGGTGCTGTGTTTTAATTCTGTTGGATTAAGATTGCATCGAAATTTCGTTTCATTGGTGGTATGTTTTCTCCCTCCGTCTAAATAAGTATAAATTTTACGTGCATAACAAATGAAAATCTAGGATGGTTCAAGAGGGACTTCCAATGAAACTAAAAAACGGCGTGGCTCTCTGGACTTGTTAAAATGGTGATTTCCATCCATTCAACCCGGCGGTGAATGTGTCAATTATTATTAAATTTTTATAAGTGTATGTGTAAGCCAATCGCTTCCATGGGGTGCTTTTTATGTTGGGGCTTCCATTTTATTTCGTGCGCTTGAATTTTTATTTTCCCCACCTCCCCGCTCTACCGTGGGAATCCAGCTGTACGTGCGCTCCTACTCTAAATCGGCGAAGGCTCGCCAATTCAAGGGAAGGACTCGGCACGGAGTTTGGGCGCGTAGCTTTTCACGCAACTGTGAACACTATCGTCGCTCCTACGCTCTCATCCTACCCCGTCTGCAGGAGCCCTTTATTTTTTTATTCGCCGCACATCTTATCCTAGGTCCTCTTGCCTCCGCCCCCCCCCCCCTTGCATCAGCGTCGGGACGCAGTTGATCATCTCCTCTCGCCAATTTCTCCCCCTTTATCTCCTCCACTTCACCCGAGGACGTGGTCTTCGTATCCCGGTCCACGGGTGCAGCATCTCCCGGGAAAACTCTCCGGGAGATCCCGGTCTGGGGCGGGAGAGAGGCCTCTCTCTCTCATCTTTCTCTCCTTTCTCCCTTTTCCTCTCTTATTAAAGGCGAATTACCTGTCCTCCTTATCTCACCATCTTACCCCGTCGTCCTACTCATCTCCCTCCCCAGTATTTTCCTATCGTTCCAGAATCGGGAGTTCCATCTCTTATATATACGACCTCCGTGCTGGCATATATCTCTTCCGTCAAATAACCTCCCCCGGTCCCCAGTTTTCATCCGTGCTCCCCCCCTCCATTTCCTCATCTATTATCTCTTTCCTTCCATTGCGTATCTTCCCCGTGCCTTCACCCTCACGTTTTAAATGTCCCCGGCATCCCTCGTCCTCTCCTCCCCGCCCAGGGATCCTCCCGCGTGCGAGACCCACCAGAGTTTCCAATTTATTCTGACTCTCCACGACGTCCCCTTCCAACCGCACCCTCTCGACCCCGCGACCATGTGGTGGCCGTGTCCACACGGTAGCGAGGGAGCCGTGTTTTTGGACGGGAGTCTGGGGGAGATGGGGGTTTCTCGGCGGGAAGAAACCGCTAAAGGTGAGGCGAATGAGTTCTGAGGTTGTCCGGAGACCAGTACCAACGCCCCCCCCCTCGGGAAATCTGTCGTTTATAATTCAAAATTGAGCTTAGGGTGAGAGGGTTGAGGGGTGTTGTACGGACTATGCTCGAGGTGGGTTCTAGAGAAAGAGGTGCTGGCGAGAGGGTAAAGGGTTTTCGTCTCTTGTGCCGAGAGGGTGAGAGGTCACAGCGTTCGGGGGCAACGGGGTACGCTTCTGTACAGCGCCTCGTCCCTTACTCTTTGGAGGGGCTGGGGTGGGTGGCGGTCGTGGAGCTTTATGGGAGGCTCTTCAGGGTGGGAATGAATTCGGGCGGGCGCAGGGGTGCGGTAAGGGAATGATGGAGAGAGGGTGAGCGGGGAGGAGGCGGAGACAAGCATGGAAGGGGTTAGTGGATTTTAAGATTCCGGTCGCGCGGTGGTTCCGGCAGCGAAGCGGACGACAGGTCCATTTCGGATGTTCTCAGCCTTCTCCACGATTTTCTTCTCTTCTGCCAAGGAAGAACCCTTTTCTCTCCCTCTTTCCCTCCATTTTCTTCTTCCCTCTCTTTACATCTCTCCTTCCCATTCTTTCTTTCTTCTCAATCTACATTCTATCCTCTCTCTTTCTACCTCCCTCTTCACTCTCCGAATCCCCAGAGAAAAATGAACTCCTGGAAACCTTATCAAATGTATGTACCCAGAGAGTATGTATATACTATGTGTAGGCGGGGAGGCGTAGGTATGTATGCATGTATGTATACATACGTGTACACTTGGATGAGAGGATTCGCCTTCGGCGGCGTCGGAGTTAAATTTCGAGGTTCGGCCGTTTGGAAGGATGAAGGCTGGGAATTGGTCGGGAGTCGAAAGCGCACGTCCGGAATATTTTATTTATTCAGCTCCCTTGAATTGATATTCTCACGGAAGATGAAGGAAGTGGGACATTTCAATCGCAACTGTGTTTTATAAAAGTGTATTCAATTTCCGAGCGTTCCAGATAGAGAGCTCTACATTTTTTTTATAGATTTAAAAGAAAAGATTTCATTGGGATTCTGTTGTTTGGCGTTCGTTTAGTGTGATGTTTTTAGTGCATGATAAATGGATTATATCAGGTATTTTATGAAAAACCAACGTTTCACACTTTTCTTCGTGCATCTTTTCTTCACCATGTAACTTCCACTCTGGTATAAATATCAACATCAGTCGCCCCTGAATCTTCTCTGTAACTGATACTTTATTTTTTTTAAATATATATTGCTAACACTTAAATATTTCGATGTTTTAGTTGGTTTTATCTTATTGGTTGAATGACAAGTTGGAGCTGCGGAATATTTAATTTCGTCATGGGCTTGAAATAAATTCAGAAATATTAACTGAGGAAAATTATTTTGTCGTTACTAAAAATTTGGTTACAACATTATTCCTAATTTGACTTCATCAGATAACTCATTTACATCTGTAGCTTCTCTTGGACGTATTGATTAAGGCTTTTCTTGTGATACAAAATGTGGCAATATTGTTTTTACTTAAAGGCAAACGGTTTTCCATTCATGACCAATATTTGCATTTTTATTTATTGATAATATTTCAAAGTCATCTTAATGGTGGGCAATAAATATTATGGTGTCAAACATTTTTAGATCAAATATCAGAATATTAATTCATTCCAACGAATTTCTATCCATTATCTGATGGTTAACCAGGGGTTTTATTTCCATAGCTTAATAGAGATTTCTGGTGTATTACATGAGCCATGTCACGTGCAAAGTTAAAGCCGAAGATTTACTTTTATTTGCAATGATCAAGATCTGAAAACTATTTGAGACTCAATGGAACCATCCAGTTTAAAATGAACGACCGATTGGGTGAGTCATATTTTGTCAAAGTTTTGGAAAAATTCAGCGAAAAGTGCCTCCGGATTGTTCATTCTACGCAGCCTCGCCAGTACATGGTTTAATTCGGCTCAAAAAATCCCATACCGAAATTATTTCCTCGCCCGAACTTGACGCAAAAACATCCTCAATCATACTCTTGAAACACCGCCAAAATATACTTCCACATGACTCACGCACGACTGAAATGTAAACGCTTTTGGCGACGGAAGGAAACGTCAAGTGCTGCACTCTCGGGGGAACAGATGGAAGGGGAATGAGTGAAAGGCAAAGAAAAGAAACCACGGGAAAAAAGAGAGGGAGAGAGAGAAAGAGAGGAAGAAACGGCATTTCCAACAAAAACACTTTAGGCCTGAAAGGAAATACTCTCAACTCTCTCAATATTTCCTCTTGTGTATACCCCGTTGCTGTATCCTTTTATCTCCTTGAAGGATATTTCGATAGGTTCCGTTGAAAATGGCACGGAAGTAAAGATAGCGTCAGGATAAGATGGCGACGGAATGAAATGGACGAGGAGCAAGATGAGAGCGGAGTGAGGGAAATAGGTGACTTCACGCGCGCCGTATCCCAGCAATGGGGAAAGAATATAAAGATCCGGTGTGCAGTAGCATCCCACCCGTTCAATCATCAGAGGATGTCTGTCCCCCTCCTCCTCCCATCACGTACTCCTCTCTAGGACCCTTGAGCGGGGCAGCTATGAGGGAGGAAGGGCCGCGCAGAGTATGGGTTGAAGGAGGAACCCCTTAGAAATCCCATATTCCCTCCTTCATACCCTTCTCCCTCCCGCACATTGGCATTCCTTTGCAGCCCACCTCATCCCGGACTGGTCTCTCCCAGCCCCGGACGACCTCCCAGCGCACACCCTCCGCTCGCCCCCTTATCACCAGGATCTCTCATCCTAGAGGCGGATGCGGGAAATCCATCCGACCCCTATAGTCGTCGTGTATTTTTTACCCAAACCCTTCTCCCTCCCCCCTCCACAACTAAATTCCCCCGCACCTCGTGCCTGCCCTTCGCACCGAGCCACTCAACTGCCGAGGAACCCCCATACGAGGCCGAAAAGACAGCCGCCCATGGCATCCTCCCCGCACATGGCCTCGTCTCCGCCCTAAAAAGCGCCCCAGCGTGCGAAATCCATAGCTCAAAACTTTGACGCGTTTCGGAGAACCCTGAGTACGTACCCCGGTCCCCCCTCTCTCACCGACCCCCTTCCGCGAGGGTACGACCTTTCTTCCCTACCACTACATTCGACCTAACCCCCCTCTGAGTTTCCATGCTATTTTTTCACCCAAATCTTAGTTATTGCTCTCTCTCTCTCTCTCGGTATGGGTGTATATTCCGGGGCGAAGCTTCAGTGGCCCCTTAGATAAATCACGCCGGTCATCCCTGTTCGGTTTACCTGCCACCTGTCGCTCTTGGTTCAACATCCGTCACTCCGGTCGCCTATTGTTTAGCGGTCGAGTGTGGCTCAATTTACGCGCCGGCTGCATCTGCCAGGCTGAAGGCGATAGACGCACGACACCTCCCGGACCTGAGTCTGTGTTTCAAAGTTTTCGGACATCTTCTTTAAGGGTGTGTTTCCTTCAGGATGCCCTGCCCTTTGAAACGTCCAGTTTTGCTCTAGGTGTCCCTCCACTCGCATTTGATGCAGGGTTTAAATCGACGTTCAGGTGAGGCTGCTGCCGGGTGTGAAGCCCGGAAGCGTGGCAGGCAGTAGCATGTCTTCTTTAGTGTCCTCGTTCGGTTATCGCACTCCGATATTATCTTTTACGACTGTATAAGCTTAGTTAATGTCGTAGACCATGTTCTCTCTCGCCTCTGCTAAGCGTGTAGTTTACCCGGACCGACTACTGGCTACTGATAATCATTAAAGCAGAAATGAAGAATACCGTTTGGGGGGAAGGTGTTAGAAACGCTCCTTCCTGCAGTTCCACTCCTCTGATGTGTGTGCCCGTATCTGGGCACTGAATGATTTATGTAAACAATAATGTTCACCATTGATTGCCGTTTATTAGCATGTTTGCACCAAAGCGTGTTAGTAAAACAATGTCATGTTCGAACAAATATTTCATCGTTAGAAATTAGGGAAACAAAAAATTGGAATCTTTTGTGCATACCACAGTAATTGACCCGAGTGTTATTTTGAGTGACGTGGGTCGAACTCGCCTCGTACCAAGGTTTTCACGGCTAGTTGAATCCATATGTTAGGGCAGGGGGCCAAAGCTTTTCCCGGCGAGGCGCCGCCTTCGGTGTACTAGAGAGATGTGGCACCCGAAAAATTGCGCAACATGGTTGAAGTTGGTGATATCCATCAGGTGTCACCCGGAATCGAACCTGAACCCTCCGGTTCGTCGCCCAGCACACTTATCAGGTGGATTATAGTAGTTGTAGTTTTATTGTACGAATGCAAGCAGAGTAATAAACCGGTCTCATACATTTTTCTGAAACCTTTTATGAGCTATTATTACGAAAAAAAAGATGAGCTAAGCTTTGGCGCCTTTCAGTTACGCCTTCGTGTGAGGCGGATCCATCGCACCAGGCAATCAAGTGCCATATTGATGTAATTTTTCAACAGCTGCTACGTGCTACAGCCAATGCCGGATGGAGCTGGGAGATTTTTATGCGCGTGGTGAAATGAGGGAGGGTTATTCGGGACTCTTCCCCAGAAATAAACTGTTGCGTCCCAGGGAAGGGTGAGAAAAATACATTCATTGACATGGCCATTACCTCACTTTAAATTGTCTTGAGTTTTTTCCGCGTAAAGTGTCACGAGAACCGGTCTCAGAGCCTTGTGCCCCCTTTGCACTGCACCCTATGTGGAATGGGCTTTAGGGACCATTGTCATTTCCGAAACGTAAAAAAAAATAAACTTCATCCCTGCCGCGTAATCGGCCGACCCCAATCTTCTTCGCCGAGTGATCCACGCCCCGCCCCCCTCCATTTCCACGCTTCACGTGGGATAATCATCTTTGGGACTTCCCCCACAATTTTCCGACCCGCCAAATGTTACCACCTTTCTTCCTTCCTTCATTCCTCCCACCTCCGCCTCGCCGTTTAACCTTTTTCCTCATTATATGCCGTGTAATCGCCGCCATTGCTGCGCCCCCATAAAGCGCCCGCGGTCACGAGATTTCGGACCGAATCTCCCCAGGTTGCGTTCCATTTCCCGTCTCCTTTTCCTCCCTTCCCGAACCCATCCCGCCTGTTCCGAAACGGTATATTCCCGGACCCGAGACGCTCTTTTTCTTCCCCCATCCCTTCACTCGGTCCTCTCGGGTTCTGAACCCCTTTTTGGAATATGTTTCGCCTCCATCATCCCTTTCCTTTCTTCCTCGGGGACCTCCAACCCCCCCCCCCCCACCTCACCGCCGTCTCATGCACGCTTTTTTATCCGCGTGCGCTGACCTTTTTTCCTTCCATCCCTTTGAGCCCCCCTCTCTTTCCAGCATCTTTTTATCCTCTCCCCCGACCCCTTCTCTTTCCCACCGGCGAGAGGTGGGGGGCGCCCTCCCCGTCCACCGTCCACGGAATGTGTCCGCCTTCATTGTCCGGCCCTTGACATCTCCTTAAATTGAATCACCATCCCCATCCCCTAGCTCGTCTTCGTATCTTCTCCCCACGTGTGTCGGCTTCCGCGAGGAGGGGGAGAGAGGGGTCACCGGCTCTCTCAGTGGTCCTCTCCCGTCTCTTGTCCTCGCCAGCCGTCCCCTACCTCCATAGCACCGCGCGCTACATCAATCCGGACAGGTTATCTCGATTAATAAGACTCAAAAGGTCCGAATATTCTTTTCGGATGTCGTGGCTCGCATCCCGTCCGTCGTCGGCATTGCGAGTAGATCGTCTCTCTCTCTCTCTCGAGTTACTGCTAGTGCGTGCGGATGGACCTCTTTCCGCTTTTTTCCGTCTTTTTCTCGGTCACTTCCCGAGAGCAGCTCCCTTCCATCCCCACCATCCTCTCCCGCCGCCCTCTCCCCGACCCTTCCTCCGAGCGGACATATTTCCACGCCTATACTTCCAGTTGAGTGCTCTCAAAATTCTTTCCGGGGCGTTTTATTTAGAATTTAATCTCACCTTACCCGTCTGTCGTGGTCCAAAATTTGTCACCCTTGGCCACTCACCTCCATTCTCTTCCTCTCTCCCCCTTGCTCTTCCGTCTCATCTCCGCCTCCCCCCCCCGGGGGTTGCTACAGCCGGTAATTTATTCATGTGGGAAACGTGTCGCCGATAGTCTTGTATAGTTGCGAAGATTGTCGTCGTAGAAATGTTGCATAGAAGTTTCGAACCCAACGTTAAGTGTCAGTGTACTCAATGAACCGGAGTATGGAGTTAATGGCGGTGGGTGCGATACTCCTGTCGGCTCCGAAGAGGAATTAAAATTTCTTTGAAATATACGCACCTTATCAGGATCAATCGTTAATTTCTCAGAGATGCCGGAAGCATCGCTCTCGTGCACCAAATAACGAAAAACCATTTTCTTCTAAATATAACTTTGCCCTAAAATGCGTTTCTTTGTTGCAATTTCGTACATCTGTTCAACGTGGCAGATAGTTTTAATTACAGCGTTTTAACTTCTTATCAGATAATTAGGGAACTGCTTCATTAATTGTCGTAATTTAGAGTGGCTGCAATTATTTCTTCCCTTATTTTGCTTCAGATATAAAATACAATTAAAGAATTTTATTTTTGCCAGAGCGAACGGGTTCTCCGTTGCAGATTGCAGTTGGAAAATTTTCCCATGAGTATTACGGGTGAGCCTGATAAGGCGATGATACGTCGCTAATCGGCAGAACATGAGTTTCAAAGAGAATTCTTGTGATCATGTCTCTAGTCAGAAAATATGATATAATGAAATAGAAAACGCGGAAGAATAAGCAATTGCTCTATGCTCATAAATATATGTAAATCGTATGGCAGAACTCAGTCTAGATTTTTAAATTTGGACTGACGGATGGACATTAAATTCTCTCTAATAATAAATAAATGATCCGCCACGATAGTTGGGTTTGAAGTACGTATAATATTAAAATCTAGAAGCCGAAGTTATTGTCCTGTCTTTCCGTGAGTTATTAAAAAATATAACCTATTCTTTATTTTTGGGGAATCGAGATCTCACGATTATAGAATAAAGCTAGATTATTATGAGCGGGGGTTTCGTATACACAGCACTTGGGTATAAATCCTATTAGAAAACGATTTTGAACGCCCCCTTTCTTAAGGGGGCGCCCCCTAAGGGAACATTCCCTAAGGACCTCTGCACCTGAAGGCCTATCTGGGTTTGATTTAAAAATCCCTCGAAGAATTTTTGAAAGGTTTAATTAATTTGCTTCAACCTAACAGGCCAAAGTAAAGAGTTTAATATGCTCGAGGGAAGTACTTTACGGTAGTATGAATGTCTCAAACGACTTAGTTACGCCCCGCCCATAAAAAGTTTAAAACGAGGTTGTGGTAACAACCACATTTTTGTAAAGGGAAAAAATTCATTAATTAGTATGCATCACACGGAATTTGACTGAATTATCGACGGAATTTTATTTTGATACGTTAATTATCATCCCTGAAAGCACTCTTCATGCATGGTGACAGTTGGAGTTCAATTTGATAGGAGTTTTCTCGCTTTTTTTTCCTTTCCTCTCTCGACCCCGGCCTTTGAGCGTTCTAAATCGATTAGATTGCCCCATTAACTTCTGACGCGCCCATTCTCAAATGAAGCGCCGCCGTCAGGCGCATTAATGCCGAGGGAGGCCACTTGGTGCGACCATTGCTTGCTATAAAGGAATAAAGGCGCCAACTCATGGGAGACCTCGACCTCGGAGGAGATTTGAATGCGATGGAGTGTTGCTGACGAAATTCGGGCTTCAAGTCAAACGGTCGTGACAGCACATTAACGTCTGGACTGAAATCATAATAGAAGGCGCAGTTCGGTTCACGCACTTACCTAACGAATTCAAGCAAAGAATTTGAAAGGGCTGACAAATGAAATTCAAATGGGGAGAAAAATATTTTATTTCAGAAATAAAATGAAAGAAAAACGGCATTATTGACTAGAACACCGAAACATGCTGCATCATCTGTGGCAATGTTTTTCCACTCTCTTAGCAATACTAGTTCAGCTATAGCTACTGTTAATTGGTTGGTTCCGTCCGCATTAGCGAACTTCAAATCAGTCATTTTTAGGGGCACTGAAAAATATTAGGTTTAAAATAATTAAAACCCACAAATGAAAGGTGCATGTTTCGGGATATCCAGGCATTAGATCACCACTCCCAGTTTATTCTGGGTTCGAGTACGGACGGAGTTGGATACCTTCTTCAATTTTGTGTGTTTTTTCGGGTGCTGGATCTTTCCGGGAACCCGAGGTAGAACAGGGATAGGAACTGATAATGCTATTTTGATTCATGAATTTCACACGATTTTTACGGGGTGAGCTCTCTCCTCGTACCCTAATCGTACCATACTTCGGGTTGATTACTACGGAGTTTTTACAACCAACTTTTAACCAACTCCAATAAATTGTTTTTCCTTTCCTCATCCCTTTTCAACGTCGCTTGTAACTGCTACCTCGGAGCACGGGGTAAGGTCGACCGCTTAGCGTCTCATCAGACGTTCGTGGCCCTGCACTGTTAGACTCCTATGCACTACATCAAAAACCACCGTCATCCCTGGTATTGGAACCAAGCTCTCGGCGACAATCAGGTTAACTAGCCACCGCACCAACCGAACCACCCCCCATGAATAAATAAATGCATGGTCGTGGAAATAATACATATAAAATGCGGGAAAGCCCTAATGGGCATGGTAGTTAATTGGATCAGTGCCGTGCCGGCCATCAACTGATCGACACCGTAGCATTATGCTCTTTTTTTTTAAATAGCGAACCACACATCAAGGCGGTGTCTCTGAGCCTCATTCTACGCTCGGATAGCCCGCCGGGCCATCGCGGTTTATAGAAGAGAGAGCCCGGCTCATAACGGCGGGCACAGATGCAACCCCGCGACCCTCTCAACCCCCCAATCCCCCCTGGCCCGATTTTCCCTGTTTGCTCCCTCTCATTCACTCAAACACGACCCTTCTCTCTCCCCACGCGGTGTCGCTTTTTTTTTTCTTTCTCCCCCTTTCACCCCCCGTTCGATACCCAATCAAAGGTTCGGTCCCCTCCCTCTTATCCCCCCGCCTCCATTAAATCAGCCGATCTACGGCTCCCATTCACGCACGATCGGTTTTAAATAAAATTTCAAACCCCCAAAGTTACGGTAGACTGCTCCCTATATGTTTGGCGCTTCGTGAGAAAAAACACGGCTCGTGGATTGGATTCGTTTCCCCGTTTGCGGTGCTCGGCGAGCAAAGCGGGGAAGGTGTCCTCGTGTTGGTCTGTTCCGCGGGTGCGGCGCTTGGTTTACGGCCCCTCGGAGTGGTGTTGGGCGAAATGGGGGCTTCCTTGTTTGACCATGGGCGTAGTCGGGTGTTTTATTCTTTTCGCAGTCATTGGTTTTAGTAGGGATAATTATATGGAAATTCCCCAATTCATTCTTTCTCTTTGCGCTCCAATCCAGACTAATTATAACATCGTCATCATTCAACACGACGAATGTAAGCTGCCTTAGTGACAGGCATCCAACCGTATCATCATATTCTCGTTCTACTATAATGATTTTCAAATTTTGCATCCGGCGTAACTTCTTCGTGCTCATAAAATTTGAAATGTACTTAACATAATTACCAGTAGTAAAATATCAACCTGTTAATGTCCCAATAGAGATGTTTTTTATTTTGACTAGTATGGTTACACTGTCCAACTCCTCAGTCCATGGCCATTAGTCGTAAGGGAATGCAAAATGGAAGTTCAGAAACATTCCCAGCTAATAGGGCACGTGACTAATCATTTTCAAAACTAAATACCAGTATATCAGTAGTATCTGGATGAATTAACTATGACAATGATGATGAACTAAGAAGCCTAAAAATGGCTGTCAGTAACAATAATTTTAATTAAATGTTGAAAATAGTCTACTGTATCGATTGCTCTGGTTTCAAATGATAATATTGGATGGTGTCAAAATCAAATTTTGATCAAATGGTGATAGAGTAAGTTACCATATAGTTACAAGTGTTCCGAGAAAATTTTCGGGAACTCTTTAGAAATTTTGCGAATTTCCATTACTGATATCGAATATCTCTGAGCCGGAAGCCTTGTCAAAAAAGGAGGCCGAGACCTCCGCTTCTTCGTGGAACGTATAAGATCCAAGAACGGACGGGCTTCCTATTGAAAGTGATAAGGGAGGGAGCAGTGGTCTTTTTACGCCCATCCGATGACCATCCTCGTCCGTTTCGCATCGCCTTCACCACAGTGTACGTCTCCTCCACTGACAGTGGCTCGCTTCTTTTCTCTCCCGAACTCACCCCTCACCTCCTTTCATGCTCCTGCGGATAACGAGGCACGTTCCGTCCCTCCAATCCACAGGGGCTCGCTCACTCTCTCCCATCCCGTACTCCCACCAGCTGACTTCCACTTTTCCTTCGATCTTCGCGTCCATGCCTTTTTTCCAGCCAGCCTCCTCATGTGCAACAACATTCCTTGGCGTTGAATCAATGAGGAAACCTGGGCTCCTCTACCGGTCGTTGTGTGGAGAGGCCGGATCCGTTCACTACCAGACCGGGACGAAGCATAGCTCTCGGTGCACGCAGTATCGCCCCCGTCTTCCTGCAAAGGGGGTGAGGGATAGGCAAGGGAACTCCGGCGTCGATCCAAAACGGATTAGTTGCGTTAAGAAGATTCGTATTTGAGGCGCTCAGGAAGCTGGGATCCTTCCATTCATCTCAAGGCATCATTAAAGCTTGTTACTTGTTACATTCACTTTTTTATGTTCTCTTGGAATCCAAACTCGAGGCATCCAGGTTATTTTATGAGTAAAAGTACCTAGGTGTTAAAAGAGCTCAGGTCGATCACTTTGGCTAGGTCTTGAAGTACTTGATCACGTACTATAAAAACCATCTTACATCATATGCCGTAGTCGAGATGCCCTTGACTTTATTTTTACTAAATGTTGTCACAACAGGGGAAGCGAAAAGGTATACACTTTTACAAACATTTTAAGGTGAGTTATCATTCAAAATAGTGTAAAAGAATATTATACATTGAAATACATGGGTGGACTGAAAAGTTACCGACCTCAAAAATTTCAGAAAAAATGTCTTGTATCTTTGTTAGGTCAGAAACTTTTCAGACCACCCTCGTACGCTTGCTTGAATGTAAATCAATTTTTCTGGCTTTTATTGTTCATGATCTCCTTTTCCTCATATTGTAACACTATGTCTAATACCAATAGGGAATTTCAATTGAATAAATGGTTATTATAAGCTCAATAAAATATATCTGGTATATTATATGGGTGTTATGCCTACTGTTACTCTCCAAATATTTCTCGGAATCATCTTAAGGTTTAGGAAGTTGTGTTAATTTTCAAAATCGTGGCTTTGATAAACATTGCAAGTACATAAAGAAATCATTGGGGAAACTCATTCGAATTAGTCTTAACTGTTGAAATCAGGAGCCAAAATATTAGAGTACTGATCCAAGTAGAGGGGACGGCCCATATTTCCTTACAATGGCGAAAAGGTTTTGTAAGCACTTATTTCTTCTTGAATTTTTGTCAGCATTTTCTAAAAGTGTTATTTTTTGTGATTAATTTCTACCACTTCTCGAATATATTTTTCCATTCCTCCGCTCTTGAATTTACATGATGGTGAGGGTCGAATTCCCTTCCTTTTACTGTCTCTTTGGGGGGTTGAGTGTTTTGTGGTGCATTTTCATGTGGTAGTGATGTTTCACATTCTTGCTTGTTGTGTCCTGGCTTGCGTGTTTTAGGATGGCTTTCGTGCTGTATCCTGGGGTGCAGTTTTTTGTTGTTTGGCGGTGTATGTGTTTGCATGAGTATTGGATGGAGGGAGTTTTGCATGAGTGTGTGCGCTGCTGGGGTGTAATTTTCCGTGTTGTTTTTTGCATGTGGTATTTTTCGTTTTTACGGTTGGTGACCTAACACCCCCGCCACACGCCCTTGCGGCGGCTTGCGGGGTATTATGTAGATGTAGATGTAGATGCCTTTTGTGGGAAAAATTGTTTCCCTTCCTGTGTCATCGAATACCTTAACTGATTTTCGCAGTTATTTTCATCTTTCATCTAAATTAATATACTCTGCAGAGATGGCCAACTTAGTGATGCAAATTTGACCCATGACAGTTGTGGATATATCTATGACTTCATGGAATGGTGCGCCATCCACTTACGCTGGTCGTCGTCGACGTTTCAACTCGGGTCAACTTGAAAGTAGCAATTCCAAATGCCTCTCGAATCACGTGAATTACCTCCAAATGGTGATGAATGGTCCGCCGTTTTTATTTTTTTTATCAATGGGAAGAGTGAAGGCAATCCGGCACGCTGCATTTGCTCCCTCGGGTCCTCCCTAGAGGAAAGTGAAATACTACATTAATCTGTTTCGTCTCGTTTGAGCGTGGTGATTCGTCTAATGAGAAGATTACTTATAGCCGTGTGGACTTGATGGATATTTCGCACCCGAGCACGTTAACGAGAGGATGCGATGCAGCGTGTTGATGAGGGAGGGGGGAGCGGGATGGATTTAAGGGGAGAGGGAGTTGGGTGGATGCGGGGGGGGGCGGAGGGGGAGAGAAGCGTAATCTAGGCGTTGCACGATTCGATCCATTCTCATCAATGGAATCGAATCCTCCCTCACTCCTCACCTCCCCCGCGAACTCCCCTAGGGCGACGGCATGACTGATGAACCGGGCGAATCTCTTTCGGGCCTCCCTCCCTCTTCCAACCCGCCTCCCCTGCCCCAACTTGCTCTCACCCCGTGGCACACCTTCACTCTGTCTTCTTCAGAAACCCTTCAAACCTTAACGCCACCCATCCACTCGCCCCCATCCTTCGCCTACCCACATGCTCCTTCGGCCGTCCACCCGCACCCCCATTTGCTTACACCGCCCCCCCCCCCCCGCCCTCAGGCCGCTTGCCCCCTCCCCCCGTCTCCCGGCACCTCTTCCCTTCTTATTTTGTCTCCAACCTTCCACACCTCCGGGAAATAGAGGGGCGGCCTCCCTCCTCTCCCCGCCTTCCTTCTGGAAATCCGCGTCACTTCCACCCCGTTTCCGTTCAGACTATCATGGCCGACTTTGGAGTACCTCTAAAGCGCTCATCCCGGTGCTGATACTGAGTCGGATTTCACCTTCCGTGACAGCGTGTCTCCCGGTTAATTTCCATGTGTAAAATTGTATGAGTGTAATAATGCTTATATCTCTGAAGAATACACACAAGTAATTATTCTAGAAACAATGTGTGTTGACGAGTCGGAAGTATTTAATATAAGCCAGTAGAAAATTCCATGGAAATTACAAGATTAAAAATAATAAATGATTTGCCGATACCCGGCACCGCAAAAGAAAATCTTTGTAATGTTATCTATTTCTTAAACGCTCCGTGACTTTTCCCCCATAATCCGAGCTTACATAGAACATTCATTGTTCACTTGTTCAACCGACCATCTACTCAGAAAATGTTTTCATCGGATTATTGAGATTTTGAAATTATTGATAATTAAGATACCGGATTGTCCTCTAGCACTGATATGTGCATGAAATAATTTAGTGTAAATGTGCATCCTGGGGAAAATATCTTATTTATTTTTGATTGATAGCTTTAAAATTTCGCAGTCCTCGAATGCAGAGTTATGTAAGCTTCACAACAAGGGAACGCGGAAATCGAATGTAGCTTTCGACTAATGCCTAAAGCGCTGGCGATTCACTCTTCGCGGTGACTGTCTTCGTTCCCTTCGGATCTCTCCGTGCAATAATCATTTGACACATATATTTCCACCTTTGTTTAATCGAAAGCGCGTCCCTGCTCCGAGTCCTGGGTCGAAAGGGACTCGACTCTATCCAAGTGACGTCATTTGTTCGTCCTTGTGTCCCCTCGACTTTCGCCCTCCTTTGTTTTCACCTTGCCCTCACTCCTCCTGTTCTCCTTCTCCATATCCCTATCTCCCGCAGCCTCCCTCTTACCCTGGACCAATCACCAGGAGGACACCCCTCTTCGTCCCCACCCCGTCCTACCCCTCCCACGCCCTTGTCCACTTCCCTTCTCAGCCTGGGATACTTCTTCCACCCCCTCCACCCGCACTCTCCCCTCCGCTCCACTCTTTCCCTTTCCCCACCCCCCGTGCCCGAATAGAATCGGAATTGAAAGCCTTGTGGAGTGGTCTCACGATAAGACCCACGACCTAACAAGATTGTCCTTTCCCTTCTACTACTTCCCTCTCGCTCTTTCTCTCTCTCTCTCACTGTCTTCCTATCTCTTCTTCCCTCCCTCTCTGACCTCTCTCCCTCATTCCTCTTCCCTCTCACTATTTCTTTCACAATCCCTCCCTGTATCATTTCCCCTTCTTCCCACCTCACGCATCCCCATTCTACCCACTCATTCCCCTTCTTCCTCTTGCCCTCTCACACTCTTCTTTTCCCCCAATTTGCGTGCCCCCTTATCCCTCACTCTATCTCTCTCCTTCATACCCTTAAGGTCGGCCGGCGGCACAGATGGCAAGCCCATGAGATGGTCACTGGTTGCCTCTCTTCTAGGTGAGGGTATCATTTAGTCGGGCTCATTTCATCAAAATCCTCAAGAATGATATTAAATTGAACGGTAAATTATAGTGAAGGATTTATACATAGATGAAAATAATCATTTCACCCCGAATGTGATGTTTCCAGTTGGCTTAAAGAGCTAGAAGACAAACGTTTGCGTCAAAACGACTCAGAAACAATATTATTCGTTAGCTGTCATTCATAGCAATCGCACTGAAGCACTCGTTGAATGAGCATTATCATTTGGGTTGA
This sequence comes from Hetaerina americana, assembly GCF_022747635.1. Taxonomy (NCBI): domain Eukaryota; kingdom Metazoa; phylum Arthropoda; class Insecta; order Odonata; family Calopterygidae; genus Hetaerina; species Hetaerina americana. The sequence continues at coordinate 53,954,111 of NW_027287427.1, read as the reverse complement.
TGGTCCCAGGTAATCATAGGCCAGAAGTCCCGGCTTGTTGCAGCTAGTTTATCCTGTTCTTTATCGCCCTATCCTCCTCTTCATTGCTCTTTGTAATTGTGTTATCTTTTGCTAATTTCGTGATCAGTGATTCAAGTCACAAAAATCCTCAGACCTTGTTCCTGTGCGGATCTGTTGGAGGATCCAGGGATTCTACATATCGGTCATATCTTGAAAATATTACCGGAAATATATGCCATTGAGAAAAGAAATTCCATTCATATACGACTTTACCTCTGTAATCGGTGATGTATGTGAATAGGTAGAGTTTAAAATATGGAAGCCATTTCAAATCTTTCTCCTCCTCACGTTAACCTCTTGGAAGTCTTTTATTACGGAGGGGACTTAGAAGTTGCTTTTTTCTTAGTGAAATGCTCGTAAAATTAAATTATCCTCTCCCTAATATTTTCAAGTCTCGTGATACCATTTGTTCATCACTTTGGGCATGACGGGGGTACAACGACGGCCAGGACACGAGCGACGGATCGGTGGGATATCGCCTTTGATGGGAAAATGGACGCAGCCGACCGACACTTAAATCCATGAGGGATTGGTCTTGGACAAATATTCGAGGGAGTCTTTCCACTCACCGACCTCGCTCAGGTACTGGAACAATCTCCCCGGGCTTCGGTAATTGCCCGCGTCTGCTTATTTACTTCAGGCGAGTGGCTGACCTGGTCCAGCACTCGTTCCAGCGGCCTCCCATCTCGTGAGTCAGGCCCTCGTCGCTCGCTCTTCCCTCCTCCCTCCCGCCCCATCAAGTCTCTCCCTCATCCCCCCAAGTCCCCGCTCTGTTCTTCAGCCCGATGGCCCTCCCATCCGTTTCGGCCGACCCACTCGAGTGCCTCGACGTCGGGAGGTCTCGTTATGCTTGCGTGTGTGTGTGTGTGTGTTGTCAGGGGGATGCGAGCAATAAGTTAATGACATCCTGCCGCCTCTGCACCCTTCTCTTCCACCGGCTTCCACCCACTCCCTCCTCCCGTGACCCGTTCGGTTTCCGTGGTACAGATATACGTACCTACCCAGCCAATTTGCGACAGTAGACTCCATTTCAGGAATATGGGATGTCCTGCGAAGAGGAAGTGAGAGGCTCCTTTCGGCTTCGGGAGTTCCGACTCTTATCTCCCGAACTCCACCCGTTCGCTTTCCTCGCGCTTGTTGCCTATCTATCCATCTAAGCGCCTCACCCGGCGCGGTAGAATTTCGGTCTTGCGTGGAAATATTGTGCGCCCGAGGTTAATCTCAACTGTGTTTGGGTCCAGCGTCGTTCCCGAATCCGGTTGTCGGAGCGCTGATAATCGTTCCGCCACCGTCGCGATTCTCATTTTATTCCCACGTAGATTTATTTTTTCCGAGATTCCCGTACCTTTGGATTTGGCCAAGAAAATTGGCAAACGCTCATTTCCTTGAAGTAATGGGATCATTTAGGGACTATTACCGTCCTGTTTCGTGTTCGTTCGCGATAGCTAATGTCGAGCCTGATCAAACGGCACGGAATAAATCCGGGGAGAAACTTTCGATTATTGCGCTTTAAAAAAATCGTCATTATAATAAGCCCCGTTGCAATTATACAAAATCGTATTTACTGGGGTTTACAAGTGTCTATTTCGCCTCTTATCCCTAGCTTTGCTTTAATTTCCCGGCGTGTGATAATAAATCATTTGTTTTCGAGTAATTTGCTACCGAGATAAAACTGCGATATAACTAAGATATTAATTTAATTATAATTATGGTGAGCTTACGGCATTCGTCTTCGAGCCCTCGATTATTAGTGCATGTGCCATGACATCATGTTGCACATACTTATATGGTATTAGGCACCTGGACTCGTGTAAGTTACCGAGATGTTAGTCTTAGGGAGCCCACGAATTGAAAGCTTATATTTTAATCGTCTCAAAAAAATGAAGTACATGTATCTATCAACCCACTGGATTATATTAATCGTAGATAATTTGTAAAATCATGAAAAATCGTAATGGGTACAACTTTTTAATATTCCACGCCAAATGCGTAATTTTGTGTGGAATAATGTGTAGCCGTTTTCTTTTCGACATATTGGTTGTTATTTTTTTGTTATTCACACAAAATATGAGCTGATTGAATTCTGCTAGTTTTTTAGTCAGTTGCCCGCAGAAACCAGGCATCTTCTGTGTGTATATTTTTGCGCTGAATATACAAACGGCTGACCGGAACTGTAGCGGCATTATACAACGGAGGTTTCTTTATATCTCTCTCACTCCAGTCTCCTTCCAGTCCTTTAAGCCAAGCGCGCGGATGGTCGAGCTCTATTCGCATGTTTATTTAAAGAGACACTGTCAGTGAATGCAAAAGATGGACCCTTTACCCCTCTCTCTCCCATCGAATATACTCCCCCCAATGGGTGCCCTCTGCTATCTCCCAAGGCATCCTCTATTCCTACCTCCCGGCCTTCCTTCTCCCACCTTCGCCATGCTCCCTCCCTTATCCCTTTAAAAGAACCCGAAAAACTATGCCTGCCCTTTCCTCTACCACCTACCATTGGTCCCTCCCCCCTTTCCCTTGGTCTTTCTATCCCCAAGTCACTCCTTGCAACCCCTGCCACTCCTCGCTATCTTGCTTTCAAATTCTCTCTCACTTCATCTTCTCCTCATCCATTTCTTCCCTTCCCGGCATGTCTTTTCTTCTTCAACCTCACCGTCCGCCATTCTCGGGCCCCGGTGCTTCCGACCTATATTATTCGTGCGCGACCAGCCTATCACTCCTACCAAATTTTCCACTCGGCTACTTATGTCGCCATATTCTTCATTCTCATCTACGGCTACTGTTTGACTTCTTCCCTTCCCTATTCTCACATTTGATAAGCCAATCAGGGAAGTCTCAGATTTTCGCTTCGTATTTTCAAGGTGGAGAGAGTCTGGGAAGATGCTCTGACCGCCTAGCTGAAGATACTTGATCATCTTAAGCAACGTAAATTCCCTTTGTTGAAATCCAGCAGCTATAGGAAATCGTGTGGAAGGAATATGGTATATCTACGAGGTTCATCCGGAAAGTAGTACCCGTTCGTGCCGCATGAAGTGCTGACAACGCGAGTAGCCGCTGGACGAGGTCAGATAGCTTCAGTGGCTTGTCTGCCTTCTCTGAGCCAAGTTGCGTGACGCTAGCATTGCCTGTGTTGTTTCTGTGATTGTTTACAATGTTTAAAAAAATTGAGAACGCCGCCAGTTGTGAAGTGAGGGCAGTGATTAAATTCCTCAATGCAAGAAACGTTCGCCCATGTGATATTCATCGCCAATTAAAGGAGGTGTATGGAGACAATGTAATGGACGAGTCGTCTGTTCGGCGGTGGTGTCGCAACTTCAACATGGGGAGGGGGAACACACACGACGATGAGCGTTCGGGGAGACCGTCTGTCATTACAGACCAACTGGTGAGCTCAGTTGACGAATTCGTGAGGAACGATCGGCGCGTCACAATTGATGACATCTGTGAGCATTTTCCCAATGTTTCTCGAACAATTGTTCATGAAATTGTTAAACACCATCTGCATTATACAAAAATTTGTGCAAGATGGGTCCCTCGCAAGCTTACAGATGAGCACAAAACCAAGCGTATGGCTGCAGCACTGACGTTTTTGGGACGTTATTCCGATGAAGGAGACTCTTTCTTGACTCGCATAATTACTGGTGACGAAACATGGGTTTGTTATGCATCACCTGAGAGTAAACGACAGTCAATGGAGTGGCATCATGCTCATTCACCAAACAAACCAAAAAAATTCAAGACAGTTCTGTCCACCAGGAAACTCATGGCAACCATTTTCTGGGATCGACGAGGTGTATTGCTTATTGATTTTATGGCCCGTGGAGACACTATTAATGCCAATGCGTATTGTGAAACATTAAAGAAATTACGGCGGGCAATACAAAATCGGCGGCGAGGTCTATTGTCTACTGGTGTCATTCTCGTTCATGACAATGCCAGGCCTCATGCAGCTGGGATAACACAAAAACTTTTGCAGCAATTCAAATGGGAAACTTTCGACCATCCACCGTATAGCCCGGACTTGGCCCCTTCAGATTTTCATCTCTTTACAAAGCTTAAAGACTTTTTGGCAGGAAAAAGATTTGACAGCGATGTAGAACTTAAAGAAGGAGTGACCCTGTATCTCAATGAGCTGGCGGCGAAGGACTATGCAGCAGGAATACAGAAACTTGTCACACGTTATGACAAATGCCTTAATTTGCTTGGAGATTATGTTGAGAAGTAGTTTAAAGTATCCTCTTTCAAATAAAATTTTTTATGTTTGTTAATATTTACTTTTGTGTCTTTATTTCACGAACGGGTACTACTTTCCGGATGACCCTCGTATATGTCCCTCATCAACTTTTCATTGGTGCTGAAATAAGGAAGTGACATCACGTTGACGTAATAAGTGTAGCCACATACAATTCCTGGGATAGGTATGACGTGTTTACATCTACATCATACCCCGCAAGCCGCCGCAAGGGCGTGTGGCGGGGAGTGTTAGGTCACGGTCTGTGAATAACAAGTTTTTTTGTCTTCCTTGTCCGTGTTTTGTTCCGGATTTCCTTTATGTAACCCTAGCATTCCTCTTTCAGTCGCCATGGATATTCCTTCCTCTTCTACATCTACATCTACATAATACCCCGCAAGCCGCCGCAAGGGCGTGTGGCGGGGGGTGTTAGGTCACCAACCGTAAAAAAGAAAAATACCACATGCAAAAAAAACAACACGGAAAATTACACCCACAGCAGCGCACACACTCATGCAAAAATCCCTTCATCCAATACTCATGCAAACACATATACCACAAAACAACTAAAAAACTGCACCCCATGATGCAGCACGAAAGACATTCTACAACACGGAAGCCAGGACACAACAAGCAAGAAATTGAAACATCACTACCACATGAAAATGCACCAAGAAACACTCTACCCCCAAAGAGTCTCTAATTGGCAGGGAATGCGACCCAACGTTGCAGGTAGCAGGAATTTCCCCCCGCGGAGAGGGACAAGGGATTAAAAGGGAAACTTAAAAACAGATGAACAGAACATGAATGAGGTCATTCGGAAAGAATGGGTTATTATAGCAAAACACATAAGGTTAGTGGAAGAGCATGCATTTAAATACAACTAATTATTTTTTAGACGCTGAGGGTGGCAAGTGGAATTTTTGCTATCTATAACCCTGCAGTTGCTATCCCGTATTGTCCGTGGGAAGAAGGAGTCCTTGAGTCGGCTAGTTCTGGCATCTATTTCCCGAATTTTATATGCATGATCCAAGCGACTAATGTATGTAGGAGTACGAATAATTTGCGAGACCTCGGTGCTGAAACATGCGGATCTAAATTTATTTAATAATTTCAATCTTGCATTGAATCGTCTCTCAGCCAATGATTCCCACCCCAAATCCATGAGCATTTCGGTGACGCTTTGCGTTTTATCGTAGGAATTTTTTACAAATTTTTTTTTTCTCTTGTGTTAATCTATCCGCTGTAGAATCACGTTTCATTCATGGAAAATACCCTTGTTCGGAAATATTGAAGCCTAAGTCAAGGAAAGAGAAAATAATGGTAATAATAATATAATAATAACTTTATTTGCCTCAAACCTCAACACAAAAGAAGCAGACACATGAAAATTATCCTTAGAATAACCCCTAGTTTAACTTGTTCCTGTTTTATCACCAGTAAATCCGCTGTGATTAACAAAGGTTAAGCCAAAGAGCTATATTAATATTTAAATAAAGGCAGATCTAAAGATTCTTAAATTGCCTTAATACGAATAGGAGTAGATATCATAGGAGTTGATATCAATGTGTTGCATATTCAGGTGGGTAAGTTGTTCAAAAGGGCCGCGAAATTAGAATCCGCAGCTGAGGAAGCTAAAGGGCAGAGCCAAGAATTAGCGAATTGAACGCAAATTAAAGAAGCTTGCGTGCACATCGTCAAACTACTTAATCACTCCGAATCCACCGCACGCGGGGGAATGCTGCTATCCCGAACCGGTCTCCACCATCTTTCTTAACGTCCCGGGTGACATGTATCTACCTTTTCCCCGTGATTCTTTTCGGAGATTTCCCCCGCGTTTTTTTCTCGAATTCCTCCATGAAAAAAAAACTTTCTGTTCTCAGCCTCCCCGATAATGGTGTCCTTCCCCTCCTTCGCCGTCGTCGGGTTACATTGTCGTACGTGCATTGGCGGACATGGGCGGCGTTCACTTCCGCCGGGGTACTTGTCCATCGTTCGCATCTCCGCCTCCCCGCGCTTGCTGTGAGCGCAGGTGGCGCGTCCACCAGTGGGTGGGAAGGGGATGGGTGGGTGTCTTCTTCCTGGACATCCTTTTTGCAGTGGCCCCACTCCAGTCGCAATGGTGGCCGCGCGGATCGTCCGTGGTTCGGTCGGTGATTTCAAAGGACCACGTCGGGTGGTGGGCGAGGGGGGAAGGAAGGGAGGGAGTGAGGTCGTGGATGGGACCGGGAACGGATGAATCCCCTTCACGAGCCAGGGATCGCGTGAATAGCGCGCAGAGAGAGAAGGGTGGGTGAGAGGAGGAGGTTTTGTGAGCATGGCGAGTGGTGGAAAGAGGGAGATGGTTATCTCCGGGGCCCGGGCATCGGTGGTAATAGGCAAGGCGGCCTGCGATGGGGGTGGGGAATGCCGGCTTCGGAGCGGATCAGATGCCACTCCAAAAAGTGCGGAGCGGCAGTGGAGAGGGAGAGAGAAAGAGGAGTGAGCCTGCGATACAAGGACCGTCAGTCGATGGTCTCACTTCGGTGTCGCCGTCGGCATCGAAAAAACTCAGGGGGTGGCGAAAAAGCATCAAGTATCTCAGTGTGAATGTTTTTAAAAGAGCATTTGCTTAGAAATATTTTTGAATCACTCACAAGTATTCATGAAAGTGTGATAGGATGAGGAATGATTGGATTACAAAATTATGTCTTTTGGATGTACAGGTGTTAGGCATGTGCATATAGAAAGTGGAATGTATTATCAGGAAAAGAGTTTTCGGGAAATAGAAAAAGATGGGCTTGTATGAAGTAATTTTGGACGAAATAAGCTAGTACAGTGATGAATGGAGAAATTAGAATATGCGGATAGGCTCGCTGAAATAAATTTTGAAAATCATATCTTTTTGAATTTGTGTTCCCTGCAAGGAAACTGATTAATGGGTATTTTTTTACTCAATATTAAAATTTGTAATTTCACTAAGCAATTCCATAAATGATAATTTGATTTGTAATTTTTCACGCATCATATCGTCCCACGTTCAAATCGAGGTGATGCGTCTAGCCTAAAGCAAGCTTATACCATTTTCTTAGTGCCAGAACTTCATCGGAAACCGCATGCAGCTCTGCGATAAGAACTTTCACAATTCAATTTGTGAATACCTCAAGCCGAGCTCTGCAACTTGAGTGAAACTGATCCTCGGTTTTATAATAAGCACCATTTTAATTTGGTACTGTGTCTTTCTACGTACCACATTATCAGCAACAGCTACAATGGCAGCCGATGTTATGAAATACATGAAAGAATCTTAGTAGGTACTTAGGATCCGGCAACCATGTAAGTTATGGGAGAATTTTAAACTCAAGATATGTATAATGACAGTACTATAATTGGCTGTTGACTAAATACAGTCGTCAGTAGCACAAGTGCCCCAGTCACAATAATTGTGTGAAGTACAATCTAGCTTAGTTCTATGGAGCCAATTAGAAAGCCCAGTTACTGAAGAGCCTAATTTCTTAAAATGTATTTCTGCTTAAAGCTTATCAATGTAATCGCTTAATAATTTTTCGGTTTAATACTCGTACTACTTGCCCCCAAGTTCCTTAGTTTTTTAGAACGTAAGTTGTACTCTTCGTCTTGTATAGTTGAGTGCATTACATTATGCATGTAATCAAATTCAGCTATTCTAATTACTTTTATAACTTCCATCCAATTTATTACAATGCATTCCACAAATGAAAACGCCTTTAACATAGTTACACGTCTTATCTAAATGCAAATTAGTTCAATTTAATAAACGTCATTTGCATTTCAACTTCTTCGCCGTAATGGATTTCGAAAAACTTAATTTCTATCTTGTGTTTTTCTTTCCGATTGGCTTAGTGATATTGTTGTCTGCGGGTATTTTCCCAGGCAGCTTCATGTGAACTCGGATAACTCTTCCAGGCAATTATTGAGCGTTCTTGAGTCGAGTTGTTGAAGAAGCCCTTTCAAAGGAAACTCGTAGAATGAGTGGGTACTTCCCTTAGGCTCCCTTTAGCGACGTCTTCCATGTAAAAACAGTTTCCCGTAACGCTTGCCTCTTCATTTCTGTATGCTTGATACAGAGATGGCTGAACTTGATAGCATTACGTACCGGAGGAACTATTAGAAAGACGTCGTTTTTTTCTCGTGAGGTGACATTGAGTATTTTAAAATCAAAATTTTGCAATTTTGTCCCACAACCATACTCTAATAACAAAGTTTGCCTCATGGAATGAAACGAAGGCGAAAGAACATTCTCCGATTAATTTTGTTTTTTTTCAAGAGAGAATGTTTATTTAGTATTTTTAATATTAATCTATAATTTCTTTTTTATTGCTGGGGTTCTTTAAGGAATGTAAATGGATTGTTAATAGTTGTAATTTTTCATTAACGTTCAATGAAGAGGACTTAATAGTCTTTTAACTGTCCCTTTTTGAGATAATTAAGCTCTATTATTCGGTACTCCATTTATTAAGTGTCTATTACTCACTATTCACTATCGTTAAATCTTTTATGTTTAATTAAAACCGCCATAATTTTCCCACAAGGTTGTGAAAGTATTTTGGGTTTTCATCGACTTTCATAATGATTCATTGCCCTCTGATGAGAAAAGGAACTAGTCTCCAGCATTTTATCGAAAATGTAAAATTACACCGATAATCCCCGCTCAATATAGAAACTTATCTGGAGCTAGTTTCGTGTCGAGAACGAAGATGTCGATGGAAAATTCATTCGAGTTTCTTTCCGCCCGCCTTTCTCCACGGCCTCCCATGGCTCGTTAGCCGATCGCTTTGTTAGGGGAGCTTATTACCCTTCCTTTTCATCTCTTTCTCCCCCTCTAACTCCTTCCTCGTGTCCGACCGTCACTCTCCGCTCTCATTTCATCTCCAACTCCCAAATCTCCTTGTTCATCCGGCCAGGGCCGTAAGAGGTAGGTCGTTGTAATACCGATATACCAATGGCCTTTCGCGATGCGATGTTGCAGTTCTATCGATTCAAAAGTAAAAGTTGTTGAAGTACTACTGTATTTTGCGTGAGAGTGATTGTGCCGGGTAAACGCTTCCTAATGCAGGTCGCAGTGTCGATATGCCTAGGGCATATCACGATACTTGTTCATGCGATGCGATATCCAATTTCGGGTATCGCGTGGCCCTCTTATCTGAACCCTTGCATCCATCCTTCCATTTCAATCCTCCTTTCCAATTTCCATCAGCTTCCTCGCCCTCCCTCTCTCCTTTCCACTCTTCTCCCACCCCACTCTCCCTCATTCTCTCTGAATTTTGCCTCCATTAACTTCCTAACACTGTTAGCCATGCGAATGAAAAAAATAGGTGGGACGGCGCAGTCGTTTCTTTCGGGCCATTATTCGGGAAATAACAAGCATTTCCCTTCCCCTCGAAATGTTTTAGAAAAACTTGAAAATAGGATCGGGGGTCTCCACGCAGGAGAAGACTAAATTGTAGTTTTTTCCCCACACCCATCGGTGCCTTTGAAAGTGTTGGATAAGGAGCGGTACGTCATGCATAGATATACCGACGCGTCTATTTTGCCAATCAAAATTTAAAAGTGTTTCTCCTCCCACCTAATTCCATTTTAAAGCTATGTGAGAACGAGCGAAGTGAAATAAATACGCAAAAAGGTAAAATCCAGGCTTGTGAACCCATAGGACATATATAGGATTATTTACTATAGTAGATAAATATAAATTAATTGCCAATTTAGCCCGGTATATTGTGATATATGCAAAGTAAAACAGAAAAGAGAATAATATGCATAAGTCCGTATACAGGAAAGGTATACCTGTACGTGCGCAAATCTATATCTGAGGTGTTCACAAAAAAATGTAATCCACGGGAGTTTTTTCCACACACAGTGAGCGAGATTTCGGCCCAAGTCGAAGACCAGTGGAGGTAAGGACTTTTCCAGTACAATGCGCTTCAACTTCCACCTCCCAAGGAACACAAACCGTGCGATTTTGAGAATTATGCCAAGCGAGGTGGATGCAACGGTATGACTTTGCACGGGCAATTAGTGGCGTGAAGACTAAATTGGGTCTCATAAGTCGTCCCTCTTATTATTATTTTTTCTCTGTCTATCTGTCCCTCTCTCTCTCTCTCTCTCTTACTCAGGTTCCCATCTCCCTAATTCGAAAGATTGGATTAGGAAAAACATCCGGATCGTCGTTCCGGAGTCGACTCTCTGTAGGGGAGGAGAGGAAGGGTGGGGAGGGGGTAGAGAGAGAGAGAGTAGGAGAGGGGTGTTTAATAAATCTATTTATACGAGTGTACCGCGATGGGCGTACCCAACTCCGCGTCCCACCCGCGGCATTCGTAGAAACGGAGAGACTTCTTTTTGCCTATCTTGATCAATACTCCTTGAATTAGTTTCGTGAGAGGAATGGAAGGAGAGGCTTGAGGAGGAGGGTGGGTGGGTGGGTTAGGCGAGGGAGGAAACTCGTTGAAAAGCCTACCTGGCCCGAACAATTTCAAGGATAATGGCACTTCTCTTAGAGTCCCGACGAAAGACTCCATCCTCCGTCAAACCTCCTCCCCTCACTCCACTCTTACTCCCTTCCTACATTCCATCCCATTCCTCCCTTCCACCCCCCCCCCGAACCCTTCCAGCATGCATCCTTCGTTAACCTTACCAACGGCCCATGGGAAAGGGCTTTATTTCTCGCTTCAACTGGCGATTTTCAGGAATCGAGGGAAGGAGGTCGGAAGAAGGGGCTAGGGGGGTGGAATGGAGGGGTGAGGGTGGAGATGGAGGGATGGAAAGGGTGGAGGGAAGGCCGGGAATGAAGATTAAATTGCGTCTGAATAAATGCAAATTTTGCGAGGGAGTGGATGGGGTGAAAACGTTTAGTTTCGAAGGTGTAGAGTTTTGGAGAGAAGTGAGCCCGTATAAAAGTGGGTAGGGGTGGGGGTGGATGGATCGGAAGGCGGGAAGGGAGTGGGGCGGTTAGGAGGGGGGTTTAATACAGGGAGCTCCACGCTGGAGGTTGCGGGTGATGGGAGAACGAAAAAGACACGGTAAGAGTGAGAGGAGAGACGAAGGAGGCAATGATAGAGAGTTCGCGGGTGGCGGAAGAGGAGCCGAGAGGGGAGGTATGAGAGCGGAGGCGGTGGAAGTGGAGGAGATTGAAGGGTGTGGAGGTAGGCGGAGAGGGAATTCGCAGTTAATTTAATTGGATAGTGGAGAAAAAGAGAGACTAGGGAATATTTTATTTAGTGCGGGAACGGTTGGGGGAGAGGAGGGAAAGGTGGAGGTTTTGGGTCGTTCAGAAAAAGAAGGAGAGTTTCATTTCTTTCATCGTCGTAGGATTATTACACTCTTTTTCCCTGCCTTCTAGGAAGAGATGGTGCTCTTCCCTTTTTATTTAATCTTATTTTTTCACATATAGATTTGCATATTTCCTGCAGCGCCCCAGGAATTTTTAATTTATGCAAAGCAGTGGAAAAAGGGCCAATTCCTTTAGCTCCGTCAGTCAGGCTGAACATTATTCGATGCATTAGAGCTGGTGATTGTTATTCGGTGGAGTAATACGGCTCCATTAATAACTAAAAGAAAGAGTGCATTCCTTAAACTACTGCTATGAGGTTAATGGTAGAATAAAGATTAAACATGTTTTAAAATTTAATTCGAATTTGGAACACTGCTGGTTAAAATTTTAAAAATTAATAATGCTTAGAAGGATAAACTTTGTTGGTTTGAGTTATTCTCTTAATATTTTTTTTTGTTACAGTACTAGGGCACTTAAGTGCATTTACGAATCATATTATACTGACTAAGACCAGTTATGTCTAGTATTATTTAGAATGGCTTGAAGGTTAGTTAGTATATAGGTCCTAACATAATTTGAATTTATCCCATTTTCAAATAATTGTAATTTCCCAAGCTTGGTAATCTTAGTAAGTGAAATGCCTTCTCCTATATGTTTAACCCGTAGATTGGTTGATTACTTTCATATAATTGCGTGGTGCCATATTTCAATAATATTCCACCGTGTACAGGGTGCTAAATAGCATTGATGTTTGCGTTTAAAAAACATCGCAATAAACTTGTATTTAAAATATAGTTGCTCGGTTTTTTTTACTATTAAGTTTTCAACTATTCGGCCCAGCCCCTGAATCCTACGCCTGTATGTGAGATTTGAATTGGGTGGAAGGGTCTGGGCAGAGATTCGACGTTTTTTTGATTTTTTGTGTCTCCATATTTTTGAGAATTAACAACAAAAAGAGCCATAGATTTAAAAACATAACTTTCCATAATCTTTCTGTTAAGCCATGTGCATGCATATGGACGGTCGCCAACCTTACTACATTTTTCGGTTATTAATATGATCACGTGTCAATTGGGGGTAAAGAAAGAACTTTGTCACTTCGTAGACAGTTTTAACAAATTTCCCCTCTCATGGAGTACGCCTCAGATCCCTTGTAAGTTTCCCCAAAAAGGCAAGCTATGCATAGTGTCATTGCTTCTTGATCTCTCGGTGTCCCGAGAATGGATACTTATTATGGTACTCTGGGACTTTCAAAGAGCTTTTTAACAACTTGCTGGCAACTTAGCCTAGAGTTTTTGAAAAGCCCTTCGACTTTGAAATGGCTTCGATTCAATATCAGCGCGATTTCGAGTGTCCCGAGCGCAAGCTTGATCGTTCAAATGGAAGTACGTGGGCGGGGGATGAAGGGGGAGGGGATTGGGCGTTGCTCCAGCGTCTTTGGTGCACAGAGGAGAGGTCCTTCGCCTGGAAGGCGCCCGAATCTCCGCCCTCCTCACCTCCGACTCCCTAACCCCGTGAATTGAGATTAATTTCCGCCCAGCTCCTTCCCTTCCTCCCGAAAGAAGTTCCCTCTTAAGAGTCGCAAATTGTGGAAGGACGAGGGAGGAGCGCGGCGCAGGTAAAACCCGAGATTGGAGGTGGAGAAAGGGGAAGAATTGAGTGGCGGGTTGAGGGCGAGGACTGTTATACCCCTCGCGCACGAGCAGAGCCCCCTCCTCACCCACGGTCTCGCCAGTTCACCTGTCTCTACTTTCCATCCCCGCGTACCCACTCACAGTTCCTCTCCGTCTGCGTAGCCTCCCACCCCCCGCTCCGGTGCAGGACCGACTCGTAAGAGCGACTTATCAGGTGTGGTGGCTCGCCATCGCATGTGTCTTCCGCCGTGGGGATATCTCCGGATTCTGGATATGGGGAGGTGGAGAGGTGCGATTCGTCGCCGACTCACCCTCCCCCACTTTCGCGTCCTCTGTTCAGCCTCCCTCCTTCCTTTACGCTGGAAACCTCCCCTCTCCCATCGCCTTGCTGCTGCGTTTTCATTCCAGTCGATTGTCCCCTTGAAAAACTTTTCGCAGCCCCGCATAACTTTTCGCCCCATTCCCCTCTTTCTCCCCATCCCCCCCTCTCTCTCTGTCTCGCACGACGCGAGCGACGAAACTTTTTCAATTCGCCCCTTCAGATTGGAACATGCTTTACTCGCTGTTGCTGCTTTGCTACTGCAATAGCAGTGCTAGCGTGTGAGCCTTTCAGCACTCCTTTCCACGTCTCTCTCTCTCTCGCTCCCTCCCATCTCTCCCTCCACCGACCCTCCCATCACGCTGCCCCCACCGAAAGCGCAGTCGTTAAGCACGTATCAGGTCGATTTCTCCCAAGCCACTCCGCCACCCGCCTCTTCCTCTTCGTGAAACCGCGGTCTGACAGACTCCAGGAATTTCGGGTTTATCAGCATGTGCAGTCGCGAATGATTCGAGGGTGTGGACGAATTTATAAGAAGCTACAATATTACGCGCGGTGCTTCCTGTTTTTTCGGCCCGCGAGGGTCCAAATCAGTCCGAGTCCAGTGATTTTTGATGTCAAACATCTGCTGGACCCAGATATAGTAAGTAGCCTGACAGTGGTGACTCCGTCTAAGCAGCTGAGATTTCTTGGTTTGCCCGTCCCGTAAGCGACACAAATTGTTCCGTGAAAAACCATTTATGACTTTTTCCCGGAACAAGGCGCACAAAATGACCCCAATATGAAAACACACCGCCCTACTGAGGGGGAACAGCCTTATCGAAATGAGCTAATACCGATTAATACGATTCTTAACGTATTACTACAGCTGTGGGTGATAGTAAAGGTTACGTCTCTAGTAATGTGATGAGGAAGAAAACGGAAAAACATCGCCATATCTCCCCAGAAGATGCAGCCTTTCAATCACAAATGAGCCTCGATGGCTTCCCTCCCGATGAAACATTCAGACCGCCGGGGGGGGGGGGGTACTACTGGAAGGGGGAAAGGCATCGGTCAAAGTGGATAAATGTAGGGTTGGGAGAGGGGAAAGTGAACCTATCAAGATGTAAGAGAGAAGGAATTGGATAGGGAAGGTTGGAGGGCTGCGGTCAACCAATCTAATTATAAGACTACCTTCTTAGCCCGTCCAATGCCAAGGGTAGCTGTGGATGCGTGGCTACTCGGTTTCCAATAAACCAGCGCTCTCATGAGATCAAAGTTTCTCAGAGACAGAAACCACCGTATTTAATATAGAGCCAATGCTGGGTCCGTTTTTCGAGGTCGGGTTGAAGGGTGTTCCGTTGCGCTGTAAATCGGCGAATGACGTCAAATATTGTTCATTCATTCTACCCTCGTGCGCATGGCTAAGTACATTGTGTTTTTCCAACATTTCCAGCAGTAATGTTATCTTTAAAGATGCTTAAGTTTGCTCGCGAACGCACACGTGATCACGCCGCGTTCTACCGTGGGTTGTAAAAGAACGGGGATGTGGGGAGCTCCAAGGAGAGCGGCACTATGCCTGGGCGCTTGTGCGTGGAGGAACGTCGCCCCGCGTTCGATCTAATTAATTTGATGTGTGGCCGGGTGGTGGCTGTTTGGGGGCGGGAAGGAGGCGAGGCGAGGAAGGCGTGGAGAGAGGAGATAAGGGGTGGCAGCGAGGGAGTTTAAGGGACGCGGTCGAGTGGCGGGGGACGAGATACAGCCCACCCCCGGAGGATGATGGGCCGATTTGGGACTCAGGCTAACAATATGCGACGCCATTACGCGGCGGAAAGATCGCAGGGGGCTCTTTAAAACGCCCGTTTATTTTGCTTTCTAAATACGAACTTGGGAAATGATGTCGTCTCCCTACGCCAGCAGTTTCCGTGAGTGAAATTCTCATTCCCGCCAGTCGTGCAGCGAATTCGGTAGGAAGTTGGATATCAATCTGGAAACTTAGATCAGAGCAGTTCTTCGGGAAGACCAGTCGGGAGAGTTGAGTGTCAAGCGGATGAAGTTTTCTAGGGAAGACTCAAAATGAACGTCATAAGATTTCAACTATTTTAATTTCCGAGAAAATTTTCCATTCCCAAGTTTCATTTTTAAGCTCCCAAAGTACTCGAGCTCAAGCAACCTTATTCGCCTCCACTTGGGTAAATGCGCGAGTGTAGAACATCGGTTTAATCAATTCATTATTATTCAGTAGCCAATTTTCTGTTTTAATGTAAAATTAAATTGAAGTAGTTTGCTAAAACGGGTGAAGGAATGTGTATCACTTATACATGTTTCTAATTCAACTTCGTTCATTCCTGGACGAATTTAAGATGATTCATATCCGAGCACAATGTACGTAGTCGCATAAGGATGAAATATATTTCTTCTCTGAAAATTTTGCGCCTCGTACTTCACGAATCTGGAGGTGAGATTAAAATCTAATTTCGGAGTAAGAGGAATCTCAATCAAAAATGTAAATCGCCAATCCCAAATACATTTCGAATTCTTCAGAGATTCCTCAATCGAATTGTCTTAATTCACTGTTTTGTTATCCTTACTATGCAGGGTCTCTTCAAGCGTACTGACGTCCCGAGACTCACACCTTTGATTCTTTCTGTTTGTCTCTCTCTCTCTTTCTCCGAAGGTTCACCGGATACTTTTAAACTTTCCCTGGCCTATCCTTCAACCAATCCCTCACACCCATCTTACTTTCCCACCACCTTTGAGAATCCCCTATTCCGGCGCCTTATTTCTTATGGCAGCAATAGTGAGGGGTTTGGTAAGGGGTTCGGAGGGTTAGGGGGTTGGGAGTGTCTTCTCCAGTTGATTGGCTCCAACCTTTAGCGCGCTATCGCCCCGTGTAACCCATTTACTCTAACAACGCGCCCCCGATTCCCTTCCCACCCACACCCGCCATCTCCCGCTTGCCTTTTTTCAATCCTGGGTTCCCCAAGATTTTTCAAACGTTTTCTCATCGTCTTCTCTCGTATCCGCGGCAACTATTCTCCCTTCTCACCTCTTTCTCCCTCCCTCTCCCTCCACCTAATACTCGTGCGCACACACACATCTACACACTCCAGTCTCCCTCGTCGCTGCTTATTTCCTCCTTGCCATTCCGAGCAATTTCCTTTCTTCTCGCCGTCTTCCGCTGGAATCGTCCCCATCAAAGTCCCGGCTCCCCTTTCCACTCTTCCCCCCCTTTATTTTCTCACGTTCTATTTCTATGTAATATTCCCCCCCTCCGCCCCCCGCACCTTTTACCTTTTTGCCCCTCCGCCTCCCGTCCGTTATTCGTCCATCATCCCTCCCCGGTGGACCTTATTCTACCCCCCCCCCCCAGCTTCGAAGTTTCTCCTCCACCCCCACGAGAGGGTGGACAGTCTGTTTTTATCACCCCCTCCTCCTCACCCAAATCAATGAATGGCCAAGTGCGCGCTTAATCCTCCACTCCCCGCTCAGCTCGCCTCGATGTGGCGTGATATGAAAGGAAAAGTCCCGCGGATCACCATTTTGTTTTATTATTCTTCATTTGATTTCTCTCTCCCCCTCAAGGCTCCCAGGCGTTTACGCCTCCATACAGCGGCGCGCGAGTATGGGAAGCCGTCCGACTGAAGCGCCTTAAACGGGACGGGCGATCACTAGTGCTTTTTTTCGGTTTGCAGGGTGAATCCCTTCCATCTCGTGTTCGCCTTTTTCACAGCTCTGTGAAGTTCATTCATCTATATGGCCTCGCGTGGACTTTCGGCATGCGAAGATTAATTAAGGTTGATACAATGTATGTACCAATTTCATTAAAACGTGGTATATTGGACGAATGGCTAGCGGAGAACCCGTCGTATCCTTGACACCTCACCTCCCGATATTCATGTCCTATGTGTACGTGTTTACTAATGCCCGTGTATGAATGATTTATAATTGCCCTTAAGGCCCCTAATATTAAAGTAAGAATACATTACCACCACAGTTATTGACCCAAAGGTAGGTGTGTAGGTTTCTGTTTTGTTTTAATCCACATGCTTCGTCGAAATATTGCGAAAGTAATAAATTACACATCTCATAAAGAAGTACAAATTTGCTAGCTATTATTTAACGTAAAGCATCTGAACTCTATTACACTTTAGAACTTTTAAGCTAGGAGATTTTCGGCTTGACATTTACATTTTATCTTGTTTTGCCCATACCCGATGTCCCCTGAGTTGAAATATGACATTTTTTGTGTTGTTTGTTGAGCTACTCAGCTCTCTACTTTTCCTTAATCCTTATAATTACATGTGAGGCTAACGATGCGGAGCTAGATTAGTAATAAGAGAAAAAGTGGAGAGGAAAGGAGAAGAGGATATAAGGTACTCTCTTGCCTTCGCCAGTCCTTCAGCTTCGGATCCTCTCCAAAGTCTCCTGATTACCAAACTACTCCTTTCGATGTCGCGCTGAAATTCTTTTAAGGAGCATACTGATTGGCCGAAATTTCGTTCTCGTTGGGGTTATTTGGACGAAATTCAGCCAATCCCTTTATTCCTTCCCTTTGCGCTGGAAAACTAACTTCCTCCGCCGCCACCACCCTTTGTTTCCATCCCCTCTTCAACTTGAGCCCATCGAGTGTTGATAATCCTTTAATGCATCGCTCTCCGCCCCTTCCAAACCCCCATCCCCATCCGTCCTCCCACCCCACTTCCATCCATCGGCATTTTGAAGTTTCTCATAAAATTTTGATCAGCGCTAAGTAGTTGACCGGCTACATATTAAAAAATACACGCTCCTGCTCCTCCATACCGCTGATGCAATTATATTCCATATTTACCTCTCTCTCGCTCCCTTCATCCTTCTCGCCATCAACCTATTTTAATAACGAGCTTCCTCTCTCCGTCTACATGGCTTCCTCCTTGTGCTATTGTTTTTCTGCGTCCCTCGAGCGTAATAATAAGAGACGACGGTGTAATCTGTTGTGTTTCTTTTCATCACCCCGCGCGTGGGCACACGTAAAGGGTGTATGCGTACGGGATTTAGCGTCGCGTAAATTATTGTCTCCCGAAAACGATGGCCATCCCCGTATAATAATACTCTTGAGGACTATACGAGCGTACATTTTTTTTCTAAATTTCATTTTATGGGCTACGCATATTGATGTTGGCAAAGCGAAGGGTACGCTTCTGAAGGATTAAGCTTCAGTATTCCGTAACGTAATCAAGTCGTTTTCCTACTACTACATACTTTGGGTGTAGCAAAATTGAGTTGAGCACTGATGAAAGGGTGGATCAAATAGCTTTAATATATTCTCTCTCCCCACCATGGGTCTCATAAAATCCTAATATCAAAACGAAGCTTGAATTTCGCTATGGGCGCGTTCCGTAATACGAACGTTAGTGCATAGTGTCAGTCTCTAAAAAGGCTCTCCATCAAAGGGCAGTGACCAATACATTCCAACCTTGCTTGGGGTAAACTAAATATCCCTGTTTCTCTTCTAATTTCAAGGATGCTAATTTGTAGTGTGACAAAGTTCACGTAGGGAACACTGAAAGGCGGGTTTTATAAAAAAGCCTAGCGCCATCAGTTGGCTATCGGGTGCTTTATCTTCAAAGGCAGAATCAGTGCAAGCCTCACAGGTTGCATTGTCAGCCTGCGACGGTGGAACACAAGGGTTTGATATATTTTATTAGATCTAATCTTGGAAGTGTTCGCGTATTGCCTGGAGCGCAATCCTGTTACTGTTACTCCTTCTCGAATCTGGATTCAATTATATCGTAAAGTGGAAAGGGTGGGTGAGGAGGCTGAAAACGTGAGGCGGTCCCCTAGTTTGCAACGAAAGTGGTAGAATGGTTGATGCCATTCCCGATTCCCTCCTTCCTAAGAGAAAGAAGACTGGGATGGTCGTATTTTTTTTCTTTCTCCCTCTCTCCCCAGGAATCCCCCCGTGTTTTCGCCTTCCACAGCGTCTCCGAGATGGAAGGGCGGGGCGGGGAAGAGCAAGAGAGAGAGAGGAGAGAAAGATAAAAAAAGACACAAGATACGTGATCTGAGTGCCATTGAAACGACGGATGTAGACCACTAGTTCTCTTCGAAGGATTTTGAGAATTCGCTTGCTACCTTCCCACTTTATTCCCGAAACCGAGTCTCCTCCTTCCCCCTCCACTTCCTCTTCCCTCCACGCGAAAAAACCTCCCCCACCCTTCATTCCTCCCACCCTACACCGTCCCCACACTGCTACACCCCCTCGGTCTCCCGGCCCCTCGCCCGGCCATCCTTGTCTCCCGAATACGTTCTCGGGAGTTTAACGAAGCGTGTTTTCGACTGACAACGACTGGAGCTTAGCGGGCGGAGGGGAGAGGAGGTGGGCAAGGGAGGAAGGGAAGTATGGGGCGGAAGGGAGGGAGGAGATTGGTGGTCGGGAAGGAGGGGGAATACAGGGCGACACACGGGGTTTGTGAAGGAGGGAAAGCGGGAGGTATGAGAGGGGAATTTATAAACGGGAGATATAGGGAGGAAGGGAAATGTTGAACGAAGAGATTTATATGTGCTTACTTGGGAGGAGAGGAACGGTTGGAGTGAAAGCGGGGTGAGGAGGGATGAGGACGGATATGGGAAGTGGAGAAAGACGGGCAGAAGAACGGACGTAGATAAGGACGAGGCTGGAACTACATCGCTAAATTTTGTGCGGGACGAAGCCCCCGGCAGGCAACTGTCCAAAATCGTAAACGATCCTCCTGCTTGGTACACGCACTGAGATATAATTTGATGGGGCCATCAAATAGAGGAATGCAGGGACGCTGAAATTTGGAATTTTAGCTGATATTATCGATGATATAAATGAAAATTCGAAACAGTTATGCGAATGAGGAGTGCTTTTAGTTTTTTTGTTATGCCTATGGTAATTGATTCAAATAAATATACGTATTGCTCTAAAAAATGTACCCCAGAGAGAAAAAATCATCAATATCGAATTTTTACAATTTAATGTAAGCCAGGATCACCTTAATTGATGATGATGTATAACTCAAGGAGTTATGATCCGCTAAAGAAGCTATTGTTCTAAAAAGAACTGGTGGAATTGGGCACATTCGACGGGAAATTTTGCATGAGACAAACTCATTTTGGGTATGAACAAGCAATAAGTGTCATGCCTTCCTAGTCGTAATTTAAAGAGCATCTTTGAAACAACTTTCGTAATTAAATCTATCGGGGAAAACGGGAAAATAATCCTTTGTGGTTGCTCAACGTCTTACAACTCAGGCAGCTAGGGCTCAAGTTCTCATGTCCCTGCCGTCATGGAGAAATACGTTGGCGGCGGAGAGGTTAGGGGAGGGAGCATCGACAGGTGCTGGGGAATAAGGGGTGCTAATAGTGAGTGCTCACTTTACTTAGGAAGGTAGGTAACCTTAGCTTGAGAGAAAGGGAGAGAGAGTGAGATGTACGCTCGTAGTTCCGCGGAGAAGGTCCCGACCTCAGCAGTCTCTTCATGAGTAATAGGGTGGCCACTTCGTCGAAAGATGGGCAAGTTGGGTAAGAATGGAGTGGGTGAGAATAGAGATCGGAGATGAGGTGAAGATTTGGAAGAAATTTTTATCGGCTCTGGTGCAAAATTGAGACTTAACCACCGCCACACAAAGCATATTCTTATTGAATGTGATAAAATATTGTAGGAGTAATGGATTACGCACTCGGACTAGTAACAATGTTTTTTGCCACCAAGAGTTTTGTTAGTACACCATATTTATGTGCAAGGAAGATATAAAAACAGTGCACTAGTGATTAGGACAATTTTATTTACTGCAACGAAGCAGTAAGGACATAAGATGGTGCTCATCTTTTACTAAACCCCACGCCGAGTGAAATCCACTGCAGGGGGCAGTTTTTCTCCTCCTGTCTCCTGCAGATTCCCAGAAACTTTTAGTGATCAGACTATCGCATAGAGTTTACGCAAAACCAGCCACGAAGGCGTGTGGCAAGGGTTTTTAGGTCATCAGCCATTCGGGTAAATGGGAATTATTAGCATTTGGTATCGTTTTATTTTCAGAAAGTTCGAAGTTGTGCACATGATGTTTCATACTGTCGTCACGTGTTGTGTGAGGGAAAAAGGGTTCCTTTTATTGGTCTGATCGACATTCAGTTTTCCTTAGCCATTCGCAGAGGTTCCGTCTACCAATTTAATGGGATGCAAAAATTATTCCTTCTCTCTCTCGGCGTTAAACTCATGCTATTTCTATTTATCAAGATGAATACAAATACATGCATATTATCTCCGTTCTTCCAACCCATTATGTGCAATGTGACGCTTGTAGTTCGTTCATTATGAGTTTTCACGAAACGGGCAACCTTCCTCTGTACTTGTTTAATTCCAATATTATGTCTTTTTGCACCGGGTCCCAAATGCTCGGAGCGTATTCGAGGCGAGGTGTAACCAACGCGAAATAGCACCTCTCCTTTTTCATTCGTGTATTTCTCCATTATTCGTTTGATGTAGCCAGTTTTCTTTAATGAAGCTCCACAGATGTTGATAACGCGTTTTCCCATGTTTAGGCCCGTTGTATGTGTTATTTCCAAGTATTTTCTTATGTTTCCTGTTCTAATGTCTACACCGAGTCTGCAGTTGTGTAGGTTTTTGCATTTATTTTCGCCTAAATATTTTTTTCCTAGAAAAGCTGAATATCACACAGCTTGTGGTGTTAAGTGGTGTCATCCAGGTTTCAATTTGGAATCCTTTTACCAGTAGCCGAATTCTTCATCCAAGTTTAATCCTCGGCCGGTTTTTAATTAGTAATTTCAATTTTTATAATCTTAGGAACATATCATGTCTATTGCTGGAAATAATATGTGTGATTAAAAATGTAATCATCTATGCTATTATGAAATCTACTTTTAGCTTAGATTACTAATTGTTTATTCTATGCTTAAATATGAATACCTCTCTATTCCTTTCAGACTGAACATATTATTTTCTCATCTTTGTGGTGAAAAAATATGTAATATTTGAACAATCAGTGTTACGCCGCACCATTTTTGTTTAATTAAATTCTAAAACATTTAGTCGTACTTAATGAAAGGCGTTAAGTGAGCAACTTACATTCTGTCCTTATTGGTGACACTTTGTTTACTGGTGGATGCTGATCCTTGTTAGGACGCCAAGGAGTAACCCCTCTCATTGAAGGGAATACAGAACTCCCTGCACCCCCTCATTGCGCCATTGGGGTGGAAGGTTTTATCAAAGCGTAACACTCGGGTCGTTTCCTTGGGAAAGATGGAGGGAGAGGCGTCAGGGAAAAGAGGTTCGGGAGATATGGACGGGTGAGATTTATAAGGCAAATGTAAGATCACCAGGTCTTTCTCTGAAGTGTCCTTGAAAACAACGAGTTTCTACAGCAACAACAGCGAATATAGAAGTGCCAGCATCGTTAGGAGCAAAAGTTCAGAGGAATGTCACCATTTTCGCCGACAAGAATCCGCTGAAGATTTATTGTGAAATAACTGTTTGCCACAGAAAAACAATTCACCAAGTCTAGGACCAAAGGAAGAAATAAGTTATTTCATATTCCGCTTGCGAAGTCCGCCGCTTAAAAATGTGGTTATTCATTTGTGCACATCCGATCCCAGTTGGACGAACGTAATGGGTAGAACACTTGCCGTTAGGTTGTTCGTCTGCCTGGCTTTCCTTAGATGCCATCTCAAGGCTTCTAATTTTTATGCTACGATTTTTGCAAATGGCGCTGTTATTAATATCATAGAGACATGTGTTTCCCACTACCCCCTTAGTGCCCGAGATAAAATATTAAAAATACGAAGCCCTGACTCTTTTTTTCTGGTATACTACCTTGAACAAAAAGTTCCCGGAATAACCACCGTGTGGCGCTCCCATCGTTCCGATTTGAGTTCTGTTTTTTTTGTTAAATTGGTACATCTGTTGTTGATATTCCCTTTAAATCTTAGTGTCATAACTTGACATTTGCAAAAGTTACGTAGCCAAGAGTACATCTATCTCTGTGTGTGTTGGCGATTTTTTACAATTTCAGAAATGGATTTAAATTTGCAACAACGAACTTGTTTTAAATTTTGCGTAAAAAACGGATTTAGTGGCGCACGGACGTTGGAAATGTTGGAAAAGTGTTTCGGCAACGATTCTCTAAAAAAAACGGTCGTTTACCAGTGGCACGAGCGGTTCAGAAGTGGTCGTGAGTCAATCGAAGATGATGAACGCAGTGGCAGACCATCGACATCGAAAGTCGGTGAAAAAATTGATAAAGTAAAAGAAATGTTGGTCAATAACCGCAAATTAACCATCAGAGAAATAGCGGAGGACTTGAACATTGCCTATGGATCCGCCCAAGACATTGTGGTTAATGATTTGGGTTTCCGTCGTGTAGCAGCAAAGTTGGTGCCAAAAGACCTCAATTTCATGCAAAAAAGAGACCGTGTTGACGTCGCAAAAGACATGATTTGCGAGGCTGAATCCGATCCCACATTCATCAAAAGGATCATTACTGGAGACGAGACGTGGGTTTATGAGTACGACACGCAATCCAGACATCAGGCAAGTGAATGGCGTTCACCAAATGAGCCGAGACCAAAAAAACCACGTCGTTTTCAGTCAAAAAAGAAGGCAATGCTGACGGTTTTCATGGATTACAACGGTGTAGTGCATCATGAATTTTTGCCAGAAGGCCAGACAGTAAACAAAGAGTATTATTTGGGCGTTATGAGACGTTTGCGTGAAGCAATTCGCCGAAAGAGACCAGAAATGTGGGCAGAAAACTCGTGGATTTTGCACCATGATAACGCACCGTCGCACAGTGCTATCATTATTCGTAATTTTTTGACGAAAAATGCAACAAATACCATCCAACAGCCACCGAATTCACCTGATTTGGCTCCCTGTGACTTCTTTCTGTACACTCGAGTTAAAAAACCATTACGGGGAACGCGTTTTAGCAGCCGAGAGGAAGTAATGGAAAAATGCAGGAAGCACTGATGGACATACCGGAAACCGACCGTAACTTTTGCAAATGTCAAGTTATGACACTAAGATTTAAAGGGAATATCAACAACAGATGTACCAATTTAACAAAAAAAACAGAACTCAAATCGGAACGATGGGAGCGCCACACGGTGGTTATTCCGGGAACGTTTTGATCAAGGTAGTATTTATGTGTAGTCTTTATACCCGTAAATTGTCATACAATTGGGAATAAGAGAACTGGGGAAAAAGTAGTTTTATTGACTTATTGTCTCAGGACCGATCCAATGAAAAATCTCATTTTGAGAGAGAAGGCCTGAATTTGAGTGAATAACATTAAAGATGCGATTCTCCTCGGAGAAAAATTCCCAGAGAGGAAGATTACTTGAAAAGAATCCGAAAATAAAATTTGTTAAGCCAGCGTAAAGCCACCACAGCCGTCGAATTAACGTAGGAATATTGTGTAGACCACTTGTTTTTTTTAAATACAAAAAATGAGAAATATGTTCGTTTCGGAGTGTGTTTGAAGATGAATTTGGTGGGCGAAAAATTTTAAAAGGGAAAGGGGAAGAGATTCGGAGAGAAGACGGAAAATAGGAATCGTGGAGAGGAGAAGAATGAAGAAAACAGCGAAAATGACAATGCCACAAGTTCTCCGCGCCAGTATTTTTTCCCCCAAAACAACCTTTTTTCCGCAGGCTCAGTTACCTTGTACATCTTCTGCTTTCCCCCACACACCGTCCCCCTCTTTAAGTGTAACGCATGTTCCTCCTCCTTCCGCTGTGGTGTAGACATGAGGATATTTCCTCCCCCACCAATCGTTTCTTGATTCCCGAAATTTTCTACTCGTTACCTACCCGTATCCTCTCCCGACATCTCTGTATTACGCAAGACATTTTCAAGAATCCTCATGAATTACGTAAGATCTCCATACAACTGTAGAAATACGCTTTTTTTCGACAGAATTATACGGTTAGTTCGAAATGTCACCATGCATTTGGGGCAATTTTACTCACTGCGCTTCCTCAAGAGCTCCTCCGTTCTTATCTCTCCCGACTTTTTTTTTAGGTTCGATTTCAGTCAGTGTGCCAGACAGAAAATTTGGTGTTTGGATGCAGATGACGCCATAACATTTTGAGATCAGTGACACCGTGAGTGAAGTGAGCTTGAAAACGGTTTGAAAAGTTGAAAACGGTTTAATTTCTCTTGCAGTTGTGCATACTAGTATTTCTATCGAAACGTTTTATTTTCACATGGTTCTGTTTGTGATTAAAACCTCTCGGCAGTCAAACTTTCACCGTAAAATGACGGAATTTCTTGCACTCGTTAATATTTACGGTATTCATATTTACGTGTACACGTATGTGGTGAACTTACGAATATTGTTGATACGAAGGTCTCATTCGCACCGCATGGAGCTACTTATGGAAAGGATACATTTTCCCCCATATTATGGAGTACCCTCTTAGTGATGTGATGTGTGATCGAGTGATGTCCATGGACCAGCATTCGTTTGTGATAGTTTTGAGCTGAGTCCTTTTCGTGAGCGAACTCTTCAAATCCATGCGGACACTTTCTTCTCCTTTCGAGACAAATGAATCTGCGTATCATATCCCCTCTCGCACCTCCCGTATCGTCCGCAGCGCGGGTTACGGCCCCGTGAGCGGCAGGATTACTTACGGCGAGAATGGGACGCGGTTTTGGATTTTCGGTTTGATTTCTGGGAGTGCGCGGGCGAGAGGATTTCTCGCTCTCCTAAAAACACACATTAAAATTCGTCGCCGCCGCCGCCAGCCAAAAGGATATCTCTAGAGGGAATGAGATAATGTCATGCGATTCGTGCCGACGAATCTCATATTTTCGTTTTTGTTATTTCTACGGAATCCGATGCCTATCTGCTCTACGGATTATTAAAATTGTAGTGGGGGTGGGGGGAGAAATGTTTTTTTTTTATTTCACGGTTACATAAATATCAACGAGCGCCGATTATGATTGTGGAATGAGCAAAAGAGGTATTTTTTTTAGAATAAATAAAATGGAGAAGATTATGTGTGAAGGATTAAATTGATATTTGGATCTCGCACGGGAAAATGTTCTGGCGTTGTACCAATCCTTCGTTTTGCCTTTATTTCGGTCCTCTGGTCTCCGTTTTATTGGGATGCCAAAATGTCAATCAGTAAGGCGATTTGAATGAGGAGAAACTCTTTGGAATGCCTACCGGATTCTTACGAAATATTCCGTAGAAATTAGTAAATAGTTAATTTGCCACCTTTTATTTTTGAAAGCGTTACGGTGGAAAGGGGAAATGGAATAGGGGGAGAAAAAATAAATTTCCATTTAATTCTCAGATAGCCACTCCTGTCGACGTCGGGAAATGAAATCTTTTAATCATGTCTCGTTCGCGTGATTCAGAATTGCATAGTTTTTAGCGAGTACGTTCATTGTTCCCTCTTTGCCTGGATTTCCCATTGTTATGTAAAATTCACTTCCACGTGCGTGCCGGAAGCCGTATTTTTAACGCGTGGGCTAATAATTGAGTTCGTACTTGAGAAACGCTGCTGACCTTTGCGTGATTTCAATTGCATCCCTCCCTCGGGGGCAGTTAAATAAGTCACGAGAATGGGATATATTTTTAAAAGTATTTTTAAAGTCCGTGTGCAGCAAATACACAAGTGTTGCATTCATGCTTGGAATCAAATTTATGAATCTAGATATTTCGCGCGTTGAAACTTTATTAATCATTGTTGGAAGATATTTTATTTTATTTTCTTCCTATGGTCGAGAGTTTTTATTAAAAGCTCAGTCGTGTGTTCCGGGCTGCAAAATACAATCCAAAACATTCACAATCAGTTACCAGGATTCCTGGTAATTAGTTTCGGATGGAGAGTCTATAACTTCCTCTGAATTTTGGATTGCCAGTTATGCATTATTCATTGAATGTCACCTCTCGTAGTCGTGACCTCTGGGACAAGAATATACATTATAGCCCCGTTGAGTCTTCCTACGATTACTTCTTTTAATATTTTCTCCATTACAATTTTCATTTCCAATGCATTTCCACCTGGCACAGTGGTAAACGTAATCTGAATAAATCACGTTGAGTGGTTGATTCCTAGTTAAAAAAATAACCAATTGAAATGACAACTAATTAGAAATTTCTTCAAAAATGAAAGATAAACCGATATTTAAACCAGAATTTATCTACGGAGGCGCGTTTAGGCTAAGATTAATCAATATAGTACGAAGAAATAATTTTTTCCAATTAATTCGTCATGGCTTCGTTGAATATGGAATCTCTCTCAATGTGGCATTTAAATGAATAAGTCGACTCTGTATGAATAAAATCCAATTGTTTCTTCTTATCTTTCAAATCCCATCCATATGACATGGAAAGCATTTTTGCTACCACTATCCCACGTATTAAACTGGAGGATAGCATTAATGCAGTGTCATTACAATTTCTAGGCATAAAGTCGGTTTTAATTCTTTACGGTACATTCGAAAATAGTGGTAGATGTTAATTGAGACGACGAGGGTACGAGTGTTGAGACCTCAGTTTATTCTTTTTTAATCTCGAAACAAGTCCCAGCGACCCAACATCTCGAGAAACATTTTACCACGAGCGACAGGGGAACGATCTTCGCTCATTATATTGCGCAGCGTACAGGACCTCTTTCGCTTCCTTAGCCATTTGAAATACGACTCAAGGTGACTTGGGCATTAAATATTCTGCCTGTGGGAATATTTTGTGGAAATCCCACCCACTTAGTCATCGCCGCTCCCGTAAATAGAGCTCATAGTTACTAGCAGCGATTTTGTTTCGTTTTTCTCATTTCTTTTGTTTATTTTTTTCACCTTGGGTATACATCCGTATACCCGAGAGTTATCAGCCACTGGCGTCATAAACTGTGAATAGCAAGTAATAAGAATAGCGAGTGACAAACGTTTTTTAAATCTGCATGCTTACTTTTATGCCATTTCAATGGACTAGCACAACTTTCCTGAATAGCGGAAATTCGGAGAGGAAACCAATCTCTTTTTTTCGCCATCCAATGATCCTTCAATGCAATTATTATTTAAAAGGGAAATATAAAGCCTTTTATTTGCAAATTATTTAATAATACTTGTATTTTTGAGGTTGTGGAAAAAAGAAATATTTTTAGTTTCGAGAAGTAATCTGAAAAAATTACCGCACGTAATTAAATTATTCGCACGTCTCCAATGTGTGAAAAACCTTTGTTACCATGGTATACAACGTGAATATTTCCATGCGTACGCTATTCAAATTGGGTATTTTTATCCTGACACTCTGGTGGCGCTCTACTGAGAAATGTTTCTTACGCAAGTTTTCTGACTGTCACATATCTCAAGCAAATCCTGGAATCGTTAATGGCCTTAATTAATTTCGCGCTCAGCGGTAATTTTTCAGTACGTCCCCTTATTATGTCCGATCCACATCATCTTAAGGAAATAAATTGAATATTCTGGTATTCATATTTCACCACTCCCATCTTTTGGAGTCATCAGCATTGTTGGTGGGGAAAAAATATCTGCATGCAATTCCTAAGTTAATGTACTTTAGGCTGAATCATTCAGATTAATGCGCCTTAGATTAATCCCCTGAGTAAGAGCAGGAAGGAGATCGTTTGGTCTCATCAATTTCGCCTGTACTGGAGCGTTTTTGCTTTATACAAGAACTACTTTTTACTTTCCTTCTGAATGTAGTCACCATTCTACTTTTTTTCTTCTCCTTGTTGCCCAGCTCTTTCCTCTTTTGAGTGGACTCACAATAGGAGGAGGAAGCATTTTAGATCCCGGAGAGTAGAATTTACTTCTGTCATCTCCAAAGGGAAGCATTTCTTTGGCGAAAATAGATGCGTAAGCTTCTTAAGACCTCTTAAGGTGAAGAATTGAAAATCATCGCTTTCTTTGGATCTTTCACCATAGGCCCATTGGCGAAAACATGTTGTTGATAATCAGTCGTTGATCTCATAATTAGGTTATGATTCGCCTGTTCCTTGGCTACCTGTCCTTCTTTGAAATTTGTATTCCTGTATTTCATTATATCTCCTCAGAGGAGAAGGTAGGAGGCAAATGATGTTGAAATCTCAGAGGAAGTTGAGCCTGGTGCACTTTTATTTCTTAATTGAAGTTTTAAACGAAGAAGGGTGATATTTATTTGTATCTTACTGATGTGTCAGTAATCTCATTTTTCCCCTTGAGGCAACCTTTCATATAAACGGTCTCAATTTTGAGCATAGATATTCGATTCATTTGATACTTGTATTTAAGTGCTTTTGAGTGCTTTTGTTGATTTTCAATGTCTGTTGTAATATCTCGGAAGATATCGGAATCGATCCCCTTGTTAGTCAACTTTTCCAATGGTATAGGTAGGTACATTAAACGGTTGAACACCATTGTAAATAATAATAATTTTGTATTTTAGAGAAAGAACGTTATTTGTTACCCACCTCTACAAAAGAATCGAGTCCTTAACAGCTAATCAATCGATCCCTATTTGGGGTTTTCAAAGTAAACCTGTATTTTTCCTTATTTAAAAACCAAGGAGCTATTGGAAATCAGTTATTTACAATTTTTATGAAGGAAAAGGGCCGAATAGTCTGAATCTTGAAATCCTCTTGAGACCTGGAGAAGGAGGGCAGTACTAATTTCACCCTATCCGAATACTCGGTAATTCTTTTAACTTTGACAGGTTAAATGAGAAAACACCGTCGCATAAACATACCTATCTGCGCACATATGCATGGATACATACATAATAGATGTACATTTTCGCACCAACACAGTCATACACACCCTGCTCACTATGCAGGAAGAGCTCTGGACGGAGGGATGGTTTTTCGTTTCGGGAAGGGCGGGAGAGAGATTGGAGGCGGAAGGGGTAGAAGGCGGCGGACATTCCGAGCGCGCAGTGCACATAGTGAGCGGAGACCAGTGGGTTGGGGTGGACAGAGCTGAAGCCCGGAGAGAATAAAAAAAACACCGTGTGTGCAGGTTCCGCTGTCCATCTCCGGCTCAGCGACAATGGATTAAGCGTTTGGCGGGGTGGAAAGGGGTTTCGGGAGACTTGGTTGGCTGGAGCGAATTCGGAAGTGTGTACGGGGGGGAAATGGGGTGGATGAGGGGATGGGCTTAAGGGTTTGGAAGATGTTTACGGGGGTGCGGGTTATCAGGGGTGGTGGGGGGTGTCGGCTTTAAAAAACCGCCCGGTATGATTTTTTCACGGGCATTTCAGACGAGAATAGCGGTGGACCAATTTTTCATGGGGCCCTCTTTACTTTTATCTTTTTATATGATTTCCCTGTGATGCCACTGGTCCCAGCTGAAAGCTGTAAGATGAGAAAACTGTTGATGTTAACGGTGAGGAATTATTTGCGAAAAAATAATCCTGAAGCTATGTCGCATGTAAACAAGACGTGATGGATGTTGAACGTGAAAGCAATTGAAGATTTTGATATTGTTTTATTGTAGTAATTGTGTATCATGTTCTTTACCTCTTCTTTATTCGCCATTTTTTTAATTGTCGGTTACTCAATCGTATATTCTTTTTAATGGCGACATATTATAATGAGTTTGTCCTAGGAAAAATTCTTGAAGTGAATAATAATTGTTCAAAGGGTTCCTCTTGTATCAGGGTATCCAGACAGGAGTATGAGACCTCCAACAATCAAAAGTAGCAATATTTCTCTCAAGCCGTGGGACTCTATTCCTAATGAATACCATTTAAGGGCTATGAATGCCAAGAGCGGTTGCACTTGTCTTGGCGTAATAAATGAGAAGATGGACATAGAGAGCAGCTAAATCGTATGCATTTTAAGATTATTTGGAAGGGAAATGTGATAATATTAACATGACTGTAACATACGTGAAGGACTAAATCCTCAATAGATTCTAAATTTGCGTTAGTTGAATGCCATGATTCTTGAGTAAGTTCTTTACGTTTTCTCATGGTTTTGAACAAGTTTTAAGTGTGGAAATATCACATCATTTTTATGGCACATGAGTATTGAAAAGTGTTCATACATCGTGAGAATGAGCGCAATTTCGACTTTTTCGCACACCCTTTAGAATGCAAAGGCGGGTGAATAGTTGGTTGGGTTTGTAGAGGGAGCCGACTTGATAGTTTGAATGGGAATGCGCTAAATGTTCGCCCTCATTTGGAGGCCGGTATAAATAACAAGCCGCGTAGAGGAGGGTTAAGGGGTGTTTAAGGCACAGAATCAGAGGGGGTTTTACATTTATTTTCCTCTGAGAGAGTGAGCATCAAGGAAAATCTGGGTAAAGATTTGTCTCTCCGGAAATAGGCGAGTTCGGGAGATTTCGCTGATTCCTCGTAATTTGTTCTCTGGGAATAAAAACTCCCAACTGAGGATCCATTCCCCAGGAATTGAGTTAATTCGGGCCGGAGATAACTCAAAATACGAGCCAGCTCAGTGAATAGTAGAGACTGCTTGCGCTTCACGCATTCATATGTGGTGCGGACTCTTTTTTAAAAACAGTGAATACTTTAAATGATTTCTCCATCATTTGTGACGGTAGGTCATTAATAGTAGAAGATACGCGAATTTTGATGAGGGGGTCCTCGGTTTTAACCTTGGCTCTACCTCAGGTTCTATTCATCAAACAACAGGGAGAATCAACTGGGTTTTTCGGGGTGCCAAACTTCAAAATTTCAGTGAAGAGAGCCCCTCATTACTTGGCAGCAAAATTCGTCCTTCCTCCCCTTCCCCCGACCCGCAACCCGAAGGTGTGGTTTCAAGTGACACGGGGATTAGTATGTATGTTGTGATCCCTACCATGGCATACCAGACCCTCGTCTGGGCTTATGACGATGGTTTGGTTATGACATGCTATAAAACCACTTCTGCTAATCCAAATATTTTTTTAGCACTGGTGGAAGGTTGTTCTTGTGCAAAAATTACCAAGGAAAATTTAGTCAAAGACGAAGCGTAGGTGGTATTTTATGGACGACTTTATATGGCACCTTATTATCATTGCTGTTTGCTTTCTGCACCCGGCACTTAAAGATTGACAAAGTAACGTTTTAAGTTGAGATTTTATATTCCGCACCCGGGGCGCCGGAAAGCTCCCGGAACGCTCTCAGAACCCCCGGAATTCCTTGCGGAAACTTAAGTGGGTTGTTTGCGAAGTTTACCAAGCGAGGGGGGCTTTGCACTAGTTAACTCCGAGGAGAAAAGTTTCTTCTGAAGAAGGAACCGTGTCATTGCCATTAACATAATCTCCTGAAAGGGACCGAAATGTCCAAATCGGATTACAAAACGTCCGTTTCCTTTCGGGGAGGCACGTGTAATCCTAGTAGGCCGGCACTATTCAGGCCGTGTGGGGCAGGGGAAGGAGCCGACCGTGAACCTTAGGAAATTACGCTAGGTGCAGCTGTTGTCGGTCGAGGTAAAGGTGAAGGGGAGAGGTGCATGCAATAATGGAAATACGTTATATTGTCACGCAACGGATGGGGGCGGGTCCTCTTTTTTTGGGGGGATGAGGCGTGGGAGGAGACTTGAGAGGGGTGGGCGGATTTCGGGCAGGTGAGGGGGGAAGTAAAATAAAAAAAGATAGGGAGTAGGCTGCCTTGGGAGGAAACCGAAAATCGGCGAGAGAAATGGCCTCCGCGGCTTGGTGATTCCCCACATCGGTAAGTAAATCCGTTGCATACGCGGGGACAAATTCAGAACTTAAATGCGGGAGCACATACCGCGGCCGTAGCGAGATTGAGATGATTAATTGGATCACGAAATCACAGCAGAGTTTTCGGGATAATATCCTTCTTTGTTATAATAATGGAGAAAGAAGTGAAAGAAAGTAAGCGAGTGGTTTGCGATGATGGATAAAGCAAAAATTAATTACCTGGACTGAGGTATTTTAGGATGAAATATTTTCATCTCTTTTGGGTTTAGAGTCGGTGAGTGCACTAGGAGCATTCTCATAATATTGGCATTGGGTAACATTCAACGCTTCTCAGTCCAGTTTTGAGTGATGGTAATAGTTTGGTTTCATTACCGCAGCACGTTGAACTAATTTTATAAGTTGTTACACCGTGCTTACACTACTTTAAAGGTAATTTAAACGATTTCTTGATTGCAATACATAGATATTGGTACGAAGAATGCTAAATACGTAGATTTGACCTAATTTGTTGCTAATATCTCGGCTAAATGATCGTTACTATTTATAAAACGGCTGACTCCAGTAGAAAGCAGCGTTTTTATCATGTAATGCTGTTGATCATCGCGTCGCCACCACAGGTATATTATTTTTTTATTCTTTGAACCGAGGTCACTTAATAGCTGTTCTCCGGCGCGAAAATACACACGAATTTCCCAAGCCGACCGCCTCGAAAGTTGGTTCTGAAACCCTGCTTGCTCATTATAAAAAAATATCATTTTCATCGTGATGCTCTTTTAAGACATTTCCAGATAACTCCAACCTTGATTAAAGATAACATTAACCCTTTTTCTCTGTTTCGCTCTGCAGGCATTCAAGACTTTTATTTCAACTTTCTTTTGTGTGACATGGATTTAAACGGATTTTGTGTGGGAGTCAATGTTGGTGACTATGAAAAAACCTACGTGTTTAGTCTCATAGCTGAGTTTTGTATCTAGAGTGTTTTTATTATTTATATATACGTTTGTTTACAGGTCTTTGTTTTCCCGTTATTGGGTAAACGCTTTGTGTAAGCTTGGTATGAATACTTGTAATTA
The DNA here is from genome assembly GCF_022747635.1 of Hetaerina americana. Lineage (NCBI taxonomy): Eukaryota > Metazoa > Arthropoda > Insecta > Odonata > Calopterygidae > Hetaerina > Hetaerina americana. The sequence continues at coordinate 53,919,891 of NW_027287427.1, read as the reverse complement.
AAGTTTTCCAATTCACTGTTTCTGATCACATTAAAGACGGAAATATAACGTGTATTGTTTTTGAAAGGAACTATGAACAGTTTTTATTCACATGTTTAATATCATCTAACAAGTTTTTCTTTTCATTTTCAGGTGAGTGTCAAGGAAATAAAAACTAGACATTTTGGTGATCCGTTGACTACATTCTGTAAGTACGCGTGTTTTGATGATAATTTTACTTTAAGTTGAATTCTGTTCCCATACTTTCTTGTCATCTTTTGTTCTGTTTTCTGTTTGTGAATTCTCTAAAGTTTAGGGGGCATTTAAATTAATTATTGATCAGATAATCATGTAAATTAGCTTTTTCTTTTGCTGCCGCATCAAGTTAAATGTATTTTCTCAACACTTTTGCGCTTAGTTTAATCCAAATTAATGGCTAGGCATGCTTATTCTGCACTCTTACCCGGCAGTAATAAAATATTTGTCTAATTCATTACATCGAAAGTACCTCACTGAAATTTTCAGTGTTCGCGAATCCAATTATGTTATATCAGTGCGGTCATCAAACGTATGCTTTTATATCGGATTTTATCTATTATAAATCCCCTCATAATATGGATTGACAGGTTCGCTTATAATATGGATTAAGAGGTTTACTTATAATATGGATTTGTTCTTGAATCATATTTTCCTTAGAGCTATTCTTTGTAAGTCTGTGGTACGTTGGCTTATTTTGTCGTTAAACTTCTCTCAATTTCCCCTTTCGCGACACCCACAGTCATTGCGTTCATCTCCTGTTTCATCCTTCGTTCCACCCTGCGTAGATGGTTTCCTTGCTTTTAGAGGATTTAAAGTTTACCTTAGCATTTGAACTCGACGTTCCCGAACGAACTGAACACCTTTAATGGCGAGCGGTAGTAATTGGAGGCGAAAACTCGACTCTACACGACCGTCCTAAATTACGCGTCAAACTAGCGTGATTTCCCTCAGGGCTCTCGACGTGTCCGATTTTTATCCTCCCGCGTTGACCTGGCACCATGCGGAGAGGAGCCGTTGAATTCCCATTCAAACATTCCAACGGCGCGGCGGTCGGTCTCCGAACGCGGAGCATGTACCTACGTATGCATGTACAAGCATCGCACCGATGCCTCTTGACGCCTCTGACTTATCCCTACTCCTTTCTCTCGCGCTGAATACGTCCCTCCGGGTCGCATAGGTCTTGTGGTGCCTTTGCTCTTCAACGTGCGTTTTCACAAGTGACACTGTCGCCAGATTGAAGTCGTCCCGCTCTAGACTAAAAGTGGACATGAAACCGGAAGAGGATTTTAAAAACTTTGGAAACATATAATTTAATTTTAAACTAAAAGAAACAGAATTCACGCGTAAAATATCTATGACTTCAGGATCGTGGATAAATTCAAATTTTGAAAAAATAGATATTTGCGAAGACAGTCAAGAATGGAGACAAAACAGTGTTCCAAACGTATGGAAGGGAATTAATATTGCGACGCATAAGTTATCATATAGCGAGAAAAAAATATTTGATAATTGATGTTCAATTTTTTCAAACGGATGTTTTCATATTTATAAATGCTGAAAATAAAAATCCTTAAATATGTCCTTGAAATCGTAAAGGGACCGGTGGTATTATTGCTGTTGAAGCCGTCAACTAAGTTTACGGGGAAATAATTCTAATGCTCAAAGCACTGTTTTTTATAATTCAAGAGAGCTGTTACTGTGCCTGAGGATTGGGATTTCGCAAAAAGTATATACATTAATAAAAATGGAAATGGAAGTGATGTTGAGACTTTCAGGTCAGTAAGCCTAAAATGCAAAATCACAGAACCAATAGGTCCTTTTCTCATCAGACAACCATTTACGGACGTTCATTGGAAAATATATTTAATGATTTCGTGACATATAATACAATTAGTTAGAGTAGTCCCCTTAGGTAATATGGAAGTTTTGGAACTCAGGCAGTTCTTTGCAGCCTTAATTGATAAAAACGAGAACGTTGACATGTTTATAATAGATTTTTGGTAAGCCTTCATTCGACCTGGTGCCTCTTGTCTATCAGAGAAAATGTATATGATGGGAATAAATAAGATAACTATAAAATAAAGTCAGGAATTTGTAAAAAGTAATTAAACGGGAGAGTGGAATGTTTTAATCAATCTTTGAAGAATAAGATTTAACTCCGCCGTCCTGCAGGGCATTGTCATGGGACACCTTTTTTTCTTCACGTAGGGAAATTAATTATCGCAGCTTATTAGACACAATTTTTGTCGAATGAGACTTCTCTACGGAACTTAAAAATAAAGTTGAAATCAGTCTATGCAGTAGCATAATGGCCGTCTTTAATGATTGTTTTTCAAAAAATAAAATGAAAATAACTAATCTGAAATCATTCTCGAATAAAAGAATTCAATGAACTGCCTCTCATGGGTATTAGCAATAAAATTCACAATAAAAGGGTTATTGGCGAACATTTTCTTTTTAATTGTTGTATTTCCCTTAATAATCCCATAATATTCAATACATTAATTAAAATCCTACCAAATTAAAAAAAGGAGAGTAGATATAATGGACAATTTTAGTTTATTATTGATGGTGGAAATAGGTATATCCAAAAGGAATGAAAGTTAATTTGTGAGGATTGAATATTGAAAGCAATTTGGGAGGGAATACAAAGCTAAAGTTATAAATAATGTGTGAAAAACGCATTTAATGTGATGAGATGTCTGAAAGAAGGATGTTAGGACTAGCTAGCGTAAAATACGGCGATCGGCCCAGGTATAGAATACTCTTCCAGCGTATGGAATAGACTTTACATAACAGCTTGAAATAGTCCAACGGAACGTAGCGTGGTGAATGTTGAGAAGATTTGGAATTCCTGATAGCGTCTCAGAAATTCTAAGAAGATTAGGTTGGCAATCGCTAGAGTGTAGGAAGAAAATAAACGTACTTTCACCGAACATACACTGATAATCCGGATGGTAGGCATCTATTGCAAATAGTATAAGATAAGTTTCATTGGAAAAAAAACAATAGAGATGAGAAGAAATCAGTTATCCAAAGGAGAAACGGAAGGAAATTTTGCTTAATTAACTTTAACAATTAAATTGATCTCTGGATTACATGACGACTCAGAGATTGCAACTCTGATGTTCCTTCCCCGACCATCAATTTTCCCCAAAACCACGCACAAATTGGTGAGAAAAATTGTAAATTTCTGGACATAAAGGTACCTAAACGTTTTGGAGCGAGTTGCTAGTGACAAAGTCGAACCCTTTCGGCTCCTCAGGAACTGTACAATTACAAAATTATTCTCGTTATGCCATATTATAAAAATGGATCTTCTAATATGAACGTCGATCAAGAAATATTTTGATAAAAATTATCTTTTATTCCTACGTGAACGTAGCGTAACATTATTTCGGAGATATACTTTAACGATCAAAATAAACTCTTTCTCTTGGTATAAAGTAGATTACGAAAAGGAAGTTGTGAAAACGAGATATCAAAAAACTCTTTTATAAGTATTTACGGGATGCAAGTCTTGGCGGATATTAATACCAGGCTCATATGCAGTAGTTTCGGAATGCGAGCAAAACCGATAAAAGCTGTCGGAGGGCCGCATTATATTGGGAATCCCCACCCTTCCCCTCACACCTCACCCTTCCGCCCCTCACGATGCTGCTTCTAGTCATCCATAGATCGTCATTCTCGGAAAGAAAACTACCCATGCTCAAAATCCCCCCTTTCCCCACCGCTTCTCGATTCGACCGCTCGGTCCCCGAAGGCCTCCTCCGCCTTGCCTCCGTCCATCCCTCCCTCACGACGGCTGCCGTCGCCGCTGCTTTGCGTCGCAGCAGCCAGGGCGGACGGACATTAGCAGCGACCGAATCCAATTACCCCCCCCCACCGTCCCTACTCCCCGTCGTAATCGGGATGCATAGGCGTCCTGCGCTCGTGAGCGGGAGGTTGGGATGCGTGCGGTAGGAGCACGCGTGCGTGCGGGAACACGCTCGATGCCAAACGGCCAACTCTTGCCGCCACCATTTTAGGCTATTAATTCACGAGCGCAATAGAACGGCACGAGAGACGTGAGCATAAAAAGTCACCCCTGTCATTCTTTCTCCACATTTCGACCGTGTTTTCTTTTCCTCTCCCTTCCCCTTGGAAATCCCCTACCCTCCCCCTCTTCCCCCCGTCTCTAGTTGTTGAGCCTCAAGAATGAGGAAAATTTCCCTCCACATCATGGATGGGTCCAGATGTAAAGGTACATAAATAAGGAATTATCATAAAAGCTGTGGCATCGTCGGAGAACAATAATGTGGAAACCCAACTGAAAGGCCCCAGTTTCTTTTATTCGAATCTTTATTCTCCACCACCAAAAGAGCAAGATCCGCTCCCGAGTTTCCCCGGCCAGAAGGCGCGTGGGTGCTCAAATATTTTTTTCGTCAGGGGAGTAGCGACTAGGGAAAAGTTCCCTGCTTTGTGCGATATCTCCACCGGGATGGGTAGGTATCCATAATGCTCTTCTCTTATTATTTGATCACCGCGCGAACATGTTTACGTGCTTATCGCATCGTGCGCACCCGTCTTGCCGAGTGGCGTGTCTCGTTCCTTGATGTAATAGACGGTACTTCAAATTAAGGGAGCAAATTGTGTTTATCGCGTGTTGGGCCATAAACACTTTCCCGTCAGATACAGGAAGCGCGATTGCCAATGAGATGTGTAGGCCGATGTAATTATTAAATCCTGTTTATTTGCATTCGTAATTAGCTAGATAAGAAGAAAGTGTACGTTTGCTTGTCGAACTAGGTTGATAGAGTTGATTCTCACAATCAAGTAACTATGCCTCCATTCACCTAGCTTCTGTCGTTAATACATACTTACACTTTTCCTTTGTGTGTATCAACGGAAGTAATACCCCTGTATACAATTGAGTTGCTCGAAACAATCCATAAAAAATAAGTTCCTGTAAAAAATAATTTTAGCCCTACAATGGTGCTCATTAGCGAAAGAAAATATTTTCATCCCATGTATGCCTGCCTGCCTCTATGAATCTCTTGCAAATTATAAATATTGTACAGTTTTTGTTTTTTAAGGGCAGCATCATTAAGCTGGCACATTGTATGCACGCTTTATCACTTTTTAGGGCTATTTGTTTCAAGTGATTTCCATGCCAACAAAAGCTCATTCTTTACAAAAACGACTAAAAATTTCCGGCCATCTATTACGTAATTGAATAAATCCCAGCGCGGTGAGTGAAGAAGCCTATATTGGTTATGTAAACCAATGTATGATAAGCCCTAATGAAATTAACTTACTGTTCGGGAGTCATTACGCGCTTATATCGAAACTTTAAATAAATTCCAAGCCTCAAGCCTTCAGATGATATTCTCGTTTCTCGGGATGAGGTGAGAAGATTTGCGTTAATCTTTTAATAATCCCGCCCTCCCTCCATCCCGCCCTCCCCTTTCCTGTCGTCAGTGGATGATTCAATCCCTCTCGACGCATCATTTTCGTCCAATTCCGCAGGAGCGCTCTCCACGCTTCTCTCAACCCCCCCCCCCTTTCCCTCACCCTGTCGACCCTCCTCCCTCTCCCCCCGCCGACGGGTGTTGTGTTCTGTCGGCCGAGTCGTGCCCGCCTCGCCGTGTGCACTACCGCCCACTCCACCTCCCTTCCGCAGTCCCCCCTCTCAACCCGTTCCCCGTGCACCCTGCACACACACAAACACGTAATCCCTTCGATGACGAAGAGATGGAGGCCCCAATAAGTCACGCATTCCGCCCTTGCGACCCAATCCCCACTCATGTCCCTCTTCATAAAATCGGACACAGGAGAGAGAGAGCAGAGAGACACACACACAGAAAGATTTTTATTCCCTAAACCGCACACACGTGAAAAGTTTCTATCCTAGATCCTTCCCTATTTATTTTCCTGGCACTTTTATATTGTCAATTTATAATACTTACGCCTGTAAATTATTATTGCAATATGACACTTTAATATCGCTTTTGTTTTATTCTGCATATGGTGATATCTCTTCTGGATGAACAATTACAAGTTCCTGGGTGGAAAAGGGGATAAAATCCTCATATCAAGCTCCAGTTAATTGCGTCTAGAGTCGTGAATCTATTCGCGCTTACGCATCTTTGTGCCATTTTCAAATACTTACCATAGAGTGAATAGAAACATGGCAACGATCCATTGGTAAAGAGTAATGTTTAGCATGGACAGTATTATTTCGTGTAGTTTCGCGGCCTACATTTATATATGCAGAGTATCCTTTAATAATTGGGTGGGAAGCCTTTTGTGTCGTTGTAAGAAGGGACCACTAGGTCTCAATTTCGCCCAAATAAAGACCTCTTATCTATCTGTATACGTATAGCGATTGAGCGCTTCAGCATTCTTCATCACTTTTCAAATTTCGGTGAATTATCACTTAAAAGTCTTTTCACTCCAGATGTCCTAATGCCCTTCGACAATAATAGCCCTTTCTATCTTATCCGCACATATTAAAATCCTGCTCTGTGATGCTGCTATTTCACTTGCATGCGGAAACGTTTTAGCAAAATCGGTCTAAGGGTGGCCTCAATAAGGTCTTCAGTAGGGATTGACCCCAGAGAACTCCACCCACGTTTTTAGAAAATATTTTGATATTGACGTTATATCTGAGCCACAGTGTTTGCCATTTATTATTTTCAAATTAAACACGAAAAGTATTATTGTAGTTCGGTAGTTTTGCTCTTAGTTTATTGATAATGAAATTATCAGTAAAGCCAACATTATGACATCGCTCACAGCTTCCATTTGATTGACCCAAAAAGATCGTGTCTTTTCAGAAAATGGCTCTATACATGTACTTTTCCCCTCTCCTAGGCTTAGGATCGACTCTTATCACCGAGCGAATTCGTTTTCGCGGCAATATTTTTCAGCGCCATCATACCAAGTTTCCTATTCACCACTACACCAATTTTCCTAGATCATTACAGTCAGCGCGATCCGCAACCGATATCCCTCCTTGTGTCGCAACCCATCTCGCGTCCCGCTTCCCATTACGCTCCCAGGGCCGGGAAACTGAATTTACTTCCTACAACGACGTAATTCCCGACCGTTGGTCCCGTACAACCGCTGCCACATGCCGTTACGCTCCCGGAGAAGTTTGCAGTCTGCAGGCGCGGTGGGTACGTACGTACGGCGAGCTCTCTTTTCCTCTCCCTCGCTTCGGCCTCGTTCGGTGGCGGGTCCGTGATAAAACGTGGACCACGGCGGCGATGGGGGGTAGGAATATGCGGGGAAGGGTGGATGAACTGTGGGAAGCATCCACCGCTTCGGCCAGACACCGTATCGCTCGTTTCTTGCCGAAATTGAATAAAAGCCCGCTCTGGGATTTGAAGCCGGAACCTCCTCCTCCTAAACCTGTCCCCTTTCCATTCCCGTCTCTCCCTCACACGCAATCCGAAAACACTCCGGTCCCTTATCCCGGTTCGCGGGGCTTCGGGAGGGGATCAGGTGGCCAGGCGGGGAGTGAGTGAGAGGGAGGATACTGGAAGCTTTGTGTGTGTGTGTGTGTGTAGGAGTACGTTGGAGAGGCATAATGGCCCAGCAATTAGGAGTCGAAAGTGGTGGCCATAGTGCATACGCGGGTTGGTGGTCTCGTAATGGGTGTGTGTGGATGAGGGGCTGGGAGAATGGTTTCGATGGATGAAGGGAGAGAGAGATGGGATGTGGATAGGAGATTGGGAAGGGGAGTGGGATGGGCGGGAAGAAGGAGGGAATGATCGGGAATCGGAGATATAGCTGTTGGGTAGAGACGGCACTTGAAAGAGAGGGACACCAAAACAATACGCACTTATGCGCTCTTATGGACTACAAATTCTTCTGCAGTATTTAATGTACCGTTCCGGTAATATCATTAAGGTGCTTTTTGAATGTTTTTTTTAAATAAAATGTCAAAAATGTTTTTGAAATCCTTCTGCTTCCATTTCGAGAGAAAAGTGGAAGAAAAAAGCTAAAACTCTATCCATAACTGTTTTGCTTTCTGAAAATTCTAGAAGCTGATCACTCGTTTATTATAGTCGCCTTCATTCGGTAAATTCAAAGAAGATTTTCAATTATAGGTCCGCGACCACGACAACCGGCCAGGAACGTGACGGTAACATTTCGCCCCTTTCCCGAAACTTTCGCTTTCACCTCTGTCTGTTATAAATATGGAATGACTTTAATATTTTGCCCCCGAATGGCACATACGTAACCTTGGGGCAAGGAGCATTCGATGAGAATGGTTGTTTTCATTCTTTTAGACTCCAATATTTCTTAGGTGTTGACACTATTTCTCATCGATAATAATAAGTACGAATGCTCAGTAATATTATTTGTATTCACCCAATGCTTAATGCCTTATTTCAACTTAAATAATAAATAATGAAACTGGATCTGAATTAGTGGAAAAAAATCCAAATTCTTCATTAATGTCCAGGGAATAGTCCAATTATGATTCCTGGTCTGGCCAGACACCTGGACAAGCACTCAAATGTAGTTGTATCCACTCAACATTTTATCTCTCCAGAATTATGACGCGGTTTGGAGGGCACCGCGAGTCTAGGCTGGAAAAGGAAGAGGGACAGAGAGATGATCAAGTGAGGAATAGAACAAAGAAACGCGCTTGGGGGAGGCCGGAGAAGGAATTGGATGGAGTGAGAGAACGAGAGATTGGTAGAGGTTAATGTTTGTCGGACGACCATCTGAGTGAAAATAGATTGCCGTGATTGGTTTGCGCGGTGTTAGCCAGAGCTTTAAATGGACTGGCGGATTGGTATCGATGTCTCGCGAACCCGAACAAAGATGATGACGTCAAGAGGCTGGCATTTTTTTACGATGAACACGAGGGGAATGGATACGGTTTGAGTGTGGGGGGTTACAAATACTGGAACGAATCCAGTCGCGGAAGGAAAATTGATGGAAGGAAGGGGGTGATAGGATGGAGGAAGCTTGGTGCTCAGCTCATATCCGCATTAGATAAGGGAATTCCTCGGTATGGGCGCCCTTTTGAAGCCGTCGCTTTCGGCTGTGTTGGAACAAGGCAACCTTCCTTGTTCGGAAGCCATCGCATATTTTCCGTATAGAATTCTTAATGCACGTCGAACGACTCTCGGGGGTCCCTATTTGTTTCTGACGACGACTTTTCCCTTTCTTCGTCCGTGCGTCTGGGATTCGTTAAATGATAATCGAAACAATGCACGATATTGCGTTGTCTTTCTTTTGTTTTCTCGTCATGTCAGAATGGGTGGTTCGTTACGATGAGATTTCATTCTCATTTTTTGATCAGTCCCGACCATTTTCCAGCTATAATTAAACCACGGGAACTCGTATTATGCGGAAAAAATCAAAAAGACCCATATTAATACGCAAGAAAATAGTGTATTCCGTGCTATCATCCGAGGCCTATTTAATTGTGTCGCATTCAGTCTGGATTCCGGTTTTTTATGTGCAGAGGTAGAATGGGCCAAGAGCGAAGAAGAGGAATCGATTTTACCCGCTCGGTCGCCAGCGTCGCATGTTTAGTCGCTCAAGATCTATCGATCGTTTATATGAAGCATCATAATTTTTTGCAAATGGTACCTAACCGATCTTTTTTACGTGTGAAATCTAAAAATCCTCAAACTTGAGAATAATCTCAGTAAGAACAAAAGAAATCACGTCTGCGTTTTTAGATTCGTTGACATCTACTCTACGATCCGACACCGGGTCCTCCAGTAGGGTGTGGTAGGACTCCATCCTTTATTATGTAAATCCAGATGATTGTGGTGCGTTTGTAAATGTTGGATTGCAATTACGGTGATCGGTATTGAACCACTTCGTTTGGTTTTGAACGTGAACGGCGCGAGAGAGATCAAAGAGCATTTTTAATCAGTCCGTTTTTGGAGACTATATATTTTATCTCGGAGGACCGAACCGCCGATATAATGTGGGGATTGGGTGGCAATAATTCCTCGACCCCGTCGCGGCCCACAGTTAATTGTTTCGGATCCGAGACGAAATGGCATCGAAACACCGCCGAATGAATAGTTTCGTTAACCCTCAACTTCGGCGTGTGCTTTGGGTTTTCAAACGAGCGGTTAAAAATTCGTGCACGCCAGTTGTTGGGTCGCCGCTCGGCGACGGCTCACTCTGCTTTTGGATTCGGAACGTTCGGACCGGCAGTCCGAGCGAGCGCAATGGCGGCGACGGTGGACACACATGTTGCCGGTGAGCCCCACTCGAGTATTTCCATTACGGTTTCCCCATCCTGCATTCCCTCATCGCCTGTCTCGCTCGTTGGAGGGTGGGAGATGAAATATTTTCTCCCTCGATCCCGAAACAGTATCCACCGGCAAGAACAAAAAAAAATGAAAAAAAGGGAACATTACAGTACCGTTCGAAACGACGGTTTTCAATTTTTTTCCCCGCCCCAGGGATAGAGGAGATGGATGCACGCGAGACTAGTCGAAAATCGATGGGGCGGGCCATTAGCGTGCGTGTTTTTGCTGCACCCGTGTGCTTCGGAATGATCGTGTATACTTGCCATCTCTTGCGTGGAAGGAGATGGCCTATGGGCCTTTATACCCAATAGATACTCAACTCATTGTTTGTAATCAATAATGAAATCGAAAACCGTAAACGGAATAGTGTAATGTGTAGAATTTAATTCAATTCTGGTGTTCGAATCGGCTTTTCCGCGCTGAAATTCTAAATTAAGAAGATATTCATTCTCCTTCGATAGCCACTCAAAAACCAGGGAAATGATACCGATTTGGAAAGCATTTGAGACCGTTTGAATATTACTCATTATTTGGACAGCCGAAATTTTTGTCATCCACATTATATCCTCCTTCAGTCCTTATGTACTTTCTGCCTGCCTTCATACCGTCTCTTCTCTTCCCACCTCTTTGCCGCTCACATAACTTTCTCCATCACGCTCTTCACCATCCCATTCCCTCTCAATATCTCCTTCATCTCTTTCTCTGCCTTCTTCGAATTCCTTCCAACAACTTTCTCTCCTCCTCCACCATTTTCAATGCACCTTCTTCCGTTTTCCAACTCCTTCCAACTTATTATTTTCTCCACCTTTCTCCATACGCATATCTCATAAGCGTCAGATTTACACGCATCTCCCGACCTCCAGAGGCCGGGTTCCGGTACCACTTGGTGTCTCATTCTGTGGAAAAATCACACGAGGAATGCGAGCTTTGCAGAGACGCCTGCTTAAGAATGCCGCCGCGTAAAACAAAGATTTCCAAAATTCGATCCCGAGTTTGTTTCCACTGTCTTCTGGCGACGTTTTCACTGCTACCAGTTGCGGAAACCGAGATAATGTGAGGAAGTCTGGGGAAGTGGGCATGGTGGGTGCGGGGCTCTGGCGATGGGGAGGGTGTTCGCTCGTGTCTTGTGAGTGCGTGGGTGGCCCAGAGGATGGGGAGACGCCTGGGATTAGTGAGAGGGAGAGAGGAGGCGGGGGTGGTGTAGAAGGGAGGCGTAGGGTGTCGCTATGGGAAGGGGAGGAGGGGATGCTGGCAGAAAGAACCAAAGGGTGGGGGGAGGAGGATGGTTGGAAATGTGTTGGATCCCCTATGACGTCATGCATCGTCAGGAGAAGGGGGACAATCAATCCTCTCCCCTCATCTCCTCTGCTCACCCCCCCCCCCCAAGCTTCCTACCCGTCTTCCATCCCGTTCCCACCCGCTATTCCCCCTCTTAAGGCGCCTCCCAGCAGCAGCACCCTCTCGTCCCTCCCTCCCAATCACCCTCACGTACGCCACTCTCCCCCCTCACCTCCCCTATCTCCCACCCGCCTTCAGTTCTCCCGCCGCCTAATTTGGCCAGCATGGGCAACGTTTCCATAGTAATGGCAGGTAATTGACGGAAGGGGTGGTGGACGAGAGCGGGGAGGGGGCGGTTAGAGTATTTAGTCTCATGGAGGGACGGGGGAAGTCATGGCTTGACAGTCGCCGGGGTTTTCTTTGTCTCTATCACTCTGTTTTTATCCCTTTATCTCCAAAGGTTATTTTTTGTTGAGGGTTTTGGGAAGGGGTTTCGAGCCACTCCGTGATTCCCAAGGGGTGGTCTCTGAGCGTGGGGGCACTTTTGCTCGGCTTTTGTTGGTGGGTCCTGAAACCCGGCCCGGACTCCCGGTCCCCAGGCTCCGACTCGAGTCAGGAAGGAAGTTTTTCGAAATATTTCCCGAAATTGAAAGCTCATTGGGCAATTATGTTTAGGCAGTTTTCCGCTCTCGATGTAATAACGGACGAATCGGGCACGTCCGGGGGGTTGCTTGGCTGCCTCGCCACCCAGTTGTCCGCTTAGGAAACGTTGCACAAATTATTCATCACGAAATGACCAAAATCTCAGATATCGTTCCTCCCTTCCTGGTGTTAGGCACTATTGCATCTTGATCTTGCTTGCATGCACTTTCTGCCTGGGTCGGTGTCGGTCGCCCGATTGTATGCGAGAGAATGGGAAGAGTTTCTAATTGTGCGTGATTGGAGTACAAACGTAGGAAGAGGCACTGTTAGGGGTTTGTTACATTTGATATGAAACTTCCTTGACCGCTTCAGTCTTTGTTTTCAAAGTTGTTTTGTCTTGTTCACCACAAGAAGGCTTGCAGAGTGGAGCTTATCATTATTTACTCTCATTTCGATGTTGCAATAATGGTTTGTGATGTTTATTGTTTGTCGTGTGTTAAAAAATGACCGCGAATAGTCACGTTTGCAAAACGTCTACATCTAAATCTACACAATACAACGCAAGCCGCCACAAGGACATATGGCGGGGAAGGTTTGGGAACCTGTCATACATGCAGAAATATTAGTTCATGTTCATACATATTAGCTCATATACAACTCTCGTGTACCTAAATGCCTATATACCACATGTAATAATTGTTGCACTTGACCAATTCATCGAATGCTTGAATTCAAGGTAATTTAATTTTTTTTATTACAAATTCTCGCCTCATACTCTGTGTGGTCTCTTGCCAAAGAAAAACAGTTCATGCCCTCCATTCTTTCTCCACCACATTTTCTCAAATATACGTTTGATGATTGCCAGCGAACGTCCTAAGGGTCCCTTCGCAAATAGTGCGTATGTGTTTTCCCTACGTAAGATCCGATGCGATGGTGACACCCAAGTATTTGACGTGGTTAGCGACGCTCGTCCGAACACCGCTGAATGTGTACGTGAATAAGGCCTGCTCGTGTGTTTTCTATTTTTTAAGAAATTCATAACCGTAAATTTTTAGTCTCAATTCCTGACCTGATTCTGTGCACCATGATTTCATGTTGTTTCAGTACAACATTTCCATAGTGAAGGGGAGAAGGAATTTATTTTTGTTATGGCTGCCACAAAGCAATTCACTTCCTTCTCTTCATGCTCAATGTATTAAATTCGACTCTTTTTTTTGCTTGAAGTGCGTAGGGTGGGCTATTCGGTTCGTGCGTTCTTCACACTCGGCCCACAGCCAGCTAGAAAATGGACGGAGACCGGTGAAAAAGAGTTCGCGTCAGGAGGGAGTAAATCAAAAATCATCACGGACCGACACGCGTAAGTTGGGGCCCGTGCCAATGACTTTACGGATGAAAACATTTTCCAGACTCGTGCAGACGCGAGGCAAATCATTTCATTTGATGATGCTCCATCGCGGTATGCCCTCAAGCTTAGGCTCGATAGTTGAACATCTAGTAGAGTCCAAAAGGCATTCCGACCCTGAACCCCCCCCCAAACACACACACACACACACTACGCGCAACCACGCGTGAGGATGGAGGGCGTGGAAGGGGAGAGGCATGAGCGAGAGGGGGGATACAGGTAATGGGGAAGGGTCGGGGGAGAATCCATAGGTGCCCAGGGGGTTTGGATTTAAAGGGACCGTGGGACCGGGAAGGGGGGAGCTTGGAGTGAGATAAAGCGGGGAGTGCGCGATAGGGAGGAGAAGGGCTCAGGAAGGGAGGGGAAGAGGAGGAGGCAGGGCCGTTATAGGGAGGAGGTGGATGTTTCAGAGGGGGTGCAAGGGTTTTGTGGGGGGGGGGACGAGGGAGAGAGTTTTGGATTCCTCGCCCCAGAGCTCCAATTAATACAGTTTTCCACGTGATCGTGGACCTCCCGCTCTCATATCCACCCAACCCCCTCCCCTGCCCCCTCTCCCAATGCTATTTGTTCCGCGCTCCCGGGAAAAAAATTCGGGCTTCAATTAGCGCGGACTTGGGGCATGCGGATGGATTTTAGTTAGGAGCGCCGGGGGAACGTGATAGAGAGGGGGGAAGGGAATCCTTTCGGAGGGCCGTTAGGGGATGGTGTAAGGGGGCGGGATAGAGCTAACGGGGTCGGAAGGGATGACTAGTCACCCGGCTCCCTCACCTCACGCGACACGCCCTGGGCTACCCTATTCAATATCGGGCCCTTTAAAATGGAAATTTTGGATAATAAACCTTTATCAAATCCTCGTAGATTGCCTTAGATATGAGTATTCACGGGTTTGTATTGCGTCGGACTATTCGGTTTCTGCGGCCTGGAGGATGCCTGGTGACGGTGGAGCATTTTCCTGATTCGTCATTCATCTACATCTACATCAATACCCTGCCAGCCACCAAAAAGGTGTGTGGCAGGGGGTGCAGCACCAGGAGGAAAGGGTAAGGGATGAGGGGGTTAGGGTTTTTCAAATGGATGGGGAAAGGTAAGGGGAACCTGCAAAAAAAAAAAAAAAAATATATATATATATATATATATATATATATATATATATATATATATATATATATATATAATCGTATAACCCTGCGCAGTCGCTACCTTGTAGGTTAATACTTATTATGTCGAGCCGGCTCCTGGGGGATTTCGATTACAAGAATTCTGGTCTTTTATTATCATTCGTTCACCATTGGACCTAAAAACCACATGTATATTACATTGTTTGTAAACTCATGACAGAAGATAACAGTTATTTATTTGAGCAGGCAGAAAAATTATTATCCTTTCATTTTGTTACGCATGATCGATTTTTGATGCCACGTACATTGGTGGCATATTATTAGCAGAAATATTTATATTACCCGAAACGTGTGGCTGCTTGGTTATGATTTTAATCGGACTCTTGTGGAAAGGGAGCGTGCATCGCCGACTAACCGATGGAATTAATCATTTCTTTCTGCTAATTATCATTTTTCCATTCACTTCAGGCAGGCGGGAAATGATTTTCTTAATTCAGTTCAAATTGACTCCCGTTTAAAACAGTCTCTGTTTTACCGGTACCGTAAGCGCTGTAAAAAGTGTACGGGTGACGAAGTTTCTAAAATAGTGACAAGATTATTCTCGGCACTTGATGAAGTTTTTCGTCAAACACGTTGAATTAGATCAATTTTAGCGATAATTTTCGAACCGAACCGCAATTCAATTATCGGGCGAAATATTTTTCACCGATGAATTTTCCCTTTCGGTGGGTGGACGGTCCATTTATGGTAGGGGGCGAGATTTAATTTTCCCTCATTGATTTTTTGACGAGCCTGTTGGAATCTTGCTACCGCGTTTCCCTCTCGTAACGACTCCACCGCTTCGTAACTCCGGTTGAGAGAGCCAAGAGGACGGGGGGTAGTGGAGGTCCGTTGGGAGGGACATGAGGATGGGGGATGGTCGGTCCTAATTGTGGGAGGATGATGTTCGCACTCACCCATCTCTTCCCCTCCAACCCCGCACTCCGACAACCCATGCAATCCAATATGATGCATTGTTTATATTGCTCCGTATTACTTTTTCAAATGTGCAGATTGGCCCAAAAGATTGGACGCTGGACGATTGGACTCCGCATTATCGGAATGACATTTTATCTCGCATCTGAGCGAGTTTTCCGGGTCAACATTGATTTCCTTTTCCTTTATTTCACTTCAATAATTATATTAATTCTACTTTTCTCTTCTCCTTCCCCCTCCTCTCTCCCTCATCCTGTGGTGTAGGGGATGTCGTGCGCCGCGAGAGGACGGCACACGTGCCAAACATAGCCGAACGCGTACACTCTCATGATCGCGACGACAAATGACGCGCGCCATGGCGATTTGATCGTGGATTCTTCCATCCCCATGTCACACCCCCGTCCCTGCTCTCGTTCTCCCCATTCGCCCCGCCTCCCCCCCTTCCGCCCTCTGGTTACCTCGCGGACTCGGCAGTAATCAGACTGCCGTGTTTGCCGACGGATTGCGTGGTCGGGTTGGGTAAACTCGCGACAGGGGACGCGAGACTTCCCGCACGTAAAATAAACCCTTGCCGCACGCCGCGGGCACCTCACGGAACGGACGGTGGGGATGCTGCCCCGCGTGACTATAGAGAAGTGGAAGGGGTTGTCATTTGTGACTGCATTATCAAGATATAAAATGAAGGAGGAACCCTCTCGTGTATCTCTCTCCCTCTCTCTGGCGTTTGTGTGCGCTCGGTTGGGAGCGTGTTGATGTCTGCGTCGCCTTTGCAAATGAGGTCCCACTCGTCACTGTCACCTTGCAATTCGAATATCATACGGATCAAAAAGCCCTTAGACCTTCCGTAACCTTGCCTTCGAACTCAAGTCATAAGTTTCGGCACGCACTTGAATAGCTTCAACGCGGACCCAAGGTGGATTTGTAGGAAAATATGAGGATTCGGTGCTTGCATATGTAATAACTACAATGATATTTTTGTTTTGGAAAAGCTTTAATTGGATAATCAATTCATTTAAATAAATTGAAGCGTTGTATGTCAACGTAGTTTTCAGAATTAATGCCTTAATTTTGAATCCTACTTGTGACGTGAATGTCTTTTCTTAGAATCGTATCGATCGAGTCTAGGAGACAGAGAAATCAGTACATTCTCGGACGTCGGAGAAGCTTAAAATCCAATCAGTACGTATTATCTATGATTCCTTTAATTTAATATTGAGTAGCTAATGAGTATATTTCCTTCTGAGAGCTGATTGACCCTATTGTGAGGCTTTTGGTTTTTCAGTGACCGATATGTTCTTTCATTTAATCAATTAAAACCCTCACAGAGTTATACTGACTATCATCGAGTTTCCACGTCAATTGGACAGCATTGGAAATGCAGAGATAGAAAGAGTGGATAAGAACGGCAGCGTAAGAACTGTTTTTGTCATAACCACTGACTAGAATTGGGCAAATTAAAGGCTTTTGGTGTGTTTGAGAAAGATTTAGTAAGAAAATGAGAATAAGACGTTAAAGAGGCACCAAGATGTAATTTCACTCCTGCGCCCTATTTGAGAATAAATGGATGGCATTAGTGTAGCGAAAAAAGGAGAATATTGATTGGTATTTAAGGTTGTACAAAAGAAGGGAAGTTATATTATCATCCAGAGCATATGGGAATTTTGGATTATTTTCAAGCTTCTCTTTTATGCCATATGCTTCATAAGTTATTAAAAATGGCTTCCGACGTTATAAAGCCCGGTAATAAAATTTAATGAAAGGTAAAAAGGTGATTTCGTTTTAATGGCATTTTAATCGTGGTTTCATTTCTAACTTTAAAGTAGTTAAAGATCAGACGTGCTAACTTATCACCTATGAATTTAAGCGGCAAAAAATGTAAATTCAAGAATGATTGGCGTTTGAATAACAGTGTTTAGGGTAGGAGTTATCGCCAAAACTCAAGAGAGGTTCGTGAACAAGTATTTTCTCCATGCGCGCTGGCTAAAAGCAGTGATTTCAACACGGTTATCTGAAACACTATGCGTGAGTCGTCGTGACTTCATTAATTTGGATACGAATTAGCCTTTCAGTTGGCGGATCGAGTGACTCACGAGATGTTCTCAAGTTCAGGCTACCCTTATCACGTTAATTAATGGCTGGATACGATGCCTTTGAATCGGCTTGCCGGCCATGCCATTACTTTTCCCGGAGGAAACGTTAGCGGAAGCGCGACGTTCTCGTGAAAACAACAAAAATCTCCCCCTCTCGAAATGACAGGTTTTCGGGGGCAATTTTCATCCGTCCGAACGAGGCGGTCGTGTCGAAAAGTAGAGAAGAGCTCACGTTTTGGTGCGGCAGGCCCCGTTCCGCTTGCCGCGCCACCTTCTCACGCACAGCGGCCGCTGCCGGTCGTTGGTCGGAAGCGGGGTGGCGTACTAAAAAGCCAAGCCATCCCCTGTAGCACCCCCTCCCCGCGATGAACCCCAAATGCGTACGGGGCGCGGCTCGTGGGGCCGAAGATGGAGTAGACTCGTCGTGCCATAAACCAGAGCGCCCCTCACCCATGAATGCAAATACATTATCCTCTCGCGGTCGCATCTTACTTCAGTGGTTCTTAACCCGTTCGTTTTGCATGTTAGGTGTGGGGCTGGGTGCGCAGGGAATGCTGTGAAGGCGTTGGAGCTTGAAGTTTCTCTCAACTTTAAGTTGTATCGAGAAATATTCCCTGCAAAAGGAGACCAGTTTTTTAATAGCGGATCACGCAACACCAAGGGAAATATTTTTCAAAACTGTAGATGTCTTAATTATGTCTTGACCGGTTTATTCTTATTTTCTTCGGGAAAGGGGGTATGTAGATCATTCTCAAGGTAGACAAGGAGGCAAAAACGATAGGAACCTTACGCTATTTGTTAGCCTTTATGGCGTGGAAGTAAGGTGCTTGTTAGGGCGCCATTCATCAAAGCAAAATTATTAAGATTAAAGAGCCTTTTTTATATTCTTGAATTGACCAATTTACTGGCATCGCTTCGCATTTGTTTGAGAAAATTCGGACATATCCATGCCATTTATTCTTTCAGTGTTTCTCATCTATTCACTGTTTGTGCGTACTCCACCGTTTGTTCAGTGTTTCATACGGTGTTCCCTAATCCTTTCTTTCCCATCCACCACTCCCTCTGCCAACGCCTGCCCGTTTTTTCCGACCATTTTACTTTCCCCACTCTGTATCCACTATCACATTTCAAAATCCTGGAGACTTGTTTTGTTTTTTTCTGTTTTCCAATGGTCCACGTTTTCGATCAATACAGTGACACGCTCCACGCGAGGGTTTTGATGCTATCATTCCTCATATTCAAGCTGTGTCTACCGGCGCAGAGGTTTTATCTCCAGCGTTTACTACCTCTTGAGCTGTCCCATTCCATGTCTTTGCTCTTTATTCATCCCACGTAATCGTTCTACCAAGGTAGGTGACGAAATGCATTTGTCCTAGTTTCTCTCTACCGAGAGGGACGATACGGCCGCCTCCGTTTTTTTCCCGGACGACAATTGCCTTTTATATTTTTCGGTGTTAACTTTGGCCTCGTGCGTGCTGTGTGCGAATAGTGAATATATATATATATGTATATATATATATATATATGTATATATATATATATATATATATATATATATATATACACACACACACACATTACACACACACGTATTTCAACACACTTTTAACAGTCCATACCCTGCGTGCCCCGTGCAAGTGGGGCAAAGCGCTTTGGCTGTACGCCCGCACGCGGCCCCGTGACTCCACGCACCGGTATAAACAGCGATTATCATCGCGGCGTCGCTTTACGGCTCCCGCAGAGGAGGATGATCGCGTATTTGCATTCACGCCGGAGCTCCCCCGCATTAAAGTGAGCGAGAGATACCGTCATTCGTCAGCGGCAGTGGCTCGGCGCGGCATGGGTTTCTCCGGGCAGGTAGGGAAGCCGTGGCGGAGGGGAGGCGTACATACGCATGCCTTGGCGGAGGATGAAGCCGGGGCCTTATTGCCGAGGTGGGCGGGTTATTACGACCACTTCGGTTAGCGCGGATGCGAGGGAGCGCGCGCGGCGAGGCAGAAGGCTTCCTCGGGCACACGCGATTCTCATTCCCGTCCTCACGTCCCCCCCGCCCTCTCTCTCGTCCCGTCGCTATCAACCACCCCTCATCTTTCCTCTCCCTTTCCCCCCTAGCCCCGTCTCCTTTCCAACCTCCCCCCGCGGAATCAACGACCCACCCATCCAACGACCCCCCCCCCCCCGACTTCGCTTCACTTTGTACCCCCACTCGCACTCCTAACACGCCCACGCGAAACGCCCCCTTCCCCTGACGTCTCCTCTCCTCCCCCGCTGCAAAGGGCTACGTGTCGATGAATGCGTTGCCAAGGGGGTGCATTCCACGCCCATGGAGTCTGAACGGCTCTCTCTCGTTCTCTTTCTCTCCTGCCTTTCTCCCCCTCCCTTTCTCCGCTTCCGTCTCCTCCCCCCTTATAATTTCTTTGAACTCGCATTATTTTTTCACGTAAATGGGTGCATGTAGATGTATCGCATGAATATTTGCATTTTCGGGAATACCCAGTACCGTTCATTTACATCGAAATGGTTCCCGGTCACCGCTCAGGAGTGTGGCGTTGGGTGGCACCAATCCAGGCATTCAGCATCAAAATTAATAGTTGATAAAATGCTAATTATAAAAATAATGTTTAAATAATGGAAATAATTGTCGGAACAGCTTACATGCCCTTCGCTATTCAGCCTTGAAATACTTCTGTAGTAGGAGAGACAAGGTTCCGTTAAGAAGAATGATAAAATAAGGGTTCGCAAAAATAATGGCCACTCGCTAGGCTACTTAGCATTTAAAAAAATGTTATTTTCGCGCTGTCGTCTGCAGTTGCTCTGATCTCTTATCGTTCGCGGGAAAAATGGCGTGTTAAATCTTTCGGTTTTACTCTTGATCCGTCTAATCTTATTTGCATGATCTCTCCAATCGTTGTACGACCGTATTCTATTTGGAAACATAAATCGTTTGCGTGCTCTCTCTGTTCTCATAAACGCCTAATCTCTCTCTGTAATAGGTATATGTATAAATAACTTTACCACCTACGGTTAACCGATCTTTTGCTACATTTCCCGACTTTTCACATCCATTTCTTGTAAGTAAGTTAACCTCTAGTTGGCTTATTTGGATTACTAGTTAGGGATGCATTTCTTAGGTTTTCTTTCTTGTGCTAAACGTTTCAATGTTAACTCCTATTGTTTTCTCTTTCATTATACATTTACTGCGTGCTTACCTTAAGTTCTGTAATGTGTCAACTCTATTGGGTGAGGATGAATTACTCTTATTCCCATCTGCTATTTTTTTCCATATGGTCAGTTAATAGTGTAGACTTGGTTCTCCGTCGCTCAAAGAATAGAGCAAATAAATTTATGTATTATCCATCTACTATCCTTCCAAGTTACTCTGCTCTGCTTTTGATAGGGTGGTATTATGATCCAAACTATCACTTTTGTGACGAAAAACTTATGAAGTTTGGTCCATTTTTAAAAACAAATTTTGCGTGTTTAACATGATGACATATTCGTCCGCGAAATTTGTCATCGTAAACATGAGAAGTCTTTTTGATGAGAGTGACCATATCATTAATTTTAAATCAAGAATAACAATAATTATTAATCATGTTCGACAATGTGTGGTTGAAAAAGTTTCATTTCCTCGTAATTTGCCCCGTATGCGTGAAATGCATCGCGGTGATTTTTTAAAACTTGTGCGATCTGGAGGCAATAGAAACATTAAACAATACAAATAAAACGATTCCCGACTAATCAATAGAAGTTGTCAATTACGTCCGCGTTCAATGAAACTTGAAGTATCGCTTGCCTGTTTTTCGTCCTATTTTCGCCGGCAACGTTTCATATACCTCCTTTTATTCAAATTTTCCCTCTATTCTTCCTTCACACCACTCATTACCTGTGTCGGCACCACCCTATGCCTCCGTCTTCCTAATCTAGTTCTAGTATGCTTTGCATCCTTTCTATTCTCTTCCGGACACAATTCAGGAGGGATTATCGATTCAGCCTGGATTTGGCTATAACTTTTGCTTCCTTATCACGAATTGTTTTAGAGAGTTGCGAGAGATTCCTCGCGTCTTTTTCTGCATGCATGGAAACGAAGGAAATGACTAGCAGTGAAAATTTCGGACGTCTAGTTGACCAAGAACAGTTTTCGCTTGAAAGCGCCCTTGGAGAGATCATCGGGGAGGATTTCATGACAGAAGCCTTGTATCGTTCCGACAATCAGTGTCAATTAACCCTGTTACCTACCATGTGCCTACTTGGCGTGTAATTGTAACATCTGTGCTCCGGGTTCTGCTGGATATTGTCTCTAGCAGACGCGGGCACGAGGAATTCGTCAACCGTCCAGTGCAAACGGTACGAGTCGGGCATCAGAAAGCCAAATCTCCCCTTTGAAGTTCTTCGGGAATAAGAAAAAAATTAATACCCCTACAATTCCTATCCCCTCCCACATCCCAATAGAAACGACAACGCCTCACACCCATCAATCACCCCATTTTCTTCTTTCCCCACCTTCTCATGCGCCTCCTGCCGCTATCTCCCGCTACCCTCTCCCTCTCACCCTGTCCCTTCCCCTTTCGAGAGTAATGAGAAAAGGACTGGCATGAGGGGGGGAACGGAAAAGGGTGGGGGGTGCTTGGAGGGAGAAGATTCAGCCTTAGAGGTCTCCAGGGTCCACACTCTACGTTCGCCCCTGGTCCCCCGACCCCTCGCCCTCCTGGAACGGGCGCAATTAGGTCGCGATTTATGAGTTCGGAGGATGATTGTGTGTCTGGCGCACCTCTATGCAGTGTCGGCTGTGGGTACGGGGGGGAGGGTGTGGCACACGTTCCGTGAGGTCCGGGTGTAGAGGGGTACTTTGGGAGCGGGAGGGAGAGAGAAGGGAGGGTCGATTCCGGTTTTACGGGGGAGGAGGGAAGAGATCAAATTGGGATGGAGAGGGTGTGAGAACAATATGAATCCGAAATTGCCGCCAGAGTGTTTGCGCCTCCATCCGCTCCCCCTTGCGCTCTTTTGCCATCTTATTTCTTCCTTTTCCTCCCCACCATTCCTCCTCTCTCTTCCCAGCGGACCTCCCCCTCCCACCACCTTCGAATCTACCCTCCATACTTCTCGTTTCTCGCCGCTGCATCTCATAAGAGCTTCTACTTTTTCGGTCCTTGTTTTATTTTCAACCAACCCTGATAGGTACCCAGTGAGGCCACCCCTTCTCGAATATATTCTCTAAAGCAATTATGCGCCTCATAGTTTTGTTTCGCTTTCGGAGAGAATAATCGTTATGAGAGATAACTGCAATATACGAGGGTCATCCGGAAGGTAGTACCCGTTCGTGCCGCATGAAGTGCTGACGACGCGAGTAGCCGCTGGACGAGGTCAGATAGCTTCAGTGGCTTGTCTGCCTTCTCTGAGCCAAGTTGCGTGACGCTAGCATTGCCTGTGTTGTTTCTGTGATTGTTTACAATGTTTAAAAAAATTGAGAACGCCGCCAGTTGTGAAGTGAGGGCAGTGATTAAATTCCTCAATGCAAGAAACGTTCGCCCATGTGATATTCATCGCCAATTAAAGGAGGTGTATGGAGACAATGTAATGGACGAGTCGTCTGTTCGGCGGTGGTGTCGCAACTTCAACATGGGGAGGGGGAACACACACGACGATGAGCGTTCGGGGAGACCGTCTGTCATTACAGACCAACTGGTGAGCTCAGTTGACGAATTCGTGAGGAACGATCGGCGCGTCACAATTGATGACATCTGTGAGCATTTTCCCAATGTTTCTCGAACAATTGTTCATGAAATTGTTAAACACCATCTGCATTATGCAAAAATTTGTGCAAGATGGGTCCCTCGCGTATCTCAATGAGCTGGCGGCGAAGGACTATGCAGCAGGAATACAGAAACTTGTCACACGTTATGACAAATGCCTTAATTTGCTTGGAGATTATGTTGAGAAGTAGTTTAAAGTATCCTCTTTCAAATAAAATTTTTTATGTTTGTTAATATTTACTTTTGTGTCTTTATTTCACGAACGGGTACTACTTTCCGGATGACCCTCGTAGATGACGGAGTGTGTTGGAAAAGGGGAACGACAATCGAAATTGCTTCGCCATTTCTTCGGTAAATACGTAGCCACGTTCTGCCGACGTTTGTGTGTGTGTCTTTTCCCATAATTATTCCCTCCTTGCGAAAACATTACTCTTCCAGTATAGAAATTTATTGTGTGAAAAAGGAAAATCCAAGCTGTAGAACCAACTCCCAAATTAAATATTTTAATTTTGGAGTTATATGTTTAAGCATGAGATGTGATTTTCCTCGGATTGTTAAAAAAAGAAGGCTACAATGAATGCGAAGCACATGCATAATACGCAGGATTGCGCGAACTCAATTTATCCTCCTTGTCTCCCCGTAAAATTCGACCTCTTTATCCTTCCTTGTCAAGGGTTAAAATATTAGAATGGTTCTTATAATTTCAATTTTGCCCAATTTAATTAAGCCATTTTTTCTGTCCTTTTCTCAATGATCTCCTCTCTTTCCCTCCCACCGCCCTTTTCTCGTTTTCTCTTAACTTTACCCTCCCCATTTCCCACCTTATCCTTCATTCCCACCGCATTCATAACTCTCCGAAACACTCCTTTTTTATATTTTCCGTTGTCATAATACATTCCAATGAGCTCCTTCACTGTTCATTTTAGCGCTGCAATTCTCTCGTATGAAACGGTGTACGTTTTTCTGCTGCCAAATTACCTTCTTTGAATTATTATTTTGAGAAAAAATATACTTTTATTACCCCCCTTCTCGACTTTCCGATCTGGCGTGATATAATTAGCGCTGATTAACGCTCTACTCCCGCTAGTTTCTCTTTTTCAGGGATCTCCTCCCGAGCATAATAAAGTATTCATCTCTTCTCATCCATTGCTCCGTGCATCTCACCGCTCTTTGCTCTTTCCCTGTTCTCTTCCTCTCCCCCCCCCCCCGGCCACGCCTGAGCCACCCGTTCCCTTCTCTTCCCGGACTCGAAGCTCTACCTCACTCTCGGTGGGGACTCGCCAACTCCACGCCGTTTTACGATCCCTACCCTCCTCCCATCTCCTCCGCCCGTCCCCCAAAAACCTCGACATGCAACTCCCGTCGACAAGCGCCCGACGCCATTGCCAGACGATCCCATGGGATTCGATCCCGAGCGCTCCCTCATTGTGGTCCTCTTCAAAATATTCTCTACCTCCCCCCCATTCCTTCCTCGGCTCCTTTTTCTATTTTCTCTCTCTCCTTTATCTCCCGGGTGTGTGCTGTATTTGGCGTCGTCCTTGCAATGGTTTGAGGAGCCTACGTCGTCGATTGTGCTTGCGTAGTGTGCTGGGATGATGCGTCTTGGTAACAAGGTGTCAATACCTATGTCGTTATGCACAGTGACACGCCCCCGTTCCTCTTTTATCTAAAAATATTCTTCGGTATAATGCTGCTACGCCATGTCGTTGCATCTAGGGTTTCGTGTCGACTTAGCGAGATTATCGCCATCTCAGCGAGACTGATCGACATCAAGCACGTTTGGAAAATTGTGACCGATGTTGTGTCTTATGGGTACCAATAGAGAGTCTTTATCACGACCCAAAGAAAGGGAATCCTTGTGACTATACATCGTCGTCTTATATGGTTCAATTCAACCGGTCGGTGTGGGAAATATAGATGTCCTAGGAATATCGTGAAAATGCTTTATGAACGGCAATGTGGCTGATATTGAACTCAAGTTTTTTCACCGAACCTTGGCACCGCTAAAACATTCTGAATATCTCATTATTGTAAAATAAAACGGATTCACTCCAAACATTTTGCTTACGCTCATGTGTTATTCATTTTTCGGCTATGACGTGATCCATGCTCATATTCATCCCCAAAAATAAAAATGAGGTAGAGAGGGTGATTGTAATATCTTGGAATCAAAAATAAATTATATTTTGACTCATGTCGTGGATGATTAATTGCATAGAAAATTTTCTACCTGTGTCGCCTTTCTTTCTCATAATGTGGGAAGCAGCCGATAATATTTTCTTCGCCACTTTTTTGAAGTGACCATGAATGTTTCACTTGGCACAGAAGTACGTTCGTATTTACGATAGCCACTAGTTCAGGCGCATTTGCCTCGTGAATTTTTTTTTTCGGTTTCATCTGCGAGTTTCCTCGCTTCTCGCGATCAAAATGTTCAGGGAGACACCAGTTGAGTTTCATGGAATTCGCGGCCATAACGCACGCCTTGTATATATACCTATGAGCGCCCGCGAAAATAAAGAGGCTTATTTTACGAGGGCTACGCTGTTACTGAATTGTATGCCAATGATACCAGTCGACCTACCCGATTAACGTTCGACCGTATCCGAATAGTGCGTTTTCTTCGATGATCTGTATCATGCCCAAGGTAAATGGAGAGTTCTCTCTCCTCTGCTACTCTCCTCTTTTTGCTCCGTCCCCGAAAAACTCTGCATACCGGGCACGATTATCAATTTAGTGCGGCGGGCGTAAAATTTACGAGAGAGAGAGGGAGATAGAGAGACCAAGCGTGGGACCTTAAAAAATCTTTTTCCCCTCTCCATCCCTTTTATTTTTACTTTTCCTCGTTTTTTCATCCCATTGAAGTTCAAATGTCGCCGTGCTTCAGGCAGGGGAACAGAACGCCCGTATCCTACCGCCGTGCTTCACCGTACTTGTCCTAACGGGCCCCATTCGCGCTTATCTTCTGGATTCTTTTATGCGGAATGATGAAAGTGCACACTACTAAACCTTTATATCTCTCCTCGAGGCGTTCGCTTTGGACGTAAAAATAAGTTCCCGCGGGGAATGCCCGGGACAGGTTAGTTCTCGTCTCGTATTTTTCCTCCGCCCCAACCCACGCTCCACCCACGCTCTGACATTCTTTTTTTTCGAAAAAAATAGAATTAAGAAGGCGCACCTCCTCCCGTATCTCTCTCTCTACCGAGTTTAAAATTAAAGGAATCGGCAAAAGCAACAAGAAAGGGGACGGCGTTTTTCAAAACCGTAATTGCGCCATTTTTTTATAATGTCAGTCCCCACAACGATGGCAGATATTTTGGCCGCAGCAATGGCCGAAATTTTTGGTGGGGAGGCATTTTCGATGGGTAGGTCTTGATATTTTTTTTATTCCTGGCCCCCTCACCGCTCTCCCCACCTTCCCCCCCCGACCAACCCCCACCCTCCCCCTCACTCATCCCCACACACGGGGGTAACCCCGCCATTCCGGTAGTTGCCCTTCCGGTCTCTTCCTCCTCCTTCCATTCCCAGCCAACACTCCTTCACTTCCGCCCGCCCCCCACCTCTTCCCCTTTTCCACTCCTCCCCAATTGTGATGACTTCAGCAGTGCCACGTCCTCTCCTCCCTCCATCCCCCAAACTCTCCTCGCCGGCTCCCTCGGCTCTGCCCATTCCGGAATTCCCAAAAAAAAATATTAACCTTCGGCATATTTCGGGGGCTTATGAACGCCTGGACACGGGGCGTGTATGTTTGTGTGTGGTCGGTGGGGGTGGATTAGTGGTAGTGTGGGAAGGGGTGGTGGAGTCATTCTTCCCCCCACTCCTCTTTAGTGTCGCTAGAGGATGGTTACGTGCGCGCCGGTATTCGCCGTTACCTGTCCGAGTCGGCCGTACTATCTTCATCCCAAGTGCGTCTATTACGGCCCTCGTTCTCTTCCCACCCATCTCCCCGCCATTCCTCGATCCCTTTCCCGGCCGAAAATTCAGTCGCCATCGTTTCAAATTTTTTCGCGCTCCCGGGAAACAAAAAAATGTCCGACGTCGCCCTGTGAAGTTTGGTGAACTTCACTCCCTCCCCCCCCCCTCCTCTCTCCCTCGGCAGCCCCCTCCCTCTCTCTCCCCCTCTCTCCGACTTCTCGCTTGTAATGACCTCGTGTTACGGAGGTTTTTTCCCCAGTTTTACAGCGGGACTGCCCCTGCGTCTCTGTCTCCCTCCTACCACTCCTCCACTTCCCTACTCCACCTCCTCACGACCGCCGCAGGAATGAACGGCGCGCCTAAAACAGCGAGGGGCATTTAAGTCGGATCGGTGGAGAGTGAGAGAGAGATTGTGTTTGTGTGGGTGGGTGGGTGGGGAGAGGGAGGCGAAATAGAGGTTTGGGCTATTATTTTTGAAAGTTTTCGGTCGTGTGGAAGACAATGGTCGCGGGCGCGATGCTTTTTCCCCGTGATGAATGCTCTTTCGAATGTTTCGAATGGCGGGAGGCCGTTAAAATTTAAATACTTGTGGTAGCATTAACCCCTTCAAATTTCAAGATAGTTCGGGAGGATAATTTAAATGAGGGGGACAGGATTGGTGCAATTTCGTTGGACATGCCACCATAAAAATTCATGCCGGGTTTCACAAACATATTTATGCTTCGACAAAATCTTTCCTGGCGGCTTTTTCGCGCGTAGGAAAACTGCCCCTCCTGCGAAACTGGTGTTACAATTATCCCGGAGGAAAAGTAATGCAGTATGTAAACACTAAGCATATTAAAAAACTAAGCTTCTTCTTAATGAATATACTGTATTTGCAATGATGACCTAAGGGTATACAGGTACAGCAGTGTGTATTTGCATACTATTGGTGAATACAAAATGGAGTAAATACGAGCGGGTTATACGGAAATTCAAATAATTTTTGATCGCAAATATCGTTAATTTTTTACGGCAAAAAGTACGGCTCGTTGGTATCATTGTATAAAATCATGTTCATTTAAGGTATCACGTTGTCATTGTGTCCTTAATATCTTCTTTGTCTTAAATTTAACTGTTTCAGGTTTAAATAGGTGAATTCCTTCATGATGAGGGTAGAGGAAAAAAATTTTGCTATTCCACATTTAAAGGTTAAATATATTTCACGACCATGGTTTTTGTCTTATTTCTTTGCCTTGTGATAATACTTAATTCCTATATACCCATAATACTTCGAGTTCTATTATATAATGCCGATTAGCTCTGCCGTGCCCAATTGCGATTAGCTCTGTCTTACTTGCCTTTCCCAGACTTTCGTCAGGGTAAAAAACTGATCCATTTCGTCAAATAAGCTCAATCTGGCTTTCCCCTTGTCATCAGGCGACAAACAGGAAAATTGCACGCGAAAGAATGTCGCATGCCGAATGCCGATTCTTTAACCAGAGGGACGTAGGGGTAGTGGTGGGGTGGGGGGTGGGGAGACGGGTGTGAATTTAGACCCAGCCGTTAAAAAAATATACTCATTTTTTTCCTCCGCCTCTCCTAATGGCTCTTGATGAAGATGACGCTCGAAGAGTGGCTGTGTAAGGGGAGATTCCCTTTTGCACGCGCTCCACCCGAGAAGATGATAACAAAGCGCACTTCTCGACGTCGAGGAGACAAAAGGAAAGTGCGGGAATTAAGAGGAATGCAAAGGGAAGGGGGTGGTGGGGGAGAGGTTGGGTCCGGGCCCTTCCAAATAGTTTTTCCTTTAGTTTTTTTTTCGGGTGTTTCCTCTTGGAGCCAAAGCGGCGGGATATAGGTTTACTTTCAGGAATTCCCTGTTCTCACGGACGTGGACATTAAGGGGGAGTTAGTTTCGTGTTCTCCCATGCCGCTCCCCCCATATTCCTCCTTCACCATCTCAGCCCCGGACTATCCGTGGATGTACGCCGCCGCGGTAAAGAAATTAATACGAGGAATAAACGCTTTTCAATAATGATTATAATAATGGTGTTGATTATTGTTTTGAAGCAGGGCCACACAACGACAAAATTGCAATTTACAATATATATGACATGATCGTCGCAGAAAAACAAATTTATTACGAAAAATATGTATAATAAATTTCGCATAACATTTTCTTTGATGATTTGGCGAGGAAATTATTAATTTATCAATTTTCCTCGTGAAGCGATCGATATAAATAACCAATTAAGGCAGCTTAATATGTATAGGAAATAAGCAAAACACGAATGCCAGATACATTACGAGGTCTTGGGTCTCGGAAGGAAAACAAATGCCGAGCCACTGTTGAATACATGAAGCTAATGCCAACACTATTATCGCAAACTCTGAAATTTTTGCATTGTAATGCCATCTCCCGCTGTTTCTTGAAACATTAGGTTTTGTTGATTTAAAGATCTGAGCATGAGTTATCTAATTACAATGATTAGGTACTCGCAGCCTTTCACATATATCTTGGAAACGAAATTGTATCTTTGGGAGGTCCCTTTGCTGCAGGTGCATTGAATACAATAGTTTCTTTTTTTGCTATTAGGTATTGTTAATTCTCTAAAATATTTTTAACCATTAACTTAGTAGGATTTTTCAATGCATCTAATGTGAAATTTCAGATTAATTACATAAGATCAATCGGAACTACCAGTAGATATGGTACTAGGTATTTATTTATCGCTAGTGGTAAATTCAATGATTTTTGGGTTGCTTCAACGACAGCTTTTCCTTCTCTCCTCCCCAGAATTCTTTCCACCCTGGGAAAGAACTCCTCCCATCGCAAGGGCCAGAAAAAATTTAAATTGTTCCCATCTCTCTGCTCGTTTAAGGAAACCCATTTGGCAACGCTCGAAACTTGCCCATGTCCGACCATCACTGGTTGTTGCTAAATAGGTTTTTTCGGTCTTGATTTTTTTACAGGTGTCGTTCGAATGTCTTTTTACCATCCAAGACCATTATCTTCGACCCAAGTGCTTCTAGTTATTTTTTAAAATACACATGGGGGAGATAGTGTGGTTGATGATTCCAATGGTCCTGCGTCGAGTGTTTTTGTTCTTCGACCGCAAGAGCTCGTGGTCTGCTCATCGAATGCACCCTCATAATGCCGACAGCTAGTTTTACTAGCCTGCCTTGGTAGGAAGCTTGCACTGAGTGTATCTCAAGCGTTTTAAAGCGTTGTAAGAAGTTATTATAAAATATACTTACAACTGAAAGTATATTTGGGAAACTATGTTCACGCACGTTGAAAACCTGCTTTGAAAGACCAAGCGGTATTTTTCTTTCGCGCTCCCAGCCTGATATATTTTCCTACGTCACCGATAATTAAAGATGAGTATGAAGATGGGAAGGAAGGAAAGTAGCATTATACGAGTATAGACTTTGCGGTCCATAGAAAACTGTGGGATTTTTTTGTGGAGCGCAATGTCTATACTTTGTTACATTCAAATCATAATACGAGTAAATGGGATTCATCAAAAGTCTCGACCTCAACTATTCGTGCTCCTCAAAAGAAAGGCATGTTGACCAACATAACAGCCGAAAATGCAAACTTGAAAGGTTTGTTCAAGATGGGATATAATATAAGCAGCGCTTTAGGATATTTCACCAATATTTCATTTCATCTGAAATATGCCTTAAATGGAATTTTACGGAGAACTAATAACTGTTAGGTTTTGCTTCCCTGAGGAATCAAGCAATCAGCAAAAGGATAGGCTGAGGGCACCTGGAGTAAGCCTTCCGACGAATTCTGGTACTGACAAGAATAACCAGATCCGTCGCTGTGGGTATCACAAAATGTAAACGCTGACGCGTCGCAGTCCTCGGGAAGTAGTGTTTGAATTAGTTAGGAGTTCATATCTGGTTCTTGGAATACGATGAGTTAGAAAAGTGTGAAGAATGCCTTCTCAGAAGGAAGACGGCAGCAATGCCTCTAGAATTCGCATGAGATAAGGCGCGCCTTCCGACGGTAATAGATGTGCCCTGATAGTCTTAGTCTTCAGCTCCATAATGAGAAGCTACTCGAATGATCCTAGTGTTCGACATCATGAATAGAAGTGGGATTGCCGTTATTAACCGATGATTGCGCTTTTTGCAGTTCTATTCTTCAATACCTTTCTCATCTAGACGCTCTCTATCTTCGTAGATCTCTGGGTCCACATTTCTCATCACCCGGTTCTTCATATATCAACCGTAGACCAAAGGTCTGCTCATCCAGACACACTCCTGTGTGCTACTTACTTAAGGAAACAACACTATAGAAAAGGTTCGATAAGATTACATTTTCTTCATCGAAGTGTCTGGTGCATACATCTTCGCCTGTCAGAATTAGGTTTCCTTCGTTGGTGATTCGCTCTGTTCCTTTAACATAAACCATTCTTCTGCACAAACACCATATTTCACATTCCTTAGCTCCCGTTTGTTTTGTTTTAGGGTCCCTTGCAATTACAAAAACGTAGCCTCAGCTAATGCAAACGAAAGCGTAGACTGCTTCTAGTTGAGCAAATTGAGTGAACGCAATCTTTCCCCTAATATATATCAAAGAGGCTTTCACAAGGATGACGGACGTTGAGTAAAGATGTTGAGAAAAGGCTCGTCAAAATTTTGATATGGAGCGTAGTTATGTACGGCGTGGAAATGTGGTCATTGAAGCTGGATGATAGAAGTAGATTGGAGGCTTTTGAATAGTGGGCGTGGAGAAGGTGAAATGGGCGGAAATGATAACAAATAAGAAAGGGCTAGGTACGACGGGCGAGGAGAGGGGAGAAATGTTGGGAGAAATCATAATGAAGCAGGAAAAATGGATGAAAAGCATATTGATAGGCAGTGGGATGTTGAAGACTTTAATAGAGGGGAAAACGTTAGGCAAACGAGGAAAGGGCAGGAATAGGATAGGGATTTATTTATTTACACAATTACGTTACAATTAGGCGATTTGCCTGGTGGCAACGGTCAAGTTTGGTCACAGTTATCTCTTACAATGAAAATTAAATACGGACACGTATAAAAACAGATAAGAAACAAAATGTGATGGATGCTGGACGGGATGAAGGGAGGAAGGAAGTGAACAGAGATGGAGAGGGACTTGTAGAGTTGGATGTTGGGTTATGGTTTTATGAGAAACCAGACGTTCATTTGGTAGTTTGGTATTTTTAATGTTAATTCCAAATTAACGCAATAAATGCAGGTTAAGAACTGATTTATATTTTATATTATGTCATTCTGATCATAATGGTGCCCCGTTTTTTTTTAATGAGAAAAGTTGCTCCTGATAGGCTTCTCCAGAATGTTTTTGGCTTCATCGCTGGAAATTTGACAATTAAATAATTATCAGGAAAATGGTTTACGGAGGAAGGTTTAATTAAATATTAACTCGATAACTTTCTAAAAATATTTAACTTGAAAAAAAGTTTACGTTTGATCAGGAAATGCTTCACCTTACCACTGCGGGATTGCATTTCCATAGGGCGGTCTGTGCACGCAAAATATACTATCTGTACATACAAAATATACTATATTTTACTGGGAAATTCTTATTCGTTTTAGATACTGTACTATGGTTATCAGCCTCGATGGCGGCATGCTTAAGTCTGAAACTCAGGAGGTCGCAGGTTTAATTCCTGCCTAGATGGGTTCTCCGCTTAGGACTTAACTGTTTGTGATTGTCTGCATTAATATTGCGTGTTTATAAGCCGATGTAACCGTCAAAACTTGGCTGTTTTCGCATAACTGCCAAATTTAATGAAAATGTGTCTCATTTGGGGTAGAAATAATCGTCATGGAGGAATGACGAGAATAATATTTGCGTCACAGTGGCTGCATTGGCGACACGTGCCCCACGAATTTCTTCCCACCCCTCATCGCTCCAATCGGGTGAAACGCAGCCGTATCGACGCTCTCAGAATCCTCTTTTTATTTTCAGCCGTCCGGC
This sequence comes from Hetaerina americana, assembly GCF_022747635.1. Lineage (NCBI taxonomy): Eukaryota > Metazoa > Arthropoda > Insecta > Odonata > Calopterygidae > Hetaerina > Hetaerina americana. The sequence continues at coordinate 53,886,464 of NW_027287427.1, read as the reverse complement.
TGGTGTTAAAATTTCAAGTGGCGTAACGGAATCCTCTCTTCGACCCGTCCGAGCAGGTCGACGGAATCCCGCGGAATATTTCTCTTCCTCCCGCACCCACCCTCTGCCCTCGCCCTCTTCTAACCCCTGCCCTCCCATTTCCCCCTTCCCTCTCTCCACGCCCGGGTAGTGCAGGCGGCTAATCGTCTCTTCCGGTCCACAGATTGACGACAAAGCTCCCTGCCATCTTGTCTCACCGGAAACACTTTCGTGGCTGTCGGAGTGCAGATGGTGACAGCGGCGATGATGGCGGGATGTAGACCCTCCCCCCAAGGTCCTAATCCCACCCCACAGCGACCCCGCCCTCGCCTCCTCTCCCCCCAGTCCTCCCCCTTGCGTGCCGCGATAATCGTTATCCTTTGGAAACACTGCTTCACGGACGTGTCCGGGAGGGCACCCGTATCTTCTCGCATAGCGCAGCATTCATTTTCCTCCTCGCCCTTGCTGTCACTCCGAACTTTTCCACCCCCCCCTCACTCTATTTTTCCCCTTTTACCCCTTTTTATCTCCTTCCTCCCCGGGGAAGTCATCATTCATAAGCTCGCGCTGTGGAATCTGCGGGGTAATTTTATGCTGTGGACGGCAGTTCAGAAGCCCTCGCAAAGTCCCATTTCGGATGCAGCCACGGTCGTTCATAGTGCTATTGATCTTATTTTTGTTTCATATATGTAGAACAGAATAGGTGTTTTTGGACCGCATAAATGTTGAGGTAAGCGGTAAAATTTACTGGAGAAGTATATAATACCAGGCACACAACAGCAAGTCCAAGCGATGCATAGTGTATGATACAGGAACAGTTCAACACGCACCTTTAGTGGGAGGAATGAATTCTTAGCAAAGAGCAGAAACCATTTGATATCTGTCGAATGTTTAACCCCGTGGCGTAAAAACTCGGCACGCGAGCCTCATCCGGCTCTACAAGTCCTGGTACCGGCACACGAATAGGTGTCCAAGAATCATAGAAGCGCGATTATGTTCTTCTAGAGGCCCAGTTTTTTTAAAGGTAGTCTACGTTAATGGGATATTTTGGATGGACACAGGTTACCGCTGCATTTGTAAACCTCGAGTAACAATACAAAACCTGGCAACATGTTCTACATCCTCCGATTCCATATCCTTTCCGCCTCTCTTCTTTCGTTCCAGCATATCTATTATTCCCCTTCCCCTTGCTCTGCTGTTTAACCTTCTCCCCTAAATCAGTCTTCTGCATTCCATCACCAATCAAAACGTTGAGAATCCACTTTTCTTGCCTCCTTGCACTCCTATTAAAGAATACTCTATCTCCTCCCCAAATCTGCCTTGCAATTCTTCTTTTATCATTATGGTCAATAAGAGCTTTCAAACATTTCAGATTTATTACTTAATTATAAAAAATGTGAATTATATGAAAATTTAGTTATTTATAGTTTACTGTTTGCAATATTTCACATTCACCAGTCCTGACGGATATTTTGAAGCCTTGATCCAGGCACCGGTATTCTGAAAGTACGATATACGAAGCACTAAATATTTGGGCACCGAAGTTATAGCGGGTCCACATCGAATTCATTCGCCTACTCGTATGAGCAGACGGACAATAATGGCTTTGGGATAAAGGCGACTAAAACAGTGAAGAGAAGTAGCTTATTTTGGAAACGGACTTCGCCAATCGATCGCGTGCTTTAATTTAAAAAATCACTCAGCGGTGTATTGCATTCGACGCCCACGCCTGCCATGATTGTGTGGGAATTACCGGTCAGTTTAATCTGGCGAGCGAAGCGCCCGCATGCTAACCCAAACTCGGATTCGAGTACTGCGTCGGATCAGGATACTGTGTGACTCTAGAGCCCATGGCAAACCAAATGTAATCTTATCGCCATAATGACTACTCGAAGCCTTGGACAGTAAAAAAATAAGCTGTTAAGCTCTCAGTAACCGAATCGAGGCCTCTAATGAGGAAGCTGACTGAATTGACATCTAATCCGTTAAGTATCATCTTTCCAGGGGGAAAAACTTCGATTTTGGTAGGAAGTTTGTATTTTTTTAATGAAAAGAAAGTATTCGAAAATCACTACTGACAAATAGAATTCCAGGAGTGTACTCGGACCTATATAAAGTGCCCATCTAAGGAGCTAAAAAGCTCACAGACAAAAGGTACTTTGGGGAATTTCATATATTATACCATGCTTGCTACATTTATAGTTATTTTCTAATCTTCCCTTACCTCTTGTCACCTTTTAAGGCAAGTAACCAACCCACTCTCAGTTTATTATTACGTAACTGTCCCCTTACTCCTGCAAATCTTTTTATAAGTTCACTAAAATATTGCTAACCGTATTGACAGCTTCTTCACGCACGAAAGTATGGTAAATTTTTGTGTGCGTTCGTCGTTGAGTGATTAAAACTCTCGTGGTTTATTTTAGGAAAAGAAGAAAACTAATTTGTCCTGAGAACATTTCCATCGGCAGAAAATTCACGTTGGTTTCAATGGACAATGATGAGGAGTCAAAAGAAAAACATTTTTCATTCTTTTGTGTGCGGTGTGTATTGTATGTGTAAAATTCTGGCGTTTACCGTGCATCAGCACACTTCCTGTAACTCCGCCACACCCTTGTCACGCCCGGACACATTTTCCGTATCCTCTGCCCCCGCTGCGGTAGAGCGATGTAAAATGCGGACAGCCTCATTCGGGAATTAAGCCCGGTAATTTCGTATTATTTGCGAACTCGGTGGTTATTATTTCCGTCTCTCTCTCCCGTTTCAAACGGTCAGCGTAGCAATAGCTCTGTCGTGGAAACGAGTGAGTCGAGTATTTTTGCGCGTATCTGAAATACTCTCCCTAGGAGTCCCCCCTGAACACGATTTACCGTAAGCGTGTTTGTCACACTAAGGAGGGTCCCTTGCGCTTCCTTCCCGATTCATTCCTCTTTCGGTGCTTGGCATGAAGAAAAACCTCGGTTTACCGCAAGACCTGAAGAGAATTATAGTGCCAACATTGTGGAAGAGTATTTGGCCTGGGCCGCGAAAATGGCCCTCCGAGCGGTCTGAAAAGCCGGCGAAATTTTTAACGTCAGTTATTACTAGTGAGCTAACAAAAGAATTGCTGGCCTCGTGCAAGGAGTTGGTAGTTCCAGAATGGCCGCCTCGCGGAACGGAAATATCTGTGGGGCTTGTAGCATTTCAGAGAAAAAAGACCGGGCCGTTCTGGAACGAAGTTTTTGAGAGGAGAGAGAGAGAGAAAAAAAGAATCGCGTCATCTTTCAATTGTACAAATTGCTCATCGCTATCCTAGTGTGTGTAATCCTCAATGAGTTGGCAGGGTCCGTTTCCTGGAGCGATTCCCCAAAATAGACGGGACAGGAGAGAGAGAGATCGCGGTCCATCACCCGTTTTGAGAGTATGCTTTGCTTATGTCCTGCCGTTTATACCGTGGACATCGATCGTTTTCGGCTTTTGTCAGACACTAAAGGGACTTGTCTTTCCATTTTTTTGTACCATTTCACTTTGGCCGTGAGATAATACGTGTGTAGTTACCGGCGGCCCTTAAACCCGGCGCGGTCAAAGTGGCCGTGTTGAGAGGAGCGGTTTAAAAAACAGTAGCGAGTGGTTTTGGGAGACATATTTGAATTCCAACTCCCCTTTATCCTTTTTCCGACTCCCGCGTACCCTTTCCTTTTCCTCCCTACTCTTCCCGCCATCATCCTCCCCCCCCCTCCACTTGGACCGCTCCTGGCGAAATCTAAAAACTTTTTTCGTAGCGACCGGTAGAAGCAGAAGTTCCTTACACGTAGACAATGATAAAAGGGCTTCGGCTGTGTCTTTTTCATTATTTCTTTTTCTTTATTTTCGTCCAAGGTGGGCTCCCTTTTAATTTTTCGTTTTCCCAAGTGGACCGTCGTGAAAGCTCCGAGGGGAAGGGAAGGTTTTTTTTAGTTGAGTTTTCCACTTTGAAATGTTCCATTTCACAAGAGTCCATCTTTGTAATTGAAAATCGGGACAATCCAGTTTAATTAATTAAACCTCTCATAATCACCGAAGAGACTTTCTATTCCTTCTCCTGGTATCTACCACGTGTTTCGCCATTTTAAATTGTCCATTCATTTGTCCGTCATATTCCAATCGTTGTCGTATTTCCGTAGCCACTGATTTATTTTTTTTTCATTCGTCAGCGAGAACTCACTCATTCTTCCATGAGCCATAAAAGTGAAAATTATGTAAATTATTTCCTGTTCTTTGACTTCATTCAGAGGATATTTTTTTTTAGCTTCTCTTGCCATTTATGCATTAAAACGAGTGTTGCCAAATTAGTGCCATAGTGCCATCATTAATTTACGGAAAAATCAAATGCCCGATGTATTGATAATTCTCTCTAGTTCTTTTGTGATTGTCTCTCAATTTTTCTCAAATTAACAGGATTTTTCGTCCACTCATTTCGAAATAGAAATATTCTTTTCTACTTATTAATATTAATTTTTCTTGTGGTGTTCCAAAATATGCTAGCGGTGCTGGCGTTCGAACGTTTCCTACCATTTTGTAAGTTAACTTAATTTGTTTACGAGTAAGTTTTTATAGATACGGTTATGAAATAATTTCAATTTGCATCTCCCCGACTATACGGAAATGGTTATTGAAAACAAAATGTTATTTCCCCGTAGATAGCAAATCGTTTCACGAATGAATTCCTATGGATAACCATGTCTTATTTATGGTTTAATGGAGGCGACATTGCCATATATTTTATAATTAAATTTTTAATCTTTCATTTTCTTTAATAGAGTTTCTTATCAGAGTAAAGTATTTGTAGTTGGGATTAATTCGAGAACGTTTTCGCTGCATACTGCCTTTCACAGGCATCATTTGGCCTTTACGTACAAGAATGAATAAAAATAAAAAATATCGCTGCGAGAATTAAATAAATTCAATGTAAGTCAAGATATGGATAGTTTCAAGAGTGACCTGTAATCTTGAAATATTCAATTCAAACAATATTAATTTGATGCATGCTAGAATCGTTCCACTTCTAAAAGTTTATTCGTGAGATATATTCATGGAGAAAGATATTTTAGAATGATTCACTCCAAGACTCATGACCTTAAATGGTTGCGTAAAAATTTCCCTTTTTATTTCACTCCTCCGGGTATTCTTTTTTTGTTTGACCCCTCCCCTCTCCCCCCCCCCCCCGCAGTATCCCACGTATTGCTCTTTCTTCATCCCAAACATCCGCTTCTCATCCCTTAACTCTAAAAAAAAAATGTTTACGCACTCATAGCCTTGTTTACCACTTTTATCCGGATCCTGTTCTTTTGGCAGCCCCGTCTGCTTCGGCTCATATTGGTACCGCATCCCCATCTCCACCATAACCCTCATGTCTTTCTCTCTCCCAAATGAACGCTTTCGTGTCCCCCCTCCCCAATATTTAGGCATTTTCTATCAATCTTTTCTCTCTTATTCGTGGAGGGGGAGAAATTTGGAGTACGCCACGTGCATTGCTCACGCCCCAGTATGACTACGGTCGGTACCAGGTCTCGCGTCACCGAGCGGAGCCGCGCCGCGACCTTAGCCCGACCTTAAAATCCCATCCTGAACCCCCTCGTATTCCCCAAGGTTCCGCTCTGGGGTCATCCCCCCCATTCTCCCCATCCACCCCGCCCGCCCACCCACCCTCGCGTCCTGAAGAGATCCTCCCTCATGATCCACCCCCGAACCCCTCCCCTCCCGGCGTTCTCGATTTTCATCCTCCTACCTCCTCTCAAACCTCCCCCACCAACCCCGTTCCCGTCGTCCTCATCCGACGTCATATCCCTGTCCCGTCTGCACCCAAAAGCCAAAACCTCCCTCTCCGCGCCGCCCCACCCCCTCCCACGAAGTCCCACGGGAGGGGGTGGTTGGGGAACTGGGGGGGAGAGGTGGTTGGTTAGGGCCCTCCCCTTGAAAATTGGCCTCATTATCCTGGTTTCCTTTTCCCTTGCCTCCGTCCTTTGTGCAGCATCCCCTTCATCTCCATCCCCGACACGGCGCAGGTTCCACACCCTCCACTGCTCCCCGCTACCCCACCTCCGCCCACGACCTCTCCTCTCTCTCTCTCTTTCTCCTCCCTCCCAATCTCATTCCCTTCCCCCCTCCTCGTTTCAGTCCACCCAACCCCCCAACACGCCCACCGACGACCTGTAAACGGAAACTGGAAACGAGAGCCGACGAGCACGTGACCACGCCGCCGGGATTTTTACATCTCTCCCATCCTCTCTCTCTCTCACCCTTACCTTCTCTTCCAAATCCTCCGGCGTCCTCCCCGTCCTCCGCAAACGGGCACCCACTCGTGGGTCGTCCTGCCGCGCCCAACCCGTTACGTCAGCTCCCGGCCCGAAATCTCTGCGACGCCCGGCGGAGTAAGATGTCGTGCGTTTCCGAGATATCCAAGCCTAAGCGCCACCATAGTTACCAATGCGTAGGGGTCTTGAGGTCGGTGAGGCGTCGTCGACGAAAAGGGGTGCCTCGCGATGTTTATCGCGTGAATGGGAAGGGCCTATACTGCCGCGCGCGATGCTCCCATTCCACTCTTTATTCTCTTTATGTTCTCCCTCCCTCTCTCTGTCGCACGATGAGTTTTCAATAACGGCTTCACCGTTGAGATTCGGTGCCGGTGTCATCGACATGGCGACATCCCGCAAATGGTCTTGCGTGAAAGGAAAGGGGCCATCAAGCAATAAAGTGACTTCCCTCTTCCCAGTCCCAATTTTCCCTAGAGCACTAGTAGAACCCTTCTGCGCGGGTTTCTCGTCGCTGCCATGAAAGCCCTGCGAAATTTCCATCGCCGTCTTCCAGCGATTCCAGCTCGACACGTATTTGAAACAGTAATAGTGTATTTTTCCAGCAGCACCGTGGTCCGCAGCCGTTCACATTTAGGTGTGGTATTGTGGGTTTGCAGATGAGAAACTCCATAGAGTCGATCAAGGTTCGGTTCATGGGATCTTTTTTTAGCTATGCAAATAATAGAATACATGATTGAATGAATATGAATAGGAATTATGCTGACTTGAGGACATCATTTTCAAAGTTACATTTTTGTCTGCAGGATTTCTCCAAACATTTCTCTTTTCTTTCCAATGCAATATGAACGCTGATACACACATAAAAAAGACAAGAGTCTTTTCCGTTATGGCGATTGTCATCGTCAGACGAGGGGCAGAAATGTTCATATTATGAATACGTATGTGCCCCAAAGTGTGTGTGTATCCTCTTGTTATCATCACCCGGTTAAATTATTCCCTTCCCGACCTTGTCCATTTCTTTTCCTCTTGAATCTTCCTCCCACGTGTGCCCTTTGACACGGAAAAAGTGTGGGGGCGGTGACACCACTTGCCGTGGGAAACGCTCTCTCCTCGGCCTAAGAGGCTGTGCCCCTCCCGAGATATACACGTATTCTGAGGATGTATCGAATAATGTTCGCCTTTCAGGGCTTTGCAAAGCTAAAATATGTGTGCCTAAAACCCCAACCTTGAGAACTCCTTTAATGCGCGGAAATAGTACAAGCACTTGCGCGAAAATCAACAGTGCCACATCCGCCATTACTTAATGCATTAATATTCCGAATTTTATCACAAAGTTGAGAGTTGTATTAAAATTAGCCTCGGCATCGTGACTCACAAACTTTACTCCGTCGAAAGATAACACAGGTCCATATTTTGGCACTCGAAGCTCTTCACGTTGAGAAGTTTCTGATTGTGGCTGTCTATCGTAGGTAATTATCTTCTCCATTCGACCGCTAACTCCATTATCGTAAGTAATTATTTTCCCCAATAGATTTAAGAAATATTCACTACACTTTTGCTTAAATTAATATTATTAGAGTACTTTTGATTTATAAAATATATATTCTCTGCAGAAGACTGCAATTATGAAAGAAATATTTTATGCTCAGGTCCGGAATTAAAATGAGTGAGAGGAGAGCCAGTGTGTAACTCGATAATAGTGTTTGATGTGACCGTTGGACTATACCTGCTGGGTTTTTTCAATTACAGTTCTCTTCCCATGATCCGTGTTGGCCCGTAAATTGCATGGCAAACATGATTGCATTTCACTTGAGCTTGGTGAGATGACATGGTGAGGAGGTGGGGTAATATCTTCGAAGGAGATCTTGCGTCAACGCGGCTAACGTTCTCGACTTGGCGAAGGGATACGTTAGTCGCTCGGGAGAAAATCTAACTCCCCTTTCTGCCCCCTTCAATTTCGCATCCGGAGTGTTTTATTTGCCTATTTCATTTCCGCCTCTTTTCATCCAAACATTCGGCTCGACGAGAAGACAGAAGAGGCGGTCCAAATGTGGCCCTGGAGAATTCCCCGGGTGTCACAGGCGGGGGAATGGGAGGTGGGATGAGCAACGATTTGGGAAGGGGGACGGAGCAGTGGCCCGACTGGAGTGGGGTAGATGGAAGTGGAGCAGGCTCGCCAACTTCCTCACGATGTAAATCATGGAAAAATGACGACTAACGACGTTTTATTTTCCATTAACGTCATTTTCTCTTCCGTTTCATTGGAAACTACGCGTGGCAGCAACGCAAAAATTCGAATACAAAAAGGGAAAGACCAAAGGGTTTATGAAACTGCGAATGATTTTTTTCTAAGGCAAGGTCTCAGGGTTTCGCTTGCATGAAAAAGCCTTTATGACATTGTACGATAATAATCTTCATATTGAGTGCAATTCTTAGAATAATTTCAGCGTAGCCAAGATACTTAATAACAGTGCAGAATCTTTGAAGGAATAAACATACGCCTCTTAATTTTATCATTTCTTGCCCTTAGTTTTCAACTAAGTAGAATGCAAGTATAATATTCAAATTTTCACTTTCCTTGATGTTTGAACTTGTAATTGTTATCTACTGATTTTTTTACCAAAATAGCCGTTTATTCCCATTCCCTTCCATGTGTATCACATTGGTACATTGCACTTTTTTTGGATTGCGTTTGCCGTTGAAAGATGCCAAAAATTTCAAAAGGATTGAAATGGGATGTTATCTTCCTATTGTTTGATACATTATTCTGTGAAACAAAGTCATACACTCGGGTATTCGTAACATTTTCACGTACCCGGGCGATGTGTGCAGTATTAGCTAGCTACTCGGGCCGCTCGTTAGCATCACAAGACGGTTGGCAATGCCGCGGCGGCCAGGGTAGGCGGAGGGTGAAGGGGGGTGTGTGCGGGATGAAAGAGGGGGGTGGAAAGAGAGTGAGGCAATGGGCGATGGAAAGAGTGGGAGTTGGATGAATAAACATGAGAAGATTTCGGGGAACATCATCCTCTAGGAATCGAAGGTTGAGATGGGAGCGGGACCAGGGTGGTCTTGGGGGTTGGAGTCCTCCACCCTCCAGGTTGGAGGAAGGGAAGGGGGACTTGGGAGAGTGGGTGGGGGGCGATGGGTTGTGGGGGGGATTGATGTGGGAATAAGGGAAGAGGGGGTGTGAGGGTAAAGGAAGACACGTTTGCGAACAAAGGAAAAGGGGAAGAGGGACAGATCTGTAAGAGTTTCTTCCCTGCCCTCACCGTTGCCCCCCTTCGCTCCTCCCAGCGCTGAATCCACCCCACCAACTGGTCTCTCTATCTCTCGTCCTCCAAGCAGTCACCCACACCCTCTTTCTCTCGAATATCCTCCCCCGCAGACCTCCCTTCTCCTCGTCCTCCCCAACCCTCCTTCCCTCTTTGCCGGGAGCCCCGAGGAAAGATTCCGAAAGATTTCTCCCGCTCCTCCTCCATTTCACCCCCGTACCTCCCTCGCTCCACCCATTCAGCCTCTCCGACCCCCACCTCCCTCCGTCATCTTCCCTATTCTCTCCCTCCCCCGCCCTCTCCGCCTCCTCCCCCGCTGTCGCATGCTCTCCCTGCCCGTAAGGGGCGACTTCTCCGTCCGTTCCGAGGATAAAATTCGGCTCTGACGGTGCAGTTACAGGAGTGGGTCAGAATAATCCCGAATTTCCACAGATGTGGCCCGCATTAAAATTCATCAGGGTGATTCACGCGTAATGGAGCGTACGCAGATGACGTGCTTCTGAAGTTTTATTATTTATAAATTACATTTCAAATCCATTGTCTTGTGCGTTGCGCATCGAAATCTCCATAAATTTACCTATACACAGGAACTTAAGAACTTTCTTATTCAACCGTTTTTTTGCATGAAAACTCCTGAAGATCTACGTTTCGGCTGTAAGTTTTATACTTCTTCCACCACTCATTCATCATTTCGAAATTGAGCATGCGTTACTTTCGAGTGGTAGGTATGATGATATGAATAATATAACTTTTTTCGGCTTGCCTAACGTGTTTCAGTTATAATCAGCATTTGAATGAGTTTATTAATATATTAGCTCTTATTTCATTTTTTTCCAACTATTAAATGCATTCTTTCCCTTGATTTTCTTTGGGTAAATTAAACTCAGTTAGGCTGCTTGTATCACATAACCATCATCATTATTGACGTAGAATTCCCACCGTGCTTGTAAATTTGTTTCGTTAACCAATTTTGGATTTCCGTACGCCTGGATATTACCTAATAGAATATGCCGGCTTCAGATCAACTTTCCCTCGCTTTTATAAACTGATGTGTTGGCGCTGGGATTTTAGTGTTGAGCTTAATACTATACTCTCTGGGCAATATTCGTTTAGTTTCTCATCATTATGCTGGATTTTTTCCTCTGTAGGGATGTGATTATCTACAGAGGAATGGGTCCCATTTACTGCAGCACTCGCTGTAATTGGAGTTCGATTATTTTTCACTGTAGTGCTCCACTCTGGTGCGATATTATGAGCGAAAGGATGCCAAAGAGAAACCTTAATTTAAATGTTTATTTTTTATTCAGTTAAGGATATTTTTTTAAGTGATCGTGTAGAGAGGGAGTGCATATAGATAGAGAGGCACAGTTATAATTGCCGTCATTACTCCCCTTCGCTAACATAAATATTTACAAAAGTTGAGAATCGCTGTCTGGTGCATTGGGCAAAGGTGTAAAGGAAAGGTTAGTGAATACCGTGTTTTTTTCCGGAATTGGTCAAAATCTTGACCCCTGAGGAAATACGATAAACATTAATTAGAGGAATGTGGGATGTTGTTGTAAGCTAAAGGATGGAAAATATGAGATGATCGATTGGGGGATGAGGGATTTTGTTTATGTGGTTGTGAGAGAGTTTCTTGCGAAAATTCTAAGGAAACAGAACAAAACTGTATAGAGAGTGTGGTTAGAGGCAGTGTGAAGTTGTAGGTTGTGATAGAAGGGAGAATTTCGGGCGAGAGAAGAAGAGGGAGGAAAATAACTCACATTATGGACGACGTGAGGGGGAATTGATAGTGTTAGGGGCCAGAGAAGCAAAAATGTAGACGAAGTGGTGTCTATGATGTGAGGAGACGTTCAAGAATTCCACGAGGACGCTCAATAATATTCCGGGGTAGTCCAAGACCCGTCTCCCATCGCTCGACTACCTATAAAAAATTGAGTTTATATATTTCCCTTCATATTGACTGAAGGCATTTCGTGCGCGAGATAAGTGGTTTGCTTCCTCGTGAGCGTCCCCATTTTTGAAGGCATCAGCTCGGTTTATGACAATTTTGGAATGGATTCTGATAGGTGGGAGACGGGAGACGCGCTCACACGGACCAGGGTACACTTTCTCGTGAAATACTTCCATCTCCTCCACGTTATGCATATATCCCTTCCGTTCACTAATTCTCTTGAGTTTGCGTTTTGAGTGGTTCGTTCCCTTCAACGGCTCCTTTTTTTTGACATCATCAATTCGGCTAATGGCAATTCTGGGATGGATTCTGACAGGAGAGGAGACTCTCGGAACGGGTTAAATTTTCCGGTGGGATGCTTTCGTCACCTCCACGTTCGGCGTCAATCATGCGAAAGTGAAAGATGGGGGATGCCCTCGATCGCCGTAAACTGCGGTTCGGTGGGTAATCCGCGAATCATTGGCCGCACGCCATTAATTGGACCGCCGCCTCCGGGCGGAGGCGGGAGCCTTTCCGGTAGCATGGGATTCCCGCCGAGGGAGCTTGGAATGCACGTGAGGGCGAGGGTTTCGGGGCGGGCACGGGCGGGGGGGAGGAGGGTGAGAGAGAGGGACCGAGGCTTCGATCGATGCGGTATTGAGATTTTTTTCCGGGGTTGTGTCTTGCGGGAGGGCTTCCTCGGTTTAACTTCCACCGCAGGGACCAGCTTCGATAAGACTTGGGGGAAAGAGAAGTGCTTCGGCTAAGGAATCTGGTGGTGGCGGAACGGAGGGAGGAAGGATAGTGGGAAGGGGTAAGATAGGGAAGCTGATGCCTGGGGACGTCGAAGATCCCCTCAGACATTGATGTATCGAAGTTTATTAAGAAGCGTATATTGATGAGGGACTGCGGAGGAGGTGTTGTCGACAGCGGTAAATGAAGAAGGGTGATGGGGTGCGTGGAAAGAGAGGTTGAGGGAGTGGAATGGATTTGGGTTGGCAGAGGGAATTTTTTCGCCATTTTATTCTTAGAGGTGCGCCAGGTGATAAGGGAAGAGTCCCTATGCGAGATACAATAATCTTTTTTTCGGTGAGGGTAAGGGCGAAGGGGAGTATGAAGTAATCCAAGGTGTCTTGGCTGGATTTACGTAACCGTCAGCACATATCACGGGAGACGTTAAGGTTATTGGGAAAGGGAAATACCGCGTGCCTTTCAACCGTGGGATTTGCAATGATAAGGGTGATCGAACACGTTCGCATATCGAGGTCCCATTGGGCAATATTCAATTCTGTTTAGTTCTTATAGTAATTATTCTCCGGTCCTTTCCATGTAGTTCAACTACAAAGAGAGGCTGAGAACTTTTGGCCCCGGGTAACTCTTTCATGAAAGTCTTTTTAGACCGTCTTCATTTGCTCCCGCAGGGTCTCATTCTATATGCTTGCTAGTGGAAGGTTATTAAACTGTAGAAATGTGGTAAAGTCGTTTTTATTCGTGCATAATTACTTAAGTAAACAAGTCAAGTCAAGTAGACTTGACCCCTTTCAATTAAACTTAACTAATCGCGGTAAATAACTTAAGCATTTTACTGTTACCCTCTTTGCAATGTGGACATCTCCGTTGGCCCGCGTACCCTTCTGATAAGCCTGCACATGATTTCAAGTGGTATGCATTGGTTTGGTAAATGTGATTAAAAGATTTCAGTAATTCAAGCTCCCGTAATGCATACGTCAACAGTCTTGAAAAAAACGTTCATTGTTTAGTTTTGCGCATGCTTCTTATTTTTAATTTCCAATTAAGCCCTCACGGATGCGTAATGGACCGATTTTATTGCTCACAAGTCAATGATGCGCTGAATTTCCCGTCGCAACTTTCAGGTTAAGCGATCGTTCGTATTGCGTCCCAATGCTCGGGTCGAAAACTGAAGACTGCCGAACATGTGATCGACGGCGACGCGAACAATATTGCGGTGGCTCAGAGAAGTAAAAAAAGAGAGAGTTTAAGCCCTCTTAATCGCCACCGTACATAATTGGACACTATAGAAAACCGTTTCCCCGGAGCCTCACATCACAACAGCCCAGAAATTCGAAACCCAAAGCGTTCCATTTCTTTGGAGTCACCGCGTTTGCACAAAGTATAGAGAAGGGTTCGGATGGAGATTCGGGACGCCAGATATATGGCTTAGGGACGACGCGGTGGCAGGCCCGCCGGAGATCCTCAAGGTCAACACCGGATAACCATGCGGACCAGGGCGAATGGGCCCGGAATTGGGAGCGTATTATTATTTTCATAGGGGGAGAGGAGGAAAGGGGATTGAGCGGCGTGGAGTTGCAGCATGAGGGCAGGGCCGGAATTAGGATGGGGTTGTAAGGGGCAAGGCCAGAAAGGGGCGGCGTAAAGGGTTCTCCTATTATCCAACAGGGTGGCGATGGGTCGGGAATTAGGACTGTGCGGGGTTGATGGAAAGGCCGGGGAGCTGTGCAGGATGGGGCCGAATAGCAGCTGGTACGTCGAGTGGATATTATCTCGCACGGGGAAGAGACATACATATTAAAAAAAATGAGGTCCTGCGAGGAAATGAGGGATGGGTATATATGAGATATTGTGACCCAGGGAGGAGGGATAGAAGATTTTTCTGGGGGTGGGGGGGGAGAGAAATTAGAAGGCGGGGGCCTGCTGCGTAAGGGTCGAGAAGACATGGGGGAGGGGGTGGCTGAAAGGGCGAGTACATGCGCGCGTGGCTTGGGGGAGATTTCCTCTTCAACTCACCAGAACACGGACTTTCCCAGCATTCTGTATCGCGTTCTAGGTTCCCCACGTTTGCTCAATGTGGCAAGAGCTCGCTTCCGGTAGATATTCATTTAATGACTGAGCTTGCGGACCCAGTTTAGCGTGCGGATTACTCATTGTCAATTGGGCATTGCTCTCGCCGGACATGAGTTCGAGTCTCGCCAATCTAGTCAAAGCCATAGTATTTTTGTGGCCTCATAGTCACATATTCAATATAGTTATTCCCTGGATTCTTTTTGGTTTTCCTGGTTGATTCGCCATCTGGTTAGGGAATATACTCATTGAACTTATTTTTCAGGCTTAAATACAATGGTGATCGTGAGTGCCATTTTATTTGTGTGTGTGGTATTTGTGCTGACAGGAAAAGATTTATTTATCCATAATGTTGTTCGATTTTTTTAAGATGCCTTCGTTAAACTCAATTCTCGCAAGACTTAGTCTTTCTTATATCCTATACGAACTGTCAATCATCGTTAATTATATATATATATTTATATATTCTTTCATTCAGATCTTCATGCTTAGTCAGGGTTTTGGTATGAAATTAAGTGGGAGTTTTTAGCTTATTTTTTTAATAATAACCCATTTGTGCCGTGCATTACTCAAAGTGAAAACATTAGCCAGAAGAAATTTTGATTTCGAGTGATAAAACAGTAAATTGAACTTTCAGGGTGACTCCATGTTTTCCCTTGAATAGGGAGTGAGAGAGAACGCATTACTTTGGGTCTGTTCTAACTTGCTTCTGAGCACTAGGTTATGCATGATTGTTTGATTTAGCGTGTGCTACCGGAGTTTTTGTTGGTAGAATTGCATCGACACAAATAATTAGGATACATTTCTATGGAAATATTAACGTTGTGTGGATATGATTGGGAGATAAACGCGATGGAAATCACGCGCCCCCACCCCCTCCCTCCCTATACAAATCTCCTCTCATTCCACTCGCCCCAGCCACTTTTTTTTCGGCGGCTGTGTTGCTTCCACGCATGACTGATTCATATGCGCCAAAGATGAGATCTGCGCTAATCCGGGATACTCCGCATCGGCGGTCTATGAAATGGTAATTTTATTTCCCTGCAGGGTATCTCCTCACCCCACGCGATGCTATCTACCCCTTCAATGCCTTTGTTTGGGGCGGGGGAGGAGGTTGAAGCATCGGTGTCCGTCCGCCGACTCAAAGGGGATTGTATTATGCTTGGGGATAAATGGTCAGATTACGAGAGGCGTTCATCAGACGCCTCCCGTTCGCACTCCTCAGTCCCTTTCGGCCCCTCTACCTCTCCCAAAGCACCGCCCAACCAAAAAAATTGTGTGTGTCTATATATATATATATATATATATATATATATATATATATATATATATACACACACATGCATATATTTACACACACACACACTCATATATATAGATACATACATACACACACACGATATACATTGACGTACCTTCCCAGCGACCTTATCGTCCTCCCTATCGTTCATTTCGTCCTATCTAACGCTGTGCAAACTTCATCTCTCCTCCGCATTCCCCTTTTCTTTTTACTACTTTCAACCCCACCGCGCCCATCCCTCTGTCTTCCTTCTTGTGCCCGAGCCACTTTATGCTCGCGCGCGATTTTATAATTCACGCGACACTGAGGCCTGGAAAAGTGGGGCGCGTAATTCTCACCACTCTCAAGGGGGGATGTATAGGTTTTTCTCCGCCCGACCCGTCCCTTATGCAGCCTCGGTAAACGGAAATAAATTAAAATAGACCTTTTGTGTCCCCCTTTGCGATCCTCCCACCCACCCACTTTCCAACACACACCCATTTAACGTTCCGCGCCCATGCACACGTTTTTAATCATGCGGTCCGCCGTCCACGGGTGCAAATGCGCGGAGGGAGGATTTTGGCCCGAATGAAACATCGAAATTGCTCCCTCCCTCTCTCTCTCTTCAATCTCTCCCGGGGAAGCTCGTCGGGGATTATGAATAGATTTACGACTGGCAAGTGTGGGGGTCCTGTCCGCATAGGAAAGGGTCGAGGTTGCGAAACGATACTCCGGGCGTGTCTGCGTGCTCGTGTGTGGCATTCCGGTTTGGGCGAGTTCGGTTCCCTCCTCTCCCCGTCACCAGAGCAATGGCACCGGAGGAGTTATGGGAACGCGGCGGACACCATTACGGGGGTGTAACGCGCCATTTCTCATCGACCGATCGCGGGCGATATGCGGCCCCGCTGGCGGAGTCAGTTGTCTCAGGGACCACGGGGAGTCCGTTGTCTGTCTCGCCGAATTGGCTACTGGACCAGATGCGCAGTTATCTTCTCTCTCTCGGTTAAAAATCATCCCGAGTGATCAGACGAATCTTCGGCCTCGTTCCTGTCGAATACACCAATGGTTTACTTCGAACTCATTATTGACTGATTTTGGAGCGAGATGTTTGGTATTTGTTGAGAAAAGTCTCGGGGACTCCTTGCAGCTGATCCTGGCGGAATTTTTCTGTCTAGAGTCCCTAAAAACTTATCATCATGTCAGTCTACCTTTCAAGATAATTTCATATGGACATATGAAGAAGCCACACGTAACATTTTTAAACCCCACCTAGCAAGATAAAATGGACATTTCACAATTTAAAAAAACCCCATTTCGAATCTACATATTTCCTACCTCCGATCATTCCATCCAGCATGCCTCGTATTCCTTCCCCTACCTTGCTTGCCTTACGTTCCCCTACCTTGCTTGCCTTACGTTCTACCCTCCGTTTACAGTCTACAGCATTCCATTGGCAATCGAAATTCACTGCATTCACTTTTCTTGCTTCCTTTCAATTTCTCCCTACGATTCTCTCTCCTCTCTCACCATTCCATGGGCATCCTACATTCTCCTTTCCGATTACCTAACTTTTTCCACCCTCCTCCACTCTCAAATCTTCCCGCCCCCCCAATCTACGCCAACCCTTTTGCCCGAACGACCAAGTTTCCGCGCCGTACTAAACTACGTCCCGGATCAAAGTTTTCACTCATATTTGGCAATATTAATCTTTCAACAATAACGATCTTATAATGTTCTTGTAAAATTTATGGTCCGAATTGAAACAAAAATTTTCCGTTACTGGTATTCCGGAGTGAATGTGAGTAGTAGAAGTAGAATATAATGAAATAAAGTAAACTTTTTCTGAACCTTCGGGTTTGATTGCGTGGAATGAGTTCCTGCTAAATGAAACAAGCTTTGTACATTTTCACCCGGATCCCTGTCAAGAGATATGCAGTTTGTTTCATTCATATACCATCACGATTTTCAATCATTACAGAGAATCTGAAGGCCAATCGCGAGGGATGTTACATCGATCTCAAGAACAGATGAGGAATTGACCTTATCAGACGAAAATCGAAATCATTCATCGTCCTGAGTTTTATTACTTCGTTATTGGAGATTGAAACAGGTGTAATGCACACTCCTTACAGGGTTCTTTTGGTGTTGTAAGCCTTCTCAACGCTCGTCTCCCATCTTCCTTTGTCGTTTATACCAATCTTTTCGCATGGGACCGCCACTCCGCGTGCATATATCCTTGTAATGAGTTGTGAGGGGTGTTTTTAGATGGATTCGAAGATTATATCACGACTGAACCTCCATTATTTTCGACCTAGTTTGGTGACACAAAGCCAGGGCCCATTACCGAGCCTTGGGGCTCCCAACGGTGGCAGATGAGCGAGGCTCCGGCTGTTCTGTGGGGACAACAATGTCGAGAGGGGGGCCCTCCCCATTGTTGAGTGATAGTCAATTGACAGCCGCCCCGTCTATCCGCGGGTACCGCGCTACCCCCACGTCCCTCCGCACCCCCCTTTCTCTTCCTCGAAACCGTGGTAGTTAAAGTGCGGAGCAATTTTTTTTCATGATGGGAAGGAAGGAGATGGGGGGAGTAGTAGGGGGTGTTTGCGACGAAACGCTAAGAGATTCTCTCTCCGTAGGGGGCGAGGAGAAGGGGAAGATGTGGGGAATGGGAGATGGAGGAGAGGGAGGTGGACCGCAAAGAAAACATATTTTCCGCGTGCATTGTGACGTCAGAGATCGGGACTGGAGGGGGAGTGATTTAAGAGATGGAGCAGGGGAGTCAAGGGTGGTGGAAAAAATTGCCGGCACGCGTGGAGTTTTTTTTTGGGGGGGCTCGCGCCTGCGTGTTGCGATGGCCGCTGGGGGTCCACGCACGGGGCACACCTGGCGTGGACTTGTTCTCTTTAAACTTGGAGTCTTCTCTCCCCGTTTCGACTCCGCTATCTTCCAGTCCAGCTCTCGTGCTCTCGCTGTCTGCCCCCTGTGCTCATACCAGTCCCCGGAAGTTTTTTTAGCCTTCACAGAGTTCTCCCTAAATATTAATCATATAAATTTATAGATTACCCGTACAACGAAGCAATGAAGGAGTATAATGAGTGCTAGCATAAATCCGCTCAACTCAGCTTCAACAACAAGCTTCTAGCTAAGGGTAGTGAAGGAACCATTCCTTTTCCCCCACCGAACTACCGTACTCTTTTTTTTCAGAGTGAATATTCTGTTGACTTTGCTTCAGTTATTGGCAATGTTAATATAATATCAAACGTATCCTATGTCCATGCGACTACCTCACCCCGGGGAGGGCTTCTATTCCCGCTTCTATCTCCCGGGAAATATTTTTATGCCTTTCTCCGTCATATACTTCCCAGCCTCACTTTCCAAATTTTCGACCTACAGTGCGTGCCATCTAGCAACCCTCTTCTTCCCCCCGGTCCCCACAGTATACCTTCAGTATTTTTCATTGGAACTTCTCCCCTCCCTCCCCTACTTCTTGCCAAAACTCTTCTTCTTCTGTGGCCCATCATCTCCCCAAACTCTTCCGCCACCGTACCCCACGGACGCTAATTAGAGTAATGGGTATCGAATGGTGTTATCGAATCTCCTTTGTGGCAAACACCGCTTTTATCTTCCTCATCCTTTCCCTTCCCTCCCCTGATATTCCTCTTTCCCAAGAGAGAGGCCCCGTGTTCCCCCTCTATCACCCTACCGCTCTCCCACCCGGCTTTTATATTTCCCCGTGTATCGCCCACCCTTCCACCCCCTTCGCCAACCCCTCCTTCCAACGTTATCAAACCTCAGCCTCGATGTTATTGTTTTCCAGCCTTACTCCATCTCCCGGATCCTTCGTCTTTCCTTTGCCCCCTCAATACTTCTCTCTTCCTTACTCTCCGTTAATTTTGCGAAAAAATATAACTCACCCTCCGGGCTTCGCTCGATTTTCTCGCCTTATCGTCCTTCACCCCATCCGTGATGTTTTTTACCCGCTTTCGCTCCCTATTATTTCTTTCTTCTCCCGCCTTAACCAATTAGAGCGGTGTGGAGCTCGCACGGTCCGACTTGGATTTAAACTCCCCACAAATAGGTGCGTTTCCCTCGGTTAACGACGATCCCTCGGTGTTGGTTAGCTGTGCTCCCGAGACGAGGTCGCGTGAACCGAAGAAAGGGGTAAAGGCTGCTTACTTTTTATGATTTAAGAGCCAACTTGTGGACAGCGTTCCAGGGTTAGGCTCAGCCATCGTTAGATGGATTAATAATTTGGCTCATTACTTCCTTAAATTGATAATCGGATATTCACAACGCTCTCTAATAACTTCGGAAAGTCGTTAATGGCAAAAATTAATTGCATCACAATTTTTCGTCTGCACCCTGATGAGTGGTGTTATGTACCTCCAAGCCTTCATACCCCATCTTGTGGGTTATTCACGGTTTTTACGCTTTCTTATCCTTAAACTTTGTTATCAATTTCTTTTAGTTAATTACGTCTTCCTCTCTCTTCTCTTTCAATCCAATCTTCGCTGCTCATTGTTTTAGGAGGGTTGTGATGTCTCAATATATTTCGATTATTTTAACTCATTGTGTTTTCAGTAATTTACTCAGTTGTGTTTTTATGAAATCAATAATATGAAATAATTTAAAATAGTAGCGAAATTCTAATGTAAGGGAAACTATGGAAATGCGAAGTAAAAGCGTCTGTACGTGGCTGGGCCTTTCTCTTCTACATCTTCATTTAAATAAATACCCCATGCTCCATCAAAAAGGTGGGTGGAAGGGGGTGCAACTGCCAAGTGGGATGGATGAGGCATATTAAGGGAAAAGGGCAAAAAACATCCACGAAAAACGCTCAAAAATAGCATATTTAAATACATGCTGGCGGGAAACTTAGTACAAAACAAGTGACAATTCCACTCTTAAGACTTAATGGGGCTATCAATTTTTTAACTAAGATCAGTAAGAAGTTGAAGAATCGACCGCTCTCCAGATTAAAAATGGCGTTTTATTGCCTCATACTCAGTTATTAATGCCATGTAATTAAAATATTAACTTTTATCTCACCGTTGTCAAATCGCAATTTCAATACTTGAATAGTGTATTTAATAGTCGCCGAGGAGTGCAGTGCTTTGCAGAACACTTTAGTGTTTCCCTGGGCAAAAGAAATATACGAGAAATGCAAACTCTTGTATCCCCTCTTCTAATCTCTCAGCCTAACTTGACTGAGATTACACGCATCCCATGCAATCCTTCCGCGAAGTCCTTTTAGTCTCTCCCATGGGCTTCCACTTCACAGGTTAAGAAATTTTATGACACGATGTCTTCCTCTTGTCCGGGCCGTCATTTTCCTTTGAATGCTTCCCCACCCCCTCTTCTATATTCGGTCTTCATATCTCGTACACGGCCTGCTTATTAGGGTCAGTGAGGTGAAACTATGTCGAATATCGTTTTGGGACGTGGGAAACGTCGAAGTTGGACGCTTCTCCTTCATTAAGTGGAATCCCGCATCCACCTTGTGGAAAACATGGGAGTAACTCTGGGATAATACGCTCTCCTCTCGCATGTATCTCGATTGCGCAGGGGGTGGAGGGGGTCGGTTGGCCTACTAGTCCTACGCTTTCCTTCCTGCTTTTATGACAAAATTTCTGGCGGAGCACGAAGGTCAAGCATCAATTTCCTTGCTATTTCTGAGGTCACGTCCGTCATCACGGTCTTCCTAATTCATGTTTAACTCTCTCTCTCTCTCTGCCTTTGGTGCATGAAGTGTTCCGTGCACAGAGGATCCGAAAATGAGTTTTCGTGAAGCTGAGTTCCCATGCCTCCCCCCTTATCGTCTCTTTTCCCGTGCCACCATTTTGTTTTTCTCGCCCTCGTCGCAACTTTCTCCACCCCACGTATTTACTCACGGCATTGAATCCCATTAAACCTCATTAGGGAGTTCCGGTTATTCGAATTTCCAATAAACCGAATGGGGAAACTAGATGGGTTCACGGTGAAATATTTCTGGGGGAATCTATCCATTATACCTACTCTCGATTCCATATATATATATATATATATATATATATATATATATATATATATATATATATATATATATATATATATATAAATGTATAACACTTAGCACTAGTGGACACAGACAAAAACACAGAAACACACAAAAAAGAGACTCACTATTTTTCGAATTTTCGGTGGTCGTGACCACCTTTATCAAGGAAGAGAGGGACAGAACTCTCAGGGACAGAGGGAGTTCTGTCCCTCTCTTCCTTGATAAAGGTGGTCACGACCACCGAAAATTTGGAAAATAGTGATTCTCTTTTTTGTGTGTTTCTGTGTTTTTGTCTGTGTCCACTAGTGCTAGAAATCGAGTGTGCCCCTAAAATTTGAGCCGTTGTTATGTTTAAAATTTCATTGCGGGAAAATGTTTCTAAAATAATCCACGACGTTAGATGTAAATCCAATAAAATTTGAATCATATTTCTTGTAGTTGAAAACGAGATTAATTTGTGGAGGGAATCTTATCGTTCTGCCGTGAGTACGCCCGTCTGAAAGTTCAAATGGGACGCTCCCTGTATTTTCAAGGAACTTTACGGAATATATACGTACCTTACTCGAAATTGAGCCCCTGCATGCTGTCTGGGTTAACCGAGATGATCTAATATTTCCCCTTTTCTCCCCTCTGCCCGAATCCCTTTTCCTCCACCGGCCCACGCGAAATTTCCCGTTCTCTTCTTCCACCTCCATTCTTCTCTCTCCCCCCCCCCCCTCCCCGTCCCTAAGAAGTCCGCGCTTCCTAACGTTTTGTTTCCATATTTCTCGGCGCGGACGCTTAAAAGCTCTCCCGCCCGCGTCCTCCTGCGCTTCCCACGGCTCCCGCTGCCTCTAATTCCCACGATTCGCGTCCGCGGTTCCTTTCGGTTCTGTGTGTGAAAAAATCCTAACAAGACCAGAATCGCGATCCGGTTTCTCATCTTATTTACCTCCCCCCGAGATGAAGAGAATCCGAGATTTTGCTTTCAGCTGAGGCTTATTTAATTAAGATGTGCGGGTATTTTAGGGCTGAGACACAACACGTAACCCTCGCCCTCCACTATTACTCCTGATTCAATGGAACTTTTTGCTTCGCTCAGTACGCGGGTGATATTACTGAAAACTTGTGAATTTTTTCAACAAATATTTCAAATCTTGTCATTTATTTTAATCATAATCATATATATGTATGTCGATTTCCTCCTCATTCGTTCTCCTCCCATTTATTGTTACGTTTTTCATGTTTTATATCTCATTGCAGAGCAATATTAGTAATTTTTAGACTTGACTGTGGCATAGATGATGCTTAAAAGAGCGGCACCTATTGTTTGTAGAGACTATGATATAATATATTGACATTAATTTATGAAGAAATACTTGTCGGAATCCCATCGTAATCATCATAAATCAAATACATCATTAAGCCACGCCTTTAAATGAAGAAATTATGTTTACTCAACGCGTAAAAATCTTTCCTATTCTTGTTTTTCAAACAATCATTCAAACGTTCTCTACCAAGCCAAGGTATTTTCTTGGGTATTATTTTGATTTGATATAGCATTTTACTCTGCTTTGTGGTAAGGAATATAATAGTCACCGGTTTTGTGATGGAAGAAAAATGACGTCATAATTTGGAATCGATTTTTTACTTCGATTCCCGTGATCCACATTGCTTAGGCTGTACTATCCATATTGCTTACTCAATTTCCAAGAGTTTGCTATTGTTGCAAAGGAATGGTGTGATAGCTTGAGCGTCTACGAAGTTCTATCGCCATGTACTGCGCTTTCAAACCCAGGTAGCATTGATTGAATTATCGCACGCATAGGAATAAACTTATGGTTTGTCTTGTTCTTCACCATTTTCAAAGCCTCGCCGGTCGATGTATCCTCGCTTCGAATGTGGTTTTCCATACGATAGAGGAATGGTAATCACGTTGCATGCCACGCCATCCAATGAATCTGCCAGGGTTTGGGGTGAGTGCAATATGGACTAATGGGAACGGGGCGGTCAGAGACTCGCGTGTTTATGTGCTCTCCCCTTACCCTCTTGCCTCCCTTGGGTTGCGCGCACTGACGTCATCTGCCTTCTTATTTCTGACAACCGCCTACCATTTCGTTCGCGGAGCGACCTCCGCACGGCAGGTGAAACCTATATGGAACAAGTCAAATTTTTCCGAAAAGAGCATGGATATATATAGGCATGCCCTTTGATTCGACCTTGGTGGGCGTGATTTTCCTATATTACGAAGAATTAAAGAAATGCCCCGATAGCGGTGTCCAATTCTTCGTTTCTATGAATTAAAATGTACGATTCGACGAATAGGGGTTATCACCACTATCTGGTTTACCTACGTCTCAAATTGTTTTTCTACAATTACTGCGCGTACATTAGGAGTGGAGTTAAACTTGTCAAAGATGGAATCTGCATAAGATCGAAAGCTTTCAAAGCTGGAAATAATAGAATCACATAATTCTAAGTGAGGTAATCCTTCTGAACGACGTAACCCGTGAAATACAACTGGAAAGAATTCTGCATAGCATAACTCGTGTGAATAAGCTACCCTGGAGTCTGGTGAAGGCGAAAAGTTAAAAATATCGAAAATGAAATCACTTTGGTTAGTCTGGTCCAACGTTGAAAAAACCACTTTTAATCGCGGACACCTTTTCATTGAAATTGTTCTCGTATTTTTCTGGACTGAGCCTTTTTGAAGGAAAATGATGCGATTAAAATAAATCTAGGTCTAACTTCATCATATTTTGCACAATATTAACCATACCCATAGTGTTATTCTTAGATGGAAAACCTCCTCATCCCGAAAACATTACGTGGTAACATGAATTCCGCTTCGTCCGATTTTAACGTGCATTCACATGAATTGCAACATACAATTCGAGGCACAGGGACACCACAGATGGCGAAGCCTGGGCGTTGAGCGTCGCGTTTTAGGGAAATGAATGAGTGGGCAATAGCGTCTGAGTCTTTCATCCATTACCACGCCCCGTAATGCTCACGGCACGGCGCGGCGTTTCCTCTCCCCGAGCGTCGTTCTGACGCATACCGTCGCCAAAACCGATGCCTCGGCAACTCGGGAGAGCCTCGGCCGTGATTGGCTCCAGTAGAGCGGGCATGGAGGCGTCCCCGCATATAATTTCGAATCCGATGGCTTCATCCTTCTATTCCGGATCTTGAGCACTTTTCTATCACAACTCCGTCGGAGGAATTTCTTTCCCGCCCCTTTCGGACCCTGGAGGGAGAGGAGGGATTTATTACCTCGAGGAGGGAGTGAGAGGATGAGGAGAAGCGGAGGGGAAAAGTCGGAAACACCAATTCCCAAAAGGAAGAGGAAATTCACAAGTGGAAATCAAGCAAGCGTAGAGCAGATAAAGTGAAGGGGGCACATCCAGGGGTCATGGGACGGAGGAGAGAGGTAGGGAGGAGGTGGTGGGGGAGGGAAGGAGGGTGGTTCGAGAGAAGGGGAGGGGGAGGTCGTGGGAAGAGGACTTGGCAATTAATTAGTACGTCGGGGAGCGGTTGGGCGTTGAGGGTTCGAGGGGCGAAAGGGGTTCCGAAGGCAGGGGGAGGAGGGGGACGGAGGCCGTTTCAAACGCCAAGACGCAAGCCATCGATCTAGCACCAAGTGCTAATTCAAACCTCACTCCACCGCGGCCACCCACCCGAACCCCTTTCGTCCTCCCCTTCCATTCTCTCTCTCTCTCTCCACCATCCCTGCTCACAACTCCCCTCCACCACCCCTCCCCCATCTCCCCTTCACTGACGAATCTTTACCATCCGGTGGGTTTAACGGGTTGAAGTAGTTGGTTTTGGCCGGGAGGCTGAGAGGGTGGTGGTGGGCGGGGGAAGGAGAGAGTGGGGGACAGAGTGTAGCACAAAGGGCTGCGGAAAGAGAAAGGTGAAGGGGCGGGGGTGGAGGGTGAGTAGGGTAGGAGAGGGAGGAAAGGAGTTGCTAGAAGTGTCGGTAGGTTCCTAGGGGGAGGAGGTGGTAGGAAGGGGGCGTGGGAGGAAGAGAAAGGTGATGAGAGGTGTGAGGTCGACGCGGTGGAATCCGTGCAACGCATTCCGAACCGTCTCCATCTCGTTGCCAGGGGCGCCTATGGCGGGGTATCTCTTCAGGCCTCCAACCCACCCCTTCCCCAGCACCTCGACTCCCAAATCCCACCCCCTTGGAGTTTTCTTACCTCGATCCGTTCCTCTCACCAAGTCTTTATCGCACCACTCGTGCCTTACTTATCTCTCTCTTTCTCATTCACTTTTGATTTTTTCTTTGACGCGAACGGAGAGCTTGATTTAAAAATTTTTCAACCATTCCCTTTGAAGGGAAAGTCTTTTCTTCTCTCATCTTCGTCAACCAGAATAATTGGGATTGTCACAGGTTTTCGTGCGTAGAGTTGAGCGAGCGTCTGTTTCTTCGTTCTCCGGTCATTTACTCTTTGCCCTGGACGTGCTAGGAGTTATAAATATTTCTAGTCTTAAATCGTCAGTCTACAGTCGGGGAGAAACTCGTCAGAATAGCAAACAATACTCCGGTGTATGCTTCACCAAGGAAACGTATAATTTCCTGCAGGTGAATAGAGCTCATCTCCCCCCAATAGGGTAGTCGAATAGTCTTCCCCTAATGTTTTTCTTACTTCCCTTTTGTCTTATCATTTTTTAGGTATATCATCTGAGTTAAGGATCTACAATTTTATTAGCAATTGCTACATCTTTATTTTCTGGATAACTTTCCGGATCGACTAAGCGACTCAGTTTAATATGGTACCATAATATTTTGCGCGCTGAATGAATGAATCCTCCCCTCACTGTCAGCATTCGTTGCAGTCATGGATTCTTTATACGGAATATGCTTTCTCCGCTTATCGTACATGCATGTGTATATAATATGTATGCTTATGCATGTATATGTGTATACGTATATATATATATATATATATATATATATATATATATATATATATATATATATACACACACGGGTATGTATATATATATACATGTATATATTTCCATGTATATATATACATAATATATATTTAATTTATTTATAAAAGATTCCAAAGTTAGAAGATACTCGTGTATTCTACGCATTCCACCGTCTCTCTTTCTCTTCTCCCAGCTGACTTCCACGCCTTTTTTTATCCATTCCCTCAGCCCATATTTGGAGAGAGAAATTGGATTCTTTGTAACTTGATTCATAATTATCGTAATCCATGCATCTTCTTGCTTAATGAGCTCGAGGCACGAATGGCGAAATGGAATAGATTAGATAATACTTGCCGTCGGGCTCCCCGAAATATTGACCCAAATCTCAATTAAACCCTGCTGTTTGAAACGGCTGAGCTCTCTTTCCCGGTTCTAACTGTGTGTCTTTTAGTTACGGATTGGTAAAAATCCTCTCAAATATATGCTCATTCGTTAGTTTTTTCTCAACTCATTCAGTTTCACTCCAGCGTGGTGAATGTTGCTACCACCGTTTGGTTTCTGGAATATGTACCATGTGCGGGCATCAATTCCTTGCCGCGTAAGAATCAGACTGATGGTTGGTCAGTTGCTTTAATTCTGTCATCTCCAAGTTCTCATCCAAATAATGCCTTTTCAAGCGTATTTTTGTTTGATCAATATTTTTTTAATTTTTAAATATATGTGAGCACAATCGATCTAGTGTGAGCTTTTATCCCTCTCCTTAATTTGATTAATTAAAGCATTTGAACTCCGGCTTTTATAACCTAACACATTTTATCCTAATGGCGTATTTGAAGATCATTGTCTATGACGTATTTTAATCAAAGCATATATACTATTGCCACATGCTATATTTGGCGGTTTTTAAATGAAATTATTTTGTCATTGAAATGATAATGCTGTTCGTATAATTTATCATTCGAATATCAACATATTTTTATTTCAATAAATCCTAAAAACTGGTACGTAAAACGATAGTGGTGGTGAAAAGAACTGAGGATTTTACAAATAAATGCTTACTACCGAACATTTTGTCTTTCACTCTCACGAATATTACTAGCATAATACATTTAAACTTAGGATGATTAAATACATATCTTCTATTATATTTTAAATTTTTTATTTGCCTAATTAAGAATAGTTGTCCGTGTTTACCATAGAACGAACTGTCCTTGAGCTAACCAATTGGGTTTAGTGCGCAACATGTTTAAATAGTTTTACGAAACCCGCAGTCTTCGATCCATTTAATGTCGCTGGTCTTTTGTTTCCTTCGTCTTCGCCATCAAAAAATCAACACTCTTATATCCCCTACGTCTTCTTTCTTCATCCAGGTCCTAATTAATGACTTTGCCTAGCTTTCTTGAATTTTACGTTGGGTCGTTAAACGGAAGGGTTTATAGGTAAGGAATTGATTTTTTGTGTCTATATAGCTCGCTCCATGAAGGCTTGGTAATGGATTGGATATTTAAAACTAATCGACTATCTGTTAATATTAAATGAATCATCAATCAGTTCATCCATTCGACTGTCCAATTCGCGTATTGTTTACAATATAATAAATATAATTTACGAGAAGGAAATATGAGAGGAAGGAAGTGTACGGAATTGAAGAGGGACTTATTTCATTGTCAGATATCCGATTGTTTTTTGTTAGGAGAGGCAAGGAAATGTATCGATATACAATTTTATAGTCTGTCTCCATCCAAAACCTACCATAACCGGTAGGATACCTGTAGTAAATATTAGTAAATATTAATTTCGCTCACTGTAATCGTCCGGTTTAATACACGGTATCGGTTATAGGTGATGAAATCACTACTTAAATGGCTAAAGATAGCTTTTCTCTACATCGTTCCCTTTATTGCCCTGGTTGTCAGTGTTTTACTCTCAAAGTGCATACTTTTTTTATCGTATGCGTAGTCATGAGGCGTCAGGTAAATTTTTCGTTGGAGCCATTTCCAACTCTGATGTACTATTTTGGTACATGATCTCTTGCAAAGTTCAAAGTGATCACAAATACAGTATTATTACGGGAAATCGTTTGCAATTCCTTAAAGAAGGGACGAATATCATATCCATTGAATGCGGGATTTTTGCTTTAGCAGTTTGCTCTTGCAGGTTAATACAGGTGGGACCTATACGGTGGGAGTTGCGAGTGGAGGATCCGGGGTGATAAAAGAGCCATCAAAAATTGTCCTAAGGTTCAACGAAAATTACTAAGGGATTACAAAGATTAACGACCTATATGACGGACGGGGTACCTATTTACTAGACTTGGAGTACTCTTCACACAAGCATTCATTCAACGTAATACCGCCGACAGACAATCAGCATTCCACAGGATTCGAAAGGTCCTCGAGTCACAGTTAGTCGTCTCATCAGTCAAATCCTCACCTCGGAGGGAAAGTGGACGAAAAAGCGAATTTCACGATAATTACGAATGCCTACGCACTGAGCCTGGAATTAAATTGTGGGTTTTAGCCAGAAATTTCAGGTACGCAGGGGCGTGTTTTGTTTTCGTTCCCCGGCATTCCCGATGGATCGCGCGAGTGGGCTGCGACTTTCCAAAAAACTTTGCACCCTTTTGGTTTGGCGGTCTTTGCGAAGATGCCTCCCTTCGCTCTATGAGCTTCATGAAATTTTCGTTCGTCGATATTCTAATTAGCCGCGGGTTTCATCCTCCCCGTAAATATGGAGGAAAAAAGATATGAGGAACGAAAACAAAATATACGACGCAGGGTAAAAGAAATATTTTTCGTGTTTTTTTCCGGGAAATGGGTAGGCAGGCTTCGGGAGGGAAGAGAAAGAAATTACTTTCGGGCAGGCAGAGGCCGCACGAAAATTTCGAGGCAAAAATTTCACCCGGGCGAAAGCGATTTGATCCGGGGGTTATCAAAAAGTGCGCGTTCACTCGGGAGCATCCGGAATTTTTGGCAAGGGGCGGTGAGCGGGGGGGTGGGAGGGATACCTCTAGACAGTGAATAGTTCCGGAAACTTTTACCCCCTTTGTATGCGATTAAAACATGGGCAAAGGGAAACAACCGCGTCATTAATTTCCCCTTTAGTTTCTCCGGGAACAAGCGTGGGAGGACGAGAGAGAGAGAAAATGAAAGCAAGGGAAGGAATGAGATG
Source organism: Hetaerina americana (assembly GCF_022747635.1). Lineage (NCBI taxonomy): Eukaryota > Metazoa > Arthropoda > Insecta > Odonata > Calopterygidae > Hetaerina > Hetaerina americana. The sequence continues at coordinate 53,856,745 of NW_027287427.1, read as the reverse complement.
GGATATGAGAGGAGAGAGAGAGAGATGTTAGAGTGAGATGGAGGGAGGAAAGAGAGAGACGGGATGTGTGCGTGGAGTTTTCCCTGAAAACTTCTGGGGTGCGTGTTTAGTGCGAGTGAGGATTCCTTAAAACCCAGACCGCCGACGCTGCCACCGGGTGGTAGCGGGCGCAACTGCGCACATAGCTGCGGCCGCTCGGAAACATTCTAACCCGACCGAGCCATCCGACCGCCTCCCCATCAACCAGCCGAACCAAACGGAGCCGAAAAGTTTTCTCGTGGAAGACGGAGGCGAAGGTGTGCGCAGGGGGCAACCGGGGTGGTGTGGGAGGAGTGGGTGAGTGAAATGGGAAATGGAGTGAGGAGGGGGTGAGATCACAAGGAGAGAGTCGGGAAAGGACGTAATCTGCGAGGAACCGTTTTCGTTCCCGTGCCCTCGAAACGGCGTAAATCAAACAAGAGAGCGTTTTCCTCCCACATTTAACCCACCCCCTCCGCGGGTCCTCACCCACCCTTTCCCTTCCATTCGTCAATCCTCGGAATCCGGGATTCTGGATGTCTCCCAGATCGATGGCGTGTGCTCTCGATTCTTCTTCATCCGAGCACATTCATTCCCTAGGCGATTAGCATTCAAAGGCGTGAGAATCTCCGGCCCTCATCGGGAGCCGACTGACTGTCTGACTTGACGAACCGTACGGGGCGCGTGCTTGGTCCCTTCGTCGCCCTCCCTCTCACCGTTGCGTCCGTCCTCTCGTGCGAAGGGGGCAGAGAAATCTGCACGTTCCGCGACTCCGGTGAGCAATTCAAAGGGTAAAAATGAACGGTGTTCGAACAGGGAAACATAGACACGGAGACCCGGGACATCGGCCTTCGCTTCCTTCGACCCCAATCGATTGTCGCCTAGGAAGGCAGCTTATTACGGATGTGAGATGTGTAGGGGGTTAAAGGCAAAAGACCATCGGTGCAAACACAACTAATCTCCTTAACTATGTTTGCTGCCCTAACATGACACAGTCTTCAATCCAATGGATATCGGCAGTTAAATTTTACAGTAGGTACCTATGCTGAAATACTGATTTCGATAAGAGTTTCTCTTGTTTATTTTACAATATCTTGATTAGTAACTAATGGAATTTAAATTATCATCCCAAAATTAATAATTCATGTGACCTGATCTTATTTTGCTTATAAATCCAATAATTAGCTTTTAAAATATGAATATTTGTTTTCCATTAATCATATTATTATTCATCCTGGCCGCGCTTGTTTTATCATTTATTGATCATTGGTGTCATTTCCGTCTGTGGGGAAATAAGTACATCCCGTGTGCTTGCTATCTATATAGATACATCATTGATACTCCATTTTCCGCCATTGAGCTAAAATATTTTCGCAAATTTTATTTGATTAAATAGTGATAAATCTCGGCAACTCTACTTACTTCCCGTGATCTTGACTAAGAAATCATTGCACCGCGTGTGCATTGAAGCCTAAAAAACCTAACTACCATTTTCATAATTGTATCTGGTGTTTGTTCCTATCTTGGATATGGTACCATTCATAACTATCTAAATGTGCGTATACAGTAGGGACGTTTAACTTACTGTAATGTGGTGATAACCCTCTAATCTCTTATTTATTGGAGAACAAGAATGGAAAATATCCTAAACGGTAAAAGCTCTGAAATTCCACGACTTTGATTGCACTTAAGTCTTCTCTTTACTCAGAGGAAAAATTAAAAGACGCAGAAGCACACGTGTTGACATAAAATGCCTTTGTTCATTAATTTGATTTCACTTCTCTTTTATACGTTTCTGAATCTTTATTGCGTAACTCGGAACCTTCTAAAGGGTAATTGTTTTCTAGGTCAGAAATTTGCATGATTTCCGGCTTACTTGGTTAATGCACATAAATTATGCTTTTTATGGCTGAATTAAATGAAGTCATTAATAATATATATTTTTTACGTTAATAAAGGCTGTGCTCCAGAAAAACTTGCCGGGGGAAATCTTTTGCATCAAAATTACAAAATCACAGTCAAAATTAATTACTTGCTTTTTGTTAAAATTTTTCGAGAGAAAGCAGTTTTAAAAAAAGTCGTTCTTTTACAATATATAATTCACTGTTGAAGAATAACAAATGAAAAACCACACAGCAAAATGGTGTTGTTCTGCAATGACTTTTTTGGTGGTTATCCATGAGATTTCACGTATTGAAAACACTTTTTTGCCTATAGTTTTCGACATCTCTCCCTAAGGCTTATTAGCTCAAATCCATGGACTATAGTGAAGATCGAGAAGGACCGTGAGGAAATTTTAGATGCACCGAAAGTCGGGAAAATGTATGCATATTAATATTTGACGAATTCCACTTCCGGACGCGGTCTCTCAGACTGCGTCGCCTTAAGTATGTGTCCGAAATCCACCCTTTAACCTTATGGGAGGAGGCACGGAAAACTTTCTCGTGGTGACTTTGCTCAGGGTCGGATTGTCGGTGACGGCTCGATGATTTCTGGGTCGGAAGAGATGAGTCTGATGCGGAGAAAATCAAAGGGCAATTCCGTGCCCGACGAAAAAAGGAAGAGAGCCGAGGATTTATTCGCTCCGCGGACGCAATCACGATCAACAACCAACCCGATTCCCCTCCGACCTCTTTCGTCCCAACGCGAACAACTTCTAAAACTGCCAAGTTTTTCGTAGCTTGAGCCGTCGAAACTTTCTGGTTTCGTTCGTTCTCAGCAAATACCGCTATGCTTTCTGGGAGAAGATCACTTAGCTTGAGTTGATCTCTTAAAATGTATGAGTTTTATGAAATCACGATCAAGGTTCACGGAATCGCGAAACGTGACCGTAATATCCGGAGGAGTGTTTCCCCCCGCTTCAAGATGGCATTCTCAAATTTATGTTCTTGTCGAAGGTAGAGCATCTCGTTCCCAGGGGAAAAAGGAAGTTTTAAATGTGTTTCTTCTAACTTTCAACTGGACAACGTGGTTGAGGCCCTTTGGCTTTGATTACCTATGATTGGAATACGTTATTGCAACGGCGTATGCATCTGTTGAAAGCGGGAGAGAGTTCTTTGAAAAATCCTGAAATGGTCATTGTGTTACCTTTGCAGCTTGAAGGTATATTTATTTCAGGTGAATTTATATCTACTGCTCTTATCTTGGAACAGTTTCAAGTTATGAATCAATGGGATAAAAGTTAACTCCTATAGCTAAATGTTGTTGATATTAAAGTTTAAGTATTGATTAGTAGGAGAAGGTGATGAACATGACACTCACTCGAAGACCGGTTATTCTCTCCCATCATTAAAATGTTTCGTAAAAACAGAAAAATTCTTTGTGAGAGTTTTTTCCTTGATACCAGCGAATTGTGTAGAAATTCGCGTTGACGATGATAGTTGGGAATATGTAAGGTCAATGAAACTCCGGAATGTGATCGATTCAAAAGGATTTGACGAGAACGAGACCACTTACGAGCCGAAATACGCTGTTTTGGTGGAAATATCGGATGAAATTTTCTCTTCCGCCCCTTTTTATTTCCGAGACGCAAGGTAGAGACGTGACGTGTCGCATTGTTAAAAACAAAATGCGGGATCGGCCTGACTTACAAGAGGGAAACAAACATCTAATGAGCGAAGCGCCACGGGCATCAGGTCGTTACGCCCACACCTCCAGCGGCGGTCCCTGGAAGAGGGAATAGGAAAGGGCGGCGAAAGAAGGGGACGAGCCCAGCCTTGGGGAGGGAGGATACAGGGATGGGGGGGGTGCGTTGGCAAATGAAGGAAGGAAGAGCACCACAATGGGCGGCGCGAGCAAGGGGAGGAAGGGGGAGAGACGGTGGGTTACCATCTTCAGAGAAGGGGAAAGAAAAGGAAGAGACGTTACACCATTTCCTTTACCCATCCCTTATAGTAAAGAGTTTTCCCGTGTCGAGAATTCCTAAGAAAACCCCACTGGGGGGCGGTAGAGGAGGAGTATAGGATTGTAGGAAGGGGGAAGGGTGACGACGGAGGTCTCGTGTGGGGAGGGGTGGTGTAGTTGTTTTTCAGAGCAGGAGAAGGAATAGGCGGTGTGGGTGAAAAAGTGTTTTTCCTCTCTCTCTCTTTCTACGGTTGAAGATTCCGGGAGTGAACATGAGGGGGAGGGAGTTTGGGATTTTTCCCTTCTTGGGGATTGTGTCGTGCGGGTGGAGGGGATGGGGCTTTCGCGAGAAGGGATGGCCGGGGTCCTCCCTCTTCTAGGGCATGACGCTCGAACTCCCTTCCCTCAACTCTGGGGTGCGTGGGGGGGTGGGAGGAGGTTGGTCAGGTGGGGGATTTCAGCGTAAAGTGCGCGGAGGGTTTTCATCGGGGACGGAGAGGCATTCGAACGTCGAATCACTAAACAGTCACACCCCCTTTCTCTCTCTCTCTTTCTTTCCCCTGATGCCTCCAATCTTTCTCTTCCTAGCTCCTCCCCTCCTCTCCCGTCACCAACTTTAAGACTCCCAGCTACGTCGCCTTCGCTCCTGCTCCCCACCCGTCCGCCCGAACTCTTCCCGACCTCACCGTCTTCTTCCCCCCCCCACACACACACAACGCCCGCCCTACGATCTCCGTCCCCCCTCCTCCTTTCTCCTCATGATCCCGTGTCTTTTACGCTCGTTTTGAAATTCAGCGTGCGTCCCAGTGCCCGCACCTTTAAGCCCGCTAGCTGACGACGGTTTTCGTCTCCGTGGAAAAAAAAGCTCTCCGACCCCCACCCCCCGCCCTCCCGCTTTTTCCCGACCGCTTCCCTTCGTCGGATCCCCCCTTCCTTTACCGTGGAAGTCTAACGTGCCCCCCTCCCACCCTCACCAACCCCTTTTCCAACCCCTTTTCCAACCCCCCTGTCACTTCCCACGATTTTCTCCCCGCGTTCACCGCCCCCCCCATGCAACGGCTTTCGTAGTCGTGCGTGAAGGAGGAACAGGGCACGGATATGCATAAATAAAAAGTTTCGCATTCTCCCCTCCCAGATTCCGCGGCGACCCCCTCGTCGGCATCCCTTCACAGCTTGACAGTTTTGTGTTTAAAGGGTTTTTGATTGGGGGAGTGGTGGCGCACGGAGTGTGCGAGGGTGTGAGGGAGTAGTGCTGCGAAAAGGATTGAAAGCAACGGAATCCCTAGGGACGAGGGGTCGGGGCCAATGGTAGTGTCTGCCCCCTGCTAAAAGGACAGGCGGGGCGTGATGAAAGACGCTCCATTATCTATTGGGGTGGATGGGTGTAGGTGATGGGGTATTTGTCCGTTGATAGCGTTTTTTTTATTACTCTCTATCTCTGCCTGCATCTTTCTCGAAATTCATAATAAATAATGACATTTCATGCCTTTGATTTATAGACCATAAAACTGTAATGTAACTGTGGATGATAGTTACGAGTGAAATCGTCGAGGATTGCTGATCCACGAATGCAGTGACGGGAACTCAATCCGATCACATCCTTGAAACCACAAAATTAATGGTACCTTAGCAATCAATCTCTTGGAAGGAATTTAATTTTGCAAATGGCGTTTTCTCTCGAAAAAGCTCGAGATAAATTCGCATTTGAGTATCTCTTTCACGAGTGAGGTTTACATTTCAGGCAAATATGCGCCACTTCTATGATCTGAAGTGTTAAAATTTTACGATCATATGAGAAATTGAGGACGTCGGGTGCATGAAAGAATTCCGTCTGTTCGATTTCTGGTGACGAAAAATCTGACCCCAAATTTTCATAAACTCGCTTCGATCCATGTATTAAGATGCAAATAACCGCACATAATCCTAATGTATGGCCGATTAGACAGTTGTGCATTAGTTGTAAGTCGTGGTAAGTGGCTAAGTTACTACTATATTCATCAATTTCAAACTTGCCGTGGAAAAATAACATGAAATCTCAAATCCAAACAATATCACGAAAGATAATAAATAAAATCAGTCAGAAAAAAAAACAATACACTTAAAGGAAACATTCAAACATCAATCTCTAGCGCAAAAAAAACTCAATCTCATTAACATCAGTTTCCCAATCGACAAATGAAAACTAAGCTGTTACATAAAATTTTACCCAGCAAATACGCGTGCAAATACAACCTCGATTATGAGAATAGGTCACTAACTTATCCTTGTACAAATGAAATATGATTACCAAACCAGATATTTGTAGGAAATACTGACATTATTATTTAAGTTACTTCAGGTGATTTTCAATGGGTATTCGTATTGGAAGGGTTTGATAACTAGAAGCTGTTATTTATAATTGACACAAATATAAAATCAGGCATGCCACAGTCTATTGTCTTCAGTAGCGTACCCAACTTCCTGCAAATATTGGTACATTCATTAATCAATTTTCCCATTTCAATCCATTCGTTTATTCCCCTCGTTGTAAGTTTGATAAGTGATGGTTCCCTGCTGTCGCATTAGAGCTTCATCACGAAAGTTTATAGCATATTTAAACGAGGATACAAACTTTCAAGGACTGTCGCCACACTCAAAATATAATTTCCAGTGATCAGTTAAATTTATCTGAATGTGCAAATGAAATAAAGCAACTGGTGATGAAAAACATCACCTAACGAAATCTCGTTGAGATTATTAGTCGCGCAACGACATGCCGCTCCGAGGTTAGTTTTTGGCCAACCTTTTACAATGGTAAATTACAAATTATGAAGTTCATCATTAATTCGGTTCATTTTGGGCTAATTCTCAGATTATCAAGCAAAATTCATGAATATAAACGCGCGGCGCGGACGGTGGAAGGAAAAAGTCGGATGGTATGGAAGGAGGAGTGGGTTTTAAAACTTTGTATTTATATTATCAACGCGTGTCTACCGATAATTAGTTGGTCACGTGGACAGCCAATTAATTAATCTGGGAACTCCATACGCAAATGGCGACCGCCATGGAGGAAACCGTTGTAATCCTTTTTTTTTTATTCCTGTGCTCGCGCTGAAAGAAGAATGATATTTAAACCCTTAGCGGGATAACGAGGTCGCCGTTATTATATCCTATGGGTGGGGAGGAATGTCCTCGTGGCGGGTAAAATGGGTTGAGATGAGTGAAAAGAGAACCTCCACTAATTATAAATCATTCTTCTCCAATCACTAACGAACATTTGGCCAAACAACGCGGGGGGAAGGGGAGCCCTAAAAGTGTGACTCGGGTCCGGTTCCCAGTTTCATTTTTTTTTTCAATATTTTTCCCTCGTTTTTATAATGTACTTAGTTATTTTTTTCTGGACTCATCGGCTTGGCGTGAAAGTTTCATTTCCATCAAGCACAATAAGAGAACGAACCGACTTCACCACTTATTGCACTTGGTACGGAGGTGGCGTATGAATTTCCACGTGAGGTAGCACTTCGTATTACTATTACTTCGTGTCAAAATTAGAACAAAGGATGCGAATTTTATCCTATGTGAGGTATGGAACTTCCGACTCATCAATGAACTCGTAGGTGGAGTCCTATTCGGCACCCTTTATTTCTGCTAGCAAATATTTACAGCTTTTTTTAAAGTTTTTTTTATAATACATTTTTCACTTCCCTGCGCAATTGCTTTTCCCAAGCTCGAATTCGAATTTACCTCCATCTATACTGTTCATTTTGATCTGTAAAATGTTGAAACTATTTGAAATCTTTAAAAATTCCATCTGACACATCATCCCAATACCCTGTGGTGGGATTGAAATGTGAATTACTCTCTGAAAGTACCGAAAATGAATTTCCGGACGTGTATAAATGAACGCGTCGCTTTTATGGCGAGTTCCCGGAATTTGAATGAAGGGAAATAATGGTTAAGTGGCATTATTAGTGGTTGTATGTACGTGTTTTTTTTGTTTTTCGCCGCTGATTAATTCCGTGTCCACATTGATTCATTGAAATTTAGCTCATTACTCTCCGTTCCTCGTTCAACGCCTGCCGCGCTTCGAGTTAACGCATGATTAAATTGAAGTAGTGTCCACTCGGACCCTGCCCAAATTCTACAGAGACAATAAAGGACATTTTTCGAGTACTGTTTTCAATATTACTTAATTCGCGTGAGGTGCTCCGTTTAACCATGGATTGATATTTAATTATCGGGCTTTGTTTTTCCCTCATACCCTCCGGTTGTTAACTTTGTCTTCATTTGCCGATGGAATGCCATTTTCAAGAAGAGAAGAACAAAACGTGTGCTGGGTGATTTTCACTCGGTGAAAATATTGGCGGAGCGGCCAACCTCCCGACTAGTATTGTTTTTTCGGACGAATTCGCCGTAAACTTTGGTAGTAATCCAAAGCTCATTAATGCTTCTCGACCGTTAATGTGTGAGCTGGAGTGTGAATGCTTAGTTCTTGAGATTACGAACGCATTGCTCTAGCACTCGTTCTTCAATTCGCATTCAGTATTCACTCTCAAGGAGTCGCGTTTTCTCAGTGAGTTTCAAACTCCCAAGAATGTTCTAATGTATCTAGAAATCAGAGTAACTTTTGACAAACCACTGCAGTTTTGTAGTTTGCTCTGCGCCTCATTTTTCATTCCTCTTCCATAATAATTCCTGCATTTTCCGTCCCAGTATTCATGAAGTTTTTGGAGCGTTTATCTGGCCTAGTCTAGCGTCTCGTGCCAGCTGGCCTTGTGACTTTTAATGATCCAGGTTTACCTATTCGATTGCATTCGACAGCACGGTTATCAGAGAAAATGAACATTCTCCAAGTTTTCCTCCCACAGCCAGCGCAATGCCGAGGATAAGCATTCCTACTACGGAATGCACGTACCGTGCCTGCGTAAACAAATTAATGGAACAGATTAGCAAGCATTTTCAAGTTGATCATTCTAGAAAATTCGGTTCACATAATCTCTGCTCATAAAGAAAAGGTCTGGAAAAAAATACAAATGCCAAGGGGTCTTGTTTGAGTATTACTCACGGTCGCGTTCATTCTCATCTCGTGAGGAAATTTTAAAGGGTGTGCAAACTTGGGAGAACTCAAAAAAAAAATAATAATAATAAATGCGAGGGGAGGAGACATTTTTCTATTTTTATTTTCTAAAAGGACAACTTTCCTTCACATTTTTTTTTAATTCGTCGGAACAAGTGAGGTACGTTTTTTAATTTCCACGGGCATCCGAACACGCGGTTGTTTGCGTGTGCGCGTGACATCCGGACAGAGCAGCTTCCTCCCCTGCTCCCCTCCCGCCCACCCGCTCATTCTCAACCCACACCCCCGCACATATTTTTCTCATCTCTCAACCCCCACTTCGCCGCCGCGTCCCCATCCCCTGACAAAACCCGGGTCAAAAGTTTTTCTCTCTCTCTCCCGGTCAAGATATGAAGAAAAAGGGGGGATGAGATTAGATGGGGGAGAACGGTTTATTTTTCTCTTCGTCTGTGGATGGAGCGGGAGGATGGGGATGGAGATTTAAATGCTCTCGTGGGGGGGGGGTGGAAGTGGTGAATAAAAGCAGCGATGAAGTAGGTGAGACGACGGATACGGAGTAGGGGACGTTTCTTCTTCGTCTTCTTCCGCTCCCCCCTCCTCCCCCGTTCTCTCTCATTTTTTCCTCCCTCGGTGGGAAGAAAATAACTCCGTGAGCGGGGGGGAAGAGGTCGGGCCGAGGTCTCTCCCGAGTCAAAATTTCCTCGGCGGGGGTGGGTTACGAAGCGAGAACGTCATCCGCGCGATTGCGATTCGAGATCGCCCTCCACCGCCCTTCCTCGCTCATCCGGTAAGTCTCATCCTTCCCATCCCCACCCCCCGTTATTATATCCTAAAATTCACTCCTCATATTTGCCCGCGCTCTCCCACCCGAGCTCTGGAGCAGGGGCAAGCACTATCAGGCGGCGACGAGAAGGAGCCGAGGGGTTGTGAAATTCGGATTCAGGGAAGGGGAAAAAAGTGGTAGTTTTGCCATTGAAACCCTTAAAAAAAGTTGCATCATTGGAATTCGCGTTCGTTTTCTGATTTTAAGTCCTCCTTATTATTACAGAGTTGGCTCTAATTCTAGTTTTTGTCTTATGTCACTACCAATGGAAGTCTTTCGTGTTAGTGTTATGAAGGCCTAAATCAAAATGCCACTTGACATTTTGAACCATCTCGTGAAATATAGAAATATTTAACGTACAACTATAGAGGTTATTTAACGTACAAGTAGAGACAACTAGAGAGATTACAACTTGATTTTGCTACACGCGTAACAAAATCCCGCGTCAAAAATCTCTATATTGGCAAACACGGGTGGTAGTCATGGTATTAGAGTATTGACGTTCCTAAATACATCCAGGATGCCATTTTTATAGTGCTAGGACAGCATTCCGAAGGTCATACTAAGAAGCTCGTCAAAGTTACTTTCCCTGCTGTTCTCGTATGCTAAGTATACATGCGAAAACACTGTAAAAGCCACTGTTGATCTAATTCTTACTACCAGCGTGCTTTTGATTCATGAAATATAAATGGCGGTCTCCTGCAAATTTGAAGGCCACGGCGTAACTCACACTGGGAGGGCACTTTACAGATTTTACACAATGACCAATCCTCTCCAGTTCTCGTGAAAGTTCGTCCTATAGGGATATCCAACAGCCAGCTGCCCTGAGGCTTCATGTACCTAGCGCCACACAATCGCGCCGTGCCGGCAGCAACACACGGGGAGAATAGGAAACTCCAAATTATGTTCCAGTATGTCTCACGTTTCCTCCTTCCACGCTTCCCCTCTCCACTTCCCCACTCACCAGGCGTCCACTCTCTCATCCCATTCGCTTGTCTTTTCCTTTCAGAAAACATAAACGAATGTAAGCAGGGCGTGCAGAAGGAGAGACAGAAGGTGGAAGAAAAGGAGAAGTTTTTACAAAGGAATACTTTTTTCTCTGCTTGCAGGGAATTTGGAAGGGTATATGTATAAGGGGTCGTGTTAAAAGAATCGGATGTGGGGGGGGGGGAAGAGAGTGAGAGGAATAAGAGTGGGGAGATTGCGTTTACGGGTGTAGGGATAGGGTGGGATAAAAAGAGAGAGAGAAGACATGGGTAATGAATGAATGCCGGGGCGGAATAAAAAGGGTATAGGAGCCTCGGAGGGGCAGAGTTTGGGATGCCTGGGGGGTCGGAGGTGAGGTGGGAGAGAGGGGTCGAGGGTCGTAAGAAAGGTCATTGGAGCAAACGAAAGGACCGGGGAGACATTAAAAAAATATAATAAAAACGAATGAGTGCAAGAAGGTGCAGAAGGGTTTTTTTCCGTCAAGGGTAAAGGGAGAGCGGAAGGGTAAAAGGGTCTGGGGGGAGAGAAAATTCAACTTCTAGAAAGATATATAAGTTGGATGAAATCGCAGGAGGGGGAGGTGGGTTTTGTTTTGGGCTCTTTCAGTGCCGGGGAGAACCTGACCCTCCAGATGAAATGGGAAGAATAGGGTGAGGTTCACAGTATTTTTGATGGGAGTGCTGTGATCCTTAAAAATTCAAAAGCTGGCATGTGTCTTACAAAATAATTCATTGTTTTATCATAAATAGTAATTATTATTATCTTTGAGAGTGTAGGGAGCGAGTGCCATTTGTGCCATTTTTTAATGGTCATTAAGAATTAGTGTGCCCTGAAAGTAATTAGAAATCATAGTTATTTAAACCGCAAATACATAATGTCGCTTGTATAATAATGTTCAAATTTTTTTATGGAATCATTTGCCCTTCAGAAGCAACTTTCCACGTGGTTAAAATCTGGGCGCATCCTACAGAGTCAGATATTGACTCATCGAGACATTAAATAAAATATGGGGGGGATATCACCGCTGCTCATTATTCGAGCCTGATTATGACTAAGAATATAATTATTTTCTCAGTTAAACATTATCATAACTACATGGGTTGTTGCCCTCAGAATTCTAATATCTCCGCTTAAGGTGAAGATTTGAGCTACACCGGAGAAAAATGAGTTTCGAGGATGATGTAATGAAACTGATTCCACTCCAGAGAATGATTATCACCTATCGCATTTCGTTATATAGAAGACGTGGAAATTAATCAAAGTTATGGTGTTATTGTATTCCTTCGCGATAGCAAAAAAGAATTATATTTAAAATCACCTCGTAATCGCCCTTACTATTTCAGCGTCAGCTTTTTGACCCCTTGTTGCATCGCTACAGGTGAAGATAGAGAATGAGGGAAATTTTCGGGAGAGGATGGAGTGGAGCGGCATCAAATGTGGAAAGGGTTGAGACCATCCACGAGGAGAGGGGCCGGGGGAGAGGCGAAGGGAGTTGAGGACGGGTGGGTAGGTGGGGACGGTGGTAGTGGGTGTCGTCCGCGAGTGACGTCATTCGCCAACTAGGAGAGTGAAAGGGATCAAGACTTCGCGACAATTTGTTTACCCGCCGGGGGCTGGGAAGGGATGGGGCTAAAATTTGACGCGGGCGCATTTTTCTCCGCGGAGCGGAGGGAGGGAGGGGGGGGGGAAAGAAAGCAGCGGAGTCGTATTTCCAACTAGGGAACAGCTTTTCCCGAGCTGCCCGACAATTGTTTAGTCTCACTCATCATCGTTTGTCCGTAGCGCGTAGCATTGCATTTTTTCTTAGGTTTCATATTTTCTCCCTTCTTCTCCGAACCGAGTGGAAATCGTTCATTTCTTGAGTTTGTTACCACGCTCTCGGTAAATTGGCCCACTCAGTCATGCTTGACGTGACCCTGATTTAATTTACCAGGATGTAATTTTGACAGTATTTAGTGAGATGATAGTAGTCGCCATTTGTGTCAAATCAATTCGAGAAATTGGGGCGGGGTTCTAGTTAAGTTTGAGGGAACTATAAAAATCATTGAGTCAGCAACGGACTCGTCGAGTATTGTAAGGCTAGGGAATAAATTAAGAATAAGAAAAAAAAGAGAATCTTCATAAGGAGAATGATCGTGAGGTATCCACAATGCGCTTGGCAAAAAGGGGACGACCTGACATTTATATGACGAGGGAAAACTAATGGAAAACATGATGAGGAAAGCTTTTTAAGCTATGTTTCCACCGCTCGACTAAGATGCCCACGCAGCAAGTCGACCACAAAGGGAGCGTGGGTCTAGGGAAACTCTCACGAGAGAGCTCCGCCGTGGATGTATAACAAAAAAGGGAAAGGATGAGGTGGGGAGGAGACGAGGTTTTTCTAGGGGGTCAGGAGGGAAGTGAGGATGAGTAAGAAGGGTCGCTTTTCGGAGACGCTTGCTCAGAGGAAAGCGATAGGGAGAGCGGGGTAGGAGAAATGTGGGAAGTATTCTTTTCCACATTTGCAACGGCGGCAGTTCTCTCCCTCTCCACCTCTCCCCTCTAATTTCTTTCACTCTACACTTCTCTCTCTCTTCCATCTCTTCGCTCCTCTCTCTCTCTTCCCCGTTCTCTTTGCCCCTCCTCTTGCTGCTCCCGAGCAATGGGAAGAATGAAATGAAATATGGTCGACAGTGCTAGGTGTAATAAATTCCAAGAACTCGGGTGTGCGTAACGATCTGGAGATTGCGACATAAATAACAGAGGGGGAGGAAGGGGCGAGAGGAGCGGGACTGTGGGGTAAGTGGGAGTTAGAGGGGGAGGTAGGGGGGGATAGAATTAGGTAGGCGACGGAGTTTTGAGGAGGGTAAGGCGAGGAAGTGGGAGCGATGGAGGGAAGGGGGAACGGCGGGCTCGGCCCACGGCGGAGGGTGAGGGAGGAAAGGAGGCGCGAGGAGTTGGTAGTGGGGGGGGCGTTGGGTTTTGAATTTAGGGGGTTCGTGTGTGTGCGTGTTGTATGTATGTGTGCGGAGCGCGAGCCACTTTAGAACGGGGAGAGGAATCAGAGTTACGGGGGCACCGTAGGGGTAGGAGGAAGGAGGCTAAAATGGAGAGGGGGAGGGTCGAAGTTTTGGGAGTACGGATCCCACCCTCCTTGAGCTTGGAGGTCAGAGAGAGAGAGGGGCGAGTACGGTGCGGTAATTCGTCCGTTTTCGTGTATTTTTTCTCCGAGGACGAGAGAGGGCTTTGGTGGGCCTTGGGCGGGTGGGAGGGAGTGTGGGGGGGACAGGGGATGGTGGGAGTTTCTCCATGGGGGGAGAAAAGGTTTCGGCATCTCGTTTCGCGGAGAGTAGTGGTTTGTGGGGTGGGGTGAGCAATGGGGGTGGTGAGCGAGGAAATTAGCAGGAATTGTATCGAGTGGGGATGGGGAAGGGGTGGGAAGAGGGAGAGAAGAGGAGAAAAAAATGATGAAAATTTTCGCTGGGGGGGTCGGTTGATGAGAACTCCGAAAAATCTCCGGTTAGGGGTTGCATGGAGGTGGGGATGTGGACGGCGGATGGGTGGGGATGGCGGAGGAGGGGTAGGGTTGAGAAAGGGGATACACATACCCCCGTGGGGTGGAGATGGTGTTTTTTTATGGTAGCGGAGACGGGATGGTAGGCGTCGGTTATTGGCGAGGCTTCCATGGGCAGTTGAAACAATTTCCAGTTCTCCCGCACAGTCGGCCGTGCGCAGAGGGTTTAAATAACCCACCTAGTGCGAGATTGCTGTCGTCAACGGGTCCGGCGGCGTTGATCGGGATCGGTTGAGGCATCGTTTCCGGCCAGAGAATTCTTGTGTCGCCCGGAGGAAAGAGCTGCCAATTGGAAAGGAAAATGAGCCAGTCCCCCGATGGCCGTGGAGAAAGCTCCCTCGTAATTACGAGCAAGGAGGAATGACAGAACGTTTTTCTTTTTCCGCGTGAAAATATTTTTTTTTGATTCCCACTCTGAAAAATTTTTTGTGCTCTTAATGCAATTTTATTTCTTCGGCTACTGGATTAACTTCCGCAAAACCTTTATTCGAAGCGCGACATATATCGATGCATAGACATATGCTCATGTATAAATGATTTAAATACACAATGAACCTTTAAATATTACAAGAGATGGTCCGAGGTTGGCTGGTAAACAGTGTAAACAAGGAATAGCTAAATTTTTTAATCAAAAATGTCTCCTAAAAAGTATTAGAAAAAGAATAGAAAAATATGCGGTGTTTATTTCTCATGATAATGGTTTTAAATTTACAACTACTCTAGCTATGCTATTTCAGCAAGTATGATGGGGGCTATTCCTTTGAGTAATTTTTCATTCCATTGAAGAATCATTTGTAAAATGCATCATATCATTAAAAAAGGAAAACTCTTCGGGGAAGCGTTCTAGGGAAAAACTTATTAAAGTTTACACTGAATAATTTTGCTTTTGCGGTTCATATATTTTCTTTGTGGGTAAATCAAATGTTGTTGACTTGAAATCAAGCGACTGGATTTTTTTGTATATAGTTTATATTTTGGTTAACTGCTAAAAATTATGAAGTCGTCACATAAATGCTGCATAAAAATCAGTGATAATTTTTAATGATCATTTAAGCAATTAACTTTAGGACTAAACAGAATGTAAATAAATACTCTGTTATTCTCATACTGACTGCAAAAACGAGAAATAACAGGAAAACATTTTCTGTAGCAATTAAGAATTTACATTATTAGAATCACTATTTTCCGCATGGACTCTTTCTCATTAATTCGAAACTATATATATCCTTGGCTATCGATACTTTAAATTTATCCACTCAAAATATAAATTAGTCAACTTTGAGGTCATACAACTTGAGGTACTGACTTGTTTATTTCGACAGTTGCTCATTGAAATATCAATTTTAATTAATAGGTGTTATTCTCTTTAATTTTGGTCCATAAAAATGTGTTAAGATTTTTTCTTTTTGAAAAAATCCGTTGGCCTTTCATTGAAATGTAATATGGCATATTGCTTCCG
Organism: Hetaerina americana; assembly: GCF_022747635.1. Classification (NCBI taxonomy): domain Eukaryota; kingdom Metazoa; phylum Arthropoda; class Insecta; order Odonata; family Calopterygidae; genus Hetaerina; species Hetaerina americana. Next base: position 53,841,006 of record NW_027287427.1, on the reverse strand, counting down.
TTCTTATTTTTAGAGAGAAAAGAGGACACACATTTTTTTCGAAAATACACTTATTTTTCAAAATCATCATCTGATGTCGGATGATTTTTTATTTTGATGTATCACCAATCCGATTTAATTGGTATGACAAACAGTGATAGTGGATTTGAGGGGTTACCAATTTTCTATTCTGTTTTTATAACTCAAATCATATGATAAATGAAACAACTAGCAACATATAAATTTTTGGTCGTATGTATCAGAATGAGGAGCGTTGATAACGAGTACATGCTGCGACACAGAAGTCTTGCAGATGAAAGAAATCACTGGATGATGGATGGCCTCACTAATTTATGTCCAACTGCAAGTTTGCTCGGCTGAATGGCACCTTTTTACAGAAAATTTTGGAAGGAATCGTATGTCTTTAGAGAAAATTTAGGAAATATTCATCATCCAGTCACACGGTCAAGGTAATGGTAGGGTTGAAAATCGATGGGTTAAGCAGAAAATTTGGGGGCAATGAAACCATGGATAATTTACCATTTCCAGATGGGCTGCTAAAGATATTAGAGGATAAGATATGACAGGTGTCTGCGTTGAATTAGCAGTTTGACTTGAGCATGTTTGAGGCAAATTACATGAGTTAGTAGCCTTAAATAAAACTAAGAGCTTTCATCTAGAATTACGTTTACACGGCAACCCCCGCAGTCAATCCAGGGACGTGTGGTAGGGATAATTACAGCCATGTAAAATTAGTGGAGCAAGGCAGTAAAAGAAATATGTAAGCTTTGGCGTAGGTTTCACTGTCTTAGATTTACAGTCGTGGGCTCTGCGAGGGGGAAACGAATCCATTGGCTCGACGATACGTCTCCATTTTCTTCATATTTGTGCGACCTGCCAATATAGTGTATATTATTTAATCTGCATTCTGTTTGCATTGTGTGAAAATTCTTCGGAAGTCGTTCTTATCGACGAATTTCAGTTTGGAAAATCTTTAATAATTGGTTGCATGCACTCCACTTCCATCATAAATGAATATCGTTGTGCCTCAATTGCGTAGTAGTTAAAGTAGTTATGATCTCTGTGCTGCTGATTTGCCTACAGACTTATCAAAAGGGTTCCAACGTGAATTCTTGGAGGATCTTAATAATTCCTTTCGAGTCCGAAGAAATAGAAAGCCATAACTTTGATTTAATGGCAAGGCATTCATTGTGTCTTAGCATCCTGCTGCAGTTAAAATTAGCATATTTTCCCCTCCCACATTATTCCACCGCATAACTAGCCTAAGTCTCTTCCCGGCACAGCTGATAAGGGAGTTAATATTTTTAATTCCGCGTTCTCATCTCATTAAATTCATTTGTATTGGACCTCATCATTAAGTCAATTCATATGAATGAAAATGTGGATTACCTAATTTAATACTAATAAATTAATTGGTTTATTTTACCGTATTTTGTTAAGCGATTCGGGGCATTTGGAAAGGGAAATAATAATATGGTTCCATCCCTTGGTATTATCCAATTAACCCTTTTCATAAAGCGTGTAGGGGGCTATTAAAAATTAGTTTATTGCACAGAAAATCGTGGAAACATCTTCCCAATTTATTGTGTCCTAATATGGAATCAATATTGACTATAATGAATACATTTTTGCCCTTTCCTGTGAATGTATCAACCGTGAATCGTTACTTTTTAACCATCCCAATACAAATGGGAAACTTATGAAGGGGAATAATGACTACATTTCCGCAATACTTTTGGCAAATTATAAACCGATCGGTCTCATAAGTCATTTATCGCCATTACTATCTTAGTGTTTGATATAGATTATTGCCTTTCGTGGAATTGAGACCTGCTATATCAGACAAGACCATGAGCGTATGTTAGAGGCATTTGAAATGTGGATGTGGCGAAGAATGGAAGGAGTGGGTTGGATGGGGAGGAAGACAGATATGTACTGAAGTTTTAAATGTGGCGGGCGAAGTGAGGAAGTTGCAAGAGTAAAATTCGAAAAGAGAAAAGATAAAGAGAGAAGGAAATATTTAGAGATAGCGGAATCCTAAAGGCAGTGATAGGAGGGAGAATAGGTAAGGTTTTTACACTACATGAAAGCAGACATAAGTTGGGACCTAAAGAAGAAGGGAATAATGTAGGGTGAACGAGAGGAAGTTCAGATGATACTTGTTCAATAGTCTTTGAGACTGTCTAAGACCTACCTTATTAGGTAGAATACCTTGAAAACAATAACGGTTGCCTTTTTACAGTAGTCGAAGTGTACAGCCGCACGCCAAATTGAAATCCGGATGGTCGAGTGCAGCTTGGGGGGGGGCGGGGTGGAGGCACCCGCGATTCATGCAAGGACCGGGGGGGGGGGGTAATTGGCACGTCTGTCATCGGATAATCGGGTTAAGAGGAGGGATAGGACGGTGAAGGTAGGCATAGTAGCAGTCGACCGAGGCTGAGGTCATTTTTTTCGCCATTAGGTATAGGTGAGGGTGATTTAGTAGACGGAGGATTTTAAGGGAATGGGAGAAGGATGGAGAGAAGTAATAGTAATTAGGGGAGGCGACCGACAGCTGAGGTCATTTGCGCCATCAGGGATGGACAGGAAAGGATGAAGGGTGGAGAGGAACCCGGCGTCGGCATTAGCCTACTCTTAACGAAAGGCACCAAGGGGTCCGCAGCTTTACGTCCCATCTGACGGACGGCGTACTCACTCAAAGTGCCCTCCACAAAGCACATCAAGTAGGGATCGAGATATCACTGAAAAATATTCCACACCGCCGGGATTTGAACCCGGGCCCTCTGGGTGGGAAGCCAGTACGATAGCCCGATAGGAACAGGATGGAGAGAAACCCGGCGTCGGCATTATCCTACTCCTGACGAAATTCGACAGTGGGTGAACAGTTTTTACGTCTCACCTGGCGGAAGGATACTTCACTTGGCGTACCATCCGAATTACACCCCAATTAGGTATCCGTTCACAACCGAGAAGTCTTGCCACCGCCGAGATTCGAACCCGGGTTCTCGGGGAATGAGTAGGAGGAATGGGAGTAGGAGAGAAGTTCAGGACATGAGTCGAGAAGATGTGGACATTTCGTATGCCACACAGTCACGGGATCGTACCTCGCGTCCCGGTCGATTGCTCTGGCGCGGAAGAGGAAGGAGGCATCGAAAGAGGATATCTATCCGTAGCCGCGCACCGTAATTAATTCGGGAAGGCGGGGTTAAATGTTGAGAGAGGGAGAGGGGGCGTTGAGATGGCCATCGAGGGGACGGGAGAAGGGGAATTATATGGCTCCGGGGGTGGCTGCGGGTGGAGAAAAAGGAATGGAACCCCCAAAAATAAGGGTGTCTGGAGGGGGTAGGGTAAGGGGGAGGAGAGATCCGTGCGAGGGAAAAATTTTAGGCAACGGGGTCGTGGATCGGAGAGTAGTGAAAAGTCGGTTGAAAGGAGCTGGGCGAGGAAGCTGCGGGGATCTCTCTCATCCCTTTTTATTTAAAAAAAATAGAAGGAAAACGAACGGAGCAATAAAAAGCGGCCATAAAAATGATCGCTCCGGGATTCTCTTCTTTTGAATGCGGGGGACTCGAAATATTCCGGTTTGCTTTTTTTCATCCAATTCCATCCGCACCTTCCCACCCCAGCTTTCCACCTCTTTTCTTCGAAATCTATTGAATTGTACTTTTTTTATATTAATGCTCATGAGCTATTAATACCCATAGCGTTTCCATGCAAATTATTTATTGGATTATAAAAATAAATGTATAGGTATATGAAAAGGAAATCTTTTGCCTTGCGGAGTCTGGGGGTGTAGTTTTATTGCTTCGGTCGCAATTGAATCTGATGATTGACGTCGAAGCTCCGACACGGCCAATAAATGTAATGAGCGATTGATTTGCTGGAGAGGGATCCATATTTCTTTTCGAGAGCGGTCGAATTTTTATCATCCGCAATTCCCGTTTCTTCTTTTGTTCTCTGGCATCAATTCGGATATCATTTCGGAATAATATGGCACAGGGTAATTTAAGAATGTTTGTTTGTCATATGCTATCATTGATAAATATATTATCATTATTATATGGCAGTGGATTATTTTTTGTTATGTATTTTTGCTTCCTGATGTTGGATTTCAGAGGCAAGGTTTTCTCTATTTACCATATTGGTGGCTTTAAATTAGCACACGAACATTATAAGCGTTTCGTTTAAGTACTATATGGCTGGATGCGATTTCGCAGTTTGCTTTGAGCCATACAATCCTCTTGCTTTATGTATGCCACCTTCTTGGTTCATATGGGTTGAGCTTTTTTTAAATGCTGTACCATTCTTTATGGAAAATTATTTCTGGGTGAAAATAAGTGTAGGATACCTTAATGCCTTGTAAAATTCAGATGCACGCCCGTGAGTCGTGATCTTGAAAACCTAATCTTTCGACGAAATACGCACGAGCGTCCACTGCGGAATTCGTAAAATCAAGAGAAAGTATTAATTCGTGTCCGTTTCTTGTAACTTCTCATTGTAAGTCCCTTAAAAACGCTGCAAGTGAAACTAAATGCCGATAGTGAAGATATGGTGAATTAAGCATCGATTAGGAGGGGGTGGAGAGCGCATCTTTATTTATATGTATTTATCTTTATTACATTACACTTCTATTACAAACTAGCTTTACTAATTTCTACGGTTAAAAATGTAAATAATGATAGATGAAAATCATTTTGAAAGAAAATTAGGGTGGATATTAAGGTACTCTTCAATCGCGTCATTGAATAATACTCAAATACTCTCCATCCGACACGCAAGTCTGGAAAAATCCCGTGACAAAAAATCTTTTTCTTTAGTTGCCGAATTCTGCTGTTGTTTTTCTGTTTTCGTTCTTGCTAAGGGATGTAAGAATAATGGAAGCCGTGGATATTTGGATGGCATATCCCATGTTCACTGTACTGTGTGATGAATGTTGTGAGGCAGCAATTCGACCGAAGCCTTACCATTAATCTTTTGCATTGCCAGCGCCTCCCTTCTCAGTGCTCTAAACCCCCCCTCTAGGGTAGCTGTAAAGGCGACATTAAGGAACCTCGCCGAATATCAAGCACCAGTTAAATCCATTGCCGCCAATACAGAACCTCCCTCCCCCCACCTCGCCGTCGATTTGAAAACCAACAGGCGCACATCCAAGGAGGATTTCGGTGCCAATTCCCGCACGAACCGATGCGATCGCCTTGGAGCGAGCGGTCTCGGGTCCTCGTCGGCATCGGCGGCGGAATACTAAGCAGGAACTCTCCTTATTGTTACGTAGGTACCCGCACTTAGTTCGTTACCCTTGTCCGCGGTGCCTCCAGGGGGCGCCGGTGGGGAGAAGTGAAAGGAGTGAGACGGGGAGTGCTAGGAGGGGAGGGGGCGACCCCTTGCGGCAGGAAACATTACGGATACGGAATGGAGGTGGGAGAGGTTTTCGGGGAAATGGAGGTGTGTCCCGAAGGTAGTGTGAGCGACCGGGGAAGGAACACAAAACTTGGCGACAGGTTTTAGGGCGTCTTCGGGTGGGCGAGGGGTTAAGAGAGGGGAGAGAAGTGTCATTATCTAAGCTCCAGTGCTCCCGCGGAAGAGAAAGAGGGAAAGTTTAATATCTTCGCGTCGGGGATGCCACGAGTGAGTTCCTCATTTCGCTTAGGCTGGGGGTGGGGGAAGAAGGGGGCTGGAGGTGGGGCGGTTGGTTGGGGTGAGAAGAAGAAATGAGGGGAGTAGGTACGAACGTTCCATTCTCGACGGCGCGGGGACTTAGACTGCTGGTAGGTCCCCCCACTAGACTCGGCGGGAGCCTCTCCCGTATGCCCCGGGGGAGATTACTCGCCAAGTCCCGGTTCCTTATTTTTCTTTCTCGGCCTCGCAGTCGGGATGAAGGCGTGAATGCGGGAGCGGAGGCGGCGGTGTCTCTAGAGGAATGAGGGAGAGCCCGGGAATCGGGAACGAGGGCAGTGGCATATACAGTCAGTGAAGCGCCACAGTGAGTCAGATGCCTGGGGATTGAAGAAGGGAAAGGCTCCAAGAGGTAGAGAATGTTATTGGCGCCAGTTGCAGTGTCTATCCACGTGCTCGTGCGCGGTTGAATCGATCATCAACCGAAAAAAGCTGAATGTTCCGGCGTTCCGTTTATGCAGAGTTGTATTCCAGTAGGGTTTGTTGTGATAGCTATGTCTCTTTCTTGCTCCCCCAGTAGCAGTTCGGAGTACCAAGTCTCGTGTCCAATCTGGGTAGATAAATTTTTCTTCAAGTCTATTTATATTGAATAGACTCACAGTTGTGTTTCCAAAGTTTGTTCTTCTCCAGTACCGGAATAATTAATTAAGATTAGTCCTCTGGAACGCTCAAGGTGAACTACTACCAGAAGTAAATATTTTCTCTTGATTTTTCCCTGAGTCAAGCTTTTTACAAGACACGCAAATGACATGCGGGGAAATGCGATCACGAAAAATAGCGGGAAAGGAAAACGTCATTAAAACATTGCAATAATTTCAGAGTGTAAAAAGCATTCACCCTAACCGGGAAAATGATTTTTACTCTGAAATGATTGAATTGTAATGCATATTTAACGGATAAATCCATTAAAAGTTACTGTCACGGCATCTCCCGCAGTTTATGGGAATTTGTCACTAAACCCCTTTGAACTTACGGAAATATTCGACTGATGTTGGTTTACGAAATTTAGTCATGAAGCATCGATAGCTGAAATCAAAATTTGTGATTACAAATTTCCTCAGTCGAGAAATTTGTCATTTGTAATACACACAAGTCACTTTTTCACTCCACAGTAAAAGCTATTTGCATATTTTAGCGATACTTACTTGAGTCACTTCTTGCGAGTTTTTAAGGGACATTACATCAGTTCACTGCGACTGTTTTTTGCATTTTGCATATTTTGTGTGTTAAATTTCCTTTCAAGTTGGCCTATTCCTCTTGAAATATATAATGTTTGACTTGAAAAGTCTAGTGATTCAACGTACGCCAACATAGATGAGCGAATACCTTTTCACGTGAGGTCATCGTTAAGGGCAGAGGCAGGGCAGCATCAAGTCGAGAGTATAAAGTGAGCTAAGGAGTTGAATAAGAAAATACTACGTTGTGCGATTGCTAATAAACTTCTTAAATAAATGTCTTTTAGCCTTGCGCACTTGAGAAGCATTTTTATATTTGTAAGTAATTGTCCTAAACTTTCTTATTTTTTATTTTATACCGGGAAATGCCATGACAATGTAGTTTTAGAAAATTGACGTGAACGTATCTTCTATATGATTAGCATATCCCGAGGAATTAGGCATTATCTCACCTACTAAATGAAAATCACATTACAAAGAAAACTTAAATATGTAACCATTCAATGACAGTGTGCATAATTCAAAACAAGGAAAGTAAAAGGTATTATTATCACATGCAATTTCCGTAAGTTCTATGACAAAAGTCATGAAATATTGGTTCTACAAGAAAGCAGGCTTGAAGGTCAAGTAATGTAAACTTACGCACTAAGACAGGTAATTTTCAAGAAGCATATTTACAGCACGAATTAGAACGCCTTGTGTGGATAGTGCATGTGCATATATCCGCATTGTGAATGTTGTCAAAAAGGTCAATGCTATGAGCATAGAAGAGTGATGAACTTACGTGATGGGAGATAATATTCCCTTCACTTGGTCTCCTTTGGAGAAGTGACGAAAGAGAGACTTGGGGAAGATGAACATCGGGACGTGGGGAAACGAAAGAGAAAGGTGTAAAGTGTCGTGAGTGGCGACTGCAATTTTCATCTCTCCCTCTCGCTCGCGTTAAAGATAAGTGAGCGTGGTAAGCTCCTCCTTTTTACTTTTCACCCCTTTCCATTTCCATTCCCCGGAGGTATTCTCGTGCGATAAAACCGGGTTCGCTCCACAAGAGTTTGAGAGTCCGAAAAAGTTGGGGCCCTTTTTATACTTATATATTTATTTTTTAAAAGGGGGACTGGAGGAGGAAAAGGATTTAAGAGATGTGAGAAGGAGAGGGATTTTCTGGGGGAAAGGGTTATAAAGGTGGGAGGGGAGGGGGAATGGGGCGTTGGGGAGGTGGGGAAGAGAAGGCAGAAGATTTGTGAGGGTTGAAGGGACTGTGTTCGAGAGATGAAAGGGGTAGGAGAAAAAAAGGCCCTTTTTTCCGTCCCGGGCAGGAAAGGGGATTGGGTGCGTGCGTTTGGGGTTCTCGGGGGGTTGTTGGTGGCCGGAGATTCATTTGGTAAGGGAAGGTCCTCCAGCGAGAGAAGGGCCCAGCCTCCAGAGGGCGGCGGGCGGGTCCGGAGCGTGGAGGTGGAAAAGTGGGGAAAATGGAGAAAAAGTTTTATGCACGTGCTTTTTTATTGCCACCACGGAATTTAGTAGGACCTTTAGCCGAGCGGAATCCAAATCGGACTCCCATTCACGGTTCTTTTTTTTATTTAAATGTTAGGGAAAATAAACTTGAGATGGTTTAGACGGGCGGGGAACTTCCAGGCTCTATATCATGTAAATTTTTACGGTATCTTCATCGGCTATCGGACGTATATTATGAATTCATTGCCAGGTGTGAAGACTCTCGCGACTGCCATCTTGTGTTTTGCTATGCTCAAACAAAGCCACCGTAACATTTGCCTCTATTAGTTGGTTAATGTTGTCTGCGTGTGAATTAGGGCTATCGTAGAGATAATAGTGGGTCGAAGGAAATGGATGAAAAAAATTTTTCCTCTTCGCTAGGCAAAGTAAGTCAGTCCTAGGTAATAGTTGGGTTTTATGATCGCTTTGGTCTATTCTCATCGAACCATGATTCCGTGACGTTTTTTGAAGTTCATTGCAATCATTTCACGCGCACCGTTCACCGCTAATGGGACCTGTTCTAAATTAAGTGATGGAGGAATCAGGCAAAAAGTTTATGTGCACCGGGGAAAATTAATCTTTAAAGTGAATACCGCCCCTCTTGCGCTTCAAAATATTCTCTAATGCACTCTAACAAGGCCGTGATCTGATGCATCACTGTGTTTCTGATCTTGATTCCTTTGATTTCGGCAAATGTACTTCAATCATAGAGAGAACATGGTCTCTCATAAAATATGAAAGTCAACCAGATGTTCTGGTTTGCTTATGTTCATCGGTAAAAAACCGCTGAATGATTTGTTCGTTATTGCAGGCATATATTCGCGGCATTATCAAATTTGTAGATAAAATATGTTTTGCATATCCCATTTTTGAGGCACCATTTATTGAAGTGGAGATGTTTTTATTACCTACAGCTCAGTTGAAGTGATACCCGTCTTAAATCTTAATATGTTAATTTTCAGGAGAAACAAATTGCAGCGTGAGAAAACTTATGCAACGAGTCCTAAAACGGTATTTCGTGGCTATCAAACGATTTTTCTTTAGTTTCGCTTTGCCCTCCAAATATCATAGGACTTTTGAGTTATCTTCATATAATAGGAATGCGTTAAAAGAATGGAGCACGGCAAGTGTAGTTTTCTATCATGATGGAAATATTTTAAATCGTCACGGAGGCATGAACGATTATAATACGTTTATATGGGCATCAAAGGACACATTTCTTGTAAATTATGAGGGGCTTGCTGGAGAGTAATGATTTCCTGTGAGGTTCTGGATAGAAATTGCTTCGCTGGCAGCGGTGAAGTCACGGGTAAGGTTTTTTTCAATCTCACTGACCCTCACATGACCACGGTGGAACTGGGGGTTCGGGACACATCGGTTTTGACAGAGTGCGAGCCACTAGAAAGTGAACTGAAAGAACTTCCCTACACACCCTTGTGAGTTCCTAAGTGAACCGGTACTTGAAATAAGTCAAGGGCTCTCTCTCTCTTGTCCTTGGCGGATGGAGAATCCAAGTGGAAGGCCATCTGGGAAAGATCCAGGGAAGGAAGGAAAGGACCCTTTCTGATCTCACCATCAATCCTCGGGGACTCTTCGCGTCCGCCAGCCGCACACCTTCTTCACGGTCTGAAGCCCTCATTTCATTTTCGTGGGGAAACGGGAGGAGAGGAATTCTCTTCCTCCTCTCGGAGCTTTCCCTCAAAGCGCACGTCGGGAGTCAAAAAGACGAGCGTATATTTTTATTTAATTCCGCTCGAGGGAATTGAGGAAATCGTCGAACGCCGGCACCTGCTTGAAATGCGCCGAAGGTCTTGCCCCCTTCCCATCTCCGAAGTTCTGGGATGCGGGCGGGGCGGGGGCCCTCCGCGGTGACTTCGCGTGTAGTCAGGCGGGGGGTGGATGTTTACCCGCCAAATGCGGGTGGAGTCAAGTTTTATGGTAATGTGTTCCAAGCATTAGTCTCCCCCCCCCCCCGCAAAGGGGGAAGGGACGAAAAAGAAAATACAGCCGAGCGCAAAGCGGAGTCTTGTAAACGTTCTCGGTTGAATCTCATTTGAATCCGAGTTGATGTTTCGTTTTTTTATAATCCAACCGCTTGTGCGTGTATCTGGGGAAAAATCTCTGTGGTTTCGGCATACTGCGACTGAATCCGATAAATACAACTAATTTCTTACATCAGGAGAGGATGAAGCGACGTATGAGTATGCTGGATAGAGGTAAAAATTACTTTCGTATAAAATAATGATAAAAATTTTTGTTTCCGTATTACTCTGGACACCGCTTCGAAGCGTTACTATTTATAAATAGCCTGAAATAATTTAATATTGACCAATTATTCATTCGCCACGTGAGTGGTGTTTCCGGGGATAGTGCAGAATTTCCTTGAATTATTCAAAAACGTTCGTGAATGTGTCGATATGAATCTTTTAAAATTCACCCAAAGGAATTCAATTTCCAAACTCCTCCATCCAACCCCGCATAAAAATGGGTCCCCCCCTCTCCACCCCAAAATTCATCGACCTCTGGCCATCCCCCCCACTCATTTTAACGAAGGTTGTCGCTAAATGATACCACGAACCGCCCTCTTCCTTCCCTCCCCTCCCACGCTCCCCTTTCACCCCTACGATCAGTCGACCGCTACTCAGATTCGTGCTTCCCGATCGGAAACCATTCCGATCCCATTCTTCCTACCTCCCCATTTGGCCCTCCGAGAGGCGAACCCACCAATCCGGATCCGTCCCTTTTTTAACATTTGCGCAAACGGAACTGGCGCCAGAGCACGCTCCCATCTAAATCACCCCGGAGGGCAACGCGGCACGTCGCGGGAGCCATCCTCCCTAGCGCCCGCCCGCACACACGGATTCCCCCCCCCCCCCCGATACCCTCGTTTTTATTTTTTCTCGTCGCTTTGCCCTCCTACCCTCCGTTACCAAGAAAAGAATCTCCCTGCCATTGTGACGCATTCACTTGTCCGCCATCTTGTGACAGAATCGAAAGTGAATCAACCGCCACCTTTCATGGCGAACTTTAAGTAGGGAGTTGGTGATGGTCATTTTTCTCTTTTGTGGGCGACGTTGCCGCGGCTTGCGTCATTCTTGAAAGGTTGATCGAAGAGAAGAGGAACGCAACGGGAAGTCTTATTCCACTCGAAACAGCAAACATGTCCAAATCGAAGAAGGCTAATTTTCAAAGGCTGTCCTGAAGGAGAATTTTTTTCCCCCCCGTAGGATTCCCGATTATTTGATCACTGATAACCCCCGCAGTGGTCAATCCGAAGTTGGGTTTGGATAGACGCAAGGGTATATCTCACCCCGAACTAAGCCTTTATACGTGTGGAGCCTCACATTTAGGATAAGGAGGCCTGCTCCCTTCCCTGTGCCACCATTCGGTTTCCCACTTAAGTTTCAGTAAACCAGAAAATAGCACCGCATGGATATAAGCTGGTGTTGTTGTGTCACTTATTTATGTGAACATAGAAGCCTCCGTCAGGTAGGCGAACGATCCACAATGCTTCCACTCTACCATTATTTTTGAAAATAAGATGGGAATGGATGCAGTCAGTACCGTCTGTCCGTGGCTCAATACAGTAATGTCTTCAGTAACGTCTCTGTTGAGAATTATTTATAGAGCTTAATAATCAATCTTTCATTTCACCGAGTTGGAATATGTTCACTTAAATTACACGAGAAACTACCACCGAATTTTCTCTGACAAACTGTTTTCATTGTGATAATGGTCAGTCCTTATGAAGTTCTTGATTTTTTTACAAAAGCACTTGAAATGCTCTACTTTACTGAATAAGTCCTTAGAAGTTCTTTTTATTATGGATAGATCGTTCCTAGATTCATTACAAGGTTCAATTAAATAATTTTCGAAGGTGGATCTTTAGTAAATTTGTTCCTTGAGCAAAGGAAAATACCGTCACACTTCGGAATATGAGCATTTTTATCCTAGTGTATTTCCGTGAGACCCATTCTTGACCATGCTTGAAAAGCCAGAATAAATCCGTAGGCCTAGCAATGGTCAGAAATTCCCCCAGAGTCAATAAATTTTCGCTCTCATTTGTCCTTGGATTTACCCAGAATCCTCAACGACCATTTATTCGATGAGAGCGCCAAGTGAAATCACGATTACAAAAAGCTCTGTGAACGCAGATTTTATCCCCGAGAAATAAAATATGGCATTAGGATTTTCGTCAGAAGTTGAAGTACGAGTTAATGTAACCTGCATTACTGCACGGCAATTTCTTCCCTCTCCATTACACTCTCTAATTATGTATTCCATTGCGCGAAGTGAGAGCTTAACTACCTTCTGTCTGAAATTCGAGCCGATTTAAAAAATGCTCAATTCTAAAAGGATCTCGAGGTGAATACACACGTATACGTATACTCCACTTTTCAGCGTGAACATCTGCCTGGAAACCACCTTCAACCCTTTAAATCCCATCTATATGATGTCATTCTCACTTTTTAAACTATTTATTTTATTAATTTGAGAAAACTTCAACGTGCCTGAACCATTTTCACTTTATACACTAATTTATAGTGATATAAACATTAAAGAGGTACCTAATTAAATATTTGGTGATTGCAAAAACTCTGAACTGCTTATGTGTTTCTAATTAGAGACAATAGAATAATAGACCTTATTGTTGGAAACTCACTTTCCTCTCTATGACCGACGTTAGCAGCTGTTACGGTCGTGCAAATCTTTGCTTGGGTGCATGAAACCCGAGAGATTTTTCCTTCAAGCTCACCGATATCCTCGCTTGTACGGGTAATCACGAGAATCGAGCCAATATCAAATATTCTCTCATCCCCCCCCCCCCAAACCACCCCCTCGCTCGGAAGGTTAAATTTTCTCGCTTGAAGTGTATGCATGGCTGTCGTAAAATATCCGTCGTGAAAAAAGATCGGGTGATCGAGTTTTCGGCGGTGGCACAGGTGGTTGTGGTCGGACTCGCGAGCCATTTAAACCGGGCAGGTGGGAGCAGGAGAGTAGGCGAAGCGTTTAAATCCCCACCGGGAGTGAGACACACGCCCACGGGCGCAGGGAAAAAATGCGAGGAAAAAAATGAGAGAGAGGGAAGGAGATGGCGTTTGACTGGGATCCCGAATATGATTCGTCTCGGATCGTCAAGTTGAGTCGGCCGCGTGACTCTCTTCTTTCTCGAGTGTGCGGGCCCTCGATCAAACTCTCTGGACACCTACCTACGGATGGGGAAGCGAGAGGGATAGAGGGAAGAAAAAACCAGTGAAACAAGGGTACGTGAAAGATATTATTTACGACTGAAGTTATATGCGCTATTAGGGATGGGAGAGTAGGCGTAGGATTTGCGTGAAATGGGGAAAGGGTGGAGGGAAACCCTCCGGCGCCAAGTGGTCCAAACAGTTTTTAAGTCCCATCCGACCAATGGCGTGCTCCGCTTAAAAGTGCCCCCCACATCGTGCCTCAATTTGGGATGGAGCGACGCTGAAACATCCTACCTCCGTCAGGACTCGAACCTGGAACCTCGGAGGGGGGGGTGGCTTTAATGGTTTTGGAAAAGGCAGCGGAGGCGCCAGCGAGCACCGTCGGTGAGATTGTGGAGGGAAGAGGTGACCCCCCCGCTCAAACCATCCGAGAGTGCTTCCCATTTGAAAAGCCCCCCCCCCCCTTGTCGACGCATATGATTCCCCAAGGTCGTGCGGCGGAGGGGAAAGGGCGGAGAAGTTTAGACATTTTCTTTCTTTTTTTTTAAATCCTTTGGGTTCGTCGCATAGAGGCGCCCGCGTGGCGCTGTCTTACTCCCTCGAGAGCCGCCTCCCTTCAATCGAATCGCGGCTCACCTCTCCAGAGGGCGCACTCTCTCTCTCGACTCCCGCCCCGTCATCATTCCGGAGGCTCGAGCCGGGGGAGGGAGGGAGGGTTGATGGGAGATTGAGGAGATGGAAGGGGGGCCGCGTGGGCGCGACCGGTCCCTCCGCTGCCGCCGACGCCCCGCGCTCATGTCCTTATTAGGGCCATCCGAGGGCGGCAAGGGCGCCGTGACTGGGGCCGCGTGGGAAGTTCCGCAGTTCTGCTAGGCGCTGACCGCGGGTGACCCTCGCTCTTTTCCCCAGACACCGCCACCTAGTCGTTGCCGCACCAGCAGCCATACACCCGATGCTCTCGTGGCCTCCCGACTGAGCCACCCGGGAAGCGAGGGGTACGGCCCTCGCCTCTGCGGCATATTTGTTTTAGCTGAGTATTATTTCATTGTTTTTGAAGGCTGAGGTAGAGGGGAGAATGTTGAGTATGCGAAGTAGGAAGAGGATTAGATTAGACACGTTGGGTCTGATTATTATTTTAGCCGAGGTAGTTTAAGTCTGTGTTTGAGGGTAAGCGAGATAGAGGGGGTGAAAGATTAGGCATGATGGACCGCACGGGAAGATGACGAAAGTATGAGAGGTTAAAAAATAGTTTATTGTTATTTAGGTTTACTGTTTTATCGGGCATGATTTTTGAGGGTAGCAGTAATTATTACCTGGTTCCACAAAATAACCTACCTTGAGAAGGGGAGTGCTCGTTTTGAAAATTATATCTTTATGATGTTTATGGTGTAGTTAGTTGAAAATAAAGTTTCAGCCATCAGAATGCGTTGATCTATGGAAAATGAATCGTAAAACGGTTAGTTTTCGAGAGTCATATCACTTACCAAGGTAAGGCTTTATATTTGCCTCTTGCTTAGATACTTGTATGTGCTTGGTTAATTCTGCATATCAATTTAATTTTTGCTCCCACTTTTAGTCAAAATGTTGCATAAGCATACCCCAAATGTCACGTCGAGTGTCTTCCCTTCATCATTTAGTTCCTGGTCAAGTTTAAAATAACTCCCTCCATAACCTCTGAATATGCCACATGGAATGCGAGTAGGTGGGAAACTTCACACCAATCGGCGTTGAGTTCAGGCCAGGTAGCCCGTCACCTCAAGTCGTGAGACAACACGAGAATATTCTGCGGTCACACGTTCCTTACCAAAAGTCGTCGAGGTAAAACGCACACTGCTCGAGACTCGCGTGACTACTCCGAAGACTAGGTAAACCTTAGCACATTAGCCCCAACATTTCTTTTGCAGAGAAAATCTTGTTAGCTATTAAACGTACTTACTGTCGAATAAGTTCCTCTCTTTTCCAGTCGAGTGGAAATAATGCTAATCCGAAGCTCTCTCCTTGTGGAGATGTTTAGAGGTACTAGAATGTAATTCTTAATCATTTTCACATCAAAGCCAATTCTAGTAATTGTTTTACCACTCAAGATATTTCATAACTCAGAGCAAGATTTAGCCAGTGTATTGCTGTTATTTTCGAAGCATTTTTGTTCCATGATTTTCTTGATTTTTGCCAATACTTAATTACCTTATTTTTCATTTATGGTCGCCATTTTTAGAAACATGCTAAATCTTCCAGTGCGGGAGATGTATTCTAATGTCAATTTAAATCAGATGCAGCTTACTCCACATCTGCTTTTTAAGGCAAGTGTGTATGTATATGTACATGTATGTAGTGTAATGCTAAAGGGAATCACTTGAATTTTATAAGACATGTACGAAGGACACAAACGTATATCGCACGAGATACTTTCATTCTCCAGGGAGTGGAAGAATCGATATGGTACACTTTACCTAATTTGCCAGAACTGATTCGAATTTTTATCAGTTGCTCGAGGTCAACGAGAAGATAGTGAAGTTAAAATTGTGAACATTTTTTATGAAACGCTACGTGATGGTGGAGGTCAGAAATATCCGATAAACGTGTATCGTTATCACCAATGTCCCAATCATCTATAAATGCTTATTGAGAAATTTAAAGGCTCGCTAGCATCGGGTCGCGTGGGGAAGGGAGCGTTGTGCGTTATTTTATTATTTTCTCGAGGGAGCCAGTGGAGTGAGAGGGAAGGGGGTCGGGCCTCACCACGGGAGACTCGTGGGACGATTCGCCGTTTCGTTCGCGGCATCCGCGGAGAAAACAAGGCTCTCGCTGTTTCTTGGCGTTGAGCGGTGAGTTTTGCCTGGTGACACCGAGATATAATAGGAGCGCCGGATTCCTTCTTTTATTTTTATTTCTTTTTCACCTGCGCCCCGTCCCGAAGCCCACGACGCTTATTAAAACTTTGAATAAAGATTTGTGGGGTCGGAGGAGGGATGGGGTGGATTTCACGTGGCTGGGGACGGAGCCTGAGGGCGGGAGGGAGACTGCAGTCCAATTAGTGGACTGGATGGGAATGAGAGTAGTCGAGTCGGGTGTGTTGGTGCGCGAGGGTGCAGCGGATGAGGTGGCAAGATTCTTCTGAATCAACAGAAGAGCGTGTGAAAGGGGGCGTTGGGAGACCAGTCGTGGATAAGTATAGGAAGAAGTTTGCGAAGGGGAAGGATTTTGTTTTAATGTTAGCATTTCCCTGATTTTAAATTATGGTCGTGAATTGTGCGAGGGAAAAATGAATCCTTGAATCCATTTGTTGGACAGTTTTAACTCTTAAATTTTGTCCCTGTCGGCCAACTTATTTACACATGTGATGCGAGGCAAATACTATACTCACTGCCGACCTATTAGAGATCCCAAATTAATGACTTAGGGATAAACATTTTTACACCAACATCTTACCCGCAAGCCACCGCTAGGGCGTGCAAAAATGGGTTTCAGGTCACCAACCATGAGAGTAATGATTGATTGACTATTAATGCCACAAAAACAATCATTTAAATTATGTTTCCTACTTTTGTAATCTCAA
Source organism: Hetaerina americana (assembly GCF_022747635.1). Lineage (NCBI taxonomy): Eukaryota > Metazoa > Arthropoda > Insecta > Odonata > Calopterygidae > Hetaerina > Hetaerina americana. Next base: position 53,823,916 of record NW_027287427.1, on the reverse strand, counting down.
AATGTGCGATCGGAAAATTAAATTCGATATCGGTTAGACAGTCAACTGCTCTTAACTCTTCACTGTGGTCTCGCCCACCAATGTAATGCGGCAATAAGATTAATACTTCCGACTTACCATTCAACGCAAGTGATACGAACTTTTCTAAAAGCTTGAGTTGTGCATGAAATCTTCGGCTTTTCATCGGCTTTCATCCTAGACCTTCCAAGTCTGTTAAGCATTCTGTTCGCACATGGTGATTCTTTAAGAAATGGGAGAATCGAAATGACTTCAGGGATTCTCAGCAATGGATCGAGATTAATGGACAGCGAGGACAGTTATAAGTTTCGCTGGCATTTAGAGTCGTGCTGTGTCAATGTTACGGCGTTAATTTCGGAACGAGGAGTGGCATTTTAGTTTTCAGAAAATCCTAAGGATGAGAACGTGCCCACTATAATCTCCATGAGCTGATAGTATCAAAGGGCAACAGGTGCTGAACCTCCACTTAGAGGTTCAGATAAATCCATGACTCATTGATTAGCTGGTGATCATGCTACTGACCTCACTTCCCAGGGTGACACGGGTTTTAATGTCATGAATGCCTATAATCCGGTATTATAGGATGAGACACTGTGAAATCCCGAAATGTTACTATGCACACGTTGGATTCGGTATATTATGCACACACACACACACACATATATATATATATATATATATATATATATATATATATATATATATACATATATATATATATATATATATATATATATATATATATATATATATATATATCTTCGAAATGGAACGCTCATCGGCGACACACAAATATATAAAAACGACATCTGAAGACGACAGCCGTGCTGTCGAAACGTAAAATAACAAATTGTGTGTCCTTTCTTTGTGTCTCTATATTCTAAAAATCTACATCTGTGTTTATATATATATATATATATATATATATATATATATATATATATATATATATATATATATATATATATATATGTGTGTGTGTGTGTGTGCATCTGCAGCTCCACCCAAGCTAAAGTGATTTTTTGGGTACCAGGTCTTCCTTGGAAACCATAACCGGCACAGGGAAAGGAACTGGCCCCCCTACCCTGATGTGTGAATTTCACACGCCGTATAGCGCTTAGTATTGGGTGATCTCTACCATCACCTACTAAACCGACCTTCGGGTTGATTTCTGTGTTTATGGTTTATATATAGTTATATATATACTGTGTGTGTGTATATATATATATATATATATATATATATATATATATATATATATATATATATATATATATACACACACACGCACGTGCACGTGTCTCGATTTGTATACTATTTTGAGCAGAAATACATGAATTCACTTTTCTTAATAATCTCAACCTAGGTGAATAAAGTTACGAGGAAATCAATTTATTTACCTCGCCATTGGAAACGGTATTTTATTCCATAGGACATTGATCGAAATTCCATTTACCTCCAATCAAAAAATCCACCTTCAATTAAGTGACTTTGATGCATGAAATGCTGGTGAATGAAGAAAAGGGAGTAAGCAATAGTAATAAAATGTGGAGACATCTATCTTAAATTTTCCCATGGGTCAACCCTGAAGATTTTTTAAACACGGAGAACAGGCTTCCCAACCTATGAAAAATGATAAAAAAAGAGTCTCTATGGGAGCCTACAGCCTGTAAGTAATCAATTCGCTTCCACCCACGGAATTCTTTGGATTTCCGGGAATCTCGTCTAAGGACCTTGAAAGTCACTAGTTCAGTTCTTTCGTGCATCGTATGACGGTGTGAGTATGTGTCGGGGGAGGTAAAATCTTCAGCCAAAACTACGAGCAACACGTTAGTTGCTAATGAACTTCCAGTTAATTACATTATGGGGATCCTGAGTACGACTCGGGTGCGAGTAAAAGGTTTGGAAAGTGATGGTTCAGATGCCAACTCCTCTCTGCCCAAGGTAGCGGAGAGGGCGCCTGAAAGTGGCTTTCGTGTGTCCCCCCCCTTCTCTGGTCCCCGGCCGCTGCCCTTATTCTCACCACTTGCACCATCTCTCACCACCACCCGCCATCTTAACAAACCTGCATCCCATCCCCGATTTTTCTCTAAACACTTCCCTTAAAAATTAAAAAAAAAACCATTTCCCTTCCCCATTCAACCAACAATCACTTCGCTCCCACCCAACCCTTTTACTGCAGTGACTTCCATCTCGCCCTATCCTTCTAACGCCTTTCAGGGAGCTATCCCGGTGCCCCTCAGTCCCCTCTTGCGCCATCATCAAGCCACTCGCCCCCACCACCGCCTCCCTCTCTCCCTGTGCTCCTCTCCTACCTGTTACATCCATCCCCATTCCATCGTATACATGGCTCTGCATTATTAAGCGGTGCGCCGACGGGCAAAGTCGCGTTCGCGCCCTCAAGAGCGCCGGGAGTTGAGGAAGGGTAATTGATGAGGGGAAGCGATGAGAATGCGAGGAGAGGGTGCACGGGCTAGGGAAAGGGAGGGGGCGATGGGAACGAGTCACGCGCCCCCTGGGGACACTGGATAAATATAATCTAACGTGATATTTTCAGTTCATCAAATGATTAAAGTGTTATGTGTGTTTATTTGATACCGATTTATTATCTTCATTACGAAGTTCATTCTGTCTGTGTACGTCGAATTTAAAAAAATAACGCATTTCAAGCAGAGCAAAAATTGAAATGAGATTTCTCGCATCGCAAGCATTATGAGGAATATTCGGACAAGCTGGCAGTGAATTAGGATCTTTTGTTGGAGTGCTGGGGTAATGTGAAGCACGTCACTCTTGTGTTGCTGTCCAAAATGGATTGCTAGCTCCGTCTTATAATGAAAGGAGGTAGCATGAGAATAAAATGGGGAGATACATTTTCTAACCGACTGGTTTCAAATGTTATTTTGCTCGCGAATGATAAGGAATCAGAAAAACGTCGAACGACGGCGCGAAGGAAACGATTCGTTCGTACTATATTTTCTTAGCTTGTAGCTATCTTTCATCTCTTATTTCATTGTAATCCTTCGCAACAACCTACTCGCATTCTTAAAGTGGTATTATAAACTTAGATACCGTAGTGCATGTATCCCTCGGTCTCTAAGCATTATTTACATCGTTTTCGTTGTAAAACTTATCCATTAGTAGGTAGCATTTAATTCGGATGTCGCATGGCGGGTGTAGAATTACCTCCTTCCACACACACCCTAGGTACCATGTAGAAATAGGAGAACGTTAAAGATGTTTTACCATGAAATTTTTAATTTGTCATAAAAGGAATGGCGCTAACAAATGTATAATATATAAAAATACAGCAGTATGGAGTCCCTTCTGCGACTCCTCCAGTACGTACTGTTCATACAGGTACACATACCTGTACTTCATTCTATAAGATCTTGTCATTTTAAAGATAGCCAAAAAGATAACACGTTTTTCAAGGACGCGAGGTATAAGCAGTATGAAAATAAAGTAGAAGAAGGAAAAGTGAAAATATTTTAAATAAATATTCTGCCGTCGAAGTGTATGTGAAGTGATAGCACCCAACCCGTTTCACACCCATGGTACCATTCGGCGTAAGTTGACTTTCATCCGCTCCAAGTTCCGATTCTGAAAATGAAGTGCTCGGTAAAAGTTCATCTCTCTCGGCTCTGTCCCAATATTTTCTCCCTTGGGACATAAAAAAGTGTCCCGGATTTGCTTCCACCATATATGGTACCCACCACCCTCCCATCCCGACCCAAACAGATACTCCACCCACCACCTCTGACCCCATTCTCCCTTTTCCTTAAGGCTCTCTTGTCTTAGGGTCCACCTTTCCGCGCTCAATTCTAACTTTTCCAATTTCCGCATACTCTCTCTCTCTCACTCTCGCCATCTTCTTCCTTCCCTCTCGCTCCGTACTTTAAGAGTTAGGCGGGTGAAGGAGTGGATAGGAGAAATGGAGAGAAGAGGTGGAATACTAAAGAGATTCAAAATGAAACGAGGAACTCAAGGAGTTATAGCTTCTTTCAACCTCTTCACTCGTCCTCACGGTTTCAAGACGCCAGTTGATTCAGATTCATAGAAAAACGGCCGTTGATTATCAAACCTCTAACTTCATACATTTACCGTGATACTTTTCCAGTTTCTTTGCTTCTGTTGCCCCCAGAGAAATGATGGTGTAATGAAAAAGATATATTAATGCCAAATATCTTCTGCCGTATAGTTTCGGGCCAGTAGATAAATTGATTAACTTATTTTCTGCATGCGAATGACTTAGGTTGGACCATGGATGATACCAAATTATCGACTTCAGCACTTTATAACGTCCATGAATGTTACTGCACCAATTCGATTGGGAATCGGGGAAAGGGAGGGGGCTCGGTAGATAAATGACTCCGAGGCTCTGCTGAGCTGATTGGTTTTTTTTAAATAAACCTTCCGAGGGAGAATTAAATATTCTCCGTCAGAAGATTTGCCTATTTATCTAGATTATGTCCTTGATGATTCCATTGTAAGGTCAATGTAATCATTTTGACAGCACTGAATACACGATTATTGGATGAATTTCTTTCCATGATTTCATCGTGGCACAATCACCGATATATGCTCTACATTTAGTTAACTAAAATATGAATGAATTCGTGTTGCGGGCATCTTTTAATCAGGCACTTATCTTTGTTTATGCTCACAAAGATATGGATTCGTAATTTGACCACAATATACTGTTAGACTTTCCACCGATGGGGTCGGAACAAACAATCTATAAAAGTTTTTTTTTGTTTCTTTTAGCATCATTTTTGAAACATGAACGTGCCAAGTGATGTAATGAGCTCCCTTTGGCTGCCACATTGCATGTGCGACATGCAAAAATTTGGTAAAGGCTTTGATTAAAAACTTTCCAGATCCGTAGGAGTCTAGATTTATGAGATCACATTGTCTATACATATTCTCTCCTACCCTCGTCCACACGGTGGTGATTGAGGGAAGCTGTTTAGCAGAGGAGGGAAGGGGTTGCAACGCCTGGGGTGACCCGGGTAGCTGGGAGGGCGGGGAGTTTTTGAGGGAAGGAGGTGGTGGAAAAGGTTGGTGGATGGCGGGAGGGTTTAGGGCAAGGACAATTTCACAGTTGGGCGATCACGCTGGAATGACCTTTATGACCTGGGTCAGCCTCTCTCCCTCGGCGTCGCCGCTTTCCGCGCCATCTACTCATTCCGCCCAAGGGGCCAAAACTAATCCTTCGCCTCCCACTCTCCACTTCCCCCCGCACCCCCCTACAACTCTCGGAAGCATCCACCTCACTAACGTTCGCACACACCACCTCTACCTCCCGTCCACCCCACAACGTCCGTCCATGTAAGTCCCAACACCTCTCCCATCTGATATCACTTGAAGTCAAGTTAAACGTCCGATGTTGGGGGGGGGGGGTGTTAGGGATCCCCAGGGTGGGCTGAGGAGGAGGTAGGAGGATGACCAGGCCGTTTTAGGTGCTTCAAAGTGCCGGGGGCCGTTTTAACTGGGATAAATGTTTACGCTAACGCCTTCGGGTCTCGGCATATCCCATCGACCAAGTCCATCATGTCTCTCCACCCCACCCCCGGCCCATCCTCCCCATGGGTTTTTCGGTCGCCCTGTATCCCCTAATTGCCCTGCCACCCCCTCCGCGCGGCGTGAAATCAGTACTCCGTGTGGTGATTCGGATACACGGAACATTTTTAAACCCTGGTTTGAAAAGAAATGGAGCGATTGGAAAGGGAGGGAACTGGAGTCCAATTTGGTTAGGGCAGCGATTTAGTAGTTCCCTGTAGTGAACTATGCGACCGCTAATCAAGTTTCCGTAGAAAAAGTGATATATCTACATTCCATGCGACGTTGAACTTACGTACGTTATAAACATTACGATTGACTATTGGTGACGTAATTATCGTAATATATGAGAAAAAAGGTTGAATTATAAGTAATGTCGATTAGAGTTGGTGACATCTTTCTGAGTCTTTAGTGAATCCGTCGTGGACCTCGGGACCTTAAATATTACTACAGTCACACTTCATCTACATCTACATAATACTCCGCAAGCCGCCGCAAGGGCGTGTGGCGGGGGGTGTTAGGTCACCACCCGTAAAAAGGAACAATACCACATGCAAAACAACAACATGGAAAATTGCACCCACACTTCGAGGTATCCCAAAGGAAATATATGTTATAATTAATCGTACTGCTAAACACTTACAGTCGCTTCATCGAAGGTAGGGAGAGATAGCCGACGTTTAACTGGTATCTGGTTTACTGTGACTATTCCCCTAAGCATTCTAATGTTGAAAATTATTCATTTATATGCATTTGTGTGTGTATTTAACACATAATAGCCACTAATAGCAGTTATTTTCCATTTTAAACTCGAATATTTGGTATCGACTTCCAACATTCCCAACGCTTTTCTCTTTCTTTGGGCATTAAAATCACAGCAAGCAAGTGCAGAAAAATTCTCTTTTCTTTGATTTATTTCAAATGTAATTACACATACAGTGCTTTGAGGTATCAATTTGCGGGAAAACCCGTAGGGTGGAGGGGGGGAGAGGCTTGAGAGTTAGATGCTTAAAATGAAAGTTTCTTCAAGTGAATTCGAGGAAAAACGTGAGTTGAAGGGAATCAAAGTTTGGAGATTCAATTGAGGGATAAAAAACAAAAATATTTTTATGCATATACCGGGGAGAAGTGTCTACTTATCCTTTAAGGTAGGATTTGAAGGGAATATTTTCCTCTTCCAAATATATCCACCATTAAACGTTAGTCATGAATTTTATTTATGGTAGTGTCGCAGCGCTCCGAATCCGCGACAACAAGGGTTGAGGGTATTAATTAAATAACAAGAGCGGTCTTCGGTACGGGTATTTTTATGTGCGTAACAGAAGGTTTGACAGTATGGCGGTACACAGCTCATGAGACAATGCCGCGAGAGAGTAGGAAGTGAAGGGAAGACTTGGGTAGGTACTTACAGGAGGACAAGAGGATTGACCGGGCTGAAGGGTGACCAGAGGCGTCGTCGGCGTCGAGTCGTCGGAAGGAACCGGCCGGGGGATGGGATGTAGACCGGTAACTCGAGCGAGCTGGTCTGGTGGTATCGGTGAGGAAGGGACCGAACCCTTACGTAGCGAGGCTGGTCCGGGGAAGCGGGGATAGGGAGCGGGCGTGGACCGAATTCCGAGCGGAGCACGGCTGGTCCGAGGTTATGGGCGATCAGGATTACACTGGCGGGCCACCCGTCTGCCGAGGATGGTCACCCTTTTATCGGAGCTCAGGGTACAAAGGGTAGTCTCTCTTGTGACGCACGGCAGGGCCGGGGGAATCACTCGTGACTCCGCTCCTGACTCACAACGTTCTCCCGGTATCAGTCCCCGGACTGATTAGCCGGTGGTCGCGGCGGTGGTTTCCAAGAGTTTGATTGTGCTGACGCATAACCCTTGCAACACCACCCTCGCGGTAAAAGAAAAAGGCTCCGCGGGGTTTAGAATCCTAACTCAGCTTGTCACAAGAGAAAACTCCCAAATAGTACCCTGTCTCAGCGACAGCTCATGAGAACACATAAAATACATATACAACACCTTATACCGGAAAAATGACAGGAATATATATACACATGTGTTAACCCTCGAGTATGAACAATACCTCCACCACTAGCTATATATGACATATAGAAAAAAACAGATATATATCTACGTATATAATTTTAGTAGTCTGTCTGTCTCTGACGCACATAAGTTTTTTAAATCACTATCCCAGAGATTATCATCATTCTGGCATTCCTTATCCACAGTTTTACACATTTTACGCATCAGGGAGTTGGGGAAACAAAGGCTCGTTCCTTGAAATATTGTATATTTGGAGTGTTGGCGTTACAGTGGCCGGGAGGCGCTCAAGTCTGTCTGTAGGGCTGGCTTCACTATTGTCTTCTTTCTTATGGCAGAATCCCCAGAGACGTGGAATCACTACACAACACAACACAATGATTGCACTCGCTACAGTCACTCCAGAATAATTAATAAATTGAATGTTAGAGCTTAAGGGTGATAACATTTTCACATTTCTTGCCATATCGGTTAGGGAAATGGTCGGAACATTGTGCGTATTTAGTTTTTCTACTGAGGTGAATGCTTCGGCCAAACCATCTGCCGCCTTTAGAGCAACAGGCTCACTACTTCTTAAGTCGATATTAATATCCGGCAGAGGTTCTACGGACACATCCCGGTCAAAAGAAAAACTAGTTTCGTACACAACGGACGTGGCTCCCAGAAAAACATGATCAGTGCTAGCTGAACACCCTGGAGGCAAGGTGAGGCTTCCTTGACCGAAGATAGTTATTCGCGAAATTTTCATTGTGCAAGCATTAACCAATGTAATATTTTTACTGACACTGTAATGCCAGATCCCCGGATACTGACTTTTCAAGAAAACTGCGTAATTAGATTGAGTAAGGAGGATCTCGCAATTCTCCCTTATTAGCTTACTTTGATTCCGAAATACCGCAATATTGCACGAGCTGGATAAACTGGTGTGAATAGGATAGGAATATGGACAGATATCTATGCCATTCCGGAAACAATTTCGCCAGTACTCATCTGGGAGCAATACGTATTCCTTGTCATTTGCAGAGACCCCGAGGTAAGTCGAGTCGGGTCAAAGGATGACCGCTCGCTTATGGTTCGAGTCAACCGAAGGGAAGGCGTGCGCCTTATACACCTGGAAAACCGATCCTCGCCGATATAACGGAAATGCCACCAATAATGTGAGGCTCTTCCCTTGTCTTACGATGCGTACGTGGGCGGATTTGTAGACCGAGAGAAGGTCGCTCCCGTACTGGGCGAATTCCGTATCTGGCCGCAGCTTAGAGCGAGCATTTCTAATGATCTCTCTGAGTTGGTCAAGGGGTAGGGTGGAAGGAGTCAGTTTATTAAGCTCGGCCAACATTACTGTATTGCGTATGTAATTGAGATCGCTTAAGAGCCCCGATATGTGACGCGAAATAGCCGAAAAAACTAGATGAAGGATATGAAATAAATTATCTTGATAGCGGCTCTCGGAGAGAGAGTGGGTAACCGAAGCGCTTGTTGTGTAAATTTTATTTTGCAGAAGGCGTAGGATTTTCTCAGTTTGGGAAAGCATTTCATCGTGCCTCTTTAGGGTGCTACTTACATTTTCCAAAAAGGTGAATCTAGCATTGTTTAAATTTTGGGTGTTTTCTGCGACTCGAGATATTTGTTTCTGGAGCTCAACTATTTGATCGTCCGTGGCCGTTCCCGCTAAATAGTGCAGACCATATCCCAACAGATTTAGCATGCCTCTTGTCGCTTTTTGGAATCCCTATTGGTAGTAAGAGTGTGATAACCGAGTTGAAGCATTCGCTAAGCCAGTGGTCGGACGGGAATCCGGGAGTACCGGATCGGAATCAAATTTCCGCAGCAGCCTTGGGTCAATATTCCGCCCCGGGGTTGGCGGCCGCTCCATCTCCTCGGAGTCGATTTCTCTTGTGTAGATATATGCCTCGTCTTGGCTCCCTCTGCATGGCACTGGTTGAGGTGCACTCCGGAATGTCCCCAGGTCTATCTCGCAGCCCGGAGTGGGTGGTCGTTCGGGAGTCTTGGGGACGTCCCAGTCGAACTTGGAAGTCGGGATAGACGGCCGCTCGGATAGCATTGTGGTCTGGTGACGGTTCAAGTTGCCAGGAGTGGTAAACTGTAGTGGCTCCAGGGACGGTGACTGGTGGTGTGGGTGCCGTCCTCTTGCTGCCATTCTGGAATATTCTTTGGCTATAACCGTGGTACTCTTCCGGGAAGGGCCCGTAGGTTATAATCATGGGTTTTGGGGATAGGTGGGGGCGGGCTTGCGTTGGAAGGGTTAGAGGGTGGTGTTTCCAGTGAAGGCTCCGTTGGTGTCGTTTTTTCGGCCGGGTTATGTGAACCTCCGGCATCGTTGTTTAGAAGCACTGGGGGTAAGGGGAACTGCTCTTCGCCGACGAAAAAGTCTGGCGGGAAATTAGGTTCGGGGTCGGGTGGCAAGGGTAGTAGGTTCCTGAGATGAGCTGTGACCAGGCGGCTATTTTGGGTATTCTGAAGGTCGAAGGTAACCGGACTTCTAATTTTGATTACTTTATAGGGTCCTATCCAGCGGGACACTAGTTTCCGCGCCTGACCTTGTCGGAGATTCATGTTACGCAGGAGGACTAATTGCCCGGTGGCAATGGTAGGAAGTGTTAAGCCTCGATTGTATTTCATGTGTTCCCTTCTTGTATTCTCTCTGTTAAATTCAGCCGCCTGTGCGTGCGCTAATTGCAATCTATGTTGAATAACATTCTCATAAGGAGGATCTTCGGCATATGATTTTTTAACAGGCGTTAAAATCGAGTCCCATGGCATCTCTAATTCTCGCCCGTGCATGAGGTATGCGGGAGTGAATCCCGTGATTCTATGCTTGCTGTTTCGGTACACAAATAAAGCAAAGCCAAGCTGCTCGTCCCAATCTGAATGGTCCTGTGACACATAATACGAGATAACATTAGCAAATGATTGATGGGCACGTTCCAGGCGTCCGTTGGCCCCAGGATTATGAGGAGAGGTGAAAATAGATTTGATTTGAAGTTTTTTGCATATGTTTTTCATGAGTTCAGATGTAAAGTTAGCTCCCCTGTCCGTTAATATTTGTTTAGGCACTCCATGTCGGCAAATAAACTTTTCTACAAAAATTTCCGCGATCGTCTGAGCCGACTGATTGGGTATCGCGAAAGCTTCAGGGTATCGCGTAAAGAAATCTTGACAAGTTAGAATGTATCTGTTGCCTCGAGCTGACGTAGTTAGAGGCCCCACTATGTCCAAGGCAACCTTCTCTAATGGGTAAGAGGCTTCCGTGACTGGTTGAATGGGGATTTTTTGCGGTTGCATCTTTCGTTTTTTACATGCCAGACATTGCTTTATATACTTTACTATATCCGTATAACATCCATCCCAATTGAAGTATCGCCGCACGATTTCTAAGGTTTTATCGATTCCGAGGTGCCCGCCGAGCGGATTGTCGTGGCATTGTTTTAAAATGTAAGCTCGCATGCTCCTGGGGGCACAAATGGTAAATCGGGTTCCCGGTTCCTCCGTGTGAACTTTGTAAAGAACGTCATTCTCATCATAAAACAAATTCGGATAGTGCTTCCTCGCCTGCTCGTGCAAGAGTTTCAGATCTGGGCAAATTAATTGTTCCCTTGAAATTTTATCCTTATCCCACGCGGGTTGATGGGATTCTCCCAACGTATTTACTGTACTGTTACTAGGCGTTAACCTAGACAGGGCATCTACATGGGTTATGCTCTTGCCTGGCTTGTGGATAATTTCAAACGCGTACTCACTCAGTTCCATTATCCATCTTGCCATTCTCGGCTTCGGTTCTGAGAGAGTTAACAGCCATTTTAGAGGCTTATGATCGGTGTGAAGGATGAATTGTCTCCCTAGCAAATAAATGCGAAACTTCTTCACCATCTCTACTACGGCTAAACATTCAAGTTCTGTGGCAGAATAAGATTTTTCGGCTTTATGCAACTGTCTACTTGCACATGCAATAGGATGTTCGCCATCCTCAAAAATTTGGGAGAGTATCCCACCGATGGCTTGTTGGGAAGCGTCCGTCGCAAGGAGGAAAGGTTTGGAAAATTCGGGAAATTTAAGAATAGGTTGGGTCGTAAGACACAACCTCAAGTGTTCGAATGCGTGTTGTTGATCCTCACCCCAGAAAAACACTGCATCTTTTTTCAATAATGGAGTGAGAGCACTGGACTTTTTTGCGAAATTTGGAATGAATTTCCTGTAATATCCGACTAATCCTAGAAAGGATTGTAATTCTGGCACGCTCGTTGGGGGCGAAAAATGCTTTATGACTCCTACTTTGTCTTCATCGGGCTGTAATCCATCTGCGGTAATTAAATGGCCCAAAAATTTGACTTTTTCTTGAAAGAATTGGCATTTCTGGGGTTTGAGTCTTAGGTTTGCGGTCCTTAGCCGACGAAATACTTCCCGAAGACCTGCCACATGTCCTTCAGGAGTGGAATCATAACGGAGGATATCATCTAGATAGCATACGCAACCACGGTATATCAATCCGTCCAGAATTGTGGTCATTAACCGCATGAAAGTAGACGGAGCGTTCGTCAACCCAAAGCTCATTCTATTACATTCAAAATGTCCATCTGGTGTGCTAAAGGCTGTGTATTCCTTGCTCTTGTCGTCTACCTCGACCTGCCAATAGCCGCTGCAAAGATCCATGGTAGAAAAATATTTCGCGCCCCCTAGCTGGTCAAACGTTTCTTCTATATTTGGCATCGGAAATACTTCCTTTTTTGTGACATTGTTCAATGCGCGGTAATCTATGCACGGGCGGTATTGTGTCGGGATTCCGTCTCTACCCTTTTTTTTAACCAAAATAATTGGTGCCGACCAGGGGCTCGTCGAAGGTGATATCACTCCTTGCTGTAACATGTCTTTAATTGCATTGTCTAATACGGATCTCTGTGAATGAGGGACACGATATGGTCGCTTATTGATTGGCGTGGAAAGGCCTATGTCTATGGTGTGTTTTACTACGCTGGTGCAGCCCAGGGGAACGCCGCCGTGCACAAAAATATCTCTGAATTCTTCTAATAGGTCACGTAACGGCTCTCGGGCGTCTTCTGGTACGTTATTTAGGCTGAATTGAACCATGAATTCCCCTTTTTCTATATCGTTCGGCCATATTTCTGCCTCCTCTGCGACAATTATTTCGTTCACGTAGGAGGCCTTTTCTACGTGCACCCCGGCTGTCGAAAATTCCAAACCCTTCGGAAAGATTTTCTCGCTTTTGTGCATGTTACCCAGTAATATCGGAAGTGTTCCATCGTCCATTACTTTTGCCACTACCGGAATTACGATTACGTCTGTTATGTCCGGTACTTGAAAATTATCTAAGAAAACCTCCTTTCCGGCTAAATTAGTATTCCTTGCTGTTGTTAGAACGTATGATAACGGAGGAATCTTTAATTTTTCCTCTATACGGACCACTTCTGATCCCCTTTCCTCTTGGGTCAAAAAGTAAACAGGCTCCACAATTAGTGGTACTGTGCAGTCTTTGTCTATCTCCTCATCGCTCGTTCTCCCAAAGCTAATCTCCCTTGAACCAAAATCGGGCCTCGAGTTATTTTTATCATTGAAAGAGACTACGGTCTGCCCCAAGTCATCGTCATTGCCCAAAAATTCAAAACGTTTCGCAACTGACGGCACGGCCCAATCATCGCCTGTCTCTCTCTCGTCGCATTTTCCCTCTAAGCGAGTCTCCTCTGAACCGAATACGGACTTAGAATGTTTTTCTGTAGGAAGAGAGACTACGGTCTGCCCCAAGTCATCGTCATCGCCCAAAAATTCAAAACGTTTCGCAACTGACGGCACGGCCCAATCATCGCCTGTCTCTCTCTCGTCGCATTTTCCCTCTAAGCGAGTCTCCTCTGAACCGAATACGGACTTAGAATGTTTTTCTGTAGGAAGAGAGACTACGGTCTGCCCCAAGTCATCGTCATTGCCCAAAAATTCAAAACGTTTCGCAAGTGACGGCACGGCCCAATCATCGCCTGTCTCTCTCTCGTCGCATTTTCCCTCTAAGCGAGTCTCCTCTGAACCGAATACGGACTTAGAATGTTTTTCTGTGGGAAGAGAGGCTACGGTCTGCCCCAAGTCATCGTCATTGCCCAAAAATTCAAAACGTTTCGCAACTGACGGCACGACCCAATCATCGCCTGTCTCTCTCTCGTCGCATTTTCCCTCTAAGCGAGTCTCCTCTGAACCGAATACGGACTTAGAATGTTTTTCTGTGGGAAGAGAGGCTACGGTCTGCCCCAAGTCATCGTCATTGCCCAAAAATTCAAAACGTTTCGCAACTGACGGCACGGCCCAATCATCGCCTGTCTCTCTCTCGTCGCATTTTCCCTCTAAGCGAGTCTCCTCTGAACCGAATACGGACTTAGAATGTTTTTCTGTAGGAAGAGAGACTACGGTCTGCCCCAAGTCATCGTCATTGCCCAAAAATTCAAAACGTTTCGCAACTGACGGCACGGCCCAATCATCGCCTGTCTCTCTCTCGTCGCATTTTCCCTCTACTCTTCTTGAGGTGTGAGATTCTCCTGAAGAATATGTTGATCTCGTATTTAACTGGTCATTTCCAGGCTCATTGTCACCAAAGGAGATAAGATCTACGTCGGCTGCCGCGGAAGGTCTGGATTCTAATTTTACTTCGTGGTTTTCATTCACCTTCATGGTCTCGTGCGTTAAGGATATGCTACTACCATATTTTTTCATAAAATCTAGCCCGATGATTCCCTCGTACGGAGTTACTCCGAGATCTGCTATTAATGTGTCGTGAGGGTACTGGATTCTGTCCATAACAAATTTTACGCAACTTTGGCCGATTATTGATAGTGCGTGACCGGAAGCACTCCTTACTGGGCGATCGTAGGGTGATATTTCCAACTCGCCAAACGGGAATACCTTCTGATGAATTATTGTGACGGCAGCACCGGTATCCACGAGGAACCAATAGCTTTTGCCCAGTACCTCCACTCGAACCATGATCCCGCTCGCGGGAGAAATGGCCAAAATTACTTCGTCCCCGACCCCTGGGTCGGGGCCGATCCATTTCCCTGACTGGAGTTATTGGATTTAGTAGGGCATTCTAGAGGGCGGTGACCCGATTGCTTGCAAAGACCGCAACATAACAGAGGACAATTCCTGGAGGGATGGCCAGTTTCTCCACAGTTGAAGCAATTTCTTTGGTTTGATCTACAATAACGAGCTATGTGGCCCACTCGTCCACAGGAGTAACATTTTCTGTCCGCGTTTGTGACATCGCTACCGCGAGACCATCCTGTGCTGGGAGCGGTGATGGGAGCAGGAGGGTTGCTGGTAGCGGAGCACCGTAGGGAATTGATTTGGTTGGGGCAAGAACAACGACTCGGTTCCCTAAATTCTGTCTGAGATGAATTTTTAAGTGTCATCGAAGAGAACCATGGCGGCGCTGCATTATCTTGCGGAATTTGGAGAGAATTGATCATAGATTTACTGGCATAATTCCTAACGTTAGATTCCTCACTTAGTGCAAATTCTTCTGCTTCCAAGATACTCTTAGGATTTCGTACCAACACAAAACGTCCTATTTCTTCCCGTAATCCCAGCAAAAATTGCGACAAAAGTCGATTTTCTATCATTGCTCGTGTTCCTTCCACATTAGGATCCTTGAGTGTTCCCTGCAATTGGCGAGCTATTTTCCTAAGCCTTGTGGCATACGCCGACACGCCCTCGAGAGGCTGCTGCACGCAGTTGGTGAATGTACGCTCCAATAAAAGAGGTGATACCCGAGACGAAAACCTTCGCGTAAGATAAGCTGAGAAATTTTCAAAATTATCAAGGACATGGGGATTGGCGGCAACAAAATCTGCGGCAGATCCATTGAGACGCAAACGAGCGATGCAAAGTGTCTGAGATTCACTCCACGAACAAAGATGACTAGTGAGTTTTACGCATTCTAAAAATTTTTCCACGGAAACATCGTCTTCTCCGCTAAAACAAGGCACGAAGTAAACGTGCGCACCTAAGGCTGGCGGGTGAGGAGTGACTCTTGCCTCGTTACAAGAGCCATTTGCGGATGGAGTTATTGTATTTACGCAAGGGTCCATTTCAATTAAAGTTTGATTTACTCGGGGGGACGCTTCCACAGGAGACATAGACGGGAATGGGGGAAAACTGCTCAGCCAGGCCATGGCAAGAAATTATATAACGTATAGCACAAAATAAATAATAAAGAGATAACCAATCAAGGCTTCACAAAATAGGTTAAGGCAAGATATGAATACTTTGAACAAGTGCTATTGACCGCTCTCGATTAAAGGATTTAATGGCTGTTCAAATGAAAAGGTTTCGGAGCTAAACTTACACCGTCAACCCCACACCTGACACCAGTTGATGTCGCAGCGCTCCGAATCCGCGACAACAAGGGTTGAGGGTATTAATTAAATAACAAGAGCGGTCTTCGGTACGGGTATTTTTATGTGCGTAACAGAAGGTTTGACAGTATGGCGGTACACAGCTCATGAGACAATGCCGCGAGAGAGTAGGAAGTGAAGGGAAGACTTGGGTAGGTACTTACAGGAGGACAAGAGGATTGACCGGGCTGAAGGGTGACCAGAGGCGTCGTCGGCGTCGAGTCGTCGGAAGGAACCGGCCGGGGGATGGGATGTAGACCGGTAACTCGAGCGAGCTGGTCTGGTGGTATCGGTGAGGAAGGGACCGAACCCTTACGTAGCGAGGCTGGTCCGGGGAAGCGGGGATAGGGAGCGGGCGTGGACCGAATTCCGAGCGGAGCACGGCTGGTCCGAGGTTATGGGCGATCAGGATTACACTGGCGGGCCACCCGTCTGCCGAGGATGGTCACCCTTTTATCGGAGCTCAGGGTACAAAGGGTAGTCTCTCTTGTGACGCACGGCAGGGCCGGGGGAATCACTCGTGACTCCGCTCCTGACTCACAACGTTCTCCCGGTATCAGTCCCCGGACTGATTAGCCGGTGGTCGCGGCGGTGGTTTCCAAGAGTTTGATTGTGCTGACGCATAACCCTTGCAACAGTAGATATAGCGCACGAAATAATTTGCGATGGTGTAAAAACCTTTAAAAACAAAAACTTGTTCATGTGCGTTGAGCTGAACGTTACCAATTTGAATTAATGCTGTAAAATTAATATCCAATGCGCAGACCAGAGAATTCGGCGGAGAAAGTAAAGGAAAATTGTTTCATAGTTTTAGATCCGGTTACGAGTGAAAATCTGAAAAGAGAAGTCGTAAATCGTTGTCACTTTTATGCCGGGTGTTCGTGAGATGAGGATCTCGGTAACCTGCTCGCAAATTGAGTATCACCACCTGTTACGACCCACCCGCGTTTAAATTTGCTGTCCATTAGATGACGCCCCTGCCTCAGTGAAAATTATTATGAAGGTTTGCATGAGAAGGGAAAGGGTATGATGCAAAAAAAGAATGCGCCCAATAATGTCGACTTCGTTCGTTCATCGGTGATCGCCGAAGACGACGGTTGAGGGACAGTGATAGTCGGCGTCGTGATGCTGTTGGAGATCGATCACGATGGCCCGCCTCATTTTTTTCCTCCCCCTACGCCACCGTTCATTTTAATTTCCACCCCTAATGGAGTGGAGGAGAGTCACAGCGGCTCGCGGCGAGGGATTTGGCGGAGGGCAAAGGGGTGGTAGTCGAGGTAGAGGACGGCGCGCCGGCGAATAAATCGACTATCTCTCGTTGAGAGTCTGCAGCCTCTGTAATTCGCCCCGTCGTCCATCGATAGGTTTTCGAGGGCGAAGGCAATAAGTGTCGTCTCTCGCCCTGGTGGCCCGGCGGCGGCTAATATTCGCCCCGCTCCCGCTTTAAACCGATACATGGGGCATGGGGAAACCCTCATCCCCCCTCCACAACCAATCCCTTCCCCTCTCGCGTCTCGACGGCATGGACTTAATTGATCGCCATTTTAAGGCTTTAACGATCATTGATGCGACACCCTCCCCTTCCCCCCTCCCTCATCCCACCACCCATGCCATCCCAAACGGCCTATCCTTAATGGAGAGACGATGAGAGGTGTTTATAATGCGAGGCGGATGAATCATGGCCTCTCGGGGGAGGGTGAGGGGGTCGAAGGGATGGGAGAGGAGGAGAGAGCGGCGGGTGGGGAGGGATATAAAGATGATTCCCGTGACGTGGAGAAATTGGCGGTGAGGAAGAGGGTTGGGGAGAGGACTAATTCACGAAGCCCGAAAAAACGTTGTATTCGACAAAAAGGATTACGCCCCGGACGTGTAAAGAGGGATTTGGGACTGGATTAAAAGGGAGACGTGATGCTGGTACCGAAAGTGAAAAAAAAGAAACATTTTGGGGAAAGAGCAGTGTAGGGTGCTCAATGAATGGGGGGGGGGAATGTTTTATTTGTCTCGCCTTTCAAGGCGATTATTGCTTTACACGGAATGTAGTCCGCTGATACATTTACGCGCCCAGCTCAACTCCTGAGCCGATGATATCAAAATTTATATCGCCGTCGTAACGTCTCCGAAAATCGTTAAATTAGCAAGAATAAAACGGTGCGGGACGGCGTAAACTTCTGATAGGCAGGGCTCGACTTATAAATGAGGACGCAGTTATTTTTTTTACTAGAGATAAAACTGTGACGTAGATACATTAGGTGTTATTTTTATGAGCAGCAGGGCTATAACGTGGAGATCCATCTTTGAAGAACGAGTAATCAAGAGGCGCCCAGTCATGTCAAAGTAATTTATGTACTCCTGAGGCCGCTTGGCTTTGACAGCGTGAAGACAAGCGTCGAAAAGTAATTCATCTAATCGTAACCCTGTCTAGTCAGGATTAACTGTGCAAGGAAAATTTGTATCGCTCATTTGTTCTTGAATATCTTACCTCACGAGTGCTTTGGAAAACTTAATGTAGCATAATTGGTTGTCTATTCGACGGAATTTCTAATCCCGTTAATTAGAATGATTCATATATGGAGGATAATTAAGTGCTGCTACCGTGCATTTGATCAATGGCACCATACCGCTGAATGGTCATCGTGTACCTAATGGTATTATGTCATTCGATTATGAAAACTAATCCGGGTGTCGAATCATGAACAAAGATAACAGAAAGATATGG
This sequence comes from Hetaerina americana, assembly GCF_022747635.1. Lineage (NCBI taxonomy): Eukaryota > Metazoa > Arthropoda > Insecta > Odonata > Calopterygidae > Hetaerina > Hetaerina americana. The sequence continues at coordinate 53,805,176 of NW_027287427.1, read as the reverse complement.
CTGAGTGGTTTGAGTAAACATCTGTGAAAATAAATAAACCAGTACCCATGACACTCAGCTGACTGAAGTGCTAATATAAATTAAGGATTTCAAACATTTTGTGTGGATTGATTTCAAGAAAAATGCATTGCCGGAACGAATTAGTATTCAGAGCTAATATGAAGTACGAGGATGACACAATGAAATTTGAAATATCACCATGCTTTTTGAATGATGGCAAATTTACCTCATGGATTCTTCCTCCATAAATGCTCCGGCCTCCATGCTAATGTTATAAGGGTACTGTGTAATAGTTCATGCTTTTGATCGAATTAGAGGTTTTTCTATCTTTTGCTGGTATTTCTTTTCAATATTAATGTTTAGTTTTTTACAGAGCTGTTATTCATAACAATCTCAACGCTTGAGACTAACGAATCAGAGCCCGAACGCTCTACCAATGCATCACTCTGTATGCCACAAAATCGAAATGCATAAAGCAAGTGTATGATTTTCTACATCAGTAGAATGTGCATATGTTTAAAAATTATTTTCAAAATGGTTAGTTTTAAGGAATAAACTGTCTCGCAGAAAAGATGAAAAATTTTTGCTTACGATTTTGAGTTAAGTACCATTAAAGATACTGAAGTTTTAAGAGAGAAAAACGGTAATTAAACGGTAAAAACGGTAATTTTCGCGCACGGAGGGTTGATTTCGGCCAATATGAAACAATTTCTGGTGTTAAGTAAAAATATAAAATTATGTTTTGCTTAAATAATGATATTTCTTGAATTAATATGCCCAAACAATCACACTCATACAAATACAGAAAAATACGCATGGATGTATAGGTTATTACCCCAATAACGCTTTTGTTTTTTTTACAGGTTTTTCGGGAAATATGAAAACGTTATATCCTTTGATATCGCGATGTGAATTCTACCATTATACTCTCATCTATTCTTTGCGTGGAGGAAGTAAAATTAGTCTGCCAACGTTTGCACTTTCAACTGAGCCCGCTTTCGAGCATTCCCCTCGCGCTGTCTAATGAGACGTCTCCCGGCGGTCACCGTCTCCCCGTCTCACCCTCCCAGCTCGTCTGTTTACCATGCCACTCCAACCTTCCCCCGCCCCCGCGTCCTTCTTCCATCCTCACCCCTACGCCCGGCGATCCCCGCCAGGTAGCGGAATCGAAATTATTTTTAAATTCCATCCCGATCATTAGGACGAGGATGTCAAGCCGCGACCACTAGGGGGTGGGAGAGAGAGAGAGAGTAGATCGGAATGCAACACCCCGCAACTCGAACCCCTGCCACCTCTTTACACCCCCCCCCACTTGAACAGCGGCGCGATGCGCCCACCGCGGATTGCACACTGGGGAGGAAAGGGCCGACGAAGACAGGGAGGCGGAAGAGGGATGGAATTCCGAGGAATCACACAAAATGTAGTCGGAAGCTGAGGAGACCTTATGGCAGGATGGTGGGTGGATAAATAGTGAGGTTTTTGGAGAAAAGGGTTGGGGGTTGGTGTGGTACGGGGGAAAGGTTCGGGGTCGAGTTCCGGCAACCCTCGACCGTTTGGGAAGTCGTGAGGGGTGGGGTCCGGGGAAGGAGGAGGAAAAAGGGGAGGGAGGCAAATCGTTAATCGGGCTTTTGCGGGATAAATCAATATCTGGTGGGACAACCGCGGAGCCACTACAACTCAACGCGCGCCCTCATAACACCTCCTTTCCCAACACCACTTCGCCACACACACTCACACAAACCTTCCCCCTCCTCCCCGTCCGTGCCCTCACTCCACGACCCCCTTCACCCTCGACCCCGAATCACCCAACGAAATCCCTTCCATCGAATCCCCAACGAAGTCTCCCGCACTCAATCCTTCTCATAACAAAGACCCCGTGCTTGCATTCGCGGGGAATTTGTCATCCAATGCGTACGAATCCACAAGAATCGTCCGGTCTTCCATCGACTCCGCCGTCCGTAACGTTGCCAGTTTAGTTGAGTATGCTCAAGTTTTGTTTTGGATCTTCGGAGTTTTTGGTCTAGCAGATCCACGCGTGCCGTCGGCCATTATTTAGTAGCCCGTGAGCGTACGAATCAAACACATGCTTGTGCCGATCCTTCGCAAAATCCGGAACTAATTATGGGCGACGTTTAAATAAAAACGCTTAAGGCCGTACTCATCAAAAATATTATAATCCTCAAACATTTTCAAATTTTAGGTAATATTCAAGAATAAGGTATATAAAAAAATGCATAGGAAATTCTAGAGTGCAGGGTGAATTTCGAAAAAAACATCCAGATATCCGTAATATTAACATTTTAAGCTTGGGCAAATAATAATTTCGTATGAATTGTTGCATTTGATAATAATGTGTATATAATCCAGCGTGGCAGAAAATATGGCGCCAAAATAATCGCCGTCCTAAGTGAAAATCTTTCAATAGTCTGCAAAATATTTTATATAAACCTCAATTCTCTGTACAGATGATTTTTTTGGTCGTTCGTTTCTCAGCGAAAGAACTGCGTAAACCACGTAAGTGACATACGTAGGGCATTTTCAACTGAAAGTTTGAGTGAATGAAACGAAGTGTTACATTCAAATTTGTACAGTGTAAGAACTTCGATGCGACAATTTTGTGTTTGGGACAAGGGTAAAGGTCATTCAGATGTTCATCGCCTGCCCCTTACAGGGGACCCAAAACTTTTATTGCTCTGTTAGTTTCCGGATATTTTGCTTTTAATCGAAAAAAAGAAAAAAATTGCTCGTTAACTCAAAGGAACAATTTTTGCGGAGTGACATTATGGAAGGTGTATCGCTTGAATCACGCAGTGATCTCATTGCGTATTTGAATTCTATCTTTTGTCCACCGAAGAGGAGTGAGACCCGCCCGCGGACCTGATTGATCAGCCACGAACAGAGGTACTCCTCTTCCTGACAGCTGCGTGGGTGATGCCTCGAGAGCACGGAACTGAAAAATATATTCTTCCAACGCTCGTTTTCCATCTCACCCCGGGGTTAGCTTTCGAATCGAGAAAATAGAATGTTGGAGGAGGATGGAGAGGGGTAGGGAGCGATTCCGTTAATTACTTTTTTCCATTTACGCCCGCTGCCTCGCATTAGCCGAGAGGGGAAGAAGCGCGCAAAGAGTTAGTTGCCCAGGTGGGAGGGAGTGGGGAGGGGTGCCTCCTCGGATCTTTCCGCCCTCCCAGAGGATTTCTCACCCCCCTCCCCATCCATTGGGGTGAGGATACACCCCTGCCCTGCGGTGGGAGATGGAGAGAGAGAGTTTTCGGGAGCCGGCCGCACACACATACGCGCAACCACCCCCGCCTCCAATGAGCATTCCATTTCGCGCCAAAGCAGGTCGGGTGGGAGGTAAAAGGTTTCGTGAATGGAATTCCTGCGCTCTCGCCCGTCGACCTCGCGATTTTATAGGCCTTTATTCCCACCCGCGGCTTAATCGACCTAGCGCTCCGGCCGCGATGTAAATGCTGAATAAATATCCGCACAAACACCAGGAGGCTAATTTATTGGCCTCGCACCAGGTAAATACGTGTTGCCCCTCTCGCGTTTTTCCTTTGCACATAACGGTTAAGTAGAGGTATGAAGTGTGCGCTAATGAAATTTGTTGTTTTTTCCGCCGTTGTAGGCAAAAACATGTTGTTTGACTTTGTAATCAACTTTAATGCATGATGTTTCCAGGAACTGGGGGAACAATGGCGACTTTATTTTTCACGCAAAAAGGCCGGCGAACATCGCACGAATTTGTATACCTCGTGCCATGGAGGGAAATAATCCATTTATTCATCAATTGCGTACCCGTCCACATGCCGTAATTTCCACTTGTTTTTTCTGCAAAATAATAGGGGAATGGAATAGCACTGGAAGTTGGTTAGCAGGAAGATAAATACTTGAAATTCGAGGATGAAAGCATTCCGTTTATATCTTCAATCGACTTCGGTAATTTTTTTAATGTATTCCAGAGGCTGTCAACTTATTATGGATTCCAACTTTGTGTATTCACTGTTCTTTCCTCGGCAGTTTACTTGTTTCACAAGATATTAATATTTATTGCACTCATAATTGTGTTTCTCTCTCTTGGGAGAGAGCGAGTTACAATATTTACATTTTTGTTTCTAACCACCATGAAGCAATAGATGATGTTCAGTTGTGGAACAAACGGCGTACTGTGTGGCGTAGTTATCCTGTGGCTACGCTTATGGCTTCCTCATGAAGCGAAAGTGATTCCCTACCCTTGTAAATTTTAAACATTCCCATTTAAGCTCATCACTCCTGACAGGGGAATAAGCTCGTGGTTTAACGTGCTTTGGGAACCTCGATTTACAGTAGTGAATTTTCAAACTCTCAAGTGAATCAATTCAGACGGTTGCAATCTACTTCATTCTGTGGCATAATTTTCAAATATTTACATTAAAAAATCGAATACCAACCTGAAGAAATCACCCGACCAAATGAAATAGTTTTTCTCTCTGTATTTTCGTAATTCCTAATTTTTCTTTTGAATGATACTGGTTTTACGTCTTCTGTTCTTCATGCCTAAAAGTCAATATTTAGCTTTTCGTAGCTTTTCCACGAGTTGAACTATCAGAGTGTTAAGGACAAGTGATGCTTGAGCTAGGATCGGAATAAATGGCAAATGTCTTGATATGCTGTCTTGTGTTACCCTCTGGACCAGCTGGATTTCTTATGTATATATATATATTTTTTTAAATTAAGATAGCACTGGTCACAGAGTGAGCACTGCATAGTAAATGCATGGAGAGGACTATATTGATATTTTGTTTCTATTGATATTTGTTTCTACTGATTTGTCCTCTATTGATACTAGTTTCACTAGTGGTATTGAGGAAAATATGGCATTCAGCTTTCAGCTCCATGGTCTCAGAGAAGGATTAAATGCAATAGAAAGCAATGATTTCCCCTGCATAACATTTGGAGAAAGTAAAATGACTGAATGTCTACACTAATTTTCATTAAAAAAGGAGGAGTCTCCACTAAAAGGAGTAACATGTTCTACGGTCAAAGGTAGTTCATTAAATAGGCTTATTGCCACTCTCATCTCATCACCGCCATATTAAAATTAAAAAATGGGAATTTCCTTTTATTTACATTTCTTTATTACATGTTCAATTGTTCATTTTATTTCTGTTCCAATTAAATCCTTGGTAATCATCACTGAAAAGTGTTTTATTAGTTTCTAACCTTTGCTGCAATTCTGTCAGTATTAGAGTTGAATTGAATTTGCATATTAAAATCCTTTGAATATGTAATCAGTTATGAAACTAATAATTGTAAACCTGATTTGACAAAATTCTGCAAAAGGAAATGGGATTTTGCCTATATTTATACTTTGCATAGAATGCCTTTCATTCTTTATTTTCCCTCTGCAAAGCTCACTCTGGAATTCTCTTGTGTCTACAGGTTGCTTGTTGGACAGTGCACTGCCACCAGAGGTGCCTCCCAGGAACCCAGCCATGAATCGCCACAATGGACGCAGTGCCACTGGTGTTGGCATTGGCAGCACAGGAGAAGGAGATTTTGAGCCCTCATGTCTAGTCCGGACCCCTTCCGGCAATGTTTACATCCCAACTGGTGAGAGTGAGAAGCAAATGGAGCTAGCAGCATGTTAGAATAAGAATTGCTTGTACACAATATCCAAAAGATAACTTTACTGTGTTTGAAATGTTCTGACAGTTCATGAAATAGCATAATTGCAATATATGTTCTTATTATGAGAGTATGGTAGAGTGACATTAGGGACTAAGAAAAAGCTTCCCATTTTTTCAAAGAATTAATTTTGGAGTTTGGAAAACTTGACTAGAAGGAATACTGCTTAATTAAATATAAGCATATGAGTGAGGAAAAAAGAAGTAATGATGTAGTTGATTACTTTTAATTTCATTTCCATTTCATGTCATGGTGTTGGATTTTGTGCTACAATTCTTATGTTTAATTTTCACCAAAAAATATTAAATGACTATGCACTAAGTAGTATGTATTCTTATTTGTATGCATCAATTTTTCATTAATTAATAAATAATCTGACAGTTTGGCATGGTCTATTTTTTGTTACTTATGCAGTTCATACAAATTATTTTATGGTGTTAAAAAAGTAAGGCATCAAAACTTTGTTTTTCCTCATATTTAATAATTTGATTTTTAGCACCATCTGCTTCACATCAGAGAAACAGCTCACATGCTGTCTGAGAAACACAATATGTACCATAAGAAATTAAAGATAGTTTCACTGCCTGATTGTACATAGTACTTAGCATTAAGTTAAAAGATTTTGCTGTCCATCTACTTTGCCAAGGACAAATTTAATTGCCTGATGATTAGACTTCTCATTTTCAGATGTACCAAAGAGCTCTCCAATGGATTATAAATCCAACTCGTCATGTAGTAGCCCCTCAAAAGGTGAAAACCAGAAGAATTCTGATAGGTAAGCATTTTCAATCATGGACAAAAGTACATTGAATTCCAACAAATTTCAAAGCTAGACAAACATTGACTCATGTTTCCACAACTCCTCTCTATCTCCACCCAGATGTTCCTTGCCATTTGGGACTCCAGTGCCAGTTCTCCCCGTCCGTAACAACCTCCGTCGGCCAAACTCCAGCCATTTTCCACAGTCAAGGTTCCAGTTCAGGAAGGGCATCGCACGAAAGTGTACATGGAAGTGTACAGCAATTGTGTTCATCATCTTGTCAGTCGTGCTTGCAGCAGCAGTTATCTATATGTCAGGTGAATGAACTTTTCCAAAATATGATGTTTTCCATTCTTTTTTTTTTTAGCATGTGAGGAGACATTACATCTCTTTTCTTCCATTTTTCAGCCACAAATATCTTAACTTGGTCATATCAGAGTGCCAAAGCTTGTACAGTTCTTGTTGGTGAGAGCACAAGCATATTCCCAAAGTTATCAGAGGTGAACCGCACATCTGTCCGGCCAAGACCATCAGGAGGTAAATACTTACGCGGTTCTCCAGATCTGAGAAATACCTTAGAAAGTCCCCCAACCATTGTTCTCCCCCATTCCCGTATCCGTAGAGATGTTAACCAGCATGAACTTCCTCCTCGTACCAAAGACACACTCAAAGTAGATGTTGGTGTTGTGCATGATGATGAGAATGTTCACGTAGTGCATGAGTCTGAGATCTCTGAAACTCTAGAGGAGCCGTCCACCACTGCCACTGACAGCTTCCTTGAGGAGGAGCATCTTATTCCAATTGACTCTTCTTCCTTAGCCAAGGAGGCGATTGATAAGACAGCAGCAGATACAGAAAGGATTGAATTCACTGAAGTAGATCGGTCCAGTCCTGTTGAGGCAAAAGCCATTGAATCATTTCCTAAAAATATTCACAATGGTGAAGGTAATGGCACATCTGAAGTAGATGCAGGCATTGATGACTCAGATGAGGCAGAGAGTAGTAGTGATGCTGAAGGAATCACACAAGGGGATCGGTTGGGCGAGAGTCTCAGTGCTGACCACAAGGCAGCAGATTTTAAAGGTCTCCACAAATCATTCAATGATGCAGTGAATATCACTGAAATAGATCATAATCGTGAAAACAATGGTTCAAGTCTCTTACTCCATTCAGCATTTCACAGTGGCCTAAAAGTCATGAACCTAACTCATGATGGTTTGGATGAGAAGGAAATTCCTCAAAGAGATCACTTCAAAGAAGATTTTGTCACTCAGAGGCCAATCCTTGGAAGTTGGGAGACACCAAATACCAGTCCAGATGCCAATAAATTGAATAATGAAATCAAAGAGCATCTGCTTCTTCTAGATACAAATGCTAACACGAATGACCAGCTGGAAAGTATGAAAGACATTGATGAAGATATGGTATTCTCAACACATCCACCACATCATATGGCAGAGTTAGATGTTAGTGAGGAGAAAGTTGAAGCTGTCACTTTTGAAAGCAAGAATTTAACAGAAGTCAAGGGAGCAGATGAGGTTTCCAAAGATGACTCCCGTCTACATGTAGTAGCCAATCTGAAACCACATTCTGAACCCCTTGTGCATGTTATCAATGTGAACACCAAGCATGATACTAAAGTAACCCAAGATAGTCCAATTAGGAACCCTAGTAGTGCTGAGTCAAATTACCCTAATGTAGAAGTGGCTTCAAACGGAATGACCCCAAAAACTGCATCCACACTAACAAAACTACCAAAGACAGATGTTCTTGATCTTACTACTGAGCTGAATGGCTCCCGCCATTCCAAAAGAGTGTTTGTAAATGTAACCATAGCAACGGAGGATGACCACATGAACGCCCTGCCTGGTCATCACCACCCCTCACAGCCTGTATATGTTCTTTCTGTGTCTGTTCCCACGGATGGTGAAGGCAACAGTGCAGGCATCGATATCAGTCCACCTGCACAGAATGTTGCCTCTATCTTGCTTGGACTTAGTGAGAATGCATCACAAGATCTAATCACTGATGTGACTAAGAAAACCCAACTGACATCCACCACACCTGAACCCGAGAGACCCATTTGGGGTGGAGAGTGTGAATGTTCATGTCCTTGCCTTGATGACCCAGTTCCTGAGGATACTAAACTGAAAACAGATGGGACATTACTTCCAGGCAATACAACAGAAGGGAGCCACACATTCTGGCATGAGCCAGGGTCCAAATATGATGACAGTTCGGGTGATGGGGTTGAAAGTCACAATGAGCTCCTTGAGAGTTCTATTGAGCCATCAATAGAGAGGACTGCGGATGATCCTCTCTTAAAGGAATTGAGCAATTTTTCTGCGATAAACATGACAACGCTTTCAACACCTGAGGAATCCCAAGGCTCATCATCTCCCAGTATTCCTCCTGCAGTGCTCACAGATGATGAATCGCCAACGGTAGGTGTCCCCAACCCGTCCTCTACTCTTGAGGAGGTTTTTGAGTCCAATTCTTCAGAGGCAACAGCTACCACAAAGGAAAGCTGTGAAGGTGTGTCAGCAGTGACCCGTGAACCTCCTCCAGTGCCTCCAATCCTCATTCTTGAAGGTGAGGTTTCTTCTCTAAGCCATCTCTGCATGAAAAAGAAATAACAGCAGGTTCTACAGCTTGGCACACTGCATGAGAAGCATGATTCACATGAGTGTACTAATGATATGATTACAGTTAATCACTTTTCTCATCCACTCAGCTTACTGCGTACCTGGTACATGCATAGCCTATTAATGTTAATGTTTTATCACCTTGCCATGCTTATAACTTATTCCATTCATTATGCACACTTACGAAACAAGAAAATTATCAGCTTTTAACTATGGGTCAATAGCCAACTAACTGACACAGCCTTTTTAAAATCAGTTGACCAAATTTTTTTTCAGATGCTTTATACCCCAGTTTGAAATGTCCCTGTATGGATTTGATTTTTGGTTTGGAAAACAACAAGCCAAGTGCAAGTTAACATGCAATTGATGTTAAATCAGAATTGCTCTTCTAACATCACGCACAGCTGTTTTTTGCTCATTTAATGCCCATGAATAAAAGTATAATAAGCTTCTAATCAGGCTAAACAAACTTCAAATTGCTTTTGTAATATAAATATTGTCATATGGAAAGAGTATTTTTCTTTCACTTGATAAATAATAAATTTTTATCCTAACTTTTGTTAACATAATGTTTTAAAATAATACCATAGTATTTAAAATTTGATAAAGAAATTAAAGGAGTTTTTTCTGTTATAATAGAGGTTAACACTTTTATATGAAGAGAGAGCCTTCTTATTAAAAAATATTATCTGCAAAGGCAAGCAGGAAAATGTCAAAAGTTCACCTATAACTCTTAATCCCAAATTAACAAGGAAGGGTCAGGCTATTTTTCAGGTTCCATATTTCAGCGTAATTTGATTGATAAGAATGGGCTTTTAGGGTGAATATTCTAACGCTTCTTGTTATTTTCTAGGAGCTAAAACATTTCCAGCTAGGACTTTTCCTCCGGATGGAACAACATTCTCTCAAATATCATTGGGGCAAAAGCTGTCTAAAGAAGTTCCTCCTTATGGTTACTGGAATATGCAGTTCTATCAGTCAGAAGCGGCATATGTGAAATTTGACTACAACATTCCCAGGGGTGCTAGTATTGGAGTCTACGCTCGGAGGAATGCCCTCCCCACCCACACACAGTATGATTTGTTGGAAGTCTTGAGTGGCTTTAAGGCAAGAAACAAAAGGGGATCATCGGTAAGTACTATCAAAGTATCCTCAGACATTGAGCATTGTATGTACACATACCTAGAAGTACTTATTTTTCATAAATGTTATTTAATGCTGTTTGAATTCCGATTTCATTAGGCCAACGTGAAGAAGGAAGTTACGCATTACATGGAGCAGGGTCATTGGTTCCTGTCCCTTTACAATGATGATGGAGATCCACAGGATGTAACTTTTGTGGCAATGATTGCTGAGGACATGACAGAGAATTGCCCCAATGGCTGCAATGGCAATGGAGAATGCTTACTTGGACATTGCCAGTGCAATCCTGGTTTTGGTGGAGAAGATTGCAGTGAGAGTAAGTATCCAACATACATTTTACACCATTTTGTCGTGAAATTGGAATTAACCAATTTCCTCGGAGCAATTTCCTAAAAAAAAATGAAATTTTAGATGAGAAATAGCAGTTATAACATTGCATTGATGCTCTAACATGGCCTGCTTCTTCATTATGCACAATCAGAATACAAAATGCCAAGTGTACTAACATCTGCATGATGGGATCTTGAATGAATAATGTTGGTTCAATACATATATGCTATTAATATTATTATGCAACAGTGAAACAGAGCCAGTGCTGGTCAACTATTGAGACAAAAAACCTCGATGAATAATGAAATGCTTGCCTCAATAATTTTGTTGACTTGTTTAGTATATATTCGTTAAACACTTGACAATAAAATAGAATTGTAAAACAGTTATTTCTGGAATAGGTATTTTTCAAAAATGCACATTATACATGTGTTTTACAAGACTTTTCATTCAAATAAAAATTTGGATATTATACTGTTGATATCTAATCATGCAGAAGCAATGGTAAACTACATTAAAAATTTGTTATAATCAATTATAAATAGTTTAATTGACTAAAATTTTAATACTTTTTGCCCCCTTTCTTGAATAAAAGATAACACTTAATTTTATCTTAAAATAATGGAGGGAAAGTATTGTGCTGATGTTTTTCTATGCACATATTTTAAAAGTTTCCCATTTTATTTTTAAATACTACTAGTTCAAAATAAAATCTTTATTCTAAAATAATATTTTACCCTTTAATCACCATGTGCAAGTTGCTAACAAACTCGCAAAAACATTGTGATAAAGATTATAATAACCTTATTTTCCTAATTTATTTTCATAAAGTACTTGCAAGTAAATCTGTAAAAAAATACTTATTTGAATATTGTATGCTACAGTTCTTAAAGGTCAAGAGTAATAAAGGCAATTACTGAAAAATAGTACATTGAATTGCAGCAATAAATTTCTGAACCTCATTTTGTTGATCCATATTGCATCTTACTTTAACTAAATGAAATACCTAAAATGACATGTATAATTATTTAGCAATTTTAATAAGACAACAAGTTTTGATATTGGCAGGCCAACTCAAATATTACTGATGAAATATCACGTTAAATGACCTTTTGGTCCTTGTGAGCATTTCATATTAAAATTTTTCCGTATTAATAGGAGTTCATTTATTCCCTCTTATTTTTATATTTTAAAAAAGAGGTTGGATAGATATGTGAAAAAAATATTAGTAAGATTGCTTGTCTGGGAGATTGCTATGCATGCTAAATGGGAGAGTGCTTTGGGGTGGTTTGTAGGCGTTTGCCCAGTGCTCTGCAGTCAACGTGGCGAATATATAAATGGAGAGTGCCAATGCAACCCAGGATGGAAAGGCAAGGAGTGCAGCCTCAGGCATGATGAATGTGAAGCACCTGATTGCAATGGCCATGGCCATTGCACCAATGGGAAGTGTGCATGTGTTCGTGGTTACAAGGGAAAATTCTGCGAAGAGGGTGAGCATATATTATCATGAACCTACCTTCGAAATGTATGGCTAATAAGCTGATAGAGCATAATAATGTTTAAAATTAAGCTTTGCTAATAACCTTAGAATACATGCCTGAAAATATTCATAGACATGTACTAGATAGTCTGCTGCTGAGTATAATTTATTTTTCTGATTTCAAAAAATTTTAAAATCAGAAATACCTCCTAAAAAGTTTTCACGTACAATTACGTTTCAATACAATTTTCTGCCACATATTTCATTATGCTAAATACTCCTTTTTCCAAACATATATTCAAACAAGTACCCTGCCCCACAGGAGGCAGTAATTATAATTAAATAAAATGCAACTAGTTTTACCTTTTATTTTAGATTATATTTTTCTTTCTTGAAAAATTTGGTAATTTTTCTGTGTATATTTCACATATTCCATCTGAGTATTTGCCATTTCAGAGGTGTGTTACCTTTTTAATTTAATTTAATTCTTTAATGATTTCATTCTTCATTAATGTTTGTCAAATTTTTGAAGTCATCCTTTATGGCAGGAAACAAAATATGCTAAGCAAGTCATAGTGGTTTCTTTTTTGACACCTAAGAGGTAAACTATCGTGTGATACAAGTGAAGCATGATTAAAACCATGCCATTAATTGGTCATGATAACTCAGAAGTCTTTCAAATCTCATAAGTCACCATCTTGTTATGCTCGTAACGATGTGCATTAATGTCAAAAAAGAATTAACATAACACAGGGTGGAGCGGTATAATTTGTTGAGTTGAATGACAAATGCCATGTAAATCAGCAAGTTATGCTGCTGCACCCTGTAAAGTATTCATGAAAGTATTGCATCTCACTAATATATATGCACTCCTAACTCTCAATTTTTCATTTGACAGCAGATATTTTTTGGTGCTATTAAATAATATTAGGCAAGGCTAAGATTGATTCTGCATACAAGGCAAAGGTCATGCTTACATACTGGCTGAAATGCTATACATTACAAAAATTAGAGAACCTGGTATAAAATTTTGTTAACAAGTAATAGTAAGATTTATTTTATAAGGCATTTAGAATATACTTCTTGAATTTTGGTAAGGAGTTCTAATTAGTAATTTTAATTTATTCATAAGACATGATAGAGATTCATTTTAACATTCTTCCATTCAAGTGGATTTGTTAAATGCATTTATAATTGCAATAAACATAGCGTTGTGCTGTCTGCTAGAAAACTATATATTTCACTTCAAATTTTATTGGTCTTGGGACAAATATGGTTATCCCCCACTTAGCATGAGAGATACAAACATTCTGAAAAACTTCTTTTGTGTGGCAAATGGATTTGTGTAATGTGAATGTTTAAAAACCCATATCAAACTGTTTAATCAACAATTATCTAATTGGTAACGGAAATTTCATGTAGGGCTAACATTTTTTTCATGGTGTAGCCACACATTACAAATAGCATAAACTAGAAACAATTATTTTGGCAATTTTCAGAAACACAGCACAATATTGATACATGCCATTCTTAAGTAATTGATGTATTTCTTGAAGTAGTCCTTAAAATTTGGAAAAAAAGAGTGTGAGTTGTTTAAATGCAAGTGTATTGATTAAAATGGAAGCACTGAGTTTCTATGAACTTAAAAGTTGATCCAAATTAGATTTAATAGACATATTATGTAATCTTGAACATATGCATTTGCAGTATTATTGAAGGAGGACATTTTTATGCTTTTTCATTACATTTACAATTGTCTACTCATATTAATGTGAATTTCATGTTAACAAAATTTAATTTTAATCAGGGTATGCCTGTAAAGATACTGTTCCTCTCCATTACACGTGGAAGTAAAAGTATACATTGGTTTCATTGATTTTTTAATATTTTGCAGTGGATTGCCCTCACCCAAATTGTTCAGGCCATGGATTTTGTGTGGAAGGTACGTGTGTGTGCAAGAAAGGCTGGAAGGGACTAGACTGTAGTCAAACAGACAATGAAGCATTGCAGTGTCTTCCAGACTGCTCAGGACATGGAAAGTTTGATCTTGATACTCAGTCATGCCAGTGCGAACCCATGTGGTCGGGTGATGATTGTTCAAGAGGTATGTGTAAATCATATAGCTTATGATCTCATATTATGGATACATGGTTCATTATATCTACTATATGTCTAAAATAATATCTTTTTCAGAACTCTGTGATTTAGATTGCGGACCACATGGTCACTGTGTTGGCGATGCCTGTATGTGTCAAAATGGCTGGTCTGGAGAGTACTGCAATATGAAGCAGTGTGACCCAAGGTAAGCATATAGCATAGAGGGACCAAATTAAAAATCTATTCTCGTGAAATACATTGACAAAGATGAACTTTTATTTAATCCATTAGTTTTCAGTCTTGTTAACTTAGTTTTTTACCTGTCATCTCCACTATTTCAGCGTTTATTAATGGATTAATATTCCACAAGAGGCAATGCATTTTTCTTAAAAAAAGCTTGTCTAAATGTTATGCTCATCAGCTGAGAAAATATCATAATTGTTGGGGCATAATTGCAAATACTGATTTCTTTATTTTTCACGTCACTCCAGATGCAATGACCATGGGCAATGTAAGAATGGAACCTGTTTGTGTGTGGCTGGATGGAATGGGCGTCACTGCACTTTGGAAGGATGTCCCGATGGTTGCAATGGACATGGTCAATGTCGATTTGGCTATGATGGTGCATGGGAGTGCCGATGTTATGATGGCTGGGATGGCACAGCCTGCAATATTCCCCTTGAGCAAAGCTGTAATGATGGAAGGGACAATGACAAAGGTGACAATCAATCCATTATCAGTCTTTCAGCACAAAGATGTTTTGTTTAGGTAGACCAACGAATGCAGACACATGTGCATTGTGTCTTTCCATGCTTGCACATAATTAATCATGACTATTAGTAAAGGCATTTTTACCTTGTAACAAACAGGCTTTAACTTATTAGCCTTTTTATTCCATTCCAGATGGTCTAGTTGACTGTGAAGATCCAGAGTGCTGTTCTAATCATTTATGCCGAAGTAGTCAGCTATGTGTTTCTGCTCCAAAGCCAATTGACATTTTGCTTCGTAAGCAGCCACCTGCTATTACGGCATCATTTTTTGAAAGGATGAAATTTTTGATTGAAGAGGGCAGTTTGCAAAATTATGCAAAGCAGGAGTCTTTCAATGAAAGGTGAGTTCAGATACTCTGACAGTTAACCTCCTACCACCGTATCATCATGAATGAACGGATAACATTCTGTCTGCCCACCTGAAGAGTATTTTCTCTAACTCCTTCTGTCTCACTGTCATTTCGAATTTTGACTTGTTGAATATTAATATTTGTTAAGTGTGGTGCCCCATGTCAAACAAAAACCCTATTTGTGACTCTTGAATCAAGCTGTAGCAGGTGTGTGCTTGAGAAAGTTGATGGTGTTGAAATTGAGGAAAGATATTATTATTCAAAAGGTAATTTTAGAAAGTCAGAAATTTTGACTATTTTTTCTTGAACTTATTGGAATATTAAAACCTAAGGCACTCAAAAATCTCTGTCATCAAATACAAAGTATTTGGGTCTCTCTAATCATTAGCACACTCCTGCATCAATGCCAGTAGAGTGTAATTTGGCTTAAAAAAATGAAATAAGAAATGTTACATGTCATTAAATATATTTTTTCTGCTGCATTTTTTTGTGAAATCCTTTATGAGGTTTATTCTGCATGTTTCTGTGAAGCCCAATGAATATGCTCAACTTGTCCTCTGTGAGTGTGTTATCATTTTGTTTTAACAATTCAGTTTTTTGAGCCAAAGAGATATGTGAAAACCTTTTCCCTCCACTTGTGTCCACGTCAAATAGAAAGCTACCAATTCCACTCAGTCCTGAGCAAGGTGCACTGAAAACCCTCTCTTTTAACCCTTATGTTGTGATGGCTTTGCTATGTTACTTGGGTATTCATGTTGTTAACTTTGTGGGCTTCTGTTTCTCTTTGTGCTGCTCTCAGTGTATTTTGGAACCACTTCAATACGAGGTAAGAGAAAACAGAAAAAAAGCAAATGCTCATTTGTAGTAGAATGTGATTGGGCATGATTGTGTACCCAGTTAATTTTTTTTTGGAAATGCATTTTTGTATAATGTTTTCATGTTTATTTACTTAATTTTTCTGTGTGATTGTCCCCTTGCATTTTTATGCGAGATCATGATTTGCAGTCCTTTGCTTGTTCTAGAGTAACTGGCTGACGTAGTTTGTGTTGTTCGTATTGTCCATTCAATTTTCCTAAAAACAAATTGTGGAAGAAAATTCTTTTCCCACTACTGATTCATTTTATCTCAAAAATCATCAGGAGTTGTCCTTATCAAGAAGTATTTATGTCAAATCAATCACTTCTGAGTGATTCTTTCTTGAAAGTTATTCAGTAACATGTTTATGATTGCAGTTCTGAGTCAGTTTTGTTCAAGTGAAGCTGACATTTATTTTGTCCCTGAAGGACCAGATGTTTGATGTGTAGTTCTTAGTCCAATGAATTAGAAAAAAACTGGGACCTCATGATTGTTCTGATCTCTTATTAACAGTCGAACTGCAGTCGTTCGAGGTCGTGTGGTCACACCCACAAAAATGGGTTTGATGGGAGTTCGTGTTAGCACAAGTACACCACTAGAAGGCTTTACTCTGACCCGAGATGATGGATGGTTTGATCTTTTGGTGAATGGTGGTGGAGCCGTGACACTTCAGTTTGGCAGGAGTCCTTTCCGTCCCCAAAGCCAAATTGTGAATGTTCCATGGAATGAGGTAATGATATCAAGCTAGTTTATGGCAATGAAGGAAACTATGTTGTGCTGATGAATTCTGTCCTTCAATGATTTGTTGATTTGAATTAGAACGAATCCTCATGGCATGGGAACATTTCATCATGATGCATTTTTTCTTCCAGGTCGTGATCATTGATGCCATTGTCATGGTTACTGGTGATGAAAAACCTCTGCCTCCAGCTGCCCAAGCCTGTGAGTCACATGACTATGATCTTATGATGCCTGTTGTACTTGCCACATGGAAGCATGGTTTCCAAGGAGCATGTCCAGACAAAAGTGCAATCTTAGCAGAGTCACAGGTAAATATATGTACCAAGTATCTTCTAATTTAGATATTTTTTGGTTAAAATTACATTATTGTCAAACATTTTAAGGCTTCTACTGGTTTTGCTCCTTCTATCTGTAATTTTAGAAATTATCAGTAATATTTTAGTAATTTTAGAGGTTAATGCAATGATGCTGATTCATTATATTATGACAAACAGGTGGTACAAGAAAGTCTTCAGATACCAGGAACTGGACTCCATTTAGTGTACCATAGCTCGAGAGCAACTGGATATTTATCAACTATCCAGCTGCAGCTTACACCTGATACTATACCTGCAACTCTGAAGTTGGTGCATCTTAGAATTACAATAGAAGGCATTCTTTTTGAGAAGACCTTTGAAGCTGATCCCGATATAAAATTTACATATGCTTGGAATAGGTTAAATGTATACAGGTAAGGCTGCTTGAAATATAAGATCAGCAATCATATCTAACATGAAACACAAACTGAAAAATGATAGATTTATATGTCAGCATCAAATGCTTTAATGAACTGAAATGTTCTTCCCTACTCATATTTGCTACTTCTTATATTTAAATATATTACCAAAACTTCTGTTTCTCCACTAGTCTTCTAGACTTTAAAGGTATATAAAAATGTTGTGGTCCACCTGCAAGATAATGTATAAAATTTAAGCTTTCATATGTAGCTATCTATCGAAAGGAGGATAAAAATTTAAATATTTACAGGATGAATTATTTTTTAACTCAACTTATAGTTTTATGGTCTGTTATTTGATGAATGAAATGAAATTTCTTTTTAATTGTAGTAAAAGAGTTAATGAAGCCAATATTTAATTATTGTTGATGACATTTTCAGGCAAAGGGTGTATGGTGTCACAACGGCTATGGTCAAAGTTGGTTATGAATATGGTGACTGTAAAGATGTTATCTGGGATGTCCAAACAACCAAACTCAGTGGGCATGACATGAGCATATCAGAAGTTGGTGGCTGGAATTTAGATATTCATCATAGATACAATTTCCATGAAGGTAATTAATGTAATGAACAAGGTACCCCATATTTTCTTTGATCCTTTCCTTTGATTTTAATGAAGTACTGGTAAAGGTGCACATCAACACTACTTCATACAACCAACTCAAAAAACTGTCTGCTAATGAATACCATTCTCACTGGCATATATGTCAAAACATGTGGTATAATTGGAAGTGAGTGTTATTCTTCTGAGTTGTGGTGTTAATATTACTGAAATTAAGCTAGTATGGTTATATTCAATATGATATTCAAATGAATCTTGTAATAACTTAAGCTCCTAACCAACACACAATATCAAACCATGCCATGAGTACTTAATGTAATAACTTCCAATTTAATAGATTTGAAACAAGTTAAAAATATTTTAAAACTATTATAATAACCCCATAGTATAAAGTTTTAGTTTCAAAACTAAATATTGAAATATATTGCTTTATTTAGGAATACTTCAAAAAGGTGATGGGTCCAACATATACCTTAAGCACAAGCCAAGAGTGATTCTGACAGCTATGGGAAATGGTCATCAGCGGCCTTTGGACTGTTATGATTGTGATGGCCAAGCATCAAAGCAAAGACTTCTTGCTCCAGTTGCACTAACTTCCTCTGCTGATGGGTCCATATTTGTTGGAGACTTCAATTTGGTGCGGCGAATATTGACTGATGGCACTGTCAGGACTGTTGTGCGCCTTAAGTATGTTCTCATTTACACACCGAATGATAATGATTTTGTTGAATACACTGGATTATTTGTTAAAGAAATGATTTAATTGCACGTAAATCTAATTATGCCCATTACTCTTTACAGTGCCACTCGAGTCTCGTACAGATATCACTTGGCATTGAGCCCTCTGGATGGCATTCTTTACATATCCGACCCTGAATCTCATCAAATAATACGTGTTAGAAACGTTGATGACTACTCAGACCCAGATCACAATTGGGAGCCTGCTGTTGGGTCTGGAGAAAGGTGCCTTCCGGGTGATGAAGCCCATTGCGGCGATGGGGCATTAGCTAGGGATGCAAAGTTAGCATACCCAAAGGGTAAGAATGGAAGCTGAAAAAATAATCAACTAATACTTTGTAATAATTCCTGAAAATTAATCATAGCAAGAGAATATCTTGTCAAACTTCTTTTGGTAAACTTATTTACATGTGCAGCATGTCTTAACAGTAAAGATTTGTTTATTAAGAAATTATTTGCTTCTGAGAATGAATCAATACTAATGAAGATATATGAAAAGCAATATTAATAAAAAATAAATTGTTCATTATTAAAGATATCAATTAGCCTATAAGCCGTAATTTGTAAAATTTGTAGGAAACTATGATTATCATGCATGCTTGTATCTAAGACATGTATTTGTTATATTTTATAGGTGTAGCTGTATCATCGGATAATGTTGTCTATTTTGCTGATGGAACTAACATAAGAATGGTTGATAGGGATGGAATAGTGACCACAGTCATTGGCAATCACATGCATAAAGCACATTGGAAACCAATACCTTGTGAAGGCACATTAAATGTGGAGGAGGTAAGTCTTTTCATGATATGACTATGCAATCATATCTGATGATAAAGTTTAAGCTGAAATCTTCATTTTTAATTAAGTATAAAGCCAAAAAGGACTAAAGTTCTGTTTAAATTAGTGAAAACCAGTATTTTTAAAATAAATATGCCTACTTAGATGTGATTTGAATATTTTATAGAAGTATCATAAAGACTGGAATGTAGATACTGAATATATGTGCTACAGTCATTAATGTTTTTCTATTAGTTGGGGAATAGATGATTCTATCAAGGAAAATTCAATTCTATTTCACTTGAAGCTTTAGGCAGTTTTATTTAATCCAAGCTACATTATTGAAACACATGCTCTGTTGTTATATAGGTTTCCTGAAAAACTAATTATATATATCCTGTTTACCCCAGGTTCATTTGCGGTGGCCAACTGAGCTAGCAATAAATCCACTGGACAACACACTGCATATAATAGATGACCATATGATACTCCAGTTGACTCCAGATGGTAGGGTGAAGGTGGTGGCTGGAAGACCCCTACATTGCCCATCCCCTGCAGGAAGTTATGGTACAGAACTAGCCACCCATGCCACTTTAGTGATGCCGCAAAGCATAGCTTTTGGACCAAATGGAGATTTGTATGTGGCTGAGAGTGACTCCCAAAGGATTAACAGAGTTCGAGTGATAGGAACTGATGGGAAAATCTTCCATTATGCTGGAGCTGAGTCCAAGTGCAACTGTTTGGATAGGGGTTGTGATTGCTTTGATGAGGACCACTTCCTTGCAGCTACTTCCAAATTCAACACGATCTCCTCGATTGCTGTCACTCCGGATGGCATTCTGCATATTGGGGACCAAGCTAACTACAGAATACGTTCAGTGGTTTCAAGTATCCCCGAGTCAAACCAAGCTAGGGAGTATGAAATATTCTCTCCCGAAACACAAGAAATATATGTTTTCAACAGATTTGGCCAGCACATTGCCACAAAGAACATATTGACCGGAGAGACATCTTACCTTTTCACCTACAATGTTAACACAAGTAATGGCAAATTGAGCACCGTGACTGATGCTGCTGGAAATAAAGTCTTCCTTCTAAGGGACTACTCTAGTCAAGTAAACTCCATTGAGAACACCAAAGGGCAAAAATGTCGACTTAGAATGTCAAGGATGAGAATGCTTCATGAGCTTTCCACACCTGACAATTACAATGTAACATTTGATTACCATGGCTCCACTGGGCTCCTCAAGACGAAATTGGACAGCACTGGAAGGAGCTATGTCTACAACTACGATGAGTTTGGCAGGCTAACAAGAGCTATCACCCCAACAGGGCAAGTCATTAACCTGTCCTTTGATCTAAGCATCAAAGGTGCAACGGTGAAGGTGGCTTATGGAGATGAGAAGGCTGTGGCAATGCTTATCAAAGGCTCAACTGTGATCACTAAAAATGGTGAGTGGCTTCTAAATTGTTCAATTTTTAGATTAAATGTAACTAATCACTTTGGTAAAACCTTGGTTAACATTATGTTAAAGTTTTTCCAATACTTAGCACTGAATTACTGAGTAGTTCTGACTTGATTTTTGTTTTCAATTGTTGAACATTTTCAGAATAAATAGTGTACCCCTCAATAGGTGCATAAATTTATCATTTTTCTGATTTTCTGTGATTCAATTATTGACCTTGGGATTTCATATTACTCAAAAGCTATGTTTTTATAAGCAGGATAATTTTATCTGGGAAATTATAAGCTCATTATAGTTATATGCTAACCTAAAATGATTACTTTTTATTTCTTAAGATGCCTCTCTATGGCTTTAGCTACAAGAGGTACAAATGTTTTAACAAAAATATGCTGGCTTTGGTTGTGAAAATTTTCAATCTTAAAGAATCAAAATTAGACTGTGAAAATTATTTCCAGCCAATCCATGGCAATAAAAAAATAAATATGTGCATATCAGGTTATTGAGGTAAATAGAAAAATAAAAGAGAAAGATTGACATAGAAACTGTTAATCATTTTTTTGTTTTACCTCTTCCAAAATGTGGCTATTGATTAATGTATTTCATCATAAATTGTGAGTGTTGCCCCATCAAAAGAAGTAAGTATTTAAGTAATTATATGAAGGAATTCAATAGCAGAAAAGGTGGGCTTTGAATTTAATATTCATAATTTTAATTTGTATGTGGTCCTCTCTTTCACAGGTAATGCAGAGCATGCCACTACTATAATGCCTGATGGCAGTACAGTCAGTACTACACCGTGGATGCATAGTATCAGTACGGATACTGTTGCCTACACTGTTCTGTCAGATCTGGACCCAGTGCTAGGAGAGAGCTTCCCAGTACCTGCAAAACAAAAGACTGAAATTGGAGGAGACCTTGCAAATCGCTTCGAATGGAGGTATTTCCTCAGGCGTGAAGGCAAAGGGAAGAAGAATAAGCAGGTTGTCCAGATTGGGCGCAAGCTAAGGGTCAATGGCGAAAATCTTCTGACACTGGAATATGATCGTGAGACAGGAACTGTGGCAGTGTTTATGGATGACCGTGTTGAACTGCTGAATGTCACATATGACCGACTGGCTCGACCTGTGAAACTTGGACCAAGGTGTGATCCCCATATCACTGTTACCCCTTATATTAATGCTTTTTTTCTGTACATCACACTCACTAGCCTTGCAAGTTTGTTTGTTGTCATGTTCCTAAAATAGAGCTTATCATGCATGGCTGACATGATTTTTAATTGAGCATTTTTTTTTTGCAGAAATGAAATTTTTGCCCCAGTGGAACTTGCATATGACCGATTTAGTCGACTGACTAACTGGAAATGGGGAGATATAACTGAGACTTATGGTTTTGACCGAGCTGGGAGGCTCTATGAAATTCGTTATGGAGATGGTACAGCAATGACATATGCCTTCAAAGATATGTTTAGCAGCTTGGTGAGTATAACTTGTACAATTTCAAACAATATGTTCTTAAATTTGTTCATAGGCCTCATTAAAAATTTTTCATATTTTTTACCTTGTAAACTGATGAGTACTGAACTTTGCATTGCAGCCCCTGAAGGTTACCACCCCACGTGGCAGTGATTACTTCCTTATGTATGATGATGCTGGAGCTCTGCAGTCTTTGACTACACCAAGGGGTCACATTCATGCATTCTCTCTACAAACATCCTTAGGGTTCTTCAAGTATCAGTACTTTTCACCAATGAATCGCCACCCATATGAAATTCTCTACAACGATGAGAGCCAAATCATTGCCAAAGTGTACCCCCATCAATCTGGAAAAGTTGCATATGTGTACGGACAGAACAGAAAACTGGAGACTGTGTTGTATGGTCTCTCATCCATACATTATGCATACCATGAAAATACAGGGCTTATCAGGAATGTTGATGTGGTTGAACCTAATTTTGAAATGAAGAAGGAGTTTAAGTATCATGCAGGAATCCTTAAGGAAGAAAGATTTAAATTTGGCAGTAAGTCAGGGCTCGATAATGCTCACTTCAAGTACCAGTATGATGGAAATGCAAGGATTTCTGGTATTGATTTGGAAGTCAATGGGAAGGAGCTTAAGCCGATACGAATGAAATATAACCAGAACTTGGGCATGTTGGAGAGTGTTAGTGACCTAAGGATATATCGGAACACTTTCAATAGGTCAGTGATGCAGGATACCAGCAAGCAATTCTTTACAATCACTGATTACGATAAGCATGGGAGAATTAAGTCTGTGATGGTGAACATTAAATCATTTGATGTGTACCGACTAGAACTTGAGTATGACAAGCGGAACAGAATCAAATCACAAAAAATCATGATAGGGCAGTCTTCTGTCTCTGATCGTTTCACATACAATGCTGATGGACATCTCTTAGAAGTGATTGGGAATGGAAACTGGAAATATGTGTATGATGAGAATGGGAATGTAATTGGGGTGATTGAGCATGGTGAAAAAATTACATTAGGTTATGACAGTGGAGATCGTGTTGTCCAGTATGGTGATGTGGAATTCAATGGCTATGACGGGCGAGGATTTGTGGTAAGGAGAGGGGAGCAGAAGTATTACTACAATGCCCTGACTCAACTTTCTCATGCCTTTGAAAAGGAAAGGTTCCAGGTGTGGTATTTCTATGATGACAGAGGAAGACTTGTGTCTTGGCATGATGACCAAGGCAATGTCACTCAATACTTCTATGGCAATCCTGCGATACCTAACTTGGTGTCTCATATGCACTTTCCAAAGACTGGAAAGACCTCTCGTCTGCTTTATGATGAGAGGAAGATGCTGGTCTCCATTGAGACTTCTGAGAGCAGGTTCTATGTGGCAACTGATCAAAATGGTTCCCCACTTGCTGTTTTTGACATGTCTGGAAATATCATCAAGGAAATCCACCGAACTCCCTTTGGGAAAGTTGTGAAAGACACTAATCCGGGATTTTACTTGCCTGTGGACTTCCAAGGAGGACTCCTTGACATTCATACTGGTTTGGTGTTTATTAACCAGCGCCTGTATGATCCTGTCGTTGGCCAGTGGATAACACCTGCTTGGGAGGAATTGGCAAACAAACTTACAACTCCCACAGATGTGTTCATCTACAGGTTCCACAACAATGATCCCATTAATCCACTGAACAAAGTTAATTATATGACAGGTAAAAAACATTTTTATACTTCCAAAAATAACTCAATTACATAGTATTGAAAATTTTTTGATCAAATGTACCTTTTTTCCTCTTCTTCTAATTAAAATCAATAATATATGAAAGCTCAGATATTGAATGCAAACTAAACTGATGTTACAGAAAACTAAAAATATTTTGAAGTTGTAAATTTCAATATATGTTATTTGCATAGTGCAATTTTATTTTGAACAATGATTTTGGTAAATGTCAGATTCATACTATCTTAAGTGTAGTTAAATATCAAACTCGATTTATTAATTTTTTAACTCAATAACTTCTTTTTCTGCTAATTATTCAGAGCAAAGCATTTATTTTATGAAAGTATCATTATTTATAACTACTTAGAAATTAATTATCAGGAAAATGAATATGTACCGTATTTTCCCATCAATAACGCACACATTATCTATTCAATAATGTTCATATGATTGAATTAAATGACGATGCACATTATGTAAAATGAAAATTTAAAAAATCCAAACATTTATATACCTATGTACACAGTAATTTAAGGCAGAGTCTTGCAAAAATAAATTAGTCTGGAAGTATGCCTTTCTAATTGTATTCTATTTTATACAGATATGCTACTGTTACAGTTTTTTCATCTCATAAATCCATGAGAAAAAGAAAAATTATAATTTATATGCTTCATTTATTCTAATACATACCACTTCACTTATATGTAGAGTATGTCATATTATATTCACGTATGTATTTATGATAGGATAGGATACATTTTCAGGCAGCCTCATGATTTCCTTTTTCTTTCACAAAATTAATAATTTCTAGCTTAAACATTGCTGAATACGATTTTCTTCTCACAATATTTGTCTTCATGGGTAATTTTCTTGAGAAAATTATAAATTACAAAAGCTTAACTCAATTTAGGTTTGAAACAATCACTGCACAAGCGGCTCTTTCATAGAACTTGGAGGGTGTCTAGAACAGCTGAGCGCCAATACTAACCAAGCAAAGTAAAGCAAACAAAATAGAAAATTCTATTTCATTCATTCTCTTATTTCTTTTATTTGCTGAAAGTTAATTTATATAGCAAATAAAAGGGTACACAAACATATGTCTCATTTCAACTTACGAATGATAGCGAAAAAGCAATAAGGTGGCATATTATGTTGGCTTGTAACTATTGTTTATTTTTTAATCCTTCCACTGTTTGCGGTTAATTTCAATCACCTGGCTCTAATCTTCTGTATACTTACGGTACATATAACCACACGTTCAAGATAACTATGAAGCCTTGGGCACACGGTATCTATACAAATTCATGATACTACAAAGTTCTGGATGCACGTTGTACATAAGGTGTGCGTTATCAATGGGAAAATATGGTAATTTTCAGTTGGTGTTAAAGCAGTTATCATTCTTTTCCTGTCAAAGGCTTTTTTGAACTTTACTTTAGCAAACCAAAGAGATATTACTTTTATCTAATTCAATTTTGCAATTCAGCTGTAATTTAATAATAAAATATTTTCAAGGTTTCTTATTCCATTTCTTAATTTGGGAAAGTAAACAACTTTTACCATATTTAAAGAACAGTAGCTCTCTGCGAGTATCGTTTATGATTTCTCTTTGATAAATGGGCATTTATTCAATGTATTTTCATGAGATCCAAAATATTTTTGATTAATTATTGTCAGTATTAAATTAAAACACTCCTGATTTCACTTTAGTGAAATACATTCAATTAGGCAATATTTAGCTTTTCCAATTAGTATCCCGAATGTAAAGTGTATCATCCAGACCAAATTTAATCACATCTTTTTTCATATTCATGATCCTTAATTTTCATATTACTGTACTTTCAGACTTGCACAGCTGGTTGAAGCTGTATGGATATAACGTGGAGACAATGCTTGGATCAAAGTACACATCACAGACAGTTTACCATCCTAGTGCAGATATTAAATCTCCACAACTGTCTCCTGAATTTGGAGTAATATCTGGACTTCAGTGCATTGTAGAGAAAATTAATGAGAAGTTCAGAGACTTAGGTTTTGTCCCAAAACCATTGCTTAAACTGGAGCCCAAAACCAGGAACCTGTTGCCACGAGTTGCCTACCGACGTGCAGTCTTTGGTGAAGGTGTCTTAATATCACGAGTAGCAGGGCGTGCCATGGTCAGTGTGGTTGATGGTGTGAATGGAGTGGTTCAAGACGTGGTGACATCAGTCTTCAACAATTCCTTCTTCCTTGATGTTCACCTGAATGTACACAACCAAGATGTGTTCTACTTTGTCAAGGATAATATCTTAAAGATGCGGGATGACCAGGAGGAGCTCCGAAGACTGGGTGGCATGTTTAATGTGTCTGCCCATGAGGTGGAAACCAGTGGTGCACGCTCCAGTGCCTCTGGCAATGAGCTGAGGCTGCACGGTCCCGATGCCGTAGTGTACATACGATATGGCACAGATGCCGAGGCCGAGCGGCGTCGAGTCCTGAAGCATGCCCACAAGAGGGCAGTGGAGAGAGCGTGGGAGGCAGAGAGGCAGCTTGTGGGGACCGGATTCCCTGGGAGTCACACAGAGTGGACAGAAGAGGAGCGCCGGGAGCTCTTGGCCCGAGGGGGTGTAGAGGGTTACGAAGGACTTGATTCCCATGGGGTCCACAGGTACCCCATGCTTGCCGATGACCCTGGAAACATCTCCTTTGGAAAGCGTGATGGAGGAGGTCGTCGCAGGCGTCGGAAAAGTAGGCGATCCCGCCCCCACCCCAGTGACATGTCCCTCTCATGATTGCCAAGAATGTCTTAAATGAGGTTCACTAATGTTGTCATTCATTGAGATGAATGATTAGAAGGGTGGCATTATCCATGGTACAGTGATCTCCCTTCGAATGCAAAGAAGTCAGGACTCACATGTGAGATAACAAGAAGGAATATGATTTTTGTGAGGCCACATAGTGGTGTACCAATGTGGTTCTTATAATCCATGTCATCAAAACAGGGTAGTCACCAAACTATGATTTAAATAAAAAAAGCTTATGAATGTGAGTGAAAATGCTATAAACAGACCTAAAGTACACTACATGCTGATGATGGTTCATTCATGAAAGACGTCTAATCTGTAGTGTATGATGCTGTGTTTGTATACTGATTTGTTTGTCTGTGTGGTGCGATATAAAGAAACAGTGATGGATATTGTGTGCCATGCATTCATGTCAGTAAGTGCAGTGCTATATGAGTGGGCTCAGAAGTGACATTCCTTGATGATATGAGTGGTGAAGACTCTTGATGTGACTGCTCTTGGTTAATTGTCCTCACACGTTTTTAGCATGAATCCTCTCTTATGTGTCTGTGAATTGCATTGTTGCATAGCCCTCTGCAAGATGGTCATTTTTTCCTTTTTTCCAAAAAAAGATACAGATTAACTGTATTGCACAGTGTTGCATTGAAAATGCATTTGGAAAGCTTTGAATTCATAGTTCAAAATACAGTTGTATAGACCAGCTATAATTGTGTAGCTGTTGATTTAACGGTTTCTTTTATGAGCGTTTATTTTATGGTGCTTCATTATACTCATTGTTCATTTGCTCTCTGCATTTCTTGTTTTGTATGAATGTTACATGATAGCTATGGAAAGTGGAGGTGCATTTTTTATCCTGATGTTCCCCATCAAGCAATTTTCTGAGAGAATGGAATGTGTATAGGGTGTAATTAATATCTTTCCTTTGTTATATTATTTATGCACATAAAATTTTAAGCAATTTATTTTATTTGCATAAAAGTAATTTTTTAAAAAAGGGATAGACTGCTCATTGGCTAACCAAAAATACTATTTTTTCAAAGGTTGTTACCTGAAGAAAAAGCAATACTTATCTCATTTAATATGTGCAATGTTTGTCAAGAGCCCATTGAGGTGTAGGTAGCCAATTAGTTCTCTGAGGGCTTGTGAAGAAAATTGGATATTTAATACTTCCTGAACCCATATTCTACATTATAATCCCACCCTGGTGTATTTATTTAACCATACTGCCCATTTGTATAGGTCTCATAGAAGCAAGCCTCGGCTGAAAAGGCCAAGACTGCATCACATGTAAATAATGATGATTAATACAATGTCATCCATTGTATAGTTATGTTAATACTTAAAAACAGACAGGTACAACTATTAGAAATATTTAATAAAAGTAATTGCATTAAAAACTCTTCATATATGCCACTTGATTTATAATATAATAAACCACAAAACCTTATTGTAAGTAATGCTAAAACCTCTCAATACAAACTTATGAATGCTGGAATTAGCGGAATAAAGATTTTATTGGTCCTTTAATCCTGACAAGGGTTAAGACAACGACACTAACATGTGGAAATGGCTATGTAAACAAATTTAGTAGCTTCAGGTATGATGTGGTGGAAGTCGAACATAAAGAATAACTGATCGTAGCACTTTTCTACTTGATAAAATTTTTTACTTTACCACCAGGTTTTTATGCATTACATTATCATCACCCGATCAGTTATTTGGCTATTTTAACATTTATTTTATTGTTGTATTAGCAAATTGATTAAGAATATTTCTCCCACGTTCATTTCAGTGGATGATGCTATTTGGTGCACTTTATAATTTTTATTACTTGTTTAATAATTATGTTTTCAATTTACTTGGTGCCCAGAATGTCATTAAAATGCCAAAGGCCTTTATTTCAAATTCATTTATAAATCTACAGAAAACTAGCCACCTCCCGTGAATGTGGATAGTAAATTTCTCATGAATCTCAACTCTACAGTATAGACAAGCATACATGTGGTTGCGCAAACCCAGATGGGTGTTAACTTAACCTAGGATTTTTTTCAAATTTGTAATCCAGCTGTACAGCATACTGACTTCACAAAAATTTCTAATGTCATAAAAGCAGAATTCATTGAGAAATTAGTAACATAGAGTTAACACTAAGGCTTTGTGTTCATTTCTAAGACTTTTAACATCTCTGGATTCATCAAATTTTTCCTCTCTTATTCTCTCAAATTGTATACATATACCTGTTCTTCATCTCCATGCATCTGAATTCTAAGTCTTGCACTTCAAAATCATTCATTATTTGCTTGAGGTTTTGTTTTATGAGTAGTGTTGACGGTAATCAAATTATAGAAATATGTATTAGTTTCTAAATTGATATTAACATGGATGAAATAACCATAACCTTTAAACTAATAGTATGGTAAAATTAACCAAGAGATTAAAAATAAATTAAAATTTGTTATTTAGCAAAATTAAGTAGGTCTGTTAATTAAATTTGCATTATTAATCACAAGTGTGAACTACCAGAGGAAATCTCCAACATAATTTGCTATGCTTATTCAGAGCATAGCAAACTATATTGTGTCACTTAAATGATCATTTTTTTTAAAATGAATTTCCTGTTAAAATTAGGAGTAACTCATTCTTAAGGGTATAGTTTCCAGTCACATTTGTAGCCCTTGAATGCCTTATACTCGTATTGTCGCTGTATACCCTACTCACAAATGGGTTTGTGCCCTGGATACTATATTCTGTACCATATCTTTGGGCTGGTATAAATAATTTCAATCCTTGAAGTACGGAAAGTATTGTCACATGACTAAAACCTTGCTGCTAATTTCAAATGATGATTTTGATTCAAATATGACTGAAGAGAAAGAGTATTCGCGAAAGAGCATAGAGTGAGCATAGCAACTAGAGGGCTAGCAAGGAAAGTAGAAGGGGGAAGGGCCATAGAACCTGGCATTTCTATTTTTCAGGATTCAACTGGCAGCAGTGCCAATTACTCCTATGGTAAGTGGTGATTGAAGGTAAGAGTCACATATCTGGTACCCTACTATTGTCCTTCACTGTTGCCACTTATTTAGCATCAGTAAAACCTCCCATGGACAGGGGTATTTTTAAAATTCCAAAGGTCTATTGGATGACTCCAGGGTTTTTTTAATGCTGACCCTGAGCGTTTCACAATATTGTTTCCACTCTTTGTTTTTTAAAGTAACTGAGAATTCGTGTGCAAACGTCATGATCGTTCACTTATTGAAATCATTGCTTCACCAAAATACTATTTTCAAACAGGAAACTTTTTCATTTGCATGAACGCTGGCAGGTGGGCACTGGAACAAGATTCTTCCTATGTCCCTACTACTTTGACCGTGTTGGTCCAAAAGACTTCCGAGATACGTAAACTGTTCCACCTGCTCTAGTTTTTGCCCTCCTATTTTAATGTTTAACTTAGCCTTTTTCTTTCTAGAAAATCGCATAACCTTTGTTTTATTAATATTGATTCTCATCCCATACCTGTCGCATTGAATTTCCAATTCACTAAGCAATGCTTGCAGCCCCTTGGCTGACTGACAAACTAAAGCTTGGTCATCAGCAAAGATAACTGATTTCATGAATTCCGCACCCACTTTCATTCCTACCTCCAGTTCTTCCCATGCCTCTTTAATCATTTCCTCTGCATACAGGTTGAACAGCAATGGTGATAATGGGCAACCCTGCCTTACACCTCTTCCTAACACTGCCAAACCGGACTCCTTGTTCCCCACTCGTACCCGAGCAGTCTGAGACATGCACAGGTTGCGGATTAGCCTCCTTTCCCTCCAATCTATTCCTATTTTCTGCAATATACTCATTAGTTTTGCCCAGTTCACTCTATCAAAAGCTTTTTCGAAATCTACGAAACAGGCAAATACCTCCTGGTTGTGTTCTATATTCCTCTCGATTAATAATCTCATTACTGAAATGGCATCATGCGTACCTCTCCCCTTCCTAAACCCAAACTGATCATCCCCTAAGTAATCATTTGCCTCACTCTCTATCCTTTTGTTTATGATCCTGAGAACAACTTCAGCTGCGTGGGATATCAAACTTATCGTCCTGTAGTCCTCACATGATGTAGCCTTTACCTTTTTCGGAATTGGAACTAAAACTGATCTCACAAAGTCTTCCGGCTAGATTCCTTCCTCATAAATACTACGGATCAGCCCATATAGCCTCTTCTACCCACATTTTCCTAAGCCTTTCAAAAGTTCCACGAGAATGTTATCCACCCCCACGGCCTTATTTAGTTTCATCTCCCTTAATGCCATTTCTATCTCATTGTCTAGTATGCCTGGACCTAAGCTATCTTCCTCTACATCATGTTCCTTTTCTGTGTCTAACTTTGTTGGTCTAAGCTCTTTACCATACAGGTCTTCTATATGTTCCTTCCATCTCTCGTGGATCTTCCCTGCGACAACTATTACCTTACCCGCCTTATCTCCCACTGCTATCGTTGATCTCCCTTTCTTACTTCCCGATAAAGATTTTACTTTGCTGTACAGCGCACCGATTTCACCCTTCCTCTGCAGACTTTCCATATCCTCGCAATGCGTCTTACACCATGCTTCTTTTGCTTTATTTGTTGCCCGCCTCAATTTATTGTTTAATTCTTTGTACTTCATTTTGCCTAACTCTGTATTTACATTCTTCCATTTTCGCCGCTCATCCATCTTTGTAATCATCTCATCCGTGATCCATGGTTTCCTAGTCCTTTTAGCGTTAACGGTTCCAATAATGTCTTTTGCGGCTTTAGACAACCCTTTCTTGATACTTTCCCATTTTTCTTCGATAGTACTTAGCTCTTTACCATCCCCCATGATATCCTCTACCGCCTGTTGGCACTCCTTCCTTTTCAAACCATTCAATGCTTCTACATTCCATTTTCTAACTTGCCGCCCCAGCCTTATCTTTTTGAAGCGGACGCGACATTTCATAACAACTAAATTGTGGTCAGAGTCCGCATCCGCTCCCGGGAAGCTGTGCGAATTTATCACATTGTTCCTAAACCTGTGTCTAACCAGGATATAATCTAGCTGATACCTTCCTGAGTCACCTGGCATTTTCCATGTATACCTGCGTCTTTTGTGGTGTCTAAACCAAGTGTTGGTGATGACTAAGCCCTGTCTCCTGCAGAACTCAACTGCTTTCTCTCCGCGGTCATTCCTCGTGCCTAAACCGTAGTCCCCGACCTCGTCACCATCTCTTTCTTTGCCTACCGTTGCTTTCCAATCCCCAATCACTATCAAATATTTCCCTGCAGGAACACACGCAATTATGTCCTCTAACTGATCGTATATCCTATCGACCTCTTCTTCCTTATGGTTGCTCGGTGGCATGTATACATGAATAATAACCAAGTTCGTCGGTTCTGCTTTAATCTCTACTAGTAGTATTCTGTCCGTTACCTGCTCTATGTTGACTACACTTCTTCCTACCTCTTGATTTAATACTATGGCAACCCCTCGTTGGCTCTCGTCACTGCCGCTGTATATTATTCTATACTTATCACTCCAGTAATCCTTGCTATCTTTCCATCTCACCTCGCAAAGACCTAAAATATCGATATTTCCCCTTTCCATCTCACGCTTAACATTCTCCAATTTCCCTGCCCTCATCATAGTCCTAACATTCCAAGTTCCTATTCTAACTAATTTAGTCTTCTTCTCCTGCGTCTTCTGTCTTGCTGCTGCCAATTTTCCCTTGCAAGGTTTTGGTGGGATGATGACCACCGATGCCTTGCCTCCTCCGCTGCCAGGCACGACACACGGCCGATTGGGTCGAGCCCTGTAGTTGCCAGGACTCATATTTTCTGTAGTGTCCATCATTTAAATCTTGGGAATGATAATTGGGGTGGTTTCCCATTGCCTTCCTCAATAGTGTTTTTAATGTGACACCATCACTCAATGGCCACCACACTGGGATCAGACGCCTTTGCAGCTGCCTCAATGAGGATCAGGCGCTGCGTGGACTACCTATCATCTGGCTCCTATCGACCTACCTGGCCCTACCAGGAGCAATTATTATTACTCCCACCAGCACAGCCCTAGGGATCATCGGATTACACCAGCCCTTCCACCAAGGTTGTAGTCCATGGGAGGGATATAAATAATTATCTATTATATAATATATATATATATGAAGCACTTGGCTGGCAGATCTGAGAAGCGGACATTTTTTAAACTTGGAAAATTTTATATTGGGGAGCTGGGGAAAGATGAGGAAATTTGTCAATGGTTAGGGTTGGTGGGTCTCAGAATTGTTCTATGACTTGCGGGTCATCTGCATACGAAAGAGGGACATTGGGATAGTGGAGATGAGGCAGCATCATTATCATTTGAAATAGGAAAAAGTTCTCTAGGAAAGGTTTTCAGTATGTGTGATCCTGGGAAATAGGCGGTGCAAAGATTGTCCTGCCTCAGATATGGGTTAGTCATATTTTATTTTGTAGGAGCCTTACTGGGTGACCGTGCTTGTGAAGTTCATTCTGCAGATTGTGAAGATATTTGTTGAGGGAGGCTATGTTAGTGAAAGTTCAGTGTCTCCAGATAGAGAGAGAATTGGAAATCCAGTATATGGTGTGGGCACGGTGACACCTAGTAAATTTTAGGTGTTGCAGATGCTTAGTGGGTTTCATATGTACTGAAGCAGTGAATTTGTTGTTGTGAAGTGAGATGCCTGTAGCAAGAAAGGTGATTGAGAAGTATGAAATGGAAGAAGTCAAGCATTTTATTCAATGATTGGAGTTTTCTGAATTAATAAAACTAATCAAAATACCCAATCTTTAATCATCAGATTTACAGGTATGATATGTATCAAACAATTTGCCATATTTCAGGGATTTTAATGGTATGTCTTTAACATGGGTTAACAAATTCCAAAAATTCCACTCATGTATAAAAAGGGCATAAATATAAATTTTACATTTTATGATTACAAATGACCAACAATGACAGTACAAATATAATTGGTTTAGAGTTTTATGCAATTCACAGATTGTAACGATATGAGTTTTATTTTCCTTATGTCAATGCCATGGTGGAAATTCAAGCTAGAAAATTGTCACTTCTAGCTATACCAGCAAAATCTACAAGTCTTTGGGAAGATGTATAGTGAAGAATTGATAATCAGGCGAAAACTAAGGGTTATTATGGAAAGTTAAGATGGAGGTATTGTCCAGCAAACTGGATCTACATCCTATTAGATTTAGCAGGAAATTTTCAAGCTCTGGTGAATGCTACAAAAGATAAAACTTGGCTCAATTCTTGAAGAATCTCTCTTCACTCTTCTTGAATATTTCTATATTCTGCATAATCCAAGTACACCAAACAAGACCTAAGTGGGAATAGTAAGACCACCAAGATGCATATGATTCACCCTGAAGATTGAGATCCACGCTGGATTTGTACAGGATCTCATAAAAGTCTTCCTGGTTCCGGTTAATTTCCTGATGCATCAGGGTGTACCTTGCTAAAGCCTGCTAAATATTCTGTTTGATTTTTACCATAGTGGTACATGAATTGTATTGCATAAGGCACTTCAAACATGATATGCAATTTACACAAACTTGTACGTGATATGAAAGAAATGCATGAGTCACCTTATATATGAAAGGCATTTTACAAAAAAGACCAAATATCAAGAAACATTGACCCATCATTTATACAAATATTGGTGTATAGTTTGAATTCATACAAATCCTTAATGGCCTAAAACAGCCCTTTTATTTGCAGCACGAAAAATTTGCTGGGTAGGCATTTCTTCTCCTTCATAGATTCTTTTGCCTTCTAATTCACTTGCATTATGGCGCCAATAAAAAATAAATTGGTCAAAAAATGCCCTGTGGCACACCCTTCCTCTCCTTATCACATTCCTCTGTTTTTCCTCCTTCACTTAAACTGCTTTTTGTATCAGACATGAAATGGTCTTATAAAACCTTGATATGAAAGAGGATCTGTTCCTTGCATTGATCAAATTGCTACCAATCTAAGATATTTTATCAATGAAAACATCTTAATAAATTGAGTATGTGCTTAAAATAAGCTCGCAGAATACAAGGTGAAAACTTCATCATTTCCAGAGGCATACATACAGGTAAAAAGCACCATAAAACGCAGTCATATTTTACTAGGAATACATCTTGACTCCTGAATTTTTATGGCCAGAGATGTATATTTATTATTTGGTGGAACGGAGTGTGATGATATTTGTATGCTAATAGATAGGAAATTAATTAGCATGGAGTGGATCAACTCAGTTCCCCCATTAATCCCAGGTCCTCTTTTTGAGACATTAATGTAAAATTGAGTAGTTACCCTACCCTAAACTACACCTAATTATGCCTTACAACTAAATAATAGACCCATGGATATTTAATTCTGTAGTCCATATTCTAATTTACTTCATTATTTCCATAATGTTTTTCTGTACTCCATGAATAGCATTTTTGAGCCTGACTTCATGCATCACCTTCCTCAGGCTCCAACAATTTCTGAAAACTTATGGTTCCAAAAAACATACCACAATCAGTATCTTGTAATTCAACTACAACAGGCACTATTTTGTCATAATAGAGCTTATGCCTATTATTCTCTTCATGTTCACTTGATTGAATCCTTAAAGTCTCATTCTGGACTGTTCTTCTGATTATATCAAAGAATTCTTCCAGTGTCAGCCTTTCATCGAGGTCAATAACAAAACAGTGATAAAATTGTACAAGAGCTTCCTCACTTGTACGAAATTTCACATTTCCTGACTCATTGAGTATCTCAACAGCCTTATTATATTTGTCAAATTCTCTTTTGAGTCCTTCATTTGACTTTTTTATTTCTTGATTAATCGATTCCTCAAAAA
Source organism: Hetaerina americana (assembly GCF_022747635.1). NCBI lineage: Eukaryota > Metazoa > Arthropoda > Insecta > Odonata > Calopterygidae > Hetaerina > Hetaerina americana. Next base: position 53,769,141 of record NW_027287427.1, on the reverse strand, counting down.
CTTTGTCAATATTATCAGAACCTTTCAGATTCCATTTTTTATTTAAAGCTGCTTCATCAAAATGTTCACCAAGACTGGAAATTTGGACAGATTTTTCTTCCTGGTATCTTATTTTCATCTTTTTGAGTATGTTTTTTTTATATATAATAATAAATTCGAAGTAACTGACAAAACTGTCCTTTGTTGAGCACCCTCTGTCTCGTGCAAATCTCTCTGTTTGGTCAAGCACATGGACAATTTCTTCTTTTCTTTCAACTTCACTTTGGTCAGAATCATAATAGCTGCATAAAACATTATCAAGTTTTGCACAAAGTTGTTCTTCTATTTCAAATGTTACATTTTCGGTAATTTCAATTGTGTTCCTTCCTATTTCTAAGCAAGCTTTTCTTGTCAATTCTAAGGTTTTCGCATTGACACTGGAGACATTGTTAAAGTGTTCACTTGGTACCTTGAAGAAATTTCCACCAACTTTGTAATTGATAGGATATTTAACACCAGCCTTAGTGTCAAAAAAGATTTGCCCCTTAGTTATCAGATGCCCTTGCTGGTCGAACTTTATGCCTTTATCTACCTTATTTTGTCCCTTAATTACTAATCTGAAGAATTCATCTTTTGATCCAATTTTGGAGATGCCTTTAATCAGTCTGGCATTTCCTTCCATTGTTCCTGAATCTGCCTTGGTTTCCTTCATCACTCTTTTGAAAGCTTTTGTCCTTCTTTTGCTCAAATCACTCAAAAAATCATTCTTTATCCCTTCTTGTACATCTCTGAAGATTGCATTGGCAGTTTTGAGATTTATTGCAGTATTATAGAAAAAGAAGACTGAAGCTGACCACTGGTAGATATCAAGTGCCGTTAACTCACCCTGTTTTCCCTTGTCTATCAAATATGCCAGGCCATTGACAACCCCTATACCATTGATACTTAAGGAACCAATATTTAAAACATTTACTATAATTTCACTTGTTCTTCCAAGTACTCCTCCACTGGCCAATATGGCTGCTGCTCTGTTCACAGCTACGGCACTTCCAGTTCCAAATGCTCCTCCAAGAACCGAAATCCAACAATTGAAAGCATCCCTGTTTATTGGAGAGATAGTTTGGTTATGTGTACTACGGTCATACAATCCTTGTGAACCCCGAAAAAATCCATAAATGCCACATCCAGCCATACCAATACTTGATGCTATTGCCAATGGAGCTACAACCGGGACAACAAAGCTTGCAATGCCAATAGTAGTAGCACCCAATCCAGCAACAGCAGTTATTTTGTCAAAAGTTGAAGAAACTCTTGAGCTTAAATCACAAGCACATGAAGTTGAAAAGACAAGCAAGACCTGATTGTTATCATTAGACTGGTAAGTGCCATTCCAAGGGCAACAAACTAAACTTTTTGGAAGCTTATTATTGTTTTGAAAATCAGACCAATCCTTATATCTGCGGCCTTGCGAGTCAAAGAAGACTGCTCCATCATTTGCACGAACTTTAATGACAGGAACACAAAATCTTTTATCATGGACCTTGCCAATAACAAAGAGAAAGGCAATGTAAACATCAGAATCACCAGATTGCTTATATATCAATTCACAGATTTCCTTTGTTTTAGTCATTTGTTCATCAGGATAGCCACTGCTCTCTTCCTCTGTGGTCATAATTGTTGGCTCACCAAATAAGGCGAAGGCAATTTTTTTCTCCACAGCCCATCTTTCATCATTTTTGAAGTGATCCCAAATTCTATCCCCCAGTTTTTCACATAAATCTTGTTGAATTCTGGTGGCTTCTTCCTTCCATTCCACAATGTCGGGAGATGACCAGTTAACCATGCTGATAGCTCTCTGCAATAATACATGAGAAAATCATCAGAATATCATGCAAAATAAACCGGTTTTCCTTATTCCCCACATGTTCTACAAGCATTCCTTATTATGTCTTTTGTCATTTATTTATGAGGACAGCTTTAGGCATTGATCAATTGAAAATGTGATGGCAAAGAAATTGAACCCACACAAGTGGTATGGTATGATCAGCATTGGTGGTCCTACTTCAGGATATTATGGGGTAAAAGCAAGTTGTCAAAGTGACTGTGCTAGAAATTTTGTATTAAAATGAGCAGTTAAACTTTGTACGTTCATCATGGACAGTTTTTTCCCCTTAATACATAAAAAATGGTGACTGTATTCAACAGAATTACCCTGATCTTTACTCTATCATTCCTATTTTTTAGTTGGCTTAGAATCTTTTGTTACAGTATCAAGGCTGACTAATTCAGATGGATCAAGTCAAATTAGGGCTAGGTCATCAGATCCTCTAACTGATTTTTTCATATTCCCCTGTCATTTATATTCCTGCTTCCAGTTCTTCCCATACCTCTTTAATCATTTCCGCATCATATATATTGAACAGCACTGGTGATACTGGGCCACCCTGCCCTCTCCCTACATCTCTCCCTAACACAGCCCATCCAGACACTATATTCCCCAGTTGCACCTGAGCAGTCTGAGACATGTACAGGTTGCGGATTAGCCTCCTGTTACTCCAATCTATTCCTCTTTTCTGCAATATACTCCTTAGTTGTTCCCAATTCAATCTATTGCACGCCTTTTTGAAATCTGCAAAACAGGCCAATATGTCATGAGCCCGGTTGAGGAGTGTTAAGAAGAGGAGTAAGGCAGGGTTACCCATTATCACCGTTGCTCTTCAACCTGTATGCAGAGGAAATGATTAAAGAGGCATGGGAAGAACTGGAGGTAGGAATGAAAGTGGGCGGGGAATTCGTAAAATCAGTTAGCTTTGCTGATGACCAAGCTTTAGTTTGTCAGTCAGCCAAGGGGCTGCAAGCATTGCTTAGTGAATTGGAAATTCAGTGCGACAGGTATGGGATGAGAATCAATATAAATAAAACAAAGGTTATGCGATTTTCTAGAAAGAAAAAGGCTAAGCTTAACATTAAAATAGGAGGCCAAAAACTAGAGCAGGTAGAACAGTTTACGTATCTCGGTAGTGTTTTGGACCAACAAGGTCAAAGTAGTAGGGACGTAAGGAGAAGAATTGCGCTAGGCAAAGAGGCCTTCACAAGGAGGAGGGAGTTGATGACAGGGACTTTGAGTAAGGATGTTAAGAAAAGACTCGTAAAAACTTTGATATGGAGCGTAGCTATGTACGGCGCGGAAACGTGGTCATTGAAGCAGGAGGATAGACGTGGACTGGAGGCTTTTGAAATGTGGGTGTGGAGAAGAATGGAGAAGGTGAAATGGACAGAGAAGAAAACAAACGAGGAATATATATATATATATTTATATATATATATATATATATATATATATATATATATATATATATATATATACACACACACATCAGGGTAGGGGGGCCAGTTCCTTTCCCTGTACCGGTTATGGTTTCCCAGGATGACCTGGTACCCGATAAATCACTTTAGCTTGGGTGGAGCTGCATGTGCCCAGAGTGTCTTGCCGGGAATCAAACCCGGGACCCTCCGGTCAGCAGTCCAACGTTCTACCCACTGGACTACCGCGACTCACATAAAAGAGAGATATATATATATTTATATTATTATTAAATCATTTAGTCATATTCCTTATAAGACATATATATATATATATATATATATATATATATATATATATATATATATATATATATATATATATATATATACTACCTTGATCAAAAAGTTCCCGGAATAACCACCGTGTGGCGCTCCCATCGTTCCGATTTGAGTTCTGTTTTTTTTGTTAAATTGGTACATCTGTTGTTGATATTCCCTTTAAATCTTAGTGTCATAACTTGACATTTGCAAAAGTTACGTAGCCAAGAGTACATCTATCTCTGTGTGTGTTGGCGATTTTTTACAATTTCAGAAATGGATTTAAAGTTGCAACAACGAACTTGTATTAAATTTTGCGTAAAAAACGGATTTAGTGGCGCACGGACGTTGGAAATGTTGGAAAAGTGTTTCGGCAACGATTCTCTAAAAAAAACGGTCGTTTACCAGTGGCACGAGCGGTTCAGAAGTGGTCGTGAGTCAATCGAAGATGATGAACGCAGTGGCAGACCATCGACATCGAAAGTCGGTGAAAAAATTGATAAAGTAAAAGAAATGTTGGTCAATAACCGCAAATTAACCATCAGAGAAATAGCGGAGGACTTGAACATTGCCTATGGATCCGCCCAAGACATTGTGGTTAATGATTTGGGTTTCCGTCGTGTAGCAGCAAAGTTGGTGCCGAAAGACCTCAATTTCATGCAAAAAAGAGACCGTGTTGACGTCGCAAAAGACATGATTTGCGAGGCTGAATCCGATCCCACATTCATCAAAAGGATCATTACTGGAGACGAGACGTGGGTTTATGAGTACGACACGCAATCCAGACATCAGGCAAGTGAATGGCGTTCACCAAATGAGCCGAGACCAAAAAAACCACGTCGTTTTCAGTCAAAAAAGAAGGCAATGCTGACGGTTTTCATGGATTACAACGGTGTAGTGCATCATGAATTTTTGCCAGAAGGCCAGACAGTAAACAAAGAGTATTATTTGGGCGTTATGAGACGTTTGCGTGAAGCAATTCGCCGAAAGAGACCAGAAATGTGGGCAGAAAACTCGTGGATTTTGCACCATGATAACGCACCGTCGCACAGTGCTATCATTATTCGTCATTTTTTGACGAAAAATGCAACAAATACCATCCAACAGCCACCGAATTCACCTGATTTGGCTCCCTGTGACTTCTTTCTGTTCAATCGAGTTAAAAAACCATTACGGGGAACGCGTTTTAGCAGCCGAGAGGAAGTAATGGAAAAATCGCAGGAAGCACTGATGGACATACCGAAAACCGACCGTAACTTTTGCAAATGTCAAGTTATGACACTAAGATTTATAGGGAATATCAACAACAGATGTACCAATTTAACAAAAAAAACAGAACTCAAATCGGAACGATGGGAGCGCCACACGGTGGTTATTCCGGGAACTTTTTGATCAAGGTAGTATATATATATATATATATATATATATATATACATAGAAACACGTCTTATAAGGAATATAAGACTAAATAAAGCCGTGGGGGTGGATAAAATTCCCGCAGAGTTATTGAAATGTTAAGGAAAATGTGGGAGGAAGAGGCTATATGGGCTGATTCGTACTATTTATGAGGAAGGAATCTGGCCGGAAGACTTTTTGAGATCAGTTTTAGTTCCTATTCCGAAAAAGGGAAAGGCTACGTTATGTGAGGACTACAGGACAATAAGTTTGATATCCCATGCAGTTAAATTTGTTCTCAGGATCATAAACAAAAGGATAGAGAGTGGGGCAAATGATTACTTAGGGGATTACCAGTTTGGGTTTAGGAAGGGGAGAGGTACGCATGATGCCATTTCAGTAATGAGATTATTAATAGAGAGGAATATAGAACACAACCAGGAGGTATTTGCCTGTTTCATAGATTTCGAAAAAGCTTTATATAGAGTGAATTGGGAAAAACTAATGAGAATATTGCAGAAAATAGGAATAGATTGGAGGGAAAGGAGGCTAATCCGCAACCTCTACAAGTCTCACTCTGCACAGGTGCGAGTGGGGAACATAAGGAACAGGATAGGGATGTTGGATGGGATGGAGGGTGGAAGAAAGTACTCAGAGCTGAAGAGGGACCTGATGAAGAGTAGGATGTTGTGTTTTGCTAGGGGTCACAAATTCTTTTAATTAGTAATTATGTCCATCCAAAAACCTACCTCAACCGGTAGATTACCCTGTAATAATTAACCATAAACACAGTAATCAACCCGAAGTTCGGTTTGGTAGGTGATGGTTGAGTCACCCAGTACTAAGCCTGACGGCAAGTGAAATTCACACATCAAGGTAGGGGTGCCAGTTCCTTTCCCTGTTCATATATAAGATATTATGTTAGATGTAGGATAATATAATTCAATACTAGAAATAGATCAACACAGTATCTGTACATGTAAATACAACAAATACATTTGGTATATACTATACCTATCGGGAAGTAAAGAGTGAAGATGTTTAAACAGAAATGAGTCGGGTAAGTTAATACTTGGCACCGAAAAGACCGAAGAGGGATGGAATTAGTCACCTTTGGTGGGCGCTGTAATAAGTCATTAGCTTAGGTTTTGCGTACGCAGGCAAGCACAGAGAGTGAGTGCACTGCGTCAATTTTTAGGCGAGATATTTGTTTTTTAACAATAAATGTAGTAGTCATGTAGTTTCTGGAAAAGTGTGCGTTGGTATCACTACAAAATTTAATGTACCTGCAGTAGAGGCGAACAAGTAGTCGTGGACCAGGTTTAGTAAAGCGGCAGATAAGATATGGGAAAGAAGTAAGACACGAATAGCAGGAAAAGATGAGTTGGCAAGAATATTGGCAAATTCTGAGATAAGATTAAAGAATTATTAGGTGGAAACAAAGGAAGGAAATCGCATAGGAGAAGGTTAACGAAAAGAATGCTTGAACACATTAGTCAACAGCTTTGCTGCCATAAATCCAGTATCGAAAACTTTACAATCAATATTTCAAACGCGGTTTCAGCAAATTTTAATCAAACTTTAGATATTAATTTTCATTCCGTTTATCATCACGTAGACTGAGGTTTACCTCGTTGGGACTCAAGCCTGCCAAATCCGACTATGATTAACCATCACACTTAACACAGTCACTATTAACCGAATCGATCTAACCAATGAGCATCGGATTGCGCAAAATGATCTGAACCTATTGTTCACTCACCCTTTTCATGAAGTTTCGTTCTCAGCTCATTTCGAGCTCCAGAATTTGGATGGTTCGTGACATGACTCATACGATCATTTGAATTGAATCTCTTGTGAACGAATCTTCTCAAATGGACATGCCTGGACGTGTTGACATGTGCATCGCCGTGTCTCAACTGTCGATATGATGAGCACAGTGGTAACTTGTGAAATGATTTAACGGAATACACAAAGGAATGGGCGCCCAATCTGAGTCAAGTGAAAGCTCCTGTGAAGATGTCACTCTTCAACAAAAAACTCTTAGTAAAAGAAGTGAAGTTTCTTACAAATGTGATTTTGAAGGTTGCACTGCATCCTTCAAAAAACCATCTAGGTTAAAGCAGCATCAGTGTAGCCACACTGGAGAGGTAATTTTTTGTTCTTTAGAGATTTCGGTTTTCTGCTGGCCTGTATTCAATGCGATTTTTTATATTTCAGCGGCCCTTCAAATGTGATTGGGCAAATTGTGACCGAGCCTATACTCATGCTTGCCATTTAAAAAGGCATATTGCTACGAACCATCAAGCGACTGTCTTTAGGAAAGCATTCAAGTAAGCCTATTCATTTCGATATTTACATTTTGGACGCTGTAAATGATAGCAATCAAAAATGTATGGTAAAACTGGAATATGAACATCAGTTCATTTTTGTAATATCATTCACTCATCATTCATCCGCTAGTGGGAGGACCTACTTGTAGTTTCTCCATTTTTGCAATGTAGACAATACGAGATCGACTAGAATGTGTGGACAATTAATCAATGCTACACCAGACAGTGCTTGTCACATTTTGCCTCACGACTTGCCTTTGTCGTATGCCTCCCATTTTTCTATAAAGGACGCCGTCCAAATGGGCTTTTCCCTTAGAGTTAGCCAAGAAACTTCTCCCATCCTCGGAGGTTGTTCATATTCCCTATTTATACATCATAAACGTTATTGGGCAGTGTCTTTTGTTGCCAAATATTGTGAATGATATGACACACAGGCTCAACCTTCTGCCATTGGTGTACAGCACATTTTTTCTGTCAGTTTTCATGTAGTCATTTTCCTCCCGGATCTCGGTAAATAGGAATGATGTAGTGGTACTTATGTTAATATTTATATTTTGTAACTTTATAAAAATACATTGCTTTTAATTGTGAATTAAATTTTTGTAGGTGCACATATACAGGATGTAACCTCTTTCTCAGCAACGAAACCAATCTTCGACGTCATTACCGCCGAAAACATGAAAAGTTATTCCTTTGTAAGGAGTGTGGTAAAAGCTTTACTAAAAATCGCCATCTTCGGGTACATTTGATTTCACACAATGGATATTTATCTTTCAGGTATGTTTTCCATTGTTGCCATTTGCTGAGCATTCTGTTTTTCTGCCACCCTTCATATCCCTACAGTGTTTACCCTTAACTGTAATTGAAAGCTATTTGCCCTAACAGAATCAAACTTGTTAATTGTGACTCAATTATTTCCATTCTCTTATGTTGCATGCAAACTAATTTCCAATCTGATGATGACTTTGCATTGGCTTTTCTATAAAAAAATAACTCTTAAAATACATAAATCCCATTTCAACAGTCAGCCAGCAAAAATTGAAAGGCTCTGCTGTATGGAAATGCTATTGAGGGCACTGGTTGCAAGGTTGCTTGTTACAGAATTGTTATCTAAAACTTTTTATTGATTCTGGCTGGGTTTGTTGTGTGGGTAACACATTTGCCTGCTAACAGGTGTGACTCCTGTCTTGGGTCTGTGAGTTGTATCTTCTGTGGGAAACCTGATGACAGCCCAAGGGTTTATCAGGATATCAAAGGCATGTGGATTACCAGAGTAATTGTATAGAGATACAAAATCCATTTTCTGGGGTTTTAAATGCATCTGTTATTATTAAATGTAAGTTTTGAACATCACTTTGAACTATTTCCTTGTCTTTTGCTAATGCTGCAACTATATTATACCCAAAGGAATGTGATTAAGAAATACAGTAGTTGCAGAAATATTATTAGGTAGGAAAACATAAATTCAAATATTAACTTGGATTACTGAAAATTTTCCCTGTCATTTTCAAGAGACAATATTTAAATTCAGCCTTATATTTGCTGTAATTGCTTGTCACATCTTGGTAACTACTTTAAAGGGCATTGTTCATTAAATTTTCCTTTTGTAGGGTGTATTTAATATTAATGGCAGTACATACTACTTGTGACAGGTGTCCAGACTGTAATATTGGGTTTGCAAGTGAGGGAATGCTAAGAAAGCATCAGCATTCTCATAAAATATATGCTTGTAATGTCAAGGATTGTAAGGAGAAATTCCAGAAGTGGACAAGGTTAAGGCATCATTTGAAGGTTGCTCACCCATTGGGTAAGGGCCTATGAGTACTCACTTATTTTATTGGTTTCACATTTCTAGTGGATATGCATCCACTGCAGGACTCCATTCTTGGAATCCCATAATACTGGTAATTCAAAATCACTTGGGCTTTATCTCACGAAGTCCATCATTGTATTGTTGTTTGACATCGAGACAGTCATGGGGTTCGTTGGTTTTCCTTGAGATGGTGATGTGATGTATATGTGCCCCTTGTGTATTGATAATGTCTTTGTCGATATTTTTTCATGTTGACCCTAGCAATGTGTATGACTTTAAGGAACCATGTATGGATGAATTCCAAAAAAGGTAAAGGCTACATCATGTGAGAACTACAGGGCAAATAAGTTTGATATCCCATGCGGCTAAAGTTCTTCCCAGGATCATAAACAAAAGGATAGAGAGTAGGGCAAATGATTACTTAGAGGATGATAAGTTTGGGTTAGGGAAGGGGAGAGGTACGCGTGATGCCATTGCAGTAATGAGATTATTAATCGAGAGGAATATAGAACACAACCAGGAGGTATTTGCCTGTTTCGTAGATTACAAAAAAGCGTTTCATAGGGCAAAATTAATGCGTATATAAAAGAAAATAGGAATAGATTGGAGGGAAAGGAGGCTAATATGCAACCTGTACATGTCTCAGACTGCACAGGTTCGAGTGTGGAACGGGGAGTCTTGATGGCCAGTGTTAGGAAGAGGTTTAAGGCAGGGTTGCCCATTATCACCGTTGCTGTTCAACCTGTATGCAGAGGAAATGATTAAAGAGGTATGAGAAGAGCTGGAGGTAGGAATGAAAGTCTGCAGGGAATTCGTAAAATCTTTTAGGTTCGCGGATGACCAAGTTTTAGTTTGTCAGTCAGCCAAGGGATTGCAAGCATTGCTGAGTGAATTGGAAATTCAGTGCAACAGGTATGGGATGAGAATCAATATTAATAAAACAAAGGTTATGCGATTTTCTAGAAAGAAAAAGGCTAAGTTAAACATTAAAATAGGAGGGCAAAAACTAGAGCAGGTAGATTAGTTTACGTATCTCGGTAGTGTTTTGGACCAACAAGGTCAAAGTAGTAGGGACGTAAGGAGAAGAATTGCACTAGGCAAAGAGGCTTTCACAAGGAGGAGGGAGTTGATGACAGGGACGTTAAGTAAGGATGTTAAGAAAAGACTCGTAAAAACTTTGATATGGACTGTAGCTATGTACGGTGCGGAAACATGGTCATTGAAGCAGGAGGATAGACGTAGATTGGAGGCTTTTGAAATGTGGGTGTGGAGAAGAATGGAGAAGGTGAAATGGACAGAGAAGAAAACAAACGAGGAAGTACTTGGTATGGTGGGCGAAGAGAGGGGTTTGTTGGGAGCAATCCTATGGAGGCAGGAAAAGTGGATGAAGGGGGTGTTGACCGGCAGTGAGATGTTCAAGACTGTGATAGAGGGTAGAATGTTGGGCAAAAGAGGAAAGGGAAGGAACAGGATAGGGATGTTGGACAGGATGAAGGGAGGAAGAAAGTACTCAGAGATGAAGAGGGACCTGATGTAGAGTAGGATATTGTGTTTTGCTAGGAGTCCCAAATTATTTAATTAGTAGCTATGTCCATCCAAAAACATACCTTAACCGGTAGATTACCTAATAATAAATAATAATATAGATAAATAAAAACCATAAACACAGTAATCAACCCGAAGGTCGGTTTGGTAGGTAATGTTAGAGTTCACCCTTTACTAAGCCCAACGGAATGTGAAATTCACACAGGCTAGGGGGGCCAGGTCCTTTCCCTGTGCTGATTATCATATATGGATGAGGTTAATAATTGCTTTTGATGTAATAATGAGGATGACATTGTAAATGCAGCAATATAAAAAAGTGTATACAACATGATGATATAACTCATATATATATTTATATGAGATATGATTATCTTATGGAGGTTCATACTTGATAGCAAAGTAAAAAGGGATATCTGGGAATTTAAATAAAATAGGGCTTTGGGGATATATACATGGTTTGTATAAAAAGTATGAGAAAAAGTTTCAAAACAACACATATTACAGATATTGCTAAATTCCTGAAAATTCTTCTAAGTACATCCCTAGAGCATCAACTTTTGCCACTGGTTGGTGGATTCTGGAAGGTCCTTAAGTGTATGCGTGCCAGCTCCTTTGACAGCGCTTGGGGTCCAATGGTGGTTTGAGTTAGTTTAATTGAGGGAAAGTAAAAATTTTGAAACAAGTCGATTCTCATATTTAAGCTGTATTGATCTGGTGTAACATCTTAAGATTTCAGGCCTCTAAACTGAATATAGTGGTGAAAAATTGTGATTCGATTCTGAAACATGCAAACCTGTGTGGATATTCATCTTGAAGAGAAAATAGTTAAAGAATTCCAAGTAAGAAAGAGTGGTTTTTAAGTGCTATATCGTCACATATTCCTGGGAATGGCATCATCATAAGAGAAAAAGTATTACACACTCGCACAATATTGGGAATCGAAGATTTCACTGCATTCAGTGATTAGTTAGATAGGTTTAAAAATTGACCCAATCTTGTATACGAGTCCGCTGAAAGTAGAAGTATTGTATTATTGCATTTAAGGTACATTGAGACTACAAATCATGTGAAGGTGTCAGAATTAAATAAACTTCTTGTAGGCTGTAGCCCAAAAGATGATTTCATTGTAGATGAGACGATTATTTTTAAATTTGCTGCAAGCAAAAACACTGCTTCAAAAGGGAACAATGTCGTGGAGGGGTGCTGATCAAACAAAGACTTACTGTGTTGTTTATCGCAAATGCAGATAGAAGTGAGAAGCTTGAGTCACTGGTGGTTGATAAATCAAAGAGGCCCCATTGCGTCCTTGGTCAAATATGTAATAACATTGTCCGCTAGATGTACAGCAAATTCCAAAGCATGAATGACCTCAGAAATATTTAAGGATGAGCTTCATGCCCTGGATACTAAAATGGGATCTCAGAACAGACAGCTGCTTATTGATCAGTGTCCAGCCCATCTGCTGAATATGACCTTGAGGAATGTACAGTTACATTTTTTTCCTACAAATTGTGCTTGTGAGCTCTAACCACTGGGTTAGGGTATTATTCACTTATTTAAGGTACATTATCGTAGAATGAAAGTATAGAAATTCATATCTCTACATGATAGTGGTAGGAATATAAAGACAATCAAATTGAATTTACTGGATGCTTGGTACTACATATGGCTTGGGAGGAAGTTAAGGACTTTACAATACATGGCTGCTTTAGGAAGGCAGGATTTTATACTGATTGTGATGAAGATGAAGATCCAGTTGTAGTTATTTGTGAAGATTATGATACTATACTAGACCAGGGGTCGCCAAAATTTTCAGCCATAGAGCCGTATTGACTATCAAACAGCTGTTTGGTGGCCGACTACATTCAAGATCCAAATAAAAAAGGATCAAAACATAGATGTTGTTTTTAATTATTTATTTAATATTATTTTATTCAGTTATTATTTAATAGCACTTCCATGCACAACACATGAGCACTGCATTAGTGAGAATGGTGAAATTGTATCCTGGATGCTGAAATAGAAGACATTTCTGGCTTTAGATTTGATGTCCCAAACATCAACGGTAACCTAAGATTATCATTAGACAAGTTCATTCTCTAATTGTTCTTCACGTATTTCATTCTTTGAAATGTTTTTTCACTCAAGTATATTGTTCCAAAGATTGAAAGGTACCTTGATGCAAAAGTTTTGACCTTAGGAAAGTCGTCCTTGAGCAAAAACTGGTAAAAATCTACCAGTCCTTTGAACTTGTTCTAAGGAGGTCATTGGCTTGCAACTCAATGACCTCTAGCTGCAGTTAATCTGGGCAACTGGCCACATCTGCTTCAAATGGGTTTGAAACAGTCTCACTTTTTCTGCCTTAGAGTCCAAGGCAGAAAACCTCTCCTGAACTGCAGCTGGAGGTATTTGATTATCTAGCATGCAAATGACATGGGGAACTCAGCTATTGCTTCAGCCATGAAGACCTTGAACTGCTGAAAGTGGGTCAAGTTGTTGGCCTGTGCTTGTTCCAAAAACAAGACAATTTTAGATCTAAAGGCCTTTAGGTGGGTATGTAGATCAGAAACTAGATTTTTCTTTCCTTGTAGTTTTAGGTTCAGAAAATTTGAATTACTAGTTATCTCTGCATCAAAGGCCAATTTCCATACTCACTCTTCATCAGACAGCAATGGCTGTGGCTTGCCTTTACTTGCCAGGAAGTTACCTATTTCCTTTCTTAATTCAAATACTCTGCTCAGAACTTTCTCACAACTTAGCCATCTTACTGCTGTGTAATATGGTAAATCATGGGATTCTGTGTCTATCTATCCACATGTCTCTAAACTGTCTATGGTAGAACCCATGCGACCTTATTAAATTTGCCATTGTCACCACAGGATTCAGTACACTGCTAATGCCCACATATTTAGCGTACAAAGGTTGGTGGATAATTCAGTGTAGGAAATTTGGTTGTGGAATGTTTTTCTTATTACACATCTGCTTCACATGTCCAACCAAGTCTTTCTCTATCAACAGTGAGTCAACTGAGGTTAGTCCAGTCCAAGTTATGATCAGCAAATGAGTTTTCAATTCATTGAATATATCCCCTCTGGTAAGTCAGCTCTTGTGTTATGTTCATGTCTTCATCCACACCTCTAATGAACGTAAGTAGTTGAGAGGTGGAACAGATGTCCAGCGATTCATCCATTGCAATTGAAAAATGGCAAAACTTGCTTGCATTTTTTGCTGTTTGAGTCACAATGTTTTCACCTGTGTTTGCAACACGGTGGGCAATGATATTTGCTCCCAAAGCTACATTTTTAAATTTTTCAGACTTTTCTGGGCAAAGTTCCTCAGCCAACTCCAGCAAACATTCCTTCACTATCTCTAAATAGTGTGCCACTGTTAGCCAGGACGTAGGCAACTTTATAACTGGACTTTGTTAAGGATTGATTTTCATTTGAGGATTTACTGAACAATGCCCTCTTAGAGATGAGTTCATTTTTTAATTTCGAAAATTTTTCTGAGTTTCTGATGTTTGCTTCGATGATGATGGTGCAGGTTCTATTCTTTCATCACAGCCATGGTTTTGCTGCAAATCACACCATGCTTTCTCACCAGATTTGATGAAGAAGCATTTTAAAATCCATCCCATTTGAATTGCCAACACTCATCGCCTATTTTTCTTTTCCTCTTGTAACCGATGCCAGCACCTCCTCATTGCAGCAACTGGCAATCTGTGATCAAAATAATCAAATCTTGAACAAGCAGCAAACCATTTAAAAACTCTGCCACTAGATAGCATTATATCATCTCATTGGCTGTGAACAGAAGTAGAAAAAGTAAGGAGCGAATAAGGTTTTGCAATGTATTGATCCGTTAGAAAACATAATGCACTACTGTGCCCATCAATTTTAATTTGGTATAAAGGTAATGTCCACATAAGTGACTACTAATCTTGGTAGGCTACTCATAAATTTCTGTAATTTTTTTCGTAGATGAAAAGGTCTCCACGGGCCAGATGGGAAGGCCTTGCTGGCCATAGTTTGGAGACCCCTGTCGTAGACAATGGCTTCAAAAACTAAGCATGTAAAATTGAAAAATCTCCTTTTCCTGTATTTTGCACAATGGCAAATACTCATTGTCTAACTGAAATGCTTGGAGTTAAAATACTATTTACTCATTTCAGTGCACATTCCTAGGCCTTAGCCTAGCTTTATAATCTAGGTCTCCTTTTGAGTTCAGGTTTGGGATAAACTATGAAAAACTGATAGAGTTTCCGAGGCTTCTAAAGAAGTAATCATGTAAATATATGATGGTGTTATAGTAAGTAGACGGTGAAAGTTGTATAGGCATAGCCTATGAAAAAAATTTGAGTTAACATTTGTTGGTACCTGATTGCTCCATATAAAAGACTAGGACATTAAAATTTACTTTTAAAGAAGAAAAATATCACATAAGTATATATCAAGCAACAAATTATAATTACTTTTAACACGTACATATGGATGTTTTCTCCTTGATCTTGTTGTTTTGATTCGTTCTTTTATCATTTCAGAATATGTTTGTGCTGTTTGTGAAAAAAAGTTCACGTCTAAAAGCAACATATCATGCCATGTCAAATCACATCTTCGTGATAGGCCATCATTTCCATGTCCATATCCAGATTGCATTAGGTAAGAAAGAGACTGACAGTATGTATGATGGTTATGTCTAAACTTTCGTTTAATTTTGTTAACTGGCTACAAAATCGATTTCCGTTTTATCCCTTTTTTTCATCTGCATTCCTTTCAAGTGGAACCACTTTGTTTTTATAGTAGCCTCACAGTTATTTCACTCCATTTATAATATTTTAATTTCTAATTTTTTCATTCATTTTATATACTTTTCTATTTTCAAAGATTAAATTGACCTCATTTTGCGATTTTTTAATTTAAGTTGCATTCAAGTAATATAGGTCAAACTGAAAAAGAGATTTTCCATGACATTTTCATCTGACACCTAAGTCATAGAATGCCTTAACTAGTTTTCAAAAGTGCAAGTGTACTCTTTATGTCAATGCAATAATTCCACCTAAAACATTAGTGACTTCTTAATTTGTCTGAAATCTATCTCATTATATTTTTTAGATTACTATGAAATGATTTGATAGAAAAGTCAAAATTTAATCATCTGAATCAAGGAATAATTTATAGCTTAAAATAATTTTATTTAATCCGCGGTAAATATTCTATCCAGTGCAGCTGAATTTAAATGTGTGTCATTTATTATAGGTCCTATGTACGAGATACTTATCTTGCAAATCACATAAAGTGGTTTCATGAAGGAAAGGGTGTCAAGTGCACCTATGAAGGATGTGGTCGGATGCTTTGCACTAAAGTAAGATAGTAATTCCTCCTAGGTTCTATCATTTCTGGTTATCTTTTCTTTGATAGATGCATTCAAAGTAATTTGGTTGTTCCTTAGCTTTTTATAAGCTTTGCTTGGTCATTTGCAAGGTGAATCATAAGCAAAATCCTTGTTAACAGATTTTATTTTATTAATATTTGAGGCCCTCAAGCTCAATTCCTTATAGTTTAAACAGTATTTTAAGTTAAAATGTTTTTACTAGGTTATTGATCTGATCAAATTATTTATCAACTAAATAGGGTAATCCCTTATGTATTGTAGAAAATCTGTATTAACTAATTACCATCAGCATTTTTATGCTTACTTTTTAATTCAAATACATTGTTATTTCTGCAAATTACGAATTTCTCTTCCTCAGTTCTGAGAATCACCAAATCTTCACATCCTATTTATCTGCTTAATTAGGGAGTCATAAGTTGATCATTGGTGTAACATATGTAATGGTAAAATGGATCCAAGTTCTGCATTTTGGAATTCCATTTCTATTCTGAATTATAAGTAGTAGTAGTTTTGAGGGGAGGCGACCGACAGCGAAGGTCATTTGCGCCATAGGGGATGGATAGGAAAGGATGAAGGGTGGAGAGAAACCCGGCGTCGGCATTAGCCTACTCTTTACGAAAGGCGCCAAGGGGTCCACAGTTTAACGTCCCATCCGACGGACGGCGTACTCACTCCAAGTGCCCTCCTCAAAGCACCTCAAGTAGGGATCGAGATACCTCTGAAAAATATTCAACACCGCCGGGATTTGAACCCGCGCCCTCAGGGTGGGAAGCCAGTACGTTAGCCCCCGCACCATCTCGATCCCCTCTGAATTATAAATATTATCCAAAGTCTCATAAGAAGTAAACTCAAGTCCAGAGGCCAATTCCTGGATGTGCGGAGGTATGGGTTCCTACTCAGCCCCATTTGGGGTTTTAGTTTCTGAAGATAATGAACATTTAGCTTCAAGGATAACTGACATTTACTACCCTGCTCTTTACAAATCTAGGATTTGCATTTCATCCAAATTTTGGTTGTAAGGCTTCTAAGGAATATGCCTAATCAGTATAATAGAAGGTGTCATGGGCATGAGTTTTTAATTCCAAATCAAGTATGTACCGACATGTACACGTAGTGTCACTTGAAGAAGCAGAGTAGATCTGAAATATGGAAATTCCTTAGTGTCACTTGAAGAATCAAAGTTGATCTGAAATATGGAAATTCCTTTGTGTTTCATGCACTGGATTTTTATGCAAATTATCTCTTGGGCCATTTCTTCCCAACCTTTTTCATATTACAGCACACCACATATGTATAAATAATTGAACAGCACATAATTAAAGAACATTTTTCTATTAACATGATTAACCTTTTATCTTTCGTACAAGGGATTCAATCAAAAAGAACTTTTTATCATATTATTTTTTATTGTAATGTATACACATTTTTTCAGATCAGTGTTCCTATGCAGTCATAATCACAAAATAAACTAAACGAACACAACGAAAATACCTTATCCTTACATCTTCTGTGAATTTGACATGATAGTTATATCAGCATGGTCTATAGAATTGTGTGATGTTTAATTACCAAGTAACATTACCTATGCACCAAAGAATTACTGACCTTAAATGTTGAAAATATTCTTTGGACACAGTTAATATGTACATTACCATCTCTTTTTGTTGAGATACATCTGCTTGTTTCATTAAAAACACCTTTTTTACATATAGATCAAGGCTCAAAAGAGCTGCTCAAAATTCACGATGAAAACTTTTCAAATTATGATCTCTTTAAATTCTTGATAGTTAGCATTAGAATAGATTAGAAACTTCGTTCACTGGTGTATTTTGTTGCATGTGGTGGAAGAATGTTTAAAGCCATTTCACCAATGAATGAAAACACTGTTTTTGCAATTACCCAAAATTGAGTGAATGAATATCTTTCAATTCAAACTGTGAGGATACAATTACTTTTAAAGTTCATCAACTCCTCTTCTCTTACTGATTAATGCCATTTGATCTAAAAAAAGATGTAAACGGATGTGGAATACTATCAAATGTATTTCTTACTTAATTTGAAGTACTTTTACTTGCCCTCAAGCTTGCATAGTTCTTGAAGTTGCAGTAGTTATATTTATGATTATGAAAGCATTATGCATTAGTTATATATTATTCAAAATAAAGTACTGACTACCTGTATACATTTCAGAGGAACTATTTTTCACGTTTTCAAAGTTGAATTTTTTTCATCCATCAATTTTGTCATTACAAGTTAATATATTCTCATGCAGCCCTTGAATTTTTTGATTAAGTTCATTCAAGTGTTCAAATGTGTCAGATAAGAGGGCCATATTTTGCAAATAAGAATTGTCTTACAACTTAGCTAAATACAGTAAAGCCTCTTTAATCTAGACTATATATGCTCAAAGGTCTGGTTAAAGTGAAATCCCGAGTAACCAGGGATTTGACACAGAAAGTCCTACAGGGTATATTTGACCACTATTATTGTACACACTTAATTGCAGACAAATTAAAATGGCTCCATATGATAAACATGAAGCTATTGGTAAAAAAAATTGTATGTAAAGTTGATGATCCTTATGGAATTAAATGCAATGCAGATTGCCCTGAGCTCATTTATATTAAAGTTACTCCAATGATGCTTTATTAGTTGTCATCAATAAAATCATCTCTTTAATTTGAACTACCTATTTACATACATTAAGTGAATCAACCAGGTTTTTCTTTAATAAATGCTAGTTAAACTTGAGGAAATTATACTAGGTGTCTTTTGTAATTTTTGGAAGTGTTGACACATTGGTTGGTCAATTCTGTTCTCAGGCATGTTTCAATTATACCTTCTGTAGAAGAAATATACCTTGCTGAGGTAATTAAGAATATTACAGCTGATGGTTTTCTGTGGGGCAGTGTGATATATTAAATAGCAATTGAATTCCATTAGATGTTGTTGAATGTAGCAGGATTCTACATCTGAATGAAGTTGAATAAGTTGACAGCTGTCCATATGAAAGGAGTTTGCAATTTTTCCCAGACTTGCAAACTCATTTAATATGGAAATCAAAAAATGCCATGATGAAGCCTGAAAGTAATAGCTGTTGTCAAATGAACAATGCTGTATGTGTTCATTTTAATTATTGTGAATATGATGTTAAAATTAATTATTAAAAATTTCATGAAATAATGAGTTAAAATAATAATAATATAATACTGAATTTATGATAAGATATGGGAAAGAGAGCGAAATGTTTTGAGAAAGCTTTCCTATTTTGCTTTATGCTCTTTCTAAGAAAGAGCAATTAATTGAAAAGGGAAGCACTTAGTGGCCTAGACCTCCAGTATCATTGGCCCCTAATCAGAACTTTTAGGTTAAATTTTCCATGGCAGCATGTTGTGCCACAGCATATTATATCGATGAAAACTAGACTATGATGAAAAGTAACATCATTCCATTGTCCATAGTTTCTCATTGACTATTTTAATTAATCTAGGCAAGGTTGACCAAGCATATGGCATGGCATGAAAAGGCTCGTGCATTACCTGTTAAATCTAACCCTGGAAAATCTCGAAGAGCTAGATGTGATAAAGGTGTTCCCCGTCGCAGCATGGCTGCAGTCCTTGCTGGTATTCCTCCCTTGCCACTACCTTTGGAGAAGAAGATAATCAATGGTGCTACTTTGGACTCTGAAGAAGACCTAGCAATTAAAGATCTTGGAGAGGCTGATGTTTTTTCATTAGGTAAGAAAATTAATATTTATTTTTTTATTCTTGATCGTTTGGAAAAGTAAATTAATTGGTCAGAGCAGTATGCTCCCTGGTAAGAGGTTTTTTCTTCATTTTCCTGCTATCCCACTTTACCTTTCAAAATGGCTATTTCATTTTCCATAGGTAAGGTTTTTAGTTACAAATATTTATTGAGCTACAGAATAGCTCTTGTTAGTTGCTTTACCTATTTAAAAGAGTATTTATTCCTTTAAATGCTTGGTGCATGAGCCGATATATATTTGGATAAACCATAACAACGAAGAAGAAAATTCTTTCTTCTAAGAGTGTAAGAAAGGCTTTGGATGTGGCCAAACATTAATCCCTGAACTTTGGGAAGAAAGTATAAATTAGGTGAAAAAATCTGTAAGCATTATGATTTATTTCCATTGTGTCTGTTCACCATTTCTAAGATCAAAGAAAACACTGGTCTGTCTTTGATGCTCTTGAAAGCAATACATGTGTGTGTTTGCCAATATTTGTAAAAAAATTAAATTTTTCAAGGTTTAAAAGAGTAGGTGTAAGTGGATAAGTATTTTCACAAATGAGAATAAATGCTGAAATACATGGGAAAGAGATTGGAAATAACAGGGCAAAAGAGTAAGAATTTAAGGGGGGAAAAATGGGATTTGTAGATGGCATATCCACTAAGAAATTATTGGGTAAGGTTTCAGGTTGGTAAGAACTCAAATGCACTGCTATTGTGTGGC
This sequence comes from Hetaerina americana, assembly GCF_022747635.1. NCBI lineage: Eukaryota > Metazoa > Arthropoda > Insecta > Odonata > Calopterygidae > Hetaerina > Hetaerina americana. The sequence continues at coordinate 53,748,590 of NW_027287427.1, read as the reverse complement.
AATGAGTGTGGTGAGGGGTCTGGAGGAGAGCCAGTGGAAGTTGGTTATTGGTTTTGAAGACACAGTGGCTTATAGTATAGGTAAATGGCAAATACAATTATGAATATTGCAATAGTTTCATTATTTCCATTCATAATGATGAATTTTGCACAATATCAGATGTCAATGATTCTGTGATCGTTAATAATGACTGTAATCATTGTTATTTAGCTGATGGTTTAGTGTTAAAATATTGGTGCTATGGCTTACGTGGAATGGACTATGTGATTGCAGCTGATTTACCACGTTTTGATTTTTTTCAGTGATTTGATTAAATTGTAAAAATATTTGTAGGTTCAAAAATATTTTTTCTTATATATTTTTTATTGATGCAATTATGTAACATTATATGATTAATGACATTGTATTTACCTTTCTCCTGCTTAGTGATATGTGCTGAGCTCTGATATTGAATATCTCCCATTCGTTTTACCTGCTTGTGAATTTTGGATGTGAAGATAGGATGAGTGAATTTTCTAGGTGCAGGCTATCTGGTAGATTTTTTTATACGAGAAAGCTTTTTTGGTCCCTTTTTATTGTGTTATGTCATGTGTTTGAGTGTCTGTGATGATGGATTATTTCCATATTTTATGCCAACAGTCGGATAGAAAAAAATCAAAAATTCTGTTAATGCTTAAATTACAAATTGTACAGGATAAGAAAAAAGAATTGTTTGATAAATGTAACTATCTCATTTTCTCAATTCCCTGAAATCGCTATTTAATGGTTTGTTGTTCCTGTGTACCAATTTATTGTTTTTAGTCCATATAATGAGGAACAAATTCAGCAAGGATATGATATAACTTGTTTAATTTGAAAGTGTTGCAAAATTCGTGAGTGAAGTCAGCTGTTCATGAATTTCTTTGTTACGTTTTTATGTTCTGACACAATTTTTTCTTGCCAGTGTTTATACTCACACCACATTATTTTTCTCTCCATAAAGTGTGTGAGCCCAGTACAAGTTCTGCAGAAGCTGAAAAAAACATTGTTGCAACAACTAGGGAGCTACCCCTCTGCAGTTATTAAGCTGAATAATTCTTCAGAGTTTATGAATAAAAGGTTCAGGATGAGGTTCTTCCAAAACTTTTATGATTACTATGCACCTTTCCAGGGTAATTACATTTTCTTTCTTAGTTGAATTCATAATTTGAATGGTCTAAATTATGAATTTCAGGATTAAACTTAAATGGAGTGATACCCAATTTTTTAGCTTTTATTGTTTCCACCTTGTGTATAGAAAATTGTTTAAAAGTGTTTGGACTTAGTGGAAGTTTTTACTTAGTTGTAAGCAAAAATGGTGAAAAGAAATTGTCCAGGTCTTATGGGAAAGTTCACAGAGAATGTAAAAATGTACAGGGTCGCACCCAAAAGTGGTAGGACTGATTTTTTTACGAGAATTTTATTGACAATTTACTTACATAGCCTTAATAATCTTCAAAGTATGCTCCTTGAGCTGCTACACACTTAGTATAACGTTGCTCCAATTCCCTGTACGCCCGCTGGAAATTTTCTTTGGGGATGCCGTTGATGACCCTCGTCGAAGCCTCTTAAACGGCCTTTATCGAGTCAAAACGTCGTCCCTTGAGCTGTCTTTTCATCGGGGGGAAGAAGAAGAAGTCCGATGGTGCCAGATCGGGAGAATAGGGTGGGTGCGGCAACGTGGCAACGCCGTATTTGGCCTGGAGCTGTCTGACGACAAGCGTGCCATGGCAGAATTTTTGGCACCATCTTGGCACACACCTTGCGCATAGCCAAATCCTGTGAAATAATGCGTTGGACGTTGGATGCAGACAGACCCAACTGGTCTGCAATTTCTTCACTGGTTAAGCGTTGGTCTGTGTTCAGCCGTGTCCTCACTCTGTCCACATTCGTGTCAGTTCTTGCCATCGACGGCCGTCCAGAGCGATGGTAGTTTTCAACGAGCTCCCTACCCTCTTTAAAAACAACTTGTGCCATTCAAATACTGTGGAACGGCTTAAGGCAGTGTCCCCATAAGCCTGCTTAATCATATTGAGGGTCTCAGTTGCCGTGTTCCCAAGTTTCGCACAAAACTTCACGGAATAATGTTGCTCTAAATTCAGATTCATTTTATTTTTCGACGCGGACAAAAAAACTTGCTTCGCTAAAAACGGTGTCCTCACTCAACGACAGCCCGCAGGCGACTGAGGTTGGTGTCGGTCTGTTGCTTAGAGCACCCTCCACCTTACCCTGCCAGGCAGACCCCCCTCCACCGCTCTGTTCGTGCCAGAGAAAATCATTCCTACCACTTTTGGGTGCGACCCTGTACATAAGTCCATTTAAGGAAGCTTATTTTTTATATCTTATGTGAGATGCTGCTCAATTGTTAGACATATATAGTCCATCTATCTTTCCTTAATTGATACCGATATTTAAATTTTTTCAATAGTAGTTTTGATCTTCCATTATGTTACGTCATTTTCAATTTGAGTAGTTTTTTTAAAGCCAGCTGGAGGAGTGTCCTAAAAAAATGTTATCACAATGAGATTAATTTTTTAAGGATACCTAAAAACAATTTTCTGTTCTTGATAAAGATGGTAAAATTTGACAAATTGGATATTTGGGTTATTGGCAACATATTTCCTTTCATATTTTGAATATCAAGCATCTATTTCTTGTGTTGATAAATAATTCCAGCGTTTGGCAAGTTCCACATAATTGAATGCATATCGAATAATTAATTTAGTTAATGTGTGTCAATATGAAGTTAATAAAAAGCAATTTTATTTTCTGTAATGCAAGGCATGTTGTACTATTTTTGCTGCACAAATTATTTCTTCCTACAAAAGTTTGTTCGGATTTTATTTCATGGTGTTCATTTTTTTTTTGACTGATGGCAGACTGTTGAAAAATATTTTGCAATTGAAATGAAATTATTCAGTTACATTTATAGTGATTTTTTTGCTTTCTAATATTTTATCCCGTATAAATGAAGTTTCATTTGTCAATTCATTTGCATTAGTATTTATTGGAGAATACAAGGTTTGTATAAAAAGTATCGGGAATAATTTTTCCTGATGTGACTGTATGTCGCGGCGCACCCTCACTTCTCAGACTCAGTAGTGGGGGATCTGACCTTCAACACCTGCCAATCGCCTGAAAGTGTTCATTCAGGCTAGACGTTGCTTTTAGTGGACCCCTGTCAAGCGACTCAGCACAAGTATAAAATGTAGCAAATTCCTAAACAGTGGTACGCCATGAAATATTTGTGTTAGCCTGGCAAAATCAGATACGGAGACATTAGGTATGATTCACCAATTGTCCAAGGATGAAAACTTGTCACAAATTGCACTTTTTAAGTGGCACAAGCTCTTCAAAGATCGCGAAGAGAGTTGGGGGGACAAGACCTGTGCTGGACGGCCGTCAATGACAGGGAGGAACATCAATGTGCGCGTGAAGTACTGAATTCTGACAGTCAGTTTAGTGTGCCCATAATCTTCTGCAACATAAACCAATGATTCTCCAACCCCCTTACAGTCTCGACTTGGCAGTAACTGGCTATTTCCAATCCCTATAGGGAAATTTTCCTTCTAAGGACACCACCATGGGACACCAAGTGTCGTCATAGAAGCTTGCATGCATACCCTTCCGAAATCCGCCAACCAGGGATCCTTCGAGTCATGGAAAAGCCACTAGGAAAAGACTGTTGACACTCAAGGAATGAACTTTGAAGAATTTTGAAGCATTGTAGCAATATCTGATGTTAAAATTTTTCCTAAACGTTTCCCTATACTTTTTATGCAAACCTTGTATATTAGATTGTGTGCAGACTGAGCACTGAAAATTAAAGTTCTAGTGCCCTTCCATTGTTAACCCCATCATAATCAAACCCCAAATGATAATTTTCATTAATCATATAGATACTTCTCACACATAAACAATGTCGTTAATGTGTCAGGTTATTACTCTGTTACACCATTGGAAATACCATGGAAGACTTTCTGCATCAGATGGAGTATAGTAATAATAATCCCACATGGAAACGTTGAGCCGCAGTTAAACATGATTAAAATAGTGGATTTATAAATTCATAAATCATAAAATAAATTCACCAAATATTTTAAGTTTTTCAAAATTTGGTTTCAGTGTTCCTATTAAAAAATTTCTATTTTCCCATGTATCGAGAAAAATTTGATATTTCATGAATTATAATGAATTCTAGTCTTACGTCTCTTTGAATTAACCTTTATTTCTTGGCTAATTAGTTTTCGAAATATTTGCTGATGTACTTGAAAAGTGCCTAGATTAATGCTGTCATAAAATCTTAATAAATCAATCTTAATATTTAATCTATATTTGTTAGAAAATACTGTCATTGTTGTATTTACTAGTTTTACTTGTTGATACTATGAACTGGCAGAATTCACCTGATGTTTCCTAAAAATTTTCTTTTTTTTTGTTATTTCAAACAGGTATTCCAGGTTCAATACCTTGAATTTCTCAGCCATCTCAATAAGCATAATATATTGCATGTCATGCATTTTAGACATCATTTGTAGAGTTACTCTATAATTGAATAAAAAGGAAACATTATGAAAATCATAATTAAAATAAAACAAAGCTGTTACTAATCACTCTTTCCAACTTTCCCTTCTTTTATAGTAACTTTGGAATTCATAGTCTTAATTAGACCTTGAAAACAATATCATGCATTGGAACAGAGTTTCGTCAATGGAAACTTTTTGGTTTCCAATTTCATTTAAAATTATCTACCAAAAACATCATGGATGATTTTTGTCTCCGGCGTAACTTTATAGAATATATATTTTTTTTTTTAGTAATCTACCATTTAGGGTAGGTTTTTGGACGGACACAACTACCAAACAAATATAGAATATATATATATAACATTAAAATGAAATTATCGGCTTTTTAATTCCAGACACATTGTTTGAAACATGGCCCAGGTTTCGATATTGAACGTTGTCATCAGGTGGTGATGATGTTTAATGTCGAAACCTGGGTTGTGTGTGGAATGGCAAAGGCACAAATTTCATTTCAATCATGGATGATATTGTAAGGGAAGCAATGCATCCTATTTTCCACCAAACTCTTTATCTCTGGTTTGTACTTGCCCAATCAATCATTCTTTCATAGCTTATCAAAGAAAGTGTGCCCCTCGGTGTGGGTGAGTAAAGCAAATGATACTGCACCAGTTGATGAGCAGCTTTTTCAGACTAAAACTGTAAGTTCAGTGTGTCGCTAATTTTGCAGGAAAGTTAGTTGCAAATTACTATATGCTAGCTGGAATTGATTTTAAATACTTTAACAGATGATTTCTGAGGTACGTACGATGAATTTGATCTACCTCATGGAAGTCTCCCAGAAAATATTACTTTTGTTGAATCTAAGCCTAATTCTGGACAGAGCCATAGAAAAACATTTGTATAGTCTGCTTTATGAACTGAATCAGAAATGAAATCCCTGAAATAATGTGTACATCTAAGTATTAAATATATTTTGTTATGGCACTGATGACCTCCCATGGACTACAACTATGATGTGGTCAAATGGCTCGTGCGTTCTGGTGACCCCTAGAGCTGTACTGGTGGGAGTAATAATTATTGCTCCGGGTGGGGTCATGCATGCCAGATAGGTCGAAGGTTAGGAGCAAGACGAAAGGTAGTCTACGCAGCGTCTGTTCCTCAGTGAGGTGGCTGCAAAGGCATCTGACCTTAGTGGGGCGGCCTTTCAGTGATGGTGTCACGTTAAAAACACTATGAAGGAAGGCTACGGGAAACCACCTCTGATATCATTCCCAAGATTAAAATGATGGACACTACAGAGAATATGAGTCATAGCAACTACGGGGCACGGCCCAATTGGCTGTGTGTCGTGCCCGTCTGTGGTACAGGCAAGGCTTCTGCAGTCATCATCTCACAAAACCCTTGCAAGGGAAAACTGACAGCAGCAGGACGCAGAAGAAGACAAGTTTAGTTAGAAAAGGAACTTGGAATGTTAGGGCAATGTTGAGGACAGGAAAATTAGAGACTATTAAGCGGGAGATGGAATGAGGAAATTTAGATATTTAGGTCTATGCGAGGTGAGATGGAAGGATAGCGGGGATTACTGGAGTGATCAGTATAAAATAATATACAGCGGCGGGAACGAGAGCCAACGAGGGGTTGCCATAGTATTAAATGAAGAGGTAGGAAGAAGCGTAGTCAACATAGAACAAGCAACGGATAGAATATTACTAGTAGAGATAAAAGCAGAACCGACGAACTTGGTCATTGTTCAGGTATACATGCCTCCGAGCAACCATTAGGTGGAAGAGGTGGATAGGATATATGATCAGTTGGAGGACATAATCGCATGTGTTCATGCCGGGAAACATTTAATAGTGATGGGGGATTGGAATGCGATGGTAGGCAAAGGAAAAGATGATAATGAGGTGGGGGACCAAGGTTTAGGCACAAGGAATGACTGTGGGGAGAAAGCAATTGAGTTCTGCAGGAGATGGGGGTTAGTCATCACCAACACTGGGTTTAGACACCAGAAAAAGCATAGGTAAACATGGAAATTGCTACTTGACTCAGAAAGGTATCAGTTAGATAATATTCTGGTTAGGCACAGGTTTAGGAACACTGTGATCAATTTGCACAGCTTCCAGGGAGCGGATGCACACTCTGACCAGCATTGGGTTGTAATGAAGTGCAGTGTCCGTTTCAAAAAGATAAGCCAAGGGCGGGGGGTTAGAACATGGAGTATAGAAGCATTGAATGGATGGACAAGGAAGGAGTACCAGCTGGTCATAGAGGAAATCATCGAGCACAGTTAAGCGTTGTGTACTAAAGAAGAAAAATGGGAATTCATCTAGAGAGGGATATCGAAAGCCTCAAAAAAGCTATAGAAACAGGTAATGGGCAAAGGGCAAGGAAACCCTGGATCATGGATGAGATGATTAGAAAGATAGGTGAGGGAAGAAAATGGAAGAATGTGAACTCAGATTTAGGCAAAATGAAGTACAAAGAGTTAAATAAAAATTGAGGCGGGCACCGAATAAAGCAAAAGAAGCATGGTGGAAAACACAGTGCAAGGATATGAAAAGTTTGCAGAGGAAGGGTGAAATTGGTGCGCTATACAGCAAGGTTAAATCGCTTTGAGGAAGTAAGAAGGGAAGATCTGTGCTAACAGTTAGATAAAGTCGGGTAAGATAATAGTAGACACAGAAAAGATCCTAGAAAGATGGAAGGAATATATAAAGCAGAGTATGGTAAAGAACTTAGGCCAACAAAGTTGGACATAGAAAAGGAACATAATGTTGTGGAAGATAGCTTAGGTCCAGACATACTCGACGATGAAGTAGAAAGGACATTAAGGGAGATGAAACTAAATGAGGCCGTGGGGGTAGATAACATTCCAGCGGAACTACGGAAATGTTTAGGAAAATGTGGGAGGAAGATGTTATATGGTCTGATTTGTAGTATCTATGAGGAAGGAATCTGGCCGGAAGACTTTGTGAGATCAGTGTCAGTTCCTATTGCGAAAAACGTGAAGGCTACATCATGTGAGGACTACAGGACAATAAGTTTGATATCCCACGCAGCTAAAGTTGTTCTCAGGATCATAAACAAAAGGATAGAGAGTAGGGAAAATGATTACTTAGGGGATTACCAGTTTGGGTATAGGAAGGGGAGAGGTATGCGTGATGCCATTACAGTAATGAGATCACTAATCAAGAGGAATATAGAATACAATCGGGACATATTTGCCTGTTTCATAGATTTCAGAAAAGTGTTTGATTGAGTGAATTGGGAAAAACTAAGGAGTATATTGGAGAAAATAGGAATGGATTGGAGGGACGGGAGGCTAATCCACAACCTGTACATGTTTCAGACTGCTCAGCTATGGGTGCGGAATGGGGAGTCCAGATGGGCAGTGTTAGGAAGAGGTGTAAGGCAGGATTGACCATTATCACCATTGCTGTTCAACGTATATGTGAAGGAAATGGTTAAAGAGGTATGGGAAGAACTGGAGGTAGGAATGAAAGTCGGAGGGGAATTCATAAAATCAGTCAGGTTTGTTGATGACCAAGCTTTAGTTTGTCAGTCGGCCAAGGGTTTGCAAGCATTGCTGAGTGATTTGGAAATTCATTGCAACAGATATAGGATGAGAATCAATAGTAATAAAAAAAAGGTTATGCAATTATCAAAAAGAAAAAGGCTAAGCTAAATATAAAATAGGAGGGCAAAAACTAGAGCAGTTAGAACAGTTTACGTATCTTGTAAGTGTTTTGGACCAGCATGGTCAAAGTACTAGGGACATAGGAAGAAGAATTGCACTAGGCAAAGAGGCTTTCACAAGGAGGAGTGAATTGATGACAGGGACGTTGATTAAGGATATTAAGAAAAGACTCATTCAAACTTTGATGTGGAGCGTAGATTACGTACGGCACGGAAACATGGTCATTGAAGCAGGGTGATGGGCATAGATTGGAGGCTTTTGAAATGTGGTTGTGGAGAAGGATGGAGAAGGTAAAATGGACCTAAAGGAAAACAAATGAGGAAGTACTTAGTATGGTGGGCAAAGTCATGGGTTTGTTGGGGGAAATCCTGTGGAGGTAAGAAAAATGGATGAAGGGCGTATTTACTGGCAGTGGGATGTTCAAGATTGTAATAGAGGAGAGAATGTTAGGCAAGCGAGGAAAGGCAGGAGCAGGGTAAGGATGTTGGATGGGATGAAGGGGGGAAGGAAGTACGTAGAGATGAAGAGGGACCTGATGTAGAGTAGGTTGCTGGATTGGTACCATCAGCAGCAATTCTACATAATGTGTATCAAGGATTTGTATGAATTAAGAAGTTCGAAAAATATTTTATTAAGGAGAAACCCTACAGAGTCAGGCTTCATGTTGAGGAAGTTTTGTGTATCCATTTTTTAAATGAAAGAGGTATGTGCTTTTCCACATAATTTATTGGGTATAATATTATGTATCATTGGGTAAAACTATATTGTACTCAATTAATCCTGTGGAAAGGTTCTTCTTAAGGTTTTGATTGGAAAGTCTATATAGACTTCTATAGCAACAAAAAAATAGTGACCAGGAAATATTAACCCAATGTGTAGGATGTTCCTACATTTTTCAAACACTCCCATCACATTCACCAGCCTATGTTGTCATAGCTGTAAATATCTAGTGTTTTTGTTAGTTTCATTAGGATTTATAATTTGAGCCACATCATATTTCAAGTTCACATTGAGATTTACTATAACATGCGTACTCCACGTGTCATGAGTTCAACCAAATTACGTACCAGTACATATTATTTTCTTCATTGGCTGTGATTGATATATTCTCCATAACAGTCTAACAGAGCTCTAGGTGCATTTCTTACTTCAGATATCTTCTTATCTCATGACTCAGTATTCAGCTACCAGGCTCAAATTTGGTTACTCATTGGGCAGCAGTAGCGAAACCCCTGCTATGTGTTTGCCAGGGACACAATTTAATAACCAGAAACTTCCTGGACAGATAGGGCCTTTTTTATGATGTGGTTGTCAATTAACCTGTTTTTAAATGGATAGCATTGATGTACATATATGAAATAAAAGTATCCATCTTGCAATGTTTGCTAAATTTATAATTCTATTGAAAGGGTAACTTTTCTTGCAAACACTGGATTTGATTCTTTCTATTAATTTTATTTTATTTGGATAGTGATGTAGCTTAGTGAGTAGAGTATTCAGCCACTGATTGGAGGATCCTGGGTTCAAATCAGGGTGACATTTCAAAGCACCCCATGCTTAAATCTTGGTGAAGTTGTTTACCTGTTGCCAGAAATACATACAAACTGCATGGGGAAAGTAAGAGGAATTGACTGCTTCCAAGTTTCACAGATCAAATGGTTCATGAGGTTAGCTCCACCCTTGCCTATCATAGTTAAAATTTATGATGATTATTATGGGCGTGGTGTTGTTCTAATGGCTAACCATAAGAAAAAGTTGCAATGCAAGTAGTTACAGAAGGTTGTGTTTGCCTAAGTTAATCACTCAGCCGTTGAAGAAGTGATTGGCACATCAAGATGGTAATCATTAAATGCCATTTCATTTGATTTAGGTAATAAAGGTGTGGTCAGAGAACTTTAAGTGTCTCTGGAAAAGGCAGAGGACCCCCAAATAGTTTTAAAATACTTTTGGAATTCACCTTCTTTATTCATGGCTCCCTGCAGCTCTTTTTGTCTCATACAATAAATGGTTCCTTGTAAAATCTTCTTGCCTTTTGGTATGGGCTTGATTTTCCTGCTAGAATAAAATGTGATTGTGGAAATATGAATGTTTACCAGATATCACAATCAGTGACATGTTATAATGGGTCATTAGATGTTGATCTTTAATCATCCTTTTCATGAAAGACTATGAGACTCAATGAAAGTGCACATTTTTCTATCTTTTATTTGTGTGTGTTCCAAATAGCATTTTCATGGAACTCTAAGCTGAATGCAGTTTCAACGGTACTGGCTGTTCACAATTCAGCCTCTAGGTAATTATTATTTAGAATTTACTTCTACAAGGTCCAAATGCAATATTTATGCCAAAAAATTATTTACTTTCCTTGGTGGTGAGACCAGTGAATTCTCTGTATTGGCAAACCATTGTTTTTTTCAGTTTTTAGTTCCTTGGTTTCCGAGGAGGCATTAAATGATTGCAGAACATTGTGCTGACATTAGATGAATGATGACTATTTCCCCAATTTAAACCTATCTTACTTGTAAATATTGGGCTGACCTAATAAAAACGATCATTGGTGTAGAGCCTTCATCAATCCTTCAAAAGGAAAGTTGGCATTATTGATATCACCATATTGGAGTAATAGCCATCACTGATAGACATGTTAGAAAGAAATTCTGTGAAACAGAACTATGCAGTTTCTTTTGCATAAATGCTAAACGTGAGTTGTCTTTTGGTTTTCCGAGTCCTTTTCAACCTGCGCCAACATCAAAATATATGCAGTGATATTTTACCTGTCATAGCTAGCAAGGAAGAAGTATTTTCAATATATATTCCACCAATATACTTTTATCTAGATGGGAAATGCTTCATTTGGATAAGAATAAACTAGAGATATTCACTGAAGGAAATGTTATTTTAATTATGCAATTATTTTAGCATAGAATTGGGATTGTTGATGGTTTATGTGCAATATTTGGAGCTTCATAATACTAATTAAGCCAACAGGAATCTTATTTATCTTCACAATGTGGATTATTAGAGTCAGTAAACTAAATAAACATAATCATCGAGTGAAATTAATATTGATTATGCGTTGAACTCTTTATGTTTACATTAGCCTCATAACCTATCCTCCATCCAGTTTAAAACTGCTAACTCCATATTAGGGTGGGGTGGTACAGTGCTGCCCAGGACTCATTCCTCGCACATTCCAAAAGTTTTCCCTGAATGTTTTGAATGAGCATTTCCTCAGCATGATGAGAATGTTACCTGAATACTTTTTTTTAGGAACTCCTAAAGTTTTCAGATCCATTGGATTCCAAATGGTTAAAACTGTCTCAATTCTCTGAGATAATTTGTGTGCTGCTTGGGCGGAGAGGAATATTACATTGTCATTGGCATAAGTACTTAAAATGGAATATGCCGTGGGCATTCAGGAAGGGGAAGCAGAGGGTCATATTCACCAGATTTTTAATGCTCCTCTAAATGTCAGGCAATCGTTTATTTTATCAAAAACTTCATTTAAGTAAACCTAGAACATTTGCGGGAGGAAATGAGATTCCTGGAAATTAATGATTAACAAGGAAGTTTCGCTGGACAAGGGGCTCCTCCCCCCGCCTCCCTCGAAGGTCGCCAAATGGTCCTTACAACGACATGCCACGGTTGGAGCAATATTTGAAGGGAAAAAGAATGTGGAGAAACCAAAATTTGTATAATTAACCATTCAACCCCGAAATAGGACTTGCGCGCACAGCGTGAAAATCCATCGTGCCAATATTTTTTGCGGCTGGATGGCCACCTAAATCTTAGCTTTATGAGGAAAGCTTAAATGACTACGCGAGGATTCACATCGAAACTAAAACAGTTAAAAAGACAGGCTAGGTATTTTCACTACCTAATTTCAGAACCGGCCCAAAATCGAAACATGTTTCAAAAATGACAAATATTCCGAGCTGCGGATTTTCGGTTCTTGCTATCCTCCTCAATTCCACCCTATAGTGGACCGATGAAATTCACTACCGCTGAGGAACGGGATACTTCGGGATTCCCCCGCCCACCACTCTCCTCTAAGGAAGCGTTACGTCGGTTCCTATTCCCTCTTATGCTTTTCCCGCCTCCTTCGGGTCTTGACTCCTTATCTTCTTCCTTTCCCTCCTACCCACGCCCCCCTCTCCTGAGTCATCCGGCCCCCCTCTCCCGTCGCTTCGGGGTCCCTCGTCCTCCGACCTAATCGCTCCACTTACCCTCAAACTTCAACCTCTTCCCACGCCTTTCTCAAAATAATTGTCTCACTCTGTCCCTTCTCCTTTCTCCTCCCACCAATTCCGGACTCGACCCCCCCTCCCCGTACCTCCCTCCAAACCGAACGAGATCTCCTCCCCATCTCCTTGACCTCCCCACTCCTCTCCAACTTTCCCCTGCATCCTCACCCTACCGCCCTTCCTCTTCCCTCTTGAAGAGGGGTCGCGAGCTCCCGAGATAGTGCAGAACAAGAGCTTCCCTTGTGCAGTCATCCTTTGGAGAGACTGTGAAGGCTTCGTTCAGTCAAAGCCAGCGTCTCGACGGGAGAGACTGAGGCTTTTGTGCGAGACCGCTGATGAAAAGGGAGTGACGGCCAGGGAGGAAGAGAGAGAGAGGACTTCAGGCCGTTGTTAAAAGGAGGTGAGAGATATTTCCTCATTGATCCCTTCCAGTCCCTATCGCCCATTGTAAGAATAGGTCTAAATCAGTTTTGCTGCCGTGTTTTTCAAATATATGTACTTCTTATAAAGAGAATACTTAGTGGGAAGGAAGGGACGGAAAGATTGCTATACGCCAGTTGTGTTATCTCAACCGACCTAAATCAGCAACCATTCCATCATTTTCATTAAAAAATAATCCAAAGGGGTAACCATTTTAACCCAAGGGGTAGGGAGTTCAGTTACCATCCTGGGGTAAGGATTCAAATCTGGAAGATGTCTCTAGAAATGCCTGCTTTCCTCAAGCTATGTAATGTCCTACTTGCCAGATATCCCTGGGGATCCGCAGGGATCGCCTATGTCGCCAATCCAAATGTCACCAATCAACTCAACCTACGGGTTATTTAATTGCTTTGTTTTAATTATTTGTCATGGCAAGGAAACTTACTGTCCCGTAGAAAGAGAGCGGTGTTGGGTTTCATTGTCGAAGTGGTGTTTAGTTCGCTCGTTTGGAATAAGTACGAAATGTTGTACGTTAGGGAATTCGGAATGAGAAAAGTTTGGAGCTAAACCCATTGTCTGAATCACTCCAACCTTTACGGAAATATAAGGCGTATAACTATCCACAGTGCTGTCGACTCCCGATCAGCTGCAATTTTACTCCGCAGATACCGTAAAGGTGATGAATTTAACCCATCAAATTACACGTAGCCTGAAATACTTCACCAGGATGGGCGAAGAAAACACACCAGCCTTTGTACCAACTCGCTCCCACGCAGCGAGGTTAGCATGGAGTTTCATCGGTAAATTACAGTTAAGGTTGAATTATATTCGTATCTACGATATGGCTAACTTCATATTTTCATCCTCGCGTTAAGATTTTTCCATGTTCTGGCTACGGAATCAAATTCTCTAAAACCACCTAATCACACCGCTAAGCTTCTCGGCACCATTTAATCGAATTATCGCGGCTTGTATGACATATTTATTATCTTGATTTTGAATACTGAAATATCGTTAGCTCGCCGAACGGTCGACCCAAGGGTTTTCATTTCATGGGAAGTTGGGAAAGTTTTATTCAGTGCACAGTCCGCAAGCACATTTGCTACCCTTCGGAATTTATCCCTTGATCTCTTATTTCAGTATGAAAATGCAGAGTCCTTTGTTTTTATATGAAATTCAATCTTTGTTTCGTCTCAGGCGAGTCACGATTTTCATTTCCGATTGGAAATCGGGGTGTACACATTCTTTCAAATTATTTGCAATCGTTAAATTAAAAGTGGTCGTGTCTTAGAATGCATCTCAAAAAACCAGCTCTAGTCGTTGGCAACTTTTTCACTCTTTCGTTGTCATCAGAAACGTCGTCGGCATGTGAGCGAGCCTTTTATCTAGATAGCACCAACCGTGTCTCGGGTACACTATAGTCGGGGACGAAAGTACATTTAGTCTCACTGTTCGTATAACCGCATTCGACTATAATACCACTTCCGGAAATCAGCTTGTATTGGTCCTTGACCTGGACTTCTCGTTTTAATGGGGACTGTTAATGCATGATTGAAAGGCCAACGGTCCGCGGGATTATTTCCTATCGTTAAAAGAACCATATTTCGAAATTGAGTAGTGCGTGCATCAAGTCCAATCGTGCATTCAGTGGAAATGTGAATAACGTATCATACGATTGCAAATATTTGGCTGACTTCTTAATGTAACCAATCGAAATTAACGTGGTTGGGATGTTACAACCTCGATGTGAGTGGAGCAGGATGTATGAACAGTAGGAAATCTGTAAACCCATTTTCTTTTTCAGTGAACACCATCATTAATTCTCTATATAGTGCAAATTTCAGAGTATTTTTAGGTCCCGCCAGAGGATTTTCATACTACTGCCAAAGATTTCTTTCTTTGAAGAAATAAAATATATTTTTTTTAATTAGTAGTCCTGTCTGATGAAAATATCAACAAGGATTCTCATATTTAGTAGATTTATGTTCCACACAATTGAGTAATCCTTAATACATCTATTATTTGCCATTGATAAGTGATACCTCATATCGTCCCCTTTCCTAGTGGCAGGTTTCTTCACTCGCTGTTGAGGAAGAATAGCTTACCCCAACTCAAATGTTTTCTGCAAAATAAAAATTTACTACGCAGCCAATGCACTATTGGATGCACACCCGTGTAGGCAGGTGAAAAATTTACATAAGTGCTAGTCTCCTAGATATTAAGTATTCAACTCCTGTTTAAAGCGTCGAAGGAAATCTATCAAATTTAATGATTTAAAATTCAGTCCTGCGTTAATAAAGTTTAAGAGCGGTAATGAAAATTCAAGTGACTCAGGAGGTTTTACATATGTAATTGCAAATATTTTTATTACATAGTACCCTGTAATCCACCGCTAGGGCGGGTGGCGGTGGGTGATTAACACCACACTGCTTTTGGCACAACTTACTTTTCCCTCTAGCGCGGTCGAACGAGGTTATCCCTTATCGTTCGTGGGCAAAATGACATCTTAAACCTATCTGTTATACAATTAATATCTATAATTTATTTACAGTACCTCTTTTACCGTATTAAAATGGGCTAATAATACATTTTCAACATCATCGCCATAGAGATATCATCATTGGTCGTTCTATGTTATCTGTCGTTGGTTAGGCCTAATTCAGAATATGCTCTAAGTATATGGGATCCTCACGATGTTGGATTGATTGCCGAATTGGATCGCGTTGTGCAGCGTATAGGAGCTAGATTTGTAAAACGATGTTATGATAAACTTATTAGCGTATCCAAAATATTAGAGCGGCTAGGCTGGGGGTCACTCACGGAGCGAAAGTTAAATTACAGATTGAATCTCTTGTATTAATTGGAAGGAGGTCTCTTCAACAGTGATATTATTACCCTCATTGTGCTACGGTAGGAGAGATCATGTTAGTAAAATTAGAGAGGCTAAGTGTACTACAGATAGATTTAAGATGTCATTTTTTTCCACGAACGATAGGGAATCATGATAGCATTTTTCGACCGCGGTAGGGTCATGTTCGGGTATAATTATTATGGTGTGTATTCACCCCTGCCACACACCCTAGCGGTGGCTTGCAGGGTATATAAATTTAAAAAATCCTAAGATTGGTTGACTGCAGCCCTCCATCCTACCCTATCTTATGCTAATTGGCATTTCTTCCTGGTATTATTTGCAATGTACTTTCTTCTTTATTTGTCCCATGTATTTATCCCTTGCCCTTCCTCTTGGGACTTTTCCCTCTATATTTCCTTCTGTACTATTCTTCATGAATCCTTTGTGCCTCAGATTGTGGCCAATCCATTTGGTTCTTCTTTTCTCTATGGTATTCCTTAAGGCATGTTCTTCGTCTATTCTTCTGTATACTTCTTCATTTCTTATTTTATCCGTCCAGTTGATCTTAAACATCCTCCTCCAGCACCAGGTTTCGAAGGCTTCTAGAATTTTCTGGTCTAACAATATTTTCAAGTATTGTTTCCTCGTCTGTTGTTCTATCATCTTTGAACATAGCAGTTGTCTTTTTATTGTAAATGCTCTCTTAGCTTGAGCTATTCTTCGCTTGATGTCTGCAGTACTTCTTCCGTCCCAATTGATGGTACTTCCGAAATAGGTGAAGGAATCCACTTGCTCTAATTTTTGTCCTTTCAGTGTGACTACTGTGTTCCGCTTCTCTCTTCCAAAGACTAGGATTTTACTCTTTGTCTTGTTTATATCCATATTGTATATTTGTAGAACTTGATCCAATACGTTTTGTGAGCTTGTGAATATCCTCCTGGTTTTCTGCTAAAATTGTAATATCGTCGGCGAAGCGTAGCATGTTAATCTCTTCTCCATTGATCCTTATTTCGTTTAATCCGATGCCTTGTGCTTCTCTACTATAGAGACATTCTTCCATTTTACGCAAGAGATTTAATCTGCATTTTAACCTTCGCCCTGTGAGTTATTCCCTCATATTAAATGTCCCTCGGGAGTCTACGAGTTAATTCAAACAGAGTTTCTCCTCTGCGGAAGGACATAGTCGTAATGCGGTATTTTAATAGTGATGCGTCGAGAATTTCATCGAAAACATCCAAAACTAGAGCTAGCTGTTAATCTGTGACTAGTGACGACGGTGATTTCTATTGATAATACACGTAATTTCGAAGTTTTATACACGTGGTACGTTTTGTTGTAGCAGTAAGCGTCATCAGGAGGGAAGTAATTAATACTCCCAACCGAATCCATAGAGCGATGGCAGTGATTTCTCTTTCACATTAATCCCCTGAATAAGTTAGCCATTGATACGTATTCGGAAAACAGTCAAAGAGGTTTTGTTTACAGGTGACTCAACTCGTCCGACATAGTTGATTGGAAGTGGTTTCTTCCTCTGTTACATTTATTCTCCGCGACATTCAGCCAGTAATTGCGCCACTGTTTTTAACATTAATGGAAGAGATGGAAATATGCTTTAGCTAAGACTGCATTCGTTGGTTTTCAAAGTATTGCCTGTTAAGCGAATTCTGGAACTCGATATCGAATGTGAATATGAGCTTTTAGAATGATTGTAAGGTATATATCCACAGTTTGTAAGTGGATTTAGCATTAGAAGGCTGGTTCAAGTTTAACCGTTGTGTGTTTGCGAAAAATTATTTTTTGAGGGAGTGCTAACGGGTGAGCTGAGTTTATTTCCGCCCAATGAAAATGGTCTGAAGAAAGCGATACACAAAGTGCGACTACTAACTACTGTATGTACATTTCAAACAGTCTCTCGCTCGACCCTCAATCAACTGCTTTAAGTAATTAGCACAATGAAATACAGTGTAATTTCAACGTTGGACTGACCACCTCGTGTGATGCAGAAGGAATAATTGTTAATCCTCTCTTGTTGTGTGGAAGGGCAGCCCAGTGAACTACGATTGAATGTTTAGATAGATAGAGAACCTATGGGAAATCGACAAATCCTAGAGAAACCCGGTATCATACCACATAAAATTGTATTCGTGCAATGTAAATTGATTGCGTATGTAAATCATTTGTAAAAAAGTTACAGACTTATGAACATTCGCCTTATTTGACCTTTTGTATCAATAATGTACAAAATGTCTCCTGTGCCATCCTAAAGAATGATTCATAGCACTTGTGGAAGTTTTCCCGTCTGGAATGATGCAAAAATATTGTAATAGGTGAACTCTCGATGCATTTGCGGATTCTTCAGTCTTGACAGAAATATGCGAGCGTGTTAACATCAGAAGGAAACTTGAAATCTATCGCTGTCATTATTTCGAGATTATTATGATATACGTCATTCAACTCATGCCTTAGTTTTTCAATTTGTTTCCAAACTGGAGATTACGAAATATTTTTTATACATAATTTAAGTTTTTGGCAGAAGGAAGCGTTTTCCAGCATACATTGGACATATACATTTTCGTGTTTATTTGATTAGCATGCCTATATCGTAGTCTCAGTCTTGAACATTAGGAAGTTTCCCTATCTATGCAATGGCGCGTAAGCTCGATGTTTCGGGGAATACTCATACAGGGTGTCGTCGGCAACTCCATTCAATGTAAACTCGCTCGCATGCACGTATTACCTTCCCATTCTACTCTTATCTCGTCACCTTCCCACTTATTCCTTGCCTTTCCAGAATCACTCGCCTCAGCTCATATGTTTGCACCTTTTTGCCATAGGGTTTTTTTTCATTCATTATTTTAGTACCCTGCAAGCTACCGCTAGGGTGTGTGGCAGGGTTGTTTACTAGTTTGCACCTATTTGTGATACTACTGGAGGGGCATGCGTGAGACATGATTTTCTTCAGTCTCCAACAGCTTGGAAATGAACTGGCAGACAAGGACGGATATGTATTTTACAAGATGGGACTGATTTTGCAGAAAGAAAATAGGCAGAATTCAGACTGGGCTACTCAAGTTCAGCCTCGACATGAGGCTATTTCTTAGTGATTTGCATATTGATATTACAAATGATTTGTTTTGGATCCCACATACTACATTTTTCAATTCTTGTTTTGGATTCAATGTATTTTTATTTTTAAAACTAATACCACTGGCTACATACAATGTGACCCGAACCAGGAGCTGGGGACTCTTCTTTTTGCGTACAAGAGTGAGCCACCATTCCACACCAATGGAGGTAGGTATTTTTTGTGAAAACTGCTTGAGAGTACTACAGTGCGCATTGGCACAATAATAACTGAGATTTTTAAACATACAAACAAACTGACGATGGAAACACTTTTGCAGCTATTACTTGATAAACGGTGGCCTCTTTTGTGTGAAGCAATGTTGACTTCATGTGCGTTCGATGTCCTTTTAATGTCTGCAGACTTTTTTGTGGTCCCTTGCAAGGAGAAGGTGTTGAAAAGTTATTCAACTATTTTGTGTGCGTGTAGACAACGGTGGCTCTTTCGAGATTGTAGGTCACGGTTATTTATTTTTGCTTATTTCTTCCACCAGTTTAAAACAAGGTCAAATGACTCTTACTTTGAATTCTTTCGCTCCGTACGGCTGTAAATTCTCCCTTCACTGTCTGCAACTCTTCGATTCAATGCACACTTTCTACATCCTTTGGCGTGCACCATAGTAGAACCTGGCAATAAAGCGCATCCGGTGTAGCGCTCAGGGCCTCTTGACCTTGCCCGTTTTCCTCGTCCAAGACCCCTAATGTCAGTGCCCCCTTACCGAGTGCATCCGAACCTAATATGGTGAGCATATCAGCGATTCCTGCTAAAAGACATACCTCACGCCTACCCTCGGTGAATCTCTTAGAGCTAACTTTTTCATCTATCTTGAAACGTGTTTGCTTGAGTTAGAAAGGATTTTGAAGCAAAATAAAGGGAACGGATTTAGAGCGTTTGAAAACAAACCCATTTAAGAACTTTCTGCGAAGAAAAAACGTATGATCCCTGACTATTGCAAAGTTTTATTTAGCATCCTGCGAGCCACCACTAGGGTGTGTGGCAGGGGGTGATTACACACCAGACTACACTCGACCCAAAACACCTTTCCATCCTAGTGCAGTCAGACAAACGTTATTTTATACTGATCCATTATCATTCGTGGGAAAAAATAACATCTTAAATTTGTCTGTTCTGCACTTAAATCTCTCTAATTTTACTGATATGATCTCTCATTCCATAAAACGATGGGGCTAATAACACATTTTCAATATCATTGCTGAAGAGACATACTTCCAAATAATGCAAATTTGATCTGTAATGTAGTGTTCGCTCGGTGAGAATAGCTTAGCATAGACTAAATAGAAGTTCAACGATGGCGAAATGTATCCTGATCGCGCGGTAAATCTTTCTGAACTGTAACAGTAAGATAAAGTAGTAAATCTTTACTGATTTACCTATTTTTTAAGAGACGTTTTCTGTGATACTGAATTATGGATAAATGGATGGGATTAGCTATTGGTTGGCAGACGGCCCTTGTCGACACGCATACCCCTCCCCTCGACTTACTAGTTGTCTTTTTTCCTTGCTTGTATGAAGAAGAATGAAAATGCGCCTACCTGATGAGTTATCCCGTGAGCATTGAAATATCTGCAAATAAATATCCAGTGAATGATTGGTTCTTTTCCACTTTTTTCCTGGATCGATTTCGCTAAACTCAAGTTTTGAAATTCGAGCGCCGTTTCATAAATGTAGGCTTATTGCTCTTGTCAATGAATATTTAGCTTTAGAGTTATGACCGTCGGCATTTACATGATTCGATAGGTGATATGAATCTTCCAATCTCTAAGTTTCAGTTTCAGGAGCGGACTTTGAAACTTCCCCAAAGTGCGCGACCAAGTTCCCTTTCCGTGATCAATAAGAAAATATGAAGGATCTCAGGTTTTCCCGGCGTATGGTATTCAAGAAGTTCTCTCGGGTTTCCCACCGGGTCAGGTTGCAGTACACCGACGTTTAGATGGCTGACTCTGCCATCGTCTTTAGGGTGAAGACAACAACACCGTACCAATATAGCAAGACAACAAGGGGCGGCACCTTCACCCTGAAGACGATGGCAGAGTCAGCCATCGAAACGTCGGTGTACTGCAACCTGACCCGTTGGGAAACCCGAGAGAACTTCTTCAATAGAAAATATGATATAGCATTGATAATTTCGTTTGAGATGAAGAGATGATCACTGAGGAGACCTTTTCTCTGGTAGGTATTCACTCACTCGATTTATTGGTGTAAGCACTATAATCCACACCAATGTCTCGCGTTTGGCGGAATTTTTTCCATTGTCGCACCTGACCTCGCTCGAGTTTCGCGCGTTGGCCGCACGAGCTTAAACTTTTTGAACGCCAGATAGAAGTTAGGATCTCATGGTGCCAATGGGAAGCCCGACACACTTCTTCTTCGTCTTTCCGCACATAATTCTCTAACCCTTTCATCCAATCTCCTAGACTAATTAACCCCGGGCTCGTCGGAACGAAATATTTTACGACTGGACAGAAGTAAGTAGGGTCAAGGCTAATTAAATTTCTGTCTCGCCCCTTTGCCAATGAAGCTCTATTATTCTCTGGATGATGTGAAACGCCGGAAATGTTTTTTTATTGTGGTGGGAGTAGGATGAGGCGACTAACAGCTGAGGTCATTTGCACCAGTAGGGATAGGTGGATAATTTGATAGGGTAGGTTTCAGGGAAATAGGGGAAGGGAGAAGAGAAATAATCAAAATGGAGACGATTACTTAGCTCTTTTTTTACGAATAATAACGCATAATGGTCGGAGGTTTTCAAATTCTGGTTACCTAGCTGAACATCGTAAACGGAGAAATCCCTTTTACTTCCGACCTCACCAATTGGTCTTAATCGTAGTCATTAGTTGGTAGTTCCATAATTGACTTGTTGCACCTCTCTTCGACTTTCTAACTAGCCTCTTCATTTACTTTATAACTAAATTTTAGGTTTTGTTAACTAAAAATAACTATTTGACCGCATAACGAATGAACCACGATTACGAGGACCCTCGGGACTACGATTTATGACGATTATTCATTTCAAGGAGCGAGTAATGGCATAATTCCGCTTATGACTTGGAGAGGTAACCCCTTAAACTGTTGAAATTCTGCAGGCGGTTTTCTCAGTGATGCAGCATTGTTGCTTGCAGTTAAGACTTTTGCTTCAATTGTGCATAGTCAAGTCTGACTTCTCTCTTGTTGCGGTCGAATCGCCAATACAAGATATCAAAAGGAGCAGGACTGCAAAATATCACTAATCGGACGATATCCCGTTTGATTTGAAAAGAAGTCGGGAGAGTGTAGATTGTGCAGTTATGACACAATATTTTCCAATAATCAGGAAAAAATTTGGAATATGCAATTCACAAGAGGACAAAAAACACGCGGAAAATTGCGTTTGTTTTCTGTTACGATATTTAGGGGCGAGATGAATGCGCGACTTAGATGTCCCTCGTTGTCTGTTGTTTAGAGTGGGGTTTTAGGGATGAAGTTGATCGGTGTTAAATGATCATTTCGGTGAAGTTGATCGGTGTTAAATTTTCATTCGTGATAAGCACTTGAACTCATCCCAGAATACCGAGAATTTCGTCGAGGAATTGCGCTAGACGGTCTGTTAAAGGAACTCACTGATTGAGAGTCGATAAATATCGTCGATTCACGACATAGACAGTATTTTAGAAACATGCTATGGAGAGAAAGTAATAGTATGGGCAGTTGATACATGGCATGGACATACTCCAACGTCGTTAGTTCTGCCGTGAATGTTCATTTTGTAGTATATTCCGAAATAATCCCCCCCCCCTAACCATGAAGATATATGGGGTTAATGTCTCGAGACCAGGTAACTTCATAAATCGTCTAAAACTGGTAAAACGTAGTAAAGAACTTTTTAAATCGCGTCATATTAAATACGGGATAATTATTGGATTCATTGTTACCTGCACGGATTGATATTGCGTGAATTGTTGTTTCTGATCATGAGGACTTTGAATTTACCCTCATCGAGTAACCATACGTTCACTTGCAGCTTTTAGAAACAAACCATAAATATATACTACCTACTTGATGTAGACCGGAATTTCGTTTATATTCTTCACAAAAGTTTTAATCTCTTTCCTGTGTATCGCCTCTGAAAGCGACTAAACCAACATGCACAATTAGCAATATGCCAGAAGGATATTCCAGAGTTTGTTCAACATGCCCACCTTGCCCATCATTTTCAGCTCTATATTTTGCATCTCAAGAGTCAATATTGGAAGTTGACCATCGCAGGGGGTCTTGTTTTACGGAAATAATTAAATGACACTGCGAAAATTCCAAAATGTTGCCTGTTTCGACCCTGGAAATCATCGAGGTTTTCCCCCGATGCAGATTGTCTTGAAGAAACTCGCGGTTTTCATTACGAAGTGGTGTCTGCATTTGGGTGAGTGGAGGGTTGGTTGGTCGATCGTATCGCTCTTTGCCCACCCCTCGGGCACCCCGCCGTCGTTGCCTCCTGGGACCGGCCAACTCACGGTCATCCGGCGGCTTGGTGGTCACTCACTCGCTAACCCGCCCACACTCCGGGTGTCCGGCGCGTGCCGGCTGACGCGTGTGGTCGGTCAATCCCTCGACCCGCAATCATCCCGTCCCTTGCCTCCTCGTTCCACTTACGGAGCTCCACTCGACGCTGAGACTCACTTCACAGAGCCCGCCACGGCCATTCGACTTGCTTCGTATGCACGGGCGATCAAGATCTTGTGCATTTGTTATTAGTCTCCAATTGAACAAGACAGGACATGCGTCCTTACCTCCTTAAAGAAATCACGAGGAGGCTAACAATAAATCAAAGGGTAATGAAAAACATCGTTCACCATTTTCCCGTAAGCCTTCCAATTTTAATTTTGTTCGCCACATATTTTCCCTGAACGAATGAGTTCTACGTATCTTAGGGAAGAGAAGTAGGTCGTCGGAAGACATTCGAAAAGGCAGGAAAATTTGATGCAAAATTGAGTAACACTTGAAGACTGCGTCAGAAGGTAGTTGTAGAGTAAGACGAGGCAGACATAGGACAAGAATATACATATTGGACGGAATTAATGTAGGCAGGAAGTGCATGAACATGAAAGTTGGCTTATTACATTGTAGGTTTTAGATTTATTAGGTACTGTATGATGCAGGACTTATAAATGTGACAGTCTAAGTATTGGATCAATCAAAAATCTACCTTGACCGTTAGTTTACTCTGAATAATAATTAACAATTTTTTGTTATTTTATGAACAGTCTTCCAGCATTCCTTTTGGAATAGAATTTATTAAGTCGTTTCTCGAAAGTCTCTGTTGCCTTTATATCCTCAATTGGTAATTTAGTACAAAAATAATGAGTAATATTTTCTCAACACTAGTTTACCAGTCAGGATACATTTTTTCGAAGCCAGAGCTCTGTAACACTTTTAAGCCAAGTCCAATGCAACACTATACACTCTAGCTCTTCCATTACAGTAAACCATGTTCAACTGCATTACAGTCTACCTCCTCAAATGCTGTTCAAAATACCAATTCATATTCTCTTTATCTTCTCCTTATCCTGCATAACCTACACTCTCCCCTTTTACAGTCTTCGACATGTAACTGCCTCTTGATATCCCCTTGATTCACGTTTGCCGATTACCTCCTCTTTTCCCCTGACTTGCGTGGTACTTCGTTCGTTTTCCTTTCCGTCTGCTTTATTTTTTCCATTCTCCTCCATATTCACAGCTCAAAAATCTCCACGCTGATCCCATGGCCTAAACGACCACATTTCGACTTAATACAAAACTACGTTCCATAATGTGCAATAAAAATGTTGTTTTGATTAGTTTTCATAAGTAGATGAGATAGAAATAAATCACTAATTCAAATACTCGTAGGTGGCTGAAATAAATGGGAGTGTAGGGTGGCTGGGGAGACTCAAGAGATAGGAATATTAAAGATGTGACAGTGAATTTGACCGAGGCTTAGGTAATGTGCAATAAAATGGCATAATCGAAGAAAGTGTTAAGGAGAGTGAATCCCTTTAAACACAACCTGAAATTGTGCTTTTCGTATCAATTTTGGAACTCATTTTTATGCCTATCCAAATATTGAAGTGCGGTTTATCATTTATTTCATAAAACGTTTAATGGCATATAAAAAGATGTTTCTGTGAAAGATGGCACCGTAAAAAATATAACGGGATGTTTTTTAATAAATGTTTCATGACAAATTGCTGAAATAATTTTTTGGATTTACTAAGTCAAACATTGTGGGAGTTTTTTTATCATTGACTAAAAAGTCGACATGGAGACAAACAAAATATATAGATATGATGTTTCTACGAAATATGGTGCCGTAATTAATATTATGGTGTATCTTTTGATATATTTTGTTTCAAGATATATTATGTGAATATTTTTTTGGATTTACTATGCCAAGCTTTATGACTTTTTATCTTTGACGCAAAAGACTACACACACGGAGCCCACATGTAGACGAACAAAATACGTATGATGATCCCATTGAAAGTGAAAATAGAAATAACGTTCCAAGTCTGGATTGAATCTTGCATTTTTTCCATAGTCCCACATTAAAATATGTAAGAATGACACAATTAGCCATTAGCCTTCAATAATAGAATAATCATCAAAACTTGCGGTAAAATAGGCATCAAAGGACAAATTTAGGTTCAGGAGAAGTATTATTCGGCAGGCGAGAGGAAATAGTTAATCCAGTGGTGACCAGTCGAAATTTGAATCAGCAAAATTAATATTAACCACTGGTACGGACAACACTCGAATCTTTACGGAATACCATGGGATTCGAAGTTCGGTGACATTTTTGCGCATCTCAATGAAATTCCATCGCGTTAATACTTAATTTCGGACGATTTTCGCAATTTTATTTAAGTGTGCTATTTATGAGTATGTTAATATGTGCAGAATTTATTAAAGAGCCCAAGGCGCTGTTTAAAACGCTTTAAACTCTCATCATAAATTCGGAATGATAATGGAGGCTAAATTATGCATCGGGACTATATGTTTACGAATATTTTTCCACGCTTTTATTTCTTCCAATGTTTTTCAAAAATCGGACAAGGTCCTCATATTTCATTCCTCTCTGAATATGTTCACTAATAGAATTTTAGCAATTTTCTACCGTAGCATATAAAGTAATTATTTACAATCTAAATTGGAACTATTAGAGGTCAATACAGGGAAATCTAAGAGAAGAGAGCTCGAATCATAGATTTCATGTGTACGTAAGGCACCAAGGAATTTAACACTTTGTCCTTCGCAGCCAGGCATTCCACTTTCAAAATGAATACATGCTGCAATTGAAAGAGTTCCCACATGTGCGCCAACTAACGTATTGATGGTTTCGTAAAAATATTGCTGATTAATTTTGAACTCAAAAGGCCTCTTATTTTTCACAATTTAGAATTACCTATGCGTGAGTGAGAAAACGCTGATTTCGTAATTAAGTTTTGCATCGCTCTTTATTTCAAACATGTGAGTTTCAAGGGCTAAAGCCTTTAAGTTACATTCCCTTGTTCCCCGGAGAGTAGGGTAGTAAGACCTGAATTAGCACGATTTCAGTCGCACCCAATCATTCGAACATCTGTCGTCAGGTGAATTCGCTGTCTCAATCCATTTGAAATGTCCCTCTGATAGTTGAAATCACAACGATTTTCAAAAAATATCTCTCCGTCGCGATTCAACGGATCTCTTTATCCACATCTATCCTATAATCACTTCACGCAACTTCCAGAAAAAATATTTGTTCGTTTAAATTTTCCCACATGTTGTGTCGTGTTTGAAGAAAAGGAACATTTAATTTCATTAATTACGACTATTTATTTTTTCTGACCTAATTATTCATTCTGAGGAGGAAGAACCTTCTTATATATATATATATATATATATATATATATATATATATATATATATATATATATATATATATGACTTTAAATTTTACCATTACCCGACAATTTCTTCTCGCTTTGTTTTGCTTGTAGTTGGAAATATATATATTGAATAATTGTTTATCGGCTGACCTCAAGTGAGTCACGGAGATATTTTGATGAGAGGCCCTGTATGTGGAATGATCGAATTTTTTGTAACATTTTAAGACTGAGGATCATTGGCGCACGCCCCACGGTTGAGGGTGTATCGACACCCAAGATCTGGAATTGGGGATCGAGATTCTGGGGGGGGGGGGGTAAAAATAATGCTAATTGCTAGTGTCTGCGCCAACAGAGAATGTTTAACTTTGATATTTTTGCTTAATTTTCGTCGTCTTTGCCTTTTTAATTTTTGTGGAAAACAAGATATGGAAGTGCAAAAGCATTTTAATAATTTCACGATTTTTAGACAAGTGATTTCAACAAGCTAAAGATGTGGATAAACTTTGAGTTAAAGGAATTAATTCTTTTGGTTTGGTTAAAACTTTCCCTCACATGCAGTTTAGCATTTATGCGGCCAGGCTTGACATTACTCACCCTGTTTACGTAGCAAAAAATTATTTCGTGACATGTCTGCATTTAATGTGCGGAAATTGCGTGAGTCTCTTCGCCATGAAAAGGTTGCGAAGGAAGCTGTGACCGGAGGATGCCGCTAAGATTGAAGCGTCAAAGCAAAGAATATTTTACATTACGACCACCGGGACGAGCAACAGTTTTTTTCGCGAGAAACAAACACATGCGGCCAATCAGTCCATTCTGGAATAGTAATCAACATTTCACTGGCGCATGAGACCAGAAGAAGAAGACATTTCAGTTGATCTTTCGTCGGAACTTGAGCACTCTTTCGCCACGTATTTGCTCGAAGGGCTTGTTTACTCTCTTGGTCGTATCGAAGAATTTCCGTAACAGCAAGGAAAGCAAACAAGAGACAATCGCGTCAATATATTTCGCCTCGCGGCCTTCCGATCGCGTCTCTGGGCGTTCCTAGACAAAATATAATCCCATTCTCCTTGTTTATCATATTTACTCCTGGGATTTAAGGTGCAGCAGTTATGAATTTTTCAAGTTAAGTATTAGTATTATTTCAAGAGATTAGTTTCTCTTGGGGATGAGAAATTGTGTGGATCTGTTTCCGATCGTTTGGCTGTTGCATTCATGATTTCTAACTTCAGGTTCAACTCTTAAAGTCGGTCAAGTCAAGTCCCCGGTATGATTTTAAATGTGAGTTCTCCTCTTGTCCTGCTCACATGTGAGCAAACTAACAAGGCTGCTGAAAGCCTACAGGCCTGTATTTTTAAATTTTGATTAACTTGTTCTACTCCCACCTATTACAACAAAGTCATGAATTAGTTCTTGCTATTTTATTCTTGATAATGAAATTTATCGAGGTCATGAAAATTTTCGTAGAGTTAAATACAGAATCCTTCAATTGTTAATATTACATCTACCGAATTAAATAAAAAGCCAAGTCCAAGGCATTTCTTTGACACTATAAAGGGATGAAAGGGCACCAGCCTTTGCAGTGCCCGTGCCGTCTGTACTATTCCTTGTATGGCCTAAACCGCAAACGGTGCACATATTTTCGTCATCATATCATGCGTGGGACCAAATCCTGAAATACCCCAGACCCCTTTTCGAAATGCTACCCCTTCCGGAATACAGTTTTCCGCGCCCCAACACAAAGAGGTAATATGGTCTGTACTGACGAACTAGAATAAAGCCAACAAAACTGTACTACGCATTTTGAGAGAACGGACGACAGTCAAATCACCAAACAAATTTATGTTAGATCATGTGATTTGGAAGAGAGAGATATACCAAGTATGAATCTGGTTGAAGAGACACCGGGCGAGGGATATTATGTTTTGAAGTCTTGGGCACAAAAGGGCTTGGATCAATATAAATGTCATACACAAATGTGTTAGAGGCTAGAGAAGTATGAAAGGTCATAATGGAAGATTTTAATAAAACACAATTAGTTTCGTTTCATAACCTAAAATTAAGTTTTTTGTGGCAGTGCTTAACTCTTCAGGGAATTGTATTCGGGTGTGTATTCCAATTAAGTTACGAAGGACTGGTCTCATTTCATCCACCGGCAGTTACAATTTGTGCCATTAATATAAAGGGTACAATTAATAATTACATTTCTCATTGGTAAATCAATTTACAAAACACTTGGGTTCACTTTTGGCCACCACTTTCGCCACCACTTCGCCACCATCGCGATTGCGTCACTCCGTACCGGGTAATATCCTTGATCGCAAATTCAGTAGTCTACTTTGGCATGACGGCATGAAAATCTAAAAATAAATAAAGCTATACACTAATTAGTATTCTGATTAAAACTGACATCGCGCACAATTATGCTACACGACATTAATATAATTTACTTGGTGGTAACACTTTCAAATAGTAAATTCGTGAAAACTCGAGCTAGTTACATTTAATATCCACCCGTACACGCTCGCCCATGTAATAGTTCGTCTTGTGCAATGAACAATCCATCTCGTACTAATTTCGATTCGACTGAACCTCTCAGTAAATGCTGACTCGATGCGGGGCGTTTCTCAAGGAGCGGTAGCAAAATATTGCGCGAGTCTGTCTTGCTTTTTCCTGGAATTTGAGAGAATTGATAAGGATGTCACTGTAAAGATTAGCTGGTCGTCTCGCCCCACTGGCACGGGAAGCCATCAACAAAGTCGACGTCTTCGCCCTTTCACCCTCGCGTCTCTTCTTGTCTCCGAACAACTACACCAGGACTATCTTTTTTCTTAACTGCTCTTTTTTCTTTAAATTATGAGATCACTTGCCAAGTGGGATTTTCTTAGCTTTTCTACCAACAAATGAATAGCTGATTGTTTAGAATGCAGATATCTGATTTAAGAGATTTAGCGAAGCTGAGTGTATCAAAACACATTTAAAATAAATAGTCTCTGTTTTATGCCATGTGATTCATTGCGTCGATTGCTGTAATGATGAACATAGTAACGTTAAATTAATTATTTTGATTTCCATCCCATTATTTTATAGAAGGAACTAAAAAAATAAATGGCGTAATTTCAAGGCAAATTCCCCAAATGCGATAAAGCATGCCTCTGATAATTTCTTCGGTTATTTATGCAAATTTCAAAAATGGCTGAAATTATCAAAATTTTCAAAAAGTAAATATTGATTGTAGATAGGTTACGATGTTTATGCTCTTTTAAGATATATCCACTATTTCAAGTATTTTAAATCGAGTGGAAATCTAAGTTTAAGTTTTAAGGCTCTTTTGGTTATGGATTGAAAATATCAACTTCTAATTTATAATTTTTGCTAATTCCTGCGCGATGATTCCTCATGTATAAAATTTTTCACTCTTCCTTTGTGGATAAAATCTGATCATATTCATTGTCATCACAGATACACGTATTTAGTATTTTATTTATTGATCAATTCCGTAGTAATTCCCACTAAATCATTTTTATTACTTTCATTGCATTTACATGCCATCTACAATCTGTGTAGTTATTTTTTATAATTTTAATTGTGTAAGTGTAATTTCTTTTGCTTTCTCATTTTGAGAAAATGAAATTCGTGTGTACTGACGATTTGGACCCGTAATCCACATGTAGATTTCCTTTTGAATATGCAGCTTATCACGAATGAAATGGAATTTCTGTTTTTAATGTTTTATTTGGAAATAAAAACTGTATTTAAACATGATTGATTGCTTGAATTAAATTCATTTTATATTAGTTTAAAATCCGAACTTTTCCGTGAGTATATGTTTGAAAAATGTCCTATTAACATATTCGATCCTTACAGTAAAATTTTACTCGTGTTAGCATCTTATTCCGAAGATGATTTGGGATTCAAAATGGGATTGAATTTTTACTCAATTTACCATATTCCTCTTACACTGCTTGTCATGTAAAGTGGTAGTCATGTTCTCGACTGCATGTAAGTATTTTGAGATTATTCTCTTAATTTCTAAGTAGAGTTTTGAGTGAGACCACGACATTGCGTAACTTGTGCTGGTTCTCTCTCCTAACATGGCTACGTTGCTTCCAAAGGTTTACCGGAAAAAATAAATGCGTGCCACTGTTGCTTTTCCATTCGAAGATAAATTATATGCTCGATAAATGTTGGGTCTATTACATCTAGATTACATCGGGAGTTTTGAGAAGCCGAGACAGTGTTAATCATCAGACCTTCAGCGTATACACAAGAATTTAAGACTTTGAGATTTGCCATTCGTGTTCATTCATAATCCATTCAGTTTGGACGCCCGAAATATTTCATGGCTTCAGTTGAAACTTGAACCGTTTGGAGGCACTTACTTTGACCAACAACTTCGATCCACGCTAAGCAGGCTCTCGACAAGAGATTCCGTGCATATTATTTGATGTTCCTGGGTGTGTCACCGTCACCACGTCAATTCTTGTTACTAATCCCGCTGTCGGGCTCCGATCCGCGTCCAACCGTAGGTACCCCGCCATGGACCCACGCGTCTCGCGGCTGGTCCTCTTCCTGCAGCTTCTTTTGCTGTGGTGCTCCGTAGACGCGAGAGCACCTCCAAGGGGGAGCTGCCCCCGGGAGCCCAAGGGAGTCTCGACCCCGAAGACGGACGGGGACAACGGCTACCACATACTCATCAGCGGGGAGCCACAGAAGTACGTCCCGGGGGCTATATACACAGGTAAGAAGGGCTGTCACCATCCCTTACGCCGACACGTAAACTGATTCGCTCCTGGAGGCAGAGTTTCCGCGGTTTGAGATTTTACCTCCAAACGGTGTTAAACTCGAATCGTACAGCGGGAAAACCTGTGGAATAGAGCCTCAGGTTTTCCTGGTGAATATGAAGAGCTCTCTGGGGCCATCCTCTGAATTGTGTTTAACCCCTCTCGTCCTTTCCTAGTGTTGTGCTAAACGAGAGATATATATGTATGTACAAGTATGCGTGCATTTATTTGTGTATTTATATAAATAAATAAATAAATAAATAAATAAATATATATATATATATATATATATATATATATATATATATATATAACATTTGATAGTGATGGGGGATTGGAATGCGACGGTAGGCGAAGGAAGAGATGGTGATGAGGTGGGGGACTACGGTTTAGGCACGAGGAATGACCGCGGAGAGAAAGCAGTTGAGTTCTGCAGGAGACAGGGGTTAGTCATCACCAACACTTGGTTTAGACACCACAAAAGACGTAGGTATACATGGAAAATGCCAGGTGACTCAGGAAGATATCAGCTAGATTATATCCTGGTTAGACACAGGTTTAGGAACAGTGTGATAAATTCCCACAGCTTCCCGGGAGCGGATGCGGACTCAGATCACAATTTAGTTGTTATGAAATGTAGCGTACGTTTCAAAAAGATAAGGCAGGGGCGGCGAGTTAGAAAATGGAATGTAGAAGCATTAATTGGGTTGAAAAGGAAGGAATACATGCAGGCGGTAGAGAAAATCATGGAGGATGGTAAAGGGCTTAGTACTATCGAAGAAAAATGGGAAATGATCAAGAAAGGGTTGTCTAAAGCCGCAAAGGACACTATTGGAACCGTTAACGCTAAAAGAACTAGGAAACCATGGATAACGGATGAGATGATTACAAAGATGGATGAGCGGCGAAAATGGAAGAATATAAATACAGAATTAGGCAAAATGAAGTACAAAGAATTGAACAATAAATTGAGGCGGGCTACAAATAAAGCAAAGGAAGCATGGTGGAAGACGCAGTGCGAGGATATGGAAAGTCTGCAGAGGAAGGGTGAAATCGGTGCGCTGTACAGCAAAGTTAAATCGTTATCAGGAAGTAAGAAAGGAAGAGCTATGCTAACAGTTAGAGATAAGGCGGGTAAGGTAATAGTTGACGCAGGAAAGATCCAAGAGAGATGGAAGGAGTATATAGAAGAACTGTATAGTAAAGAACTCAGACCAACAAAGTTAGACATTGAAAAAGAAAATGACGTAGAGGAAGACAGCTTAGGTCCAGGCATACTAGACAATGAGATAGAAAGGGCATTAAGGGAGATGAAACTAAATAAGGCCGTGGGGGTAGATAACATTCCCGTGGAACTTTTAAAATGCTTAGGAAAATGTGGGAGGAAGAGGCTATATGGGCTGATCCGTAGCATTTATGAGGAGGGAATCTGGCCGGAAGACTTTGTGAGAGCAGTTTTAGTTCCGATTCCGAAAAAGGTAAAGGCCACGTCATGTGAGGACTATAGGACAATTAGTTTGATATCCCACGCAGCTAAAGTTGTTCTCAGGATCATAAACAAAAGGATAGAGAGTAGGGCAAATGATTACTTAGGGGATGATCAGTTTGGGTTTAGGAAGGGGAGAGGTACGCGTGATGCCATTGCAGTAATGAGATTATTAATCGAGAGGAATATAGAACACAACCAGGAGGTATATGCCTGTTTCGTAGATCTCGAAAAAGCGTTTGATAGGGTGAATTGGGAAAAACTAATGAGTGTATTGCAGAAAATAGGAATAGATTGGAGGGAAAGGAGGCTAATCCGCAACCTGTACATGTCTCAGACTGCTCTGGTGCGGGTGGGAAACGGGGAGTCAGGATGGGCAGTGTTAGGAAGGGGTGTAAGGCAGGGTTGCCCATTATCACCGTTGCTGTTCAACCTGTATGCAGAGGAAATGATCAAAGAGGCATGGGAAGAACTCGAGGTAGGAATGAAAGTGGGCGGGGGATTCGTAAAATCAGTTAGGTTTGCTGATGACAAAGCTTTAGTTTGTCAGTCAGCCAAGGGGCTGCAAGCATTGCTGAGTGAATTGGAAATTCAGTGCGACAGGTATGGGATGAGAATCAATATTAATAAAACAAAGGTTATGCGATTTTCTAGAAAGAAAAAGGCCAAGCTTAACATTAAAATAGGAGGGCAAAAACTAGAGCAGGTAGAACAGTTTACGTATCTCGGTAGTGTTTTGGACCAACACGGTCAAAGTAGTAGGGACGTAAGGAGAAGAATTGCGCTAGGCAAAGAGGCTTTCACAAGGAGGAGGGAGTTGATGACAGGGACTTTGAGTAAGGATGTTAAGAAAAGACTCGTAAAAACTTTGATATGGAGCGTAGCTATGTACGGCGCGGAAACGTGGTCATTGAAGCAGGAGGATAGACGTAGATTGGAGGCTTTTGAAATGTGGGTGTGGAGAAGAATGGAGAAGGTGAAATGGACAGAGAAGGAAACATATGAGGAAGTACTTGGTATGGTGGGCGAAGAGAGAGGTTTGTTGGTTGCAATCCTATGGAGGCAGGAAAAGTGGATGAAGGGGGTGTTGACCGGCAGTGGGATGTTGAAGACTGTGATAGAGGGTAGAATGTTGGGCAAAAGAGGAAAGGGAAGGAACAGGATAGGGATGTTGGACGGGATGAAGGGAGGAAGAAAGTACTCAGAGATGAAGAGGGACCTGATATAGAGTAGAATGATGGATTTTGTGTTTTGAGTAATAAAATATTTATTTGGTAGTTGTGTCCATCGAAAAACCTACCTTAACCGGTAGATTACCTTAAAAAAAAAAAAAAAATATATATATATATATATATATATATATATATATATATATATATATATATATATATATATATATATCCCCGGACTACAACCTTGACGTGGTGGCAGATCTTGTGCGTTCCGATGACCCCTAGAGCTGTGCTGGCGGGAGTAATGATAATTGCTCCTGGTAGGGTCACCCATACCGGATAGGTCGAAGGTTAGGAGCCAGACGAAAGGTAGTCCACGCACCGTCTGTTCCTCAGTGAGGCGGCTGCAATGGCGTCTGACCCCAGTGGGGCGGCCAGTAAGTGATGGTGTCACGTTACAAACACTATTGAGGAAGGCAACGGGAAACCACCTCAATTATCATTCCCAAGATTAACATGATGGACTATACAGAGATTTTGAGTCCTGGCAACTACGGGGCTCGGCCCAATCGGCCGTGTGTCGTGCCCGGCAGCGGGGGGGCAAGGCTTCCGCGGTCGTCATCCCAGGAAACCCTTGCAAAGGAATAACAGCAGCAGCAGGACAAAAGACGCAGGAGAAGAAGACCCAATTAGTTAGAATAGGAACGTGGAATGTTAGGCCAATGATGAGGATAGGGAAATTGGAGAATGTTAAGCGAAAGATGGAAAGAGGAAATATCGATATTTTAGGTTTATGCGAGGTGAGATGAAAGGATAGCGGGGATTACTGGAGTGATCAGTAGAGAATAATATACAGCGGCGGGGACGAGAGCCAACGAGGGGTTGCCATAGTATTAAACGAAGAGGTTGGAAGAAGCGTAGTCAACATAGAGCAGGTAACGGATAGATTATTAATAGTAGAGATAAAAGCAGAACCAACGAACTTGGTTATTATTCAGGTATACATGCCACCGAGCAACCACTAGGAAGAAGAGGTCGTTAGGATATATGATCAGTTAGAGGACATAATCGCGTATGTTCCTGCAGGGAAACATTTGATAGTGATGGAGGATTGGAATGCGACGGTAGGCGAAGGAAGAGATGGTGACGAGGTCGGGGACTACGGTTTAGGCACGAGGAATGACCGCGGAGAGAAAGCAGTTGAGTTCTGCAGGAGACATGGGTAAATCATCGCCAACACTTGGTTTAAACACCACAAAAGACGCAGGTATGCATGGAAAATGCCAGGTGACTCAGGAAGGTATCAGCTAGATTATATCCTGGTTAGACACAGGTTTAGGAACAGTGTGATAAATTCGCACAGCTTCCCGGGAGCGGATGCGGACTCTGACCACAATTTAGTTGTTATGAAATGTCGCGTCCATGTAGAAAAAATAAGGCAGGGGCGGCGAGTTAGAAAATGGAATGTAGAAGCATTGAATGGTTTGAAAAGGAAGGAATGCCAACGGGCGGTAGAGGATATCCTGGTGGATAGTAAAGAGCTAAGTACTATCGAAGAAAAATGGGAATGTATCAAGAAATGGTTGTCTAAAGCCGCAAAAGACACTATTGGAACCGTTAACGCTAAAAGGACTAGGAAACCATGGATCACGGATGAGATGATTACAAAAATGGATGAGCGGAGAAAATGGAAGAATGCAAATACAGAGGTAGGCAAAATGAAGTACAAAGAATTAAACAATGAATTGAGGCGGGCAACAAATAAAGCAAAAGAAGCATGGTGGAAGACGCAGTGCGAGGATATGGAAAGTCAACAGAGGAAGGGTGAAATCGTTGCGCTGTACAGCAAAGTTAAATCGTTATCGGGAGGTAAGAAAGGGAAATCTATGCTAACAGTTAGAGATAAGGCGGATAAGTTAATAGTTGACACAGGAAAGTATCAGAAGAGTTGGAAGGAATATATAGAACTGTATCGTAAAGAACTAAGATCAACAACATTAGACATAGGGTTGCCCATTATCACCGTTGCTGTTCAACCTGTATGCAGAGGAAATGATCAAAGAGGCATGGGAAGAACTCGAGGTAGGAATGAAAGTGGGCGGGGGATTCGTAAAATCAGTTAGGTTTGCTGATGACAAAGCTTTAGTTTGTCAGTCAGCCAAGGGGCTGCAAGCATTGCTGAGTGAATTGGAAATTCAGTGCGACAGGTATGGGATGAGAATCAATATTAATAAAACAAAGGTTATGCGATTTTCTAGAAAGAAAAAGGCCAAGCTTAACATTAAAATAGGAGGGCAAAAACTAGAGCAGGTAGAACAGTTTACGTATCTCGGTAGTGTTTTGGACCAACACGGTCAAAGTAGTAGGGACGTAAGGAGAAGAATTGCGCTAGGCAAAGAGGCTTTCACAAGGAGGAGGGAGTTGATGACAGGGACTTTGAGTAAGGATGTTAAGAAAAGACTCGTAAAAACTTTGATATGGAGCGTAGCTATGTACGGCGCGGAAACGTGGTCATTGAAGCAGGAGGATAGACGTAGATTGGAGGCTTTTGAAATGTGGGTGTGGAGAAGAATGGAGAAGGTGAAATGGACAGAGAAGGAAACATATGAGGAAGTACTTGGTATGGTGGGCGAAGAGAGAGGTTTGTTGGTTGCAATCCTATGGAGGCAGGAAAAGTGGATGAAGGGGGTGTTGACCGGCAGTGGGATGTTGAAGACTGTGATAGAGGGTAGAATGTTGGGCAAAAGAGGAAAGGGAAGGAACAGGATAGGGATGTTGGACGGGATGAAGGGAGGAAGAAAGTACTCAGAGATGAAGAGGGACCTGATATAGAGTAGAATGATGGATTTTGTGTTTTGAGTAATAAAATATTTATTTGGTAGTTGTGTCCATCGAAAAACCTACCTTAACCGGTAGATTACCTTAAAAAAAAAAAAAAAAAAAAAATATATATATATATATATATATATATATATATATATATATATATATATATATATATATATCCCCGGACTACAACCTTGACGTGGTGGCAGATCTTGTGCGTTCCGATGACCCCTAGAGCTGTGCTGGCGGGAGTAATGATAATTGCTCCTGGTAGGGTCACCCATACCGGATAGGTCGAAGGTTAGGAGCCAGACGAAAGGTAGTCCACGCACCGTCTGTTCCTCAGTGAGGCGGCTGCAATGGCGTCTGACCCCAGTGGGGCGGCCAGTAAGTGATGGTGTCACGTTACAAACACTATTGAGGAAGGCAACGGGAAACCACCTCAATTATCATTCCCAAGATTAACATGATGGACTATACAGAGATTTTGAGTCCTGGCAACTACGGGGCTCGGCCCAATCGGCCGTGTGTCGTGCCCGGCAGCGGGGGGGCAAGGCTTCCGCGGTCGTCATCCCAGGAAACCCTTGCAAAGGAATAACAGCAGCAGCAGGACAAAAGACGCAGGAGAAGAAGACCCAATTAGTTAGAATAGGAACGTGGAATGTTAGGCCAATGATGAGGATAGGGAAATTGGAGAATGTTAAGCGAAAGATGGAAAGAGGAAATATCGATATTTTAGGTTTATGCGAGGTGAGATGAAAGGATAGCGGGGATTACTGGAGTGATCAGTAGAGAATAATATACAGCGGCGGGGACGAGAGCCAACGAGGGGTTGCCATAGTATTAAACGAAGAGGTTGGAAGAAGCGTAGTCAACATAGAGCAGGTAACGGATAGATTATTAATAGTAGAGATAAAAGCAGAACCAACGAACTTGGTTATTATTCAGGTATACATGCCACCGAGCAACCACTAGGAAGAAGAGGTCGTTAGGATATATGATCAGTTAGAGGACATAATCGCGTATGTTCCTGCAGGGAAACATTTGATAGTGATGGAGGATTGGAATGCGACGGTAGGCGAAGGAAGAGATGGTGACGAGGTCGGGGACTACGGTTTAGGCACGAGGAATGACCGCGGAGAGAAAGCAGTTGAGTTCTGCAGGAGACATGGGTAAATCATCGCCAACACTTGGTTTAAACACCACAAAAGACGCAGGTATGCATGGAAAATGCCAGGTGACTCAGGAAGGTATCAGCTAGATTATATCCTGGTTAGACACAGGTTTAGGAACAGTGTGATAAATTCGCACAGCTTCCCGGGAGCGGATGCGGACTCTGACCACAATTTAGTTGTTATGAAATGTCGCGTCCATGTAGAAAAAATAAGGCAGGGGCGGCGAGTTAGAAAATGGAATGTAGAAGCATTGAATGGTTTGAAAAGGAAGGAATGCCAACGGGCGGTAGAGGATATCCTGGTGGATAGTAAAGAGCTAAGTACTATCGACGAAAAATGGGAATGTATCAAGAAATGGTTGTCTAAAGCCGCAAAAGACACTATTGGAACCGTTAACGCTAAAAGGACTAGGAAACCATGGATCACGGATGAGATGATTACAAAAATGGATGAGCGGAGAAAATGGAAGAATGCAAATACAGAGGTAGGCAAAATGAAGTACAAAGAATTAAACAATGAATTGAGGCGGGCAACAAATAAAGCAAAAGAAGCATGGTGGAAGACGCAGTGCGAGGATATGGAAAGTCAACAGAGGAAGGGTGAAATCGTTGCGCTGTACAGCAAAGTTAAATCGTTATCGGGAGGTAAGAAAGGGAAATCTATGCTAACAGTTAGAGATAAGGCGGATAAGTTAATAGTTGACACAGGAAAGTATCAGAAGAGTTGGAAGGAATATATAGAACTGTATCGTAAAGAACTAAGATCAACAACATTAGACATAGGGTTGCCCATTATCACCGTTGCTGTTCAACCTGTATGCAGAGGAAATGATCAAAGAGGCATGGGAAGAACTCGAGGTAGGAATGAAAGTGGGCGGGGGATTCGTAAAATCAGTTAGGTTTGCTGATGACAAAGCTTTAGTATGTCAGTCAGCCAAGGGGTTGCAAGCATTGCTGAGTGAATTGGAAATTGAGTGCGACAGGTATGGGATGAGAATCAATATTAAGAAAACAAAGGTTATGCGATTTTCTAGAAAGAAAAAGGCCAAGCTTAACATTAAAATAGGTGGGCAAAAGCTAGAGCAGGTAGAACAGTTTACGTATCTCGGTAGTGTTTTCGACCAACACGGTCAAAGTAGTGGGGATGTATGGAGAAGAATTGCACTTGGCAAAGAGGCTTTCACGAGGAGGAGTGAATTGATGACAGGGACGTTGAGTAAGGATGTTAAGAAAAGACTCGTAAAAACGGTGCGGAAACATGCTCATTGAAGCAGGAGGATAGGCGTAGACTGGAGGCTTTTGAAATGTGGGTGTGGAGAAGAATGGAGAAGGTGAAATGGACCGAGAAGAAAATAAACGAGGAAGTACT
The DNA here is from genome assembly GCF_022747635.1 of Hetaerina americana. NCBI lineage: Eukaryota > Metazoa > Arthropoda > Insecta > Odonata > Calopterygidae > Hetaerina > Hetaerina americana. The sequence goes on along the minus strand of NW_027287427.1, from coordinate 53,709,004 downwards.
TGGTATGGTGGGCGAAGAGAGGGGTTTGTTGGACGCAAACCTACGGAGGCAGGAAAAGTGGCTGAAGGGGGTATCGACCGGCAGCGGGATGTTGAAGACTGTAATAGAGGGGGAAATGTTAGGCAAATGAGGAAAGGGAAGGAACAGGATAGGGATGTTGGACGGGATTAAGGGAGGAAAAAAGTACTCAGAGCTGAAGAGGGACCTGATGTAAAGTAGGATGTTGTGTTTTGCTAGGGGTCACAAATTATTTAATTAGTAATTATGTCCATCCAAAAACCTACCTTAACCGGCAGATTACCTAATAATAATACATATACATGTTAACATACATTCATGTATATATATATATATATAATTATATATATACACACATATATACATATATGTATAAACAGGGTCGTACCCAAAAGTGGTAGGACTGATTTTCTTACAAGAATTTTATTGATTCCCCGTACGCCCGCTGGAAATTTTCTTTAGGGATACCGTTGATGACCCTCGTCGAAGCCTCTTGAACGGCCTTTATCGAGTCAAAACGTCGTCCCTTGAGCTTTCTTTTCATTAGGGGGTAGAAGAAGAAGTCCGGTGGTGTCAGATCGGGAGAATAGGGCGGGTGCGGCAACGTGGCAACGCCGTATTTGGCCAGGAGCTGTCTGACGACGAGCGCGCCATGGCAGAATTTTCGGCACCATCTTGGCGCACACCTTGCGCATAACCAAATCCTGTGAAATAATGCGTAGGACGTTGGATCCAGACATACCCAACTTGTATGCAATTTCTTCACTGGTTAAGCGTCGGTCTGTGTTCAGCAGTGTCCTCACTCTGTCCACATTCGTGTCGGTTTTTGCCGTCGACGGCCGTCCGGAGCGATAGTGGAACGGCTTAAGGCAGTGTCCCCATAAGCCTGCTTGATCATATCGAGGGTCTGAGTTGCCGTCTTCCCGAGTTTCGCAAAAAAATTTACGGAATAACGTTGCTCTAAATTCAGATTCATTTTGTTTTTCGACGCGGACAAAAAAACTTGCTGCACTAAAAACGGTTTACTCACTCAACGATAGCCCGCAGGCGACTGAGGTTGGTGTCGATCTGTTGCTAAGAGCCCCCTCCACCTTACCCTGCCAGGCAGACCCCGCTCCACCGCTCCGTTCGCGCCAGAGAAAATGAGTCAAACCACTTTTGGGTGCGACCCAGTGTATATTATATATATATTTTTTTTTAAGTAATCTACCGGTTAAGGTAGGTTTTTCGATGGACACAACTACCAAATAAATATATTATTACTCCTAACAAAACACAAAATCCATCATCCTACTCTATATCAGGTCCCTCTTCATCTCTGAGTACTTTCTTCCTCCCTTCATTCCGTCCAACATCCCTATCCTGTTCCTTCCCTTTCCTCTTTTGCCCAACATTCTACCCTCTATCACAGTCTTCAACATCCCGCTGCCGGTCGATACCCCCTTCAGCCACTTTTCCTGCCTCCGTAGGTTTGCGTCCAACAAACCCCTCTCTTCGCCCACCATACCAAGTACTTCCTCATTTGTTTTCTTCTCTGTCCATTTCACCTTCTCCATTCTTCTCCACACCCACATTTCAAAAGCCTCCAGTCTACGTCTATCCTCCTGCTTCAGTGACCACGTTTCCGCACCGTACATAGCTACACTCCATATCAAAGTTTTTACGAGTCTTTTCTTAACATCCTTACTCAAAGTCCCTGTCATCAACTCCCTCCTCCTTGTGAAAGCCTCTTTGCCTAGCGCAATTCTTCTCCTTACGTCCCTACTACTTTGACCGTGTTGGTCCAAAACACTACCGAGATACGTAAACTGTTCTACCTGCTCTAGCTTTTGCCCTCCGATTTTAATGTTAAGCTTGCCCTTTTTCTTTCTAGAAAATCGCATAACCTTTGTTTTATTAATATTGATTCTCATCCCATACCTGTCGCACTGAATTTCCAATTCACTCAGCAATGCTTGCAGCCCCTTGGCTGACTGACAAACTAAAGCTTGGTCATCAGCAAACCTAACTGATTTTACGAATTCCCCGCCCACTTTCATTCCTACCTCGAGTTCTTCCCATGCCTCTTTGATCATTTCCTCTGCATACAGGTTGAACAGCAACGGTGATAATGGGCAACCCTGCCTTACACCCCTTCCTAACACTGCCCATCCTGACTCCCCGTTTCCCACCCGCACCAGAGCAGTCTGAGACATGTACAGGTTGCGGATTAGCCTCCTTTCCCTCCAATCTATTCCTATTTTCTGCAATAAACTCATTAGTTTTTCCCAATTTACTCTATCAAACGCTTTTTCGAAATCTACGAAACAGGCAAATACCTCCTGGTTGTGTTCTATATTCCTCTCGATTAATAATCTCATTACTGCAATGGCATCACGCGTACCCCTCCCCTTCCTAAATCCAAACTGATCATCCCCTAAGTAATCGTTTGCCCTACTCTCTATCCTTTTGTTTATGATCCTGAGAACAACCTTAGCTGCGTGGGATATCAAACTAATTGTCCTATAGTCCTCACATGACGTGGCCTTTACCTTTTTCGGAATAGGAACTAAAACTGATCTCACAAAGTCTTCCGGCCAGATTCCCTCCTCATAAATACTACGGATCAGCCCATATAGCCTCTTCCTCCCACATTTTCCTAAGGATTTCAAAAGTTCCACGGGAATGTTATCTACCCCCACGGCCTTATTTAGTTTCATCTCCCTTAATGCCCTTTCTATCTCATTGTCTAGTATGCCTGGACCTAAGCTATCTTCCTCTACGTCATGTTCCTTTTCAATGTCTAACTTTGTTGGTCTAAGCTCTTTACTATACAGTTCTTCTACATATTCCTTCCATCTCTCTTGGATCTTTCCTGCGTCAACTATTATCTTACTGGCCTTATCTCTAACTGCTATCGTTGATCTCCCTTTCTTACTTCCCGATAAAGATCTAACTTTGCTGTAAAGCGCACCGATTTCCCCCTTCCTCTGCAGACTTTCCATATCCTCGCACTGCGTCTTCCACCATGCTTCCTTTGCTTTATTTGTTGCCCGCCTTAATTTATTGTTCAATTCTTTGTACTTCATTTTGCCTAATTCTGTATTTATATTCTTCCATTTTCGCCGCTCATCCATTTTTGTAATCATCTCATCCGTGATCCATGGTTTACGAGTCCTTTTAGCGTTAACGGTTCCAATAGTGTCTTTTGCCGCTTTAGACAACCCTTTTTTGATACATTCCCACTTTTCTTCGATAGTACTTAGCTCTTTACCGTCCTCCATGATTTTCTCTACCGCCTGTTTGTATTCCTTTCTTTTCAACCCATTTAATGCTTCTACATTCCATTTTCTAACTCGCCGCCCCTGCCTTATCTTTTTGAAACGTACGCTACATTTCATAACAACTAAATTGTGATCTGAATCCGCATCCGCTCCCGGGAAGCTGTGGGAATTTATCACACTGTTCCTAAACCTGTGTCTAACCAGGATATAATCTAGCTGATATCTTCCCGAGTCACCTGGCATTTTCCATGTATACCTGCGTCTTTTGTGGTGTCTGAACCAAGTGTTGGTGATAACTAAGCCCTGTCTCCTGCAGAACTCAACTGCTTTCTCCCCGCGGTCATTCCTTGTGCCTAAACCGTAGTCCCCCACCTCATCACCATCTCTTCCTTCGCCTACCGTCGCATTCCAATCCCCCATCACTATCAAATGTTTCCCTGCAGGAACACATGCAATCATGTCCTCTAACTGATCGTATATCCTATCGACCTCTTCTTCCTTATGGTTGCTCGGTGGCATGTATACCTGGATAATAACTAAGTTCGTCGGTTCTGCTTTTATCTCCACCAGTAGTATTCTATCCGTTACCTGCTCTATGTTGACTACGCTTCTTCCTACCTCTTCATTTAATACTATGGCAACCCCTCGTTGGCTCTCGTCCCCACCACTGTATATTATTCTATATTTATCACTCCAGTAATCCCCGCTATCTTTCCATCTCACCTCGCATAGACCTAAAATATCTATATTTCCCCTTTCCATCTCTCGCTTAACATTCTCCAATTTCCCCGTCCTCATCATTGTCCTAACATTCCACGTTCCTATTCTAACTAATTTGGTCTTCTTCTCCTGCGTCTTCTGTCCTGCTGCTGCTGGTTTTCCCTTGCAAGGGTTTCGTGGGATGACGACCGCGGAAGCCTTGCCTCCCCCGCTGCCGGGCACGACACACGGCCGATTGGGCCGAGCCCCGTGGTTGCCAGGACTCAAAATATCTCTATTGTCCATCATATTTTTCTAGGGAATGATAATTGAGGTGGTTTCCCGTTGCCTTCCTCAATAGTGTTTTTAACGTGACACCATCACTTACTGGCCGCCCCACTGGGGTCAGACGCCATTGCAGCCGCCTCACTGAGGAACAGACGCTGCGTGGACTACCTTTCGTCTGGCTCCTAACCTTCGACCTATCTGGCATGGGTGACCCTACCAGGAGCAATTTTTATTACTCCCGCCAGTACAGCTCTAGGGGTCATCGGAACGCACAAGCCCTTCCACCACGTCAAGGTTGTAGTCCGGGGAGGGATTATATATATATATATATATATATATAATATATATATATATATATATATATATATTTAACCCATCTACTTCTTTGCAACATACGTCTACTTATTACCATCACCATATCTATCGATCAAAGTTTGATTTTGAACGGGCTCGAACCACTACCACCGATGAATCTACAGGTAATTATATGCTCACCCACTTTTTCTTCCTTCTCAGATTTTGATCGGACGGCTTCATATCTTCACCACCACCTTTAAAACTCTGTTGCTCGCCCTCCCCTCTGTCCGACTTATTTCTTCCGCTTTTCTCCATTCCCACGTCTCAAAACCCTCTAATCCGCGCTCATCCTCTTGCTTGAAAGACCCCACCGCTAAAAAATTTGCATAATTTGTCTTTTTCTCCTTCTTCCCTCCGAGTCACGACCCGTTGGTTTCCATGGTGAATCCATGGAAAACCCTCTATTTTTATCGCGTGGCGTAATATACGGTTCCGTTCCGCCGCAGTGTCCATCGTTGGCTCGAGGACCCACGCCCGCCTGCAGCGCTTCACCCGCTTCGCGCTGGGAGTCGAGCCGGTGGAGTCCCGGGGGATAGCCTCCCCGCAGAGGGTTGGCCACTTCCAGCTCTTCGGCGACTCCATCACGGCGTTCAACGAGGATTGCATCAATTCAGTCATGGAAGCCTCACCAGATTTCCCCAAAACGGAAGTGCAGGTCATGTGGACCGCTCCTAGGCACGGGTCCGGATGCATCGTGTTCAGGTACACTAGGATGTCAAATGAGCGAACCCCGCTTCCCGCATTTCTTGATTCGAGAAATCCCAAAACAGACTTGAATGCGAATTTACGGAAGCGTAAATTGTAGAAAATGACGTAGCGGTGCTCGCAAGCTAGCAAGGAAATGCTGGAGTTGCTGGGATGGAAGTGTGTTCAAACATCGTAGTTAAATAGCCGAGGGCGTGGAATATGAGATTTTCAGGGATAGTTCAAGTCGACACAGACGAGGGTGAATTCGTTTTGATATAACAATTATGCCCACCGAAACACATTGGAGAGTACCTCATAATCTGCCAGCTGATGTAAATCTCGATTCATAGCAAGTGCGATGGAGGAAAAAATTGAAATGAAAATTATTACTTATTTTTCCAAACAATACTTTGATTAGTTACAGTAGGGTTCGCTTATCATTTCAATAAGAAATAGTTCTATGAAGTTTCACCTGAAACAGTTAATCCGATTAAAAATTCAATGTTGCATTCAACTAATGCTATTAAAGTGCCCTACTATTAGACCGTTGATAATTATTATTCGTGATGCAAAATTACCGGGGTTCATCATTAGGAAGGGTGATGCTCAAAATTCAGGGAAGGAATTTTCAATTGAGCTGTAGTAACGATTTTTTTTTTGCCCACCGTCTTTCATCCATCTCACCAGGTGACGTACACATCTCGTATAGGCCACCGTGTTAGACACAGACGTTTGGCGGGTAGTTTTTCACAGGTAATAATTAGGTAATTCTGACTTGACTTTTTTTATTTTTCACTTTGAACCACAGTAATCAACCTGAAGGTCGGTTTGATAGGTTAGGATAGAACTCACTCAGTACTAAGGTACTTGGTGTGAGAACGTCAAACATCAGGGTAGAGTAGCCAATCCCTTTCCCTATGCCACCAATTGCTTCCCAAGAAGATCTGGTGCCCAAAAAATCATACAGGTCGCGTGAAGCTGACAGTGCCCTGAGGCTTCCCAAGGAATCGAGCCTGGCCCCTCCGGTCAGTAACCTAGTGCTCTCACCACTGGATTGCTACATTCCTAATTGCCACTTTGTACCCTTGAAATAATTTTGATTAAATAATGATTTAGTTAGTCTCATTTGAATATATGTATTTCATTCCTCATTAACCTGTCTATTACACTGGTGTAATGGATTAAGCGTTAATGCGGTCATGACATACTTCATACGCTTATGGAAAAACAGAATTGTGAAATGACATATGCCCTTGCTTCAGTCCCTGATTATTTTTAAGATGAGATACATTATTTTGAATAATTAATGATCTCCTTCATTACAAATCCAATATGATTTTGGTTCCTCTCCTGTTTCAGCCTAATTCCAAAAGTCCTCTCTTTCTGAGTAACCCCTCCCTACATGATACCCAATTTGAAATCCAAATTTTTTCATCTGAGGAACTTAGTCATGATCCGTTTTCACCTTCTCGTGTTATTCACAAAGGGTTGTTGGCATATAACAGTCATAATCTTAGGCTCAGTGTATGTAGTAAGTTTCACATGAACTGTAATTAACATTCACCTACCATTAAGGATTTGAAGAAAAGTAATTGATGACTCGAGTGTTGTTATTGAGCATTTAATATTCTTGGCAGGTTTTCTCTAGCATTCACAGTGGGCTGCTTGTTTAGATATATTTATTCCTGTTGTTTAAAAAGTGACTTACATTTGAATAACATGAAAAGGATATTATCTGAAACCTAGATTTAAGTAGTAGTAGTTGACACTGAAGGGTAAAAATACTTCTTGTATAAGGACACCATGATGGGATGTGACTTCAAAACATGTAAATAAATGAAAATTTCACTCAATTCAAAAAATAATTTAATCACAAAAAATTAAAGCCTGACGTTTTTAACATGGAAGTCTGATCAGGCTTTGATAAACTCAATAGCTTTGGATTTGAGTGAGTCTAAGTGAAGGTAGCAGACAGAATTGTACACTAATTTGGCAAGTTTTTACTTATTATTCTGTAGCTGATGCCATCCTAAGTACTATCATGACTGTGAATTGATTACTTTGTGTTTGAGGATAAGTCTTATTTATATTAGAAGTTACTTAATATTAGAAAAATGATAAGATGCAGAGTATTGAATAAAGCAAAAAAATCTCTTTTCCCATGAGAGCTTATATTTATTTATCTCATAGAATGTACCAAAACACCTAATTTAGTGATTATCCCTTTGCGTAAATACATCCTTTTGATAGTTTTGGTGTCCATACAAAACTAATGTTTCATTGGTAATTTTGATATTTAAATTAATTGAAGTTCATCATTGATATTATTAATTATCTATCAGGGCAATGGTTTATGAGAATGCCAATTCTTGGTTCATGGATGATGGAGCACTGAGTCGTGAGCTATGCGAATTAGATGAAGAGGATGATGAAGATGATCCAACTGCTGATGAATTGGGTCCGGTAAAGGAATGCTGTGCATGTGATGAGGCCAAATATCAGGTATTTGTCTCTCACTGATGCATATTTTCATATAAACATTTATTATAACTTTAATTTTATTACTAATAGAACAAAGGTATATGTTAGCAGAAAAGCTCTAACTTAAGATAGGATGGGGCAATTGATGTTTTTGAAAAAAAAACCTATCTCTCATTCAAAAAATCCATCTATCTAATCCAATTGCTCTGGAGAATCAGTTGTTTGTCTATGAGCATTGTGACTAGAAACATATGTCAAAACAAAATGCTTGAATTTATGCATTTTATTATCAAAAATAAAAATTGTTTCTTGATTTCATTAATTTTTGCAATCCACTAAAAACGAGTTTAAGTTCAAATAGTGACACCTGAAATTTATGAGTAGTAGTAACCTCATGAATTGTAAAACTGCTTGTTATTCCAATATTACTGCTTATGTTATTGCATTTTTCTATAAATTTCCCATTTTCTTTCAAATCAGAAAGCTCAAGTTTAGATATTGATTGTTCAACTTAACCCTTTTAGTGACAACATCACTATATGCAACACAGGCAAATTTTCCCAAAAGTGCCATTGTTGCTCCAAACAGCTTTTTTTCTGTTGGCTATGAATGTAAACAGTTGATTGATTCACATTTTTGTTTTCTTTTAATTTTTTTATCCCTCATTTTATTGTATGATTTAACTTTTGAAATTTTCAGCAAATTATCATGATCAATAATGTTTTTCAGACATTTTCATGAATTCTGCTTTTTCAAGAAAGAGAATTTCATTCAAACAAAAAGTATGGTAGGCCTCTTTTCAAAAGAGGCCTACCATAGCAATTGAACTCTAGCAAATGTGACTTTATATATATGTACTTGATATTTGTGAGTCATGAGATGGAATGTCCTTTTGATAGCCATTATAAATTCCCTAAGACATTATTTATCTCCCTTTTATTTCTACCCTCATTTAAGTTTCAGGTATTCCCTCCATATATAATGGTTTCCCTCACACACTTGAGCTCTTTCTAAGCATACGTTTATTCACAGAAAAAAGTATTTGAATTTCACATTACATGTTGAAATTTTTTACGATTTTAGTGTCCTGCTGCTTACTGACATTCACTAGTGAAGTGTAATTGAAGAATGTACGAAGTCCTAAGGAAGACAATTTATTGCTCAATTGCATTGTGGTTTGAGGAAAACATCCAGCTACTAAGTTTAGCCGTCGTAGTAGTAGTAGCAGAAGCTTTACAGGGGGTGACCAAGTGTTGAGGTCATTGGCACCTCAGTTGAGCTCTCTGTAGATAGGAACAAACTGTCATGGCTATTCAAGTGAAATGCATGTGTAGTAAAGTTTATATTTGGTGCCAAGGAATTATTTCCATTTTTTCTTCTCAGTGTGAAGGAATTTTGGAATAAGGGAAAACTATGAACAAAATAGTGAGAAGAAAATATTTAAAATTCATGTATTTATCCCCAGACATTGTTATCACCCATATTGTGACAATTGGGTCATTACCCATCATTTATTTTCACAGTTGTCACAGTAAAGGGATTTTTGTAAGTGAATCAAATGATCAAAGCTGAATGGGAGTTTTGTTTACAGAAGTGCTTCCTAACAAAATTGTTAACAAAAATTATATGGAAGTAAAATTATGGACAAAAATGAATGTATAGATTTTTTAAATAAATCAGGGGAAAGGACAGAAAATATGGTGAAGGCCAAATTTAACATTGACTAGATGACAAATAATTTTTGAAACTGATCTGGGGCTAATAACACTTCACTGTATTAATTAGTTAAAATAGTGCCAACAAAATTTAGCCTTGATTGTGTCCAGAACTAGCAATTCTCCAGTTGACAGATTAGAACTTAACCATGAAGGTGAATGAAAATTGACTCAGTTTAGAAATAAGACAAGCAAATTGTGTATTCTGTTTGGGGAAGAGCAAAAGATGATGCAAAGGCTAAATTTCACATTAACTAGATGAAACAAAATGTTTATTAATCTAATTGATTATAATGAAACATCAGCACAAAATCTGCAAAAATAAGCCAAATACAACAAAAAGTACAACAAAATGTAACTTTAATTGGGACTAGAACTTCTGGTACTCAGCTTGATAGATTAGAACTTAACAACTAAGATGAACACACACTGATTCAACATAGGAATAAGATAATCAGGCTTAGTAATTGCATGTGCAAATGTCTTGTACTACTTTTAGGTGCCTGTTTAAATTTAAACAGGGTGAAAAGGAAGTTCAGAGAGTATAACTGCATTGCTTAAGTAATTTCCATATCATGTTCACATGTTAGTTCACATAAATACATCAATATGCCCACTAAAATTATTATAACATTTCATGTGAAATGCAATAAGATGTGCAATTAAGTTTCTTCAATTTTTTTCAAAAAAACTTTCAAGGATTGATGTGTTATTCCATCACAGAATAACAAATGATGAAGCAAAATTTTGTCAAATTTCTTTGCCTTGATTATTCTATGCTCTTTTGAATCCCATGGCACAAAAGTTCTCTTTGAATTGTCATGTGGCGATGCAAGAAGAAAGACATATTTTGAACCATTTCCTTCATAAAAATAGTGAAAAGTTAAAAGTTGTATTAGGGAATAAGCTAACCCATTTTAAATGAAAATGCATTGGTGTATGAATGATATGGATTAGTTAGCTGTCATCATAATAGCAAATCAAATATCCTGATATAGGGCCAAATATTTAGGTTTATTGTAATGGTCTTCCAAAAATTTTTTCCTATTTTCGTGATTAAAACATGGTAATATAAAACCTATAAACACTGAAAAAATATTTTAAAAATTAATGTGCGTGCATAATAATTATTTCAAAAAATTCTCTTTTAATTTAGATTTAATGTAGAGTAATCATTTTATTGGTATTAACTCAAGCCTTTCCCCGAAATTACAGCTCATCTTTGAGGGTCTCTGGTCCAATGCAACCCACCCAAGGGACTTTCCCTTTAGCCTTTGGTTGACCCATTTTAGTGACGTTATTGGAGCCTCCCATGATGGGAACTTCACCCTTTGGGAGGAAGGAGGGTTGGCCTCTGCAGGATTGAGGCAAGTGGCTGAGTGGGGATCTGTGAGGACTATAGAGGGAGAGCTTAGGGCAAAGGCATGTATTCTCTTTTGCTATGATAGCATTTCGATTTCATTTATTTTGTTTTTTGGAGCCGTGTATATGCAAATTAACATCCTGTCTCTTCTCACATACTACCTTGATCAAAAATTTCCCGGAATTTATTCAGAAAATTAAAAATACAAGTTTATTCATCTAAATCTATATTGTCCCCTTCAAAGTAATCCCCATCGACTGCAACACACTTATGCCAGCGCTTGATCCAATCCTCGAAACATTTTTTATATTTGGTTTTCGGTATGTCCATCAGTGCTTCCTGCGATTTTTCCATTACTTCCTCTCGGCTGCTAAAACGCGTTCCCCGTAATGGTTTTTTAACTCGATTGAACAGAAAGAAGTCACAGGGAGCCAAATCAGGTGAATTCGGTGGCTGTTGGATGGTATTTGTTGCATTTTTCGTCAAAAAATTACGAATAATGATAGCACTGTGCGACGGTGCGTTATCATGGTGCAAAATCCACGAGTTTTCTGCCCACATTTCTGGTCTCTTTCGGCGAATTGCTTCACGCAAACGTCTCATAACGCCCAAATAATACTCTTTGTTTACTGTCTGGCCTTCTGGCAAAAATTCATGCTGCACTACACCGTTGTAATCCATGAAAACCGTCAGCATTGCCTTCTTTTTTGACTGAAAACGACGTGGTTTTTTTGGTCTCGGCTCATTTGGTGAACGCCATTCACTTGCCTGATGTCTGGATTGCGTGTCGTACTCATAAACCCACGTCTCGTCTCCAGTAATGATCCTTTTGATGAATGTGGGATCGGATTCAGCCTCGCAAATCATGTCTTTTGCGACGTCAACACGGTCTCTTTTTTGCATGAAATTGAGGTCTTTTGGCACCAACTTTGCTGCTACACGACGGAAACCCAAATCATTAACCACAATGTCTTGGGCGGATCCATAGGCAATGTTCAAGTCCTCCGCTATTTCTCTGATGGTTAATTTGCGGTTATTGACCAACATTTCTTTTACTTTATCAATTTTTTCACCGACTTTCGATGTCGATGGTCTGCCACTGCGTTCATCATCTTCGATTGACTCACGACCACTTCTGAACCGCTCGTGCCACTGGTAAACGACCGTTTTTTTTAGAGAATCGTTGCCGAAACACTTTTCCAACATTTCCAACGTCCGTGCCCCACTAAATCCGTTTTTTACGCAAAATTTAATACAAGTTCGTTGTTGCAAATTTAAATCCATTTCTGAAATTGTAAAAAATCGCCAACACACACAGAGATAGATGTACTCTTGGCTACGTAACTTTTGCAAATGTCAAGTTATGACACTAAGATTTAAAGGGAATATCAACAACAGATGTACCAATTTAACAAAAAAAACAGAACTCAAATCGGAACGATGGGAGCGCCACACGGTGGTTATTCCGGGAACTTTTTGATCAAGGTAGTATGACCCATGTTGCACTACAAATTTTATATCCACATCCTATGAAGAACATATGATATACTGATTCCACTCTTGACTGCAATACTGTAACTTTGATGGCAACCTCTTTTCTTAATTACAGAGAAAATATCTACGGACAATCATCAAAGCTGGTGGTTTGTGGTACCCTAGAGTAAATGCAAATACAACATCAAACTTCAAAGTTGATCGGCTACATCACCTTCTCTCTGTTGTCTCCATGTTGGGTGAGGAAATTTTGAAGCTAATAATGAAGTGAAGTTAAAATTGAAATGGTATTTAATTGAAATATCAAATAAACTGTATTATGCTTCTTTAATTATTAATACTTCATTCATACTTCATTGAATTGAGATATAGAATTGTATAAGCCCTAAACTAATCCTTCCTGGCCTACTTTCATTTTTTTACCCAAGATATTGCTTATGAACCTCCAGGAATATATATGGATACTTATTTTTCTGAACATAGCAGTTGCTATTTTTTTGTTTACAAAAAAGACTACTATAACTTTATGATCTTTGCAGGACCCTCTCCAGATTGGATAGTTGGAGTATCAAGGTTAGATCTTTGTCGCCGTGATTGTACCTGGGTCCCATCAAAGACAATCGATCTTTATCTATATGATGCAGGAACAGATGATGGCATCACTTACATGGTGTGTACATTTTTTAGCCCAAATTCATTTTATGAGGGCTTCATATTTAAGCGAGGCAAAAGTAATGGATAGCCCTGACCTAGAAACTTTGGAAACTGATTTTTTAAACATGCCAAATAATTTATGCGGTCCTTCCCTAATTAATATAAAAACATTTTTACCCATGCATGTAAGAATCATAATTTCCTTCAATATGTTTAATTTTTGAACTCATATCCCAATGCTTTGGGTGTACTAGCAATCATTACCAAGCCAACAGGTTGGACCCCCATCCACCACTCCGTTGAGGCTACAGCAAGCCAGTCTCAATACTTATTGTACAGACCCTGTATATGTTGATAAAAATACTACAATGGCACATTTAAATGTGACTGACTTCCAGTATTTGCATTAAACAGGAAGGAAGTTTTGTCTTACCTTTATTTTCTTTTGTAACAATTAAATTTTGGTTACAAAACCATCTGAATGGCAAAAATGTTCTATCTGATAGCCTATTGATGATAATAATTCATATTAAAACTCTTATTTATTTTTCTTCAGTCACCAAATGCGCCATCAGAGCCCCAACAACCTATTCGACGTATCACCCCGACAGATCCAGGTGATCCACGATCACCTTTCTTTGATCCTACTGCAAATAACATGGCTCCAATTGCAAGGTTATTTCTAACAAGGGAAAAAACCTTTGAACGAACATGTGACACTGACTTCTCTCGTGCAGGAGAACTTGATGAACTAGGATTGGAGCCAGAGTTTGCTGAGAATAGCGAAGATTCATTAAGGCGTAAGTATTATATTCCTTATAGAAAATAGCATAAAGTTAATCATGCAGTACAACTAGTTTATAATGCTAGCATGCAATGGGTGGTCAGCCATCTTGCAGTTTTAATCACTTTCATCCCACAGACAAATACATAAATGCATTTTAAAGTCTAAACTTAAAGTGTTTTAAAATGAATCTTCAGGCTTCCACAACATCTATCTGATGATGGTTCCATGCTGCTTCCAGGAATTACCATCATGTAAGTTGGCTTGTTGGACAATAGTTAATAGTTTTGCCCCCAGTCCTGGAAGCATCTTTCAGGTGAAAATGATCTTCATTGCAATTTTCCCGCTATATAAAGGAGAGTCTGCTGGCTAGTCCGGAGTGCACTCATTGGCTGTTTCTTGGTAGTAAGGAGGAATTACCCTTTTCCGCATCAACGTCTGGGTGTAGTCATCCTCTCAGTTGAAAAAAAAATCCTAATGATTTCAAACATGAGGACAACTACACCCTGACTTCAATGTGGGAAAAGTAAATACCACCTTACCACCAAGAAACAGCCAATCAGACCACCCTGGGCCAGCCATCATCTCCAATATATGGCAGCCTAATTGCAATAAAGATCACTTCAAACTGAACATACCTCCAGGACTTAGGGTGAAACTGTTGCCTAGTAAGCCAATCTATGTGATGGTAATTCCCAGAGGCAGCACGGAACCTGTCCTTAAAATGTTTATTTTGGGTACCGCTTATTCTTTTCTGAATTTTTTAATTCAAGCATCAAACAGAAAGCAACTATCTGTAAATAAAAAAATACAGCAAATCAAAATTGCCATGATGGACAATTATTCCCCACATTTACTGGATAATTATTTTCTCTAACCTATCGTAATTTTTAAAGGGGAAAATGATGTAAAACAGAGGGTATTTTTGAGAGTAATAAAAAAATTATACAAATAATATAATGAATACAAACATTACATTTTTGATCCTAACTTAGGAGGTTAAGTAAACAAAGGAATGGACAAAGTACAATCATGGGCCATGGTTTAAAGCAATGATCTAATCTATGAGCACAAAATGAAGACAGTGACAAATTTCTTTTATGACCCTGGAATATGTGTTCACCCATTACATTATTTTCTTCTGAAGTATGAAAACTTTTTACCCTGTTATTTTATATTTATATATTTTAGTTTTCTTGCTGTGTACAACTATGAGGAAAAGGAGTGATGGACGCCTTTTTAATATACTTGAGCTTTGCTCAAAGCTCACACAATTTACATACCTGATTAACTTATGCATAGTGTATGGATAAAATATTTGCATTTCAAAATTTCTTAACAAACTGAACGGTATTAGGGTTAACCCTGTGAAATTTATCCATGATGGCAAGGAAACAAACTATGCAAATTTCACTTGAATAGAGATTTATTCACGACCCGGGTTTCAAACACTTAATGTCATCTTCAGGTGAGTGTTTGAAACCCGGGTCGTGAATAAATCTCTATTCAAGTGAAATTTGCATAGTTTGTTTCCTTTCCATCAAAAAATCTTATTGCTTGGTGGGATGTATTATGTCACAAGTATGCCCAGAAATCATGAGTCAAACATTTTTATTTTTCTATTTTTTAACTTTTCCCCCGTATAAAAAGTTGGTGCAATGGTATCATGAGATAAATTTTATTATGTTCAGCAAATGCAGTAATTCCCTGTTGCCTAACAGTACACACTATTTTACTGTCTTAACTCGTATAAAGTTAAAGTGATAATTTATTCTCATAATTGGCAGTGAATCATTCTACTTTGCTTTTATATGCCGATATTTCACAGGAGGTTTTCATTTGCCTTAGTTTCTAAGAAATGTCAGTTTTTTTACCCCAAGTAGAATTATGTGCAACAATATTACCTCATCTAATATGAAGTGTTTTCTTTCTTTCTTGGTAAGCATGCCACTTAAGTTATGAAAACCTGGGAATGTTATTTTTTGATGCTGCAGAGAGTGAAGAATATTCCCATTAAAAAACTCTATTGATCTCCTTTAGACAATTGTATATTACCCTCTCTCAGGGCTCTGTTTTCTTACCCCAACTCAGTCTGTTCCTTCACCTTGATCCTGTTACCTAAGTTCCTTTATATTTCCCTGTTTTTAAATTAGGTAGGTACTTTAAAGACCTGGGTCACCATGCTTGACAAGGCATAGCTTAAATTATAAAAATGTAGTGGCACTCTCAGAGCTGGTTCCTGGTTTCAAGGATGAAAAGTCCTATTGTTCATGCTAATACATTCTCTGGAACAGAGGTGGTAATACATTTCTGGATGAGTAAGGGCCACATTGCCACAAGGATATCTGCAAAGTATCTGGTAGACTACTTGTGACTAAAATTTTGATATCAATATTCACCTACAGTTGTCCCTATGAGTATGCGCTTAAAAGTAAAAATCATATCATCATTCAATGAGCTGTTGCATGCTCAATCGGAAATAACATGTATGATTGTAATCCAAGATTCACGGCTAATTTGCCATTTAAAAAAAATGAAATCAGGGAAGTTTTAAACATGTCTGCACCACATAAATTGAAATCATAGACAGTACTATGGTTCATAGTCCATAGTTGGCCCACCCTTACTCTAGGTCCATGACTTAAATTGAGGCTGAAAACTCATTGAATTAATAGTTGTAGAGTTTATTCTAGTATTATGCACCTTTCATTAATTCATTTCCTATCTCTGTTGAAATTGTTCAATTCATGTTAAAATCTTTCCATATCAATTATCTGAATTCGTTTTTCATTGTTTTTATGTCATTAAATTTAATATGGTATAACTTTGACAGCTGAATGTACCACAACTGACTGGTCTGAATGGAGCACCTGCTCTGTTTCCTGTGGCAAGGGACTTCGAATGAGAACAAGGCAATATGTGATGCAGGCCAAGGCTGAAATGCTTGGCTGTGATCGTCAGTTGGTTGCTAAGGAAATGTGTGTCGCAGAAGATCGACCATTTTGCCCGTGAGTTATCTAGTGCTGTCTCTTTTACCAAATACTATTTGTCATCTCAGACATAAACATGAGTTACCTGTAGGTGCGATCCGAAAGTAATGCAATTATTTTTTTAAAGTAATTTATTGAACAGATTTGCAAAAACACTTAAAATTCTTCAAAGTACTGTCCTTGGGCCTCTACAGATTTTTTCCAGCAACTCTGCCATGACTGGTACGCACGATGGAAGGCATCTTCGGGGACCTTTTGCAAGGTCTTCATCACAGCTGATTGGATCTCTTCTATGTATGAGAAACGGGTTCATTTCAGGGTTGCGTTAGTCTGAAAAGTCTGCTGGGGCAACTTGTAAAGCATTGTGGCAAAGCAGGTTGTCGTGATGGAGTTTCCAGGTAGCGGAGATGTCTTTTCTTGTCATAATGAACTTTTTTGGAGTCTTTCCAGCACATCCACGCCGTAGGCAGCAATAATTGTCTATCCTTGAGGAACAAACTTCTTATGGACCCCTCCTTTAATGTCGAAAAAGACAATGAGCATTGTTTTCACTTTTCATTTGCTCATTCTTGCCTTGTTTGGGCTTAGAGGGCTGCTCGATGTGCCACTCAGAGTTTTGGCGTTTTGTTTCTGGGTCGTATTGAAAAACCCAGGTTTCATCACCAGAGATGACGTTGTCCAAATGATCAGGTTCATTTTCAATACGTTGCAAAAGTTCACTTGAAATTTCTGCTAGGTTAGTCTTTTGGTCGTCTGACAACACCTTGGGCACGAGCTTGGGGCACACTTTCTTCATCGCTAAACCTTCAGTAAAAATGTGAAACATAGCAGTAGACAACAATTTCAGTTCATTGGCAACCATTTTGATACTCAATCGATGATCAGAGTCCAACAGTTGTTGAACACGAGCCACATTGTTGTTGGTTTGGCTGGTTGACGGCCTCCCAGAGCGTTTTTCGTCATGAACCTCTTCCCGGCTCTCCTTAAAGACCTTTAATCACCTCAAAACTTGTGATTAGGGCAGAGCAGAGTCCCTGTAAGCCTGACAAATCATGTTGTTAGTCTCCTCAAGGGATTTATATTTCAGTTTAGCATAAAACTTAATCGTGTGACGTTGCTCAATCGTTGATTCCATTTTTTTGTGACATGGTCTTTGCACAGAGGTTTACAATAATTTGCATCCTGCTGGTTCCACAGCTTGGAGAGCACTGAGACCAGTTTTTCAGCAAATCTTAGCATCCCCCCACCTACCTCAAGTGGTTTTATTCCACTTTGACCAATAGGAGCGGAGCAGGAAATTTAATTGCATTACTTTCGGAACGCACCCTGTATTTATGTGATACACTCTTCAATTGTGGTCATTATACTTAGTGAGGCACTTCAAAATGTATGAAGCACACAGAATAACCTAATTATTTTCTGTATTCTTTTTGATTCAAGATCTCATTACTACTATACCATCCAATGTTTCCGTAAATGCAGACTGATCTTTGCCTAGCTATTTACTTTCAATATTATAACCTTCTATTATTATTCTCAACACCACGTTTGTTCCATATGAAATTAAGCAATCTTTAATGTTTGCATAATGGTACTTAGCTTTTCCTTTGGGCTGTGAATCAAAAGTTACCTACATAGCATAAGATGTACTAGTTTCAATATTCTTTATTATTCCAAACTCCTTCCACAGATATTTTATGTTTAAGACCAAAACTTTTCAATCTTCCCCTTAACTCAGTAATAATTCTGTGGGGATATTATCCCTATTGTTTAGTGCTTTTTCAATCAATAAAGCTATTTCAAATATTGTTTTCACCTTCCCTTAATCTTCTCAAGCTCCATTAATATCTTTCATATCTTATCTCATATGGTCATTCTAAACTTTTCTAATAATTCTCATATCTTTTATTATAGTACCTCTACTTTTTAGTCACCTTTTATTCGATAGAAAAATAGGCCCTTGATTTGAAGAAGGAAGGTATATCTCAACTCATGAAGTGTGAATCAAATTTTATTTTTCTGCAGAGGAGAGTCTGGAGGAGACATTTATGATACTGTGCAAGGACCGTGTGCTGTTACAAACTGGGGAAATTGGTCCCCATGTTCTCCCACTGCTTGTGGTGACCCAGAAGGCTTCAGAACTCGTTTCCGTCGTTTCCGTGATCGAATGGGTCGCAAGAAGTGCCCTCATGTCTCATTGGTCCAGAGGGAGGAATGTGTTGCTGAGCAAGGTGGTGGAGCAGATGACCTCACTTGTGCAGAAAATGAGGAACAAGTGTTGGGAGTAAGTATTTTTTGTTTGTCTAAATATTGTATTTATAGCAGATGCTCCTTAATTTGAGATAAAGATGAAAGTAATTATTTACTTGCTTTTAGTGATTTCCAAATACTCCCAAAATTTATTGTGTTTTTGATAAAAGAAAGAGATTATCTTCTTTTTAATCGCTATTTTATTATTATTTGCTATCCTGATCGGTAGTAAAAGCATTTGGTTGCCTGTTTTCCAACATTTTACCTTGTAGTTAATTTTTCTCAATGATTTACCTAGTTCCAGGATATGCTTTCCTTATTTATTATAGCACATAAAGAATCATGCATTAATTTATTCCAAAGAAATGCAGTTAACTATCAAAAATGTGTTGAATATTGGAATGAAAACTGAAAATAATATGTATGAGTGTATAAGTTTTAAATAGTTTCTAAATTAATATGCTCATGTATTACTTAGAAAATTTTTAAGAAGCTTAAAGAGAGGCCTTTTGAAATTTAATGACTACCTTTCTGGAGTATTAATAATGCAATGGGTTTGATTTATAAGATTTTAGATATCTAATTATAACATTCCATGTAAGATGATGAAAGTCCTAATTTATGGTTAATGGGGTACATGCTATAATTCACTATCACTTATTCTCACTTTCATTAATTTTTTAGAGAAGGAGGTCATTTTTCCTAGAATATTTTCCAGTGACCTGCTGTCATCATCACTCAGTAGCTAAGCAGTTTGGCCAATTTTTAAGTCTTAGTTAAATTAAGTCACATACTTTCAACTGGTCACGCCACTGTTTGAGACTGAAGTATAACATGAAAGTCTGTGATTCCTTACGTTATTATTCCCTGTGTGCCAGTCAAACTGAAAAAACTAGAAAAAGGATTAAATAGTGAATTGACTACATATATAATTTAGAAGAATGCAGTATATCCATGAGCTTTTTACTTCAATAATCTTTGGATATGGTGAGAAAAACTGTTATTTTGAAGGCCAAAATTTGTGTTATGTAGGAAAATGTGAAGGGCAGGGGTAGACCCAAGGTAGCGTATCCACCTATGGAGTTAAGATAGAAAGTTTAAGTCCCATGACTGGTAGAAATTTTTCGGCTTAGAAAAGATTTTTTAATGGTTTTTCGGAACGAGGTAACCACACATTAACAGAAAAACCACAGTAATGGTATTTTGGAACAAGAAAAATAGACCCCTAAACCCATGATGAAAGGCAGCAGATTCACCATCAGGCATTGGTGGTGCAGACTGAGTGGGTTGGCCCTACATCAGCTGCCACAGCTGCAGGCGAGAGTGAAGCGTATTGGCCACTGTACTGGGATGTGGAGGGCAACGGGAAACCATCACATTATCTCCCTAGAATATGTAGCCTTGTTTTGCATTCAAATATAGTAGAATGGAATGGATATTTGCTGCAGTAAACCAATCATAGGATTGAAATACTAAAAAAGAAAAAGGTAAATGTTATCACCAACATCAGCATTAAAATAAAATTTCTATGATCTTGAGATTAAGACCCATTTTACAAATGAATTCAATAAAATTATGCTATGAGGACGGTATATCTGTAGAGTTTTGTTCCTATTGTCCTAATGAAGGCTAATGCATCACACAGCCCTCTTTATAGAGCATCTATTTGGTCAAGATGGTTTGTGGAAAATTTTCTGATCATTAATAACAAAATAATGTCAATTGACATTATTTGTGTCCTTTATATGTGTTCCTATCTCTTTTCCTAATATATATTTCCATGTGAATGAATACTTGTTTGACTGTGTATATATATATAGAAATATATATGCTTTCATAGACGTAACACGGAAGTGCCGAATAGTACAATACACAGTAACACACAATATAGAAACACAAAAAAAGAAGAACACTCACACGTTATTTCTTGATATTTCGACGGAAACAATCCGTCTTCATCTGAAGATATAGAAGTAATGACTGCTGGAATTGTTGAGGTGAGGGGTGCAAGAGAAAGGGAAGGGGGCCAGGGGAAGGGGAGAATGGGAGGCGAAGGAGGGGTGAGAGGAATGGTCGGGGAGAGGAAAGGGAGAGGGAGGGGGTGGAATTGACACAAAATCGGAAAATGGAACAACATGCTCACCTCAACTATTGTAACATACGAGACCCATGCTTCCACCTACAAAGTATTGATCAAGACCTCGCAAGCCAAAGCAAAGACCACGTACACCAAAACTCATTCGGAAAAACACAGTGTCCACCCCCCGATATGCATCGCTTCCACAAAGTAACAATTTCAGGCCACTCCCATCAGTGAATGACATTGAGGCCCGGATGCTGATAGGCCATACAGATGTAAATAAATGCCATTTCAGGTGTTTTTAATTCTATAGGGTTATCGGATGTAGGAAGGGACGCTAGGACGGAAACATTGTAGCACTGGTTGAAAGGGATATTGTGATGGGAAGCATGTTTAGGGATGGGGAGACCCGCGGACGGGGAGGAGGGATTGCACGAGGCACGGTGGTTATTAATCCTAATGTTAAGTGGTGTGGAACATTGGCCTATGTAAAAGGACGGGCAGAGTTTACAGGTAAGAAGATAGACAACATTCTTGGAAGTGCAAGAGGAATAGGGGAAGGGCAGGAGAGAGTTAAATGGTGGGATGGAGTGGGGTGAAGTGGTGAAAATAGGGCAGGTTTTGCATCTTACTCGATGACATGGAGTGGGTATGGCTCTGGGGGTGTGAGGGGATTTTGAGAGCGGCCTGGTGGATTTGAGGATATCTGCTAGGTTGGCAGGACGTTTGAAGGTGACAGAGGGGCATTTGGGAAGAAGGTTGGAGGAAGTGTTGTGATTTTTGAGGATGGGGAATAGGTCTTTGAGGATGCATTTGAGAGACTGAATGCCTGGGAAGTAGGTAGTACAGATTGAGAGAGGCTGGGAGTCTATGGTTGAGGCAGGCTTGGGGGTGTAGGAATGTTTGAGTATTTTTTTATGGAGGAGAGAATCAGGGTATCCTCGTTGGAGGAGGGAGTGGTGAAGGTTGTTAAGGTATTTCTTAAGGGATTCGGGATGGTTGCAAATGCGGTGACCACGGATAGAGAGAGAGTAAGGGAGGGAGCGCTTGGTATGGGAGGGGTGACAACTGCTGTAATGAAGGTATTGCTGCTTATTAGTATGTTTGGTGTGAACAGAGGTAAGGAATTTGTTATTACTGAGGGAAATATTAACATCTAGGAAGGTAATCTGAGAGGATGAAATGGTCGAGGTGAAAGACAGAGATGAGGAATCGTTGAGTTGGGAGATGAAGGAATTGAGGGAATCTATGCTGTGTGGCCATAGTAGAAAGATGTCGTCAATGTATCGGAGCCACAGGAGGGGCTGCAGAGGATAGTTTGAAAGGAAATTCTCTTCCAGGACACCAAGGTGGAGGTTTGCATATGAAGGGCTGAATCTGCTACCCATGGCACAGCCCTTTATCTGGAGGTAATGGTTATTGTTGAAAGAGAAGGAGTTGCGGGTGAGAATGAAATTGGAAAGATCAATGAGAAAATCGGTACTGGGGATTTGAGGGGTAGGGCATTTGGAGAGGAAGTAACGTAGGGAAGAAAGGCCTTCTTGGTAAGGAATGGAAGTGTATAGGGAGGTGACATCGATAGTGGCCATAGTAATATGGGTATCAGGAGGGAGGGAAGTTGAGTGAAGCAATCTGAGGAAGTGGTAGGTATCTTTTATAAACGAGGGTAGGGAGTGAACTAAAGGTTGGAGATAGTAGTCCACGAAGGCGGAAATTCTCTCGGTCGGAGAGCTACGAGAGGAGACTATAGGGCGGCCTGGGTTGTGGGTTTCTGGATCTTAGGAAGGATGTAGAAGTGAGGGGTGTGAGGATGGGAAGGGGAAAGGGGGGAGATGTCCCTGGGGGAAAGATTCTCCTTAGGGCCGTTGTCTCGGAGGAAAGCAATTATATCTTTTTGGAATGCAGGGTTAGGGTCAGCGGGGATATATTGATAGGAGGAAGTGTCGGAGAGTAGTCTGTTGCATTCTTGAAGGTAGTCTGCAGTGTTTAGGATTACAACTGTGGAACCCTTGTCGGCAGAAGTGATATATATATATATGTGGGTCGTGGTAGTCCCGTGGGTAGAGCGTTGGACTGCTGACTGGAGGGTCCCGAGTTCGATTCCCAGGCAAGGCACTCTGGGCACCTGCAGCTCCACCCAAACTGAAGTGATTTTTCGGGTACCAGGTCTTCCTGGGAAACCATAACTGGCACAGGGAAAGGAACTGGCCCCCCTACCCTGATGTGTGAATTTTCACACACCGTATAGGGCTTAGTCCTGGGTGATCTCTACCATCATCTACTAAACCAACCTTCGGGTTGATTACTGTGTTTATGGTACATATATATATATATATATATATATATATATATATATATATATATATGTGTGTGTGTGTGTGTGTGTGTGTGTGTGTGTGTTTGTGTGTGTGTGTACCTGTATTAATACAGCTGACTTTCTTTGTAGGTAAATTTCAGTAATACATTGCTTGTTGTTGAAGTAATGACAGATTTATTTTCTTCTAGCCTGCATCCATGTGTAACACAACCAAATGGAGTGAATGGAGTCCATGTAGTGTTTCCTGTGGAGATGGTATAAGGCGTAGGATTCGTTTCTACACAGTTGGCCCTGAAGTGCAAGCCAAATGCAACCTCCCTCTAGAGCAAGAAGTTTCCTGTAAGGGACCCCCATGCACAATCAATATTGCTGATGCCAAAGGTTAGCCTAAACTTTTAACTTTCATTGGAACCTGAATATGATAATTCAATGACTTACCTGCTTCTTTCACAGATTGTAATTGTGGGCAGAATTAAAAATTATTCCCAATTTCCATTTCTCCTCATGATCTTCTTCTCTGGTTACCTAAAATCTTAAAGTGTTAAAAACTTCAAATGCCTGCTCTCATATCAAGTTCATGAGCATTATTGAAAATGTATTCAACAACCTGACTTCTTTCACATGGCTTATTTAAAGTCTTGCTTCTAGAGTGAGAATCTCAAGTTTGAGTTTATGGCAAATTTTCTTCTCAATATTTCATTAAGTTTATCACATTCAAGTGCATCATTCTGCAGATTATATTTTTACATTGGCCCTATTATGAAGTTTTGTTTTCTGATTTCAAAGTTTATAGCATCTTCTGATGTTTGTGCAGCACAGGGAAAATAATTGATATCCCTACCCTAAATATGTGAATTTCACACTCTTATAAATAAATGAAAGGACTAACTTTGTAGTTCCACACGAAAACGATTTATTCATACGACCTGGGTTTCAAAGTAAAACTTCATCATCAGGTTTACTTCAAAACCCAGGTCGTGTGACTAAATCGTTTTCGTGTGGAACTACAAAGTTAGTCCTTTCATTTATTTATAATGAATCGGTTCCATAAAGTTACGCCAGAAACCATTAATTCACACTCTAGACCATAATATTAGGTCAGCTCTTCCCTCACTAATTAAATCAACCTCTGGGTGTTGATTATTGTGTTTATTTTAAGGCTTTTTAGGGGTGAAAGATAAGGTTTTCATGATCACCAGTCTATGCAGTGCACTTATCACATGCAGCAATATCTGTTGATGGCTATGGTATTCTATTAATCAGTTTTGGTACATTTTTGCCAGTATACCACTCACTTAACAAACACCTGCTAATAATAGCTGTTTTTCCAATATCAAGGTGTACTTTTGTATACATTTGAGGCCTCATCAGGAAGAAAAAAGATGTGGCTATCGTAATTGTTTTTTTTTTCATTAGGTATTTACAAATTTATTCTTCCATAAAAGTTCATATTTTATTATGAAGTCCATTCTTTCAATTTTCTAATTATGATACATGCATCATCAAGTTCTGTTTTCAGAAACTGTTTCCTACTTTATATACTTTTAAATCGACTTATTATAGAAACTGTTTCATTTATATCAGTCTTAACTATGTAGTTAAAAAATTTTCATAAGGAGCAAGCAGAAACACCTAGGATTATATTTATTCAAGTGGAATCCCTTTAATCCTTGCAGAGGCATGTATGGAAGAGGTGGAAGTGGGACCATGCAGAGGATCCTTTCCACGTTGGTATTTTGAACCAGCAAAGCGAATGTGTGTACCATTTATTTTTGGAGGATGCAGAGGAAACAGGAACAACTTCCGGACCAGAGAAGACTGTATTGGATCTTGTGGTATCATCAGAGGTACTCAGACAATAATCTTAGCATTTGAATAGTCTAGACAGCATGGGTGCAACAAACTTTAACATGTTCTAACACCCACTCCTAAAGTCGAAAATTACTCTTGTTACATTAAAGTAGGTAAAGGACAACAGCTCATAGAGTAATTTTGTTCAGTTAAGTGTTTCCTTCATTTTTATTAATAGAAGCAATTAAAATTAATGAAGAGAGGAAGCACTTTGAAGGTTTTGGAGCATTATTGAGCACAAAAAGTAAATGCAGGGGCTGACTGGCTAAAAAATAGGTATTTCTCTTTCTGGTACCTTCCATTGTTCCTACATCATTTGCTTTGATTCCCAATTCACTTTCTGCCTGCAAAATGATTAAATCCTCATTTATTATTCGTCCCCTGTATGAATGATTCATTTCTGGTTTTTGTGGAAGTAATATATCTGTCATTTTCAGGATAGGCAATGTCTAAATGCCAATGAGCCATGTTAATTTGTATAGGAAACTGGTATGTGGTGAATCTGCCATAAACCAAAAGTGAAAATACACAATAAAAGAGGATGGATAAGTGATTTTACTGGTTATCAACAGTTTGGAGATCAAGTGTTTTAATCCTAATCCATTAAAGTGATTTTTTCTTAACGAGTCTCTTCTCATAAGTTATGAACTATAAGTTTGTTTTTAGAAAAGGATTATGACTTCATGAAGAGATTTCATGAAGAATTCAAAACTTCTGATGCCCACTCAGCAGAAACTAGATATTTTTGAATGTTTGTTTATATTTGGTCAACTGACTGGTATGGCACTCATCAGCATTTGTTACAAGCAGCGGAATTTATTGAAAATGTGAGATCATTCATTTCAAAACTCTCCTGCTATCAGATATGCTTGAGGCTAATCCATTGGAGGGTCCTGCTTCTGCAGCCGCCAACACGCTACGACAAACTGAGGAAGATCTGGAACGCAAAGGTTTCTATCCCCCAAAACCAGAGTCTCGCATAGACTGTGTTGCCACTGACTGGAGCTCTTGGGGTCCATGTAGTGTGTCATGTGGGTCTGGATTCAAGGAGAAAGTACGAGTTGTTAAGGTTAGAGGTTTAAAAGTATTTAATTTATATTTAATATGTACAATACTTACTGTTTTGTTTCACTCAATAAAATACCATAGCTAGACCACCTTTCAACCAGAAGGTATTTGATAGTATACCTCCCATGGTGCTAAGATCTGTTGTTTTTGATCTCGCAGAACATTATGGTACTATAAAATGTAATAACTGTCTTGTTGAGTTTATAATCGCTAATGTTTGAACCTGGAGCCCTAAAGTAATTTGTCAAGAACTTTACCAATAAATAGCCTTGGTTAACACATTTTCACAATATTTTCATACAAATAACATTTTTCTATGACTAAATATATGTATGAACACTTGAAAAAAACAATGAAATAATTATTTTAATATAAATAAATCAACAAATAAATATTCTCCCTTGATAAATAATTTTGAATGGCACCTTACACTACTGCATAACTGCACTGAACATTTGTTTTCAAGATCAAGGCCACCTTAATTGTTTTGGCAAAATTATTGATTTAAGAAATTGGTAGTTAAGTGCTATTAAATTGCATGCAGTTACACCCCATGCAAAATGTATAGGAAAGCAAATAAAATAATTTAGCAACAAAAGCTCTTATATAATAATTTCTCATGATTCTTTAAAATTGATACTTGTATGTTGTACTCAAATATGTAGTTACAAAAGTTGTGATATTTCTGAACGCAAATAGAAATGAACTGTCATTATCACGCTAATGCTGTAGATATTGCTCTACCTGAAATCCCTCCCTCCCTCTTTTTTCAATTTTCTAGCTCTCCTAAGTTTTAATTATATCTTTAAATTTAAATTGTTTATAACAGATATTATGTGATTTTATGACATGGTTTACACTTCAGGTTGCTGCGGTCAATGGAGGAAAACCCTGTCCAAGAAAGCTTCTAAGGAGGAAGAAGTGCCATCTTCCGGTTTGCCTGCCTGGTAAGAATGTTGTTATCTGATCAGAAATATCTCCAGATAAATCATTTTTGTTCAGTTCTATACCAAGGACCATTTGTTACATAATACCGTGGGTGACCTACTTTTTTAATTTTAAAGTAAGTAGTCCTGTTCTTCACAACATAATGTCAATCATCAAGTTTTTGTAGCTAAGACATGGATCCTATCGCAATATTTATTGCAATTCTTACTTTTTATAAAATCGCAATATCTATTGCAATACTTACAAATGAAATATTCTTGGGATTAACACAAAGTCAGGTTCTCAATGGCTGAAGCAAGCTGAGCTCTCAGCTTGCTTTGAGGATAATTAATAGTAGTGGTTAATGCTGGAGTAAATTAACAACCAACCCAATCACAGTAGGTTACAACAACTTTCTTGTTAATATTATCAGACCTCCTCCGATTCTGATATTTAGATCAATGACAAATATTAAATAAAGATAGTTGGCAAAAAAAACTTTATTGGTTCAAAAATGGAGCAACATAATGAAGAATGTAATTTTTTGTAATCTAACTAATGATTGCCATCATCATATTAGTCATGTAGAATAATTCCTTTTATATCATTCATCTTTCTTTTCATAAACAAAACATTGTAGGGAATAATGTCAAAAGTATTTCTAACATATGATTTTAATAGTTTTAAAGAACTGTTGGATGTATAAAAAATGGGGCTGCAAATAAAAATTTTAAATTATCATTAATGTGGGTTGCTAAAGAAGCTTGATTTTATATTATGATTTGGGAAAAAGATTTGTCATATTATAATGTTTTGTGTTGGTATTTTATTTAATCTGATATATATTATAGCTGTGAAATAATTATCCTTAGTTTTTAATATTCAATCTCTTTTGCCATTTGTACATCACTTTGAAATAAAGGGGTGTGTGAGGAAGATCTTTTTAAAGTTGGCAATGAAGGAAAGTGACAGCAGGTTACTCTGCAAGGTGGGTCCACCTCTCCAGGGTACCTGGTGGACCCACCTTGCTACTACTTTACTACCCTGCAGTCTTTAGTTAATAACCTTCCAAAAAGTTATTTCTGGGATAGTGCCACTAAGTTTTGCTATTTATACACATGCATCCCATTGCCAGATCCATTGTAGCTATAAGGGGGTTTTCACTGAGAATACTTTAAGAAATGGTCATTATGATTATCAGTGATGTGCAGATTTTTGAAGCAGTGAGCGTAAAATTTATCATTTTTCACCATTGCATTACACTTGACAGTCTTTAACCCTAAGAGCTTGGTGATGTAAGAGCTATAAGTTGATAAATCATAATTTTATAAACCCTGAATTCATACATCAACTAATAAACACTTTGTGCTCTAGCTCTTCAAAGAAAGTAAAGTTTCCACTGTCAAACAACCTTCATTCTTCTCTTGACTTGTCCCATTAATTTTACACAACTCTAAAATTTTGAAGTTATAGTCAGTTATATGTTTTTCTTTCTATTATAGAAGAAAACTGAAGACTTCAAAAACTGGAATCTAAATGGGCATTAATACTTGTGATCTAATGAAAGACTTATGGAAAATCATGTGAAAGCTACCTGTCTTATGAATACCACAAGATAATGATTGATGGCATTGTTTTATTTTGTCAGATTTAGTGGAATCCATAAATAAAGACAAAAGTGAAATGTGCTGTGTTTTGTGTGTGTGTCAAGTTCGGGAATTTTCAATTAGAGTAAAGAATATACTTTCATATAAAGTGAAAAAATAGAGAAGGTTCAAATGATTTTTTTTCTGTCTTGTTATGGCTAAGAGTAAGATACTTCCAATTTTAATGAATGAGACAAAAATGTGGAATTTTGTATAATATTATATTTTATAAAGTCATTGAATAACCGAGGTAGAGTGGAAGGATTGAATGGTTTTGGAATTTTAATGAATAGGCTTTATTTAGCTCCCTTTTGGCCTAAATGGCATTGTGTTTTTGAAACTCCATTGCTAGCCGAAGCATCTCATAGGTAAGTCTATGCTGTCCATTAACTATTAGTCTATTTGCTCTTTGTTGCATATCTATTCTTTTGTTCAAATTACAAGTATCATTTTGAAGTTCACTTGTGATCCACATTTCAAATTAAAACTTCTGTAAAATTTTAATTAAATGGTCATTATTCATTCTTAAACGAAAGAAGTAAATAACATCTTCCCTCAATCCTCTAATAATAAGAGACAAGAGGGGTAGAACTCATGAAATTTTAGGAGGCAATAAGTGGAAAAATTGAAGAACAATACTTATATGTATTGTGAAACAAAGGTAGGTCCAAGTATTTGATTAAACCCATTTAATGTCAACCCAAAATTTCATACATGCAGCAAGCATGGTAAATTGGCCAACTGAAATCAAAGGGTCAAGTTTGGATTACTTTTTTCAAAATATTATGGTATCATCTTGGCCAAAATTGGTACACTGACAATAAGTCTACAAACTTAAGCTCAAATATATAATTATCAGCTGAATTGGATCTGAATTAACAAGGGTTGGATTGAGGTAAGTTTGAAAAATCACAGCTAAATAGAGCTGGGCAATTTAAAATTTTAATGTTTTAACTTCTACTATAAAATATATACAAGAACTGATTTTCGATATTTTTAGAGTGCCAATAACTTGACTCATTCCTTCATATGAACGGGGTAATTGTTTGAAGAGGAAAGCTTAAGGAGAAGACATTACTCAGAAAACTCTTTCCTTCTATGATCCCTCCTTTGTAGTCAAAAACAGGCAAACAACTGTAAAGTTCAGTGTGGAATGGTGAAGACTGATCTACTTGGGCTTTCCAGCAAAATATGTAATTCCATACTATACAGGTTGATTTATGATACTTTCACCCTGTGCCATTGCTAGGTATAATTGCTTAATTTCGTGCAAAAATTGCCAGATTGAGAATGCAAGAGAGATGCAGACTTTATGAAAAAGCCAGCAAAACATTAATGTTAATGATAATTTACTGCAAATTAATAGAACTTATACAGTTAAATACAAAATGAGAATGAAACCAAAATAATATTAATATGTTATTTTCACTAATAGATATCAAGAAAAGTCACCTAGAGCAATTCTGGCAATTTTTGGAAAATTCGTCGGCATCACTCACAATGACATTGGCACTCTTAAGGGTTAATACCACATTTTACTTCACTGTCAAAAACTTAAATGTAATCATCAAGATTTTAAAGTCAAGAAGATATACTAATATATATTCACTGACCTGACAGGATTGGAAAGGGAACAATCCTGTGATTACATTAGGCTTACGAGAAGAGGAGGAGTATTTGATTCCACTTCTTTACAGGGGCTGGGATGGTGGTATTGGAGGAATCTTGGTTGAGGTTTATTTTCACATTTTTTCAGCTTTTGTGTGTACAAAAAGAATTTTACTTGTCCTTGATGACCAAATAAGTCTTATATGACTTGACCAAATAAGTCGCTAGGCAAATGCTCATTGATGAAACTGTCCCTGCAGAATTACTCAGGCAGTTAGCCTGGACAAAGAGTTTCCTTTCACAGTATTTATTCTGAAACACTAAAATATAACAAGCTTTCTTTCATGGTGATATGTAAAGCTGATAAATACGTAATATTGGCCAGGGATGGAGGGGTGGTTCATATATTACGGATCTATGGTCCATATCTTACTGAGGGATTGGGGTGTAGTAAAAGTTGAAAATGTCCTCAATTTAAGGACTGCCCAAAACCACAATGTACATGGCTGAGTTCTGGATCTACTATGCTAACAAGGAAGAAAATGGTATGATACATGTATCACATCCGAGAAATATTATATTTGCCAATTAGGTGGATTTGTCAACTCGCACATGGATATGCAGGAAAGTCGAGGGAGCAAGTGCAAATGATGTTAAGGACAGGGGAAATACAACACCGACGACGGAGGGGATTTGAAGAAGGTAGATTGCAGAGTTGACACTGATCAGGTATCTACGTGACCGTGAGTACGAAATTCACTTTCAGGATTTCTGTGTCAAAGGAAAAATCTTGTGTGCAGAGGGAACATGAACTGTTACGTTCGATTCACAGCCTTACAACTTCCGATTGCACTGCTCGAACACGGAGTGAAGTTCCAGAGAACCTTGGGGCCGATAGGAGAGTATCTAACGGAGGAAATAAAGGCGTTTGAAGATAAGGCTCGGGGAAAATTTTGAAGATAAGGTTGACACCAATGCGGCTCTTCTCTTGAAATAACCGAAAGATTGTTTAAATCTTCATTTTGTAACTCCGTGTCTAATGCCTATTTTCCTCATGAATAAAGAAGAAACATTCGCGTCGTCTATTTTCCGGTTATGTACGAGTACGTCAGATTCTTGGAAAATTATTTTTTTTCAAGGTTTCGTAAGGCTTTACTAGCAGGTTTTAGGGGAGGCGACCGACAGCTAATGTCCTTTGAGCCCTTAGGGATGGACAGGAAAGGATGAAGGGTGGAGAGAAACTCGGCGTCGGCATTAGCCTACTCTTAGCGAAAGACGTCAAGGGGTCCGCAGCTTTACGTCCCATCCGACGGACGGCGTACTCACTCAAAGTGTCCTCCACCAAGCACCTCACAAGTTGGGATACCACTGAAA
Source organism: Hetaerina americana (assembly GCF_022747635.1). Lineage (NCBI taxonomy): Eukaryota > Metazoa > Arthropoda > Insecta > Odonata > Calopterygidae > Hetaerina > Hetaerina americana. Next base: position 53,677,090 of record NW_027287427.1, on the reverse strand, counting down.
AATACCTGCCGCCTCCGGGATTCGAACCCGGGCCCTCTCGGCGGAGAGCCAGTACGTTAGCCACCGCTCAATCCCCAAAGATTTAATTGAACCCATAGCAGTGTGGTAGGAAGTAAATTTCCTGTACGTCGTTAAATCTCCCGGCGATATTCTGCCTAAACTGTGATTTAAAGGGACGGAAATATTCACGAATGAAAATAAATAGTACAGTGCGAGTAATCAGACGCGCGGGACGGGCCGGGTGAAGTTGACAGGGTTGGAATGACCGAAGACTTAAAGACTTTTGACTCAACCCTCCTGTCTAGAGATAGGATAATATTGTTCAGATGATATTGAGTAACAGGCGGCAGAGTTTGTTCCCTTGACAAGCTTTACGAGTTAACTGATTATATTTCTTCTAGAGATTTGCGTATTTTTCTGGAATCCTGTCGCACTTGACTTGAGCTCATTCCTCTTACAGCGGGTCCCATTCGGAATTTGATCATCGTTCCTCAATTCGATTTCACCGTTTTCCTCCACTTTCCTCGTTCCTCTATCCGCACGCTGATTCCCTCTCCCCTCCTTGTGCCCCCTCCCTTCCTCGCCCCCTCTTCAAACTTGGATTCGCCCCCTCCCCACGCCCAGTGCCGCTCGGTTAGTTGGAGCACTTTCTCAGACAAGTATTCACACCGCAGTGGAATTCGAAGGTGTGCATACAGCTGGGGCATACAGCTATTCATGCTGGGATTTACTTCAATTCGTTTAAAAAAATGTATCGCCCAATTAAATTTAGTTCATTGGATTACTTCATGAAGAAACTGAATGGATCTAACGGACGGATCAGAAAAAATCATAAATGAATAACAGTTACTTCGCGAGGGTAATTTAATTTTCTTCCGTCGGATAGTGCTCATTGACGCGTCGTGTGGCGTGAAATAGAACTCAGAATTCTCCAATACTTAAACTAAGTTTTACCGTCGTTGGTGTAAGTTTCCGACGTTTTGGAATGAAGACAAGCCGTCGAAGGAAGGACAATGACTATGCTGTTTGAGACGCCGTGAACGTGCCAGGCCGTTTCTTGCTATCCGTGCTTCATCCATCAAATAGGTAAATATTTCTGCTCGCTAAAACTTGCATTAATTGATGGCAGTTAATTTTTAAATTTGTTTTCTTGGTAATTGGCAAAGTAGATAGTTCACTGGTTTCCTGTGCCAATGGTCCCGGACCGATCAAGGCAGAAGTTGAATTTTTTTAGATTTATAATTTTTGCCTGTCGAGTTTAATCATTTGTCAGGGTGGAATACCAAGCTGTGAACCGATTTTCGTTTTCGTCAAAGAATGCGCTTCTCTTCCTGTTACACCGAGTGATGGAAACAAATATTTTTTGTGTAGGCACAAGCAATTATTGGTTTAAATTTGTTTTTAAATTTATTATTCACCAACACCCTAGTCGTCCCAAAACCTAAGGTTGATTTCACGTTGAGGCTCTTGTATGGGGATAGGAATGTGGATATCATGTGGCTCATGTTAGTGTAAATCAAGAATTACAATGAAAGTTTCATGGGAAAATTGAAGAGACAAGGGCAGTGTGACAATCCATAAAAGGATAATTAAGCCAAATAAATCTTGATTTAACATTGGTTATTTGTCATAATCAGATTATTTAATTGGTACAATATTCTGCGAAGATTTTTTTTCAAAGAGACTTTCATTTTCCTGCAACTACATAGTTTATTAAGAAAGTAAATGTCATTCACAGACTTCTTAAGTTAACTCGGTAAATAATTTATTGTTTCAGTTAAAATAGCTCCATTAGCTTTAGTTTATTAACATGTATTCATTTAGCATAAAAGATATCTAATCTGATTCTCTACAATCTATTTAATAGGGAACATTTAAAAGTTTTTGTTCACAATGCATAAACAAGTGATATGAATTGAATTTCTTCTTTTATGACTTTTTCTTTGGACATATTCCTTTGTGAATTTTAGTTTGTCTTTCTCTTTTCATTTGGCAATTTTTAATTGGGGCATCGTATTTCAAAAAATTAATGTTATCACATTTTTAATAACTTCATTTGTATTAAATTGTTCGGATTTTTACTGTGGAAGATCTCAAAGTGGTGATAGTGAAGTGTTACTTTTGAAAACCTAGTTATTGTTAACCAAGTTTTTCCCTACAGTGTGACTTCATGTATCAGTAAATATCGTATTTAATATATAAATTTGTCGCAAGCAAGTTTTTTGCAACAGTTTCCGACAATGAGAGTTTTGAAGAACAGTGATTGGCGTGCATCTAGTGAAACATAATTTTTTGCCAACTTAAAAAGTCAGTTTTCAAGAGATTGATTTCAAAAATGGACCTTGAATAGGGTATCCTCTGTTGGAACATTCCAACTTTCTACCCGATGTTTCTACTGCAGTACCAACGCATGCAGTTCTAAGTTTATAATAAAATCAAAATAGATTATTTTGGCATAAGACTTAGTTTGTGAAAAAATGATATAAATATGAAAATCAATGTTACTGTTTGCAGAATTCACTAATTTCACTTTCAATGAATATTTATATGGGTTGTTTGTGTGTAAATTTGTCCAGGGGGTTCTGATGTTTAGCATAGTTTACATGGTGTTCCTTTTACTTTCGTAACAGCTTGTATTAAGAGAATGTCATCTACAGTCATTTGTGATCACATAACTTTAAACAAAGCACCAGATCTTACTCAACTTTAATCAAAGTTTATAATTGTCGATGAATTGAAATAACTACGAAAATTTTCATTATAACTGGGGGGGTAGTAATGGTACGGTTCTGCCATGCAATTTGTCAGAAAATACTTCAGAATAACAAATGTTTTACTTCATGCCATTGAAATTCATTTCCTTATTACTTGTTTAATTATAAACCACTCATTAGAATCACCCCTACATATTTTGTGTGCATGGGAATTTAAAAACTACTGTTGTGACCCAACAAACTAGGTATAATGACTTATTTACTTAACACTGTCAGGCTTCACTTCGTAGAACTGTTTGATGTCCATATTAAATGAGTTTGTAATGTTCCTGACTAAAGTCCGTGAAAAATTAAAAATCATTTAATATATACATAAAAGGTTACTCTAAAAGCACATCAACTGTAGTGTGGGTATTTTCTGCTTAAAACAAGAGCTATTTGCCCTTCAATGTTCCAGTTAGTTCTTAAAAGAAATATAATCAACAAATTACAAATGATTTATTTAAATTAGAATATATACTACATAGTGTATATTGTAACTTAAAATTTGCATATAATGGCTTTAAATGGATATATTTAAACAACTATTTTAAAATTATAATTAGTAAAGCTTAATGAATGTATCTCAGTTCCAACAATTTTCCAAAAATTAAGATAAATTCTAAATGTACATATTGTTATAAGTATCAATAAGGAGCAAATGCCCACATTCAGTTAAAAGATAATGCAGGTACAAATTGAGATATCACAGATTTTTTCCCAGCTATATCATTTTGTTTGGTAATGTTGCAACCATAGTTTAACTGAATGAATTTATCATTCTTGAGTAATACCCAATAAGTTTCCTGAGTGGCTTCATGCTGAAATAAAGAAACTGCATTCTATTTGGAACAGCTGCTTTAAATAGTTGCTTGGGATAGATATGGAGATCGACATAGTTGATTTAAAAGTTACAATGTGGATGTTGATGATACTTTAGATATGTGTGGAATGATGATCCCTCGCCCAATTATTAGATTGGACAAGAGAGACAACTTTCTATTTGCCATAAAGGATTCTAATATCATAGCAGAATTGCATTTTGACCTTGAACTTTAATAATGGTTAAGATTTGAAGCAATGCCTCACATCCTTTAAGGTCAACACCAATTTTTAACTTGGACAAAGCTGTGCATTTCCTCCATACTCAAATCTTGCAGTTCTGAAAATCCACTTAAGAATATGATTTGCCAGGCATGCATATTTAAGAGCATTTGCATTTTAAATGCAATCCAAGTACTTTTATCAGTTTACGGCCAACTCATTCTTGCACCTAGATTTTTAATAGCCAAATTAGAACCTCTTTAGTTTTTCTGATGCATTGTTAGGTTTTGAAATCCCAAGCAAGTTTGATATTGTTTCTTTTAGAGGTTTCTCTCATTGAAGGGAAAACTGTTCTCCATCCTCACCTTGAAGTAGAATATTCTCTGGCTGTTAAATAATAACTCTGTCGGAGTAGCTGTGCATATGATGTAAATTGATGGATGTGCATTTGTCCCTTTCATATGTTTGGTTTCCTGTACTTAAGTTTTAATGGATGTGCTGCAATATGAATTTTTCTTAAACTTCTTTTTTGCAGGAGAAATGTTTCTGTAATTTAAATTACTTTGGTCCTTGAATTTAAGTTCCCTGCCATTATGTATTAAAATGTCATAAATGTATCCATTGTAAGTATTATTATTGTGGATCTTCTGTAAATTCATTTTAAAACAGTGATGAAAAAAATTGCTTTCAAGTGGTAAACATGAGCAATTAGAGGGTTCTCCATGATAATTCATTATTCTAACATGTACTCCTATCTATTATCCTAAAAATTATTCACCATATCTATTTAAGAATTAACGGATTTAATTGTGAGGAAATCCCCAATTTATATGCAAGGTATTCAGTTCAGGTGTCCATTGAGGACTATACCTTAATTAGCTGTCTAAATGAGTTTACATCGGTGGTCTCTTAGCTCTCTACAGATTTACCAACACAGTTATTTTGTGAAAAAATTAATTTCTTCTATAGGTTAATAACCTTGGCCAAAGATATTCTGAAAATTGGTTTTTTCAAATTACCTTTTAAAGGCTTTTCTATTTTCCCTCTATTATTAACACTGCAGGGTGATTGATAATGCAAGTGAAGTAACATGTACTCAATATTATTGACTATTAATTTATTTTCATTTTTTCCCCATGCAGATGTACAGTCCATTAAGAAATAAAGGATCCAAAATCAGGCAATGAGATTACTGTGGACTTGGAGAATCAAGGACATCTCTCCACTTGGGCTGTTGGTCCCTTGATAATAATGTGAGTTTTTGTTTTGTATAAGTGCATTTTCCCTCCTCGGACTACAACCTTGACATGGTGGAAGGGCTTGTGCATTCCGATGACCCCTAAAGCTGTGCTAGCGGGAGTAATAGTAATTGCTCCTGGTAGGGTCACCCATGCCAGATAGGTCGAAGGTTAGGAGCCAGACGAAAGGTAGTCCACGCTGTATCTGTTCCTCAGTGAGGCCGCTGCAATGGCGTCTGACCCCAGTGGGGCGGCTAATAAGTGATGGTGTCACGCTAAAAACACTATTGAGGAAGGCAATGGGAAACGACCTCAATTATCATTCCCAAGAAAAATATGATTGACAATAGAGATATTTTGAGTCCTGGCAATCACGGGGCTTGCCCCAATCGGCCGTGTGTCGTGCCCGGTAGTGGGGGAGGCAAGGCTTCCGCGGTCGTCATCCCATGGAACCCTTGCAAGGGAAAACCAGCAGCAGCAGGACAGAAGACGCAGGAGAAGAAGACCAAATTAGTTAGAATAGGAACGTGGAATGTTAGGACAATGATGAGGACAGGGAAATTGGAGAATGTTAAGCGAGAGATGGAAAGGGGAAATATAGATATTTTAGGTCTATGCAAGGTGAGATGGAAAGATAGCGGGGATTACTGGAGTGATAAGTACAGAACAATATACAGCGGCGGGGACGAGAGCAAACCAGGGGTTGACATAGTATTAAATGAAGAGGTAGGAAGAAGCATAGTCTACATAGAGCAGGTACCAGATAGAATACTACTAGTAGAGATAAAAGCAGCACCGACGAACTTGGTTATTATTCACGTACACATGCCACCGAGCAACCATAAGGAAGAAGAGGTCGATACACAATCAGTTAGGGGACATAATCGCGTGTGTGCCCACAGGGTAACATTGTTAGTGATGGGGGATTGGAATGCGACGGTAGGCTAAGGAAGAGAAGGTGACGAGGTCAGGGACTACGGTTTAGGCACAAGGAATAACTGCAGGGAGAAAGCAGTTGAGTTCTGCAGGAGACAGGGGCTAGTCATCACCAACACTTGGTTTAGACACCACAAAAGACGCAGGTATACATGGAAAATGCCAGGTGATTCAGAAAGGTATCAGCTAGATTATATCCTGGTTGGACAGAGGTTTAGGAACAGCGTGATAAATTCGCACAGCTCCCCAGGAGCGGATGACCACAATTTAGTTGTTATGAAATGTAGCGTCCGTTTCAAAAAGATAAGGCAGGGGCAGAAAATGGAATGTAGAATCATTAAATGGTTTGAAAAGGAAGGAATACAAACAGGCGGTAGAGGAAATCATGGAGGATGGTAAAGAGCTAAGTACTATCAAAGAAAAATGGGAAAGTATCAAGAAAGGGTAATTGAATGCCGCAAAAGACACTATTGGAACCGTTAACATTAAAAGGACTAGGAAACCATGGATCACGGATGAAATGTTTATAAAGATGGATGAGGGGAGAAAATGGAAGAATGTAAATACAGAATAAGGCAAAATGGAGTACAAAGAATCAAACAATAAATTGAAGCGGGCAGAATATAAAGCAAAAGAAGCATGGTGGAAGACACAGTTCGAGGATATTTGGAAAGTCTGCAGAGGAAGGGTGAAATCGGTGCGCTGTACAGCAAAGTTAAATATTTATCGGGAAGTAAGAAAGGGAGATCAACGATAGCAGTTAGAGATAAGGCAGGTAAGGTAATATTTGACACAGAGAGATGGAAGGAATATGTAGAAGAACTGTATGGTAAAGAGCTTAGACCAACAAAGTTAGACATTGAAAAAGAAAATGACGTAGAGGAAGACAGCTTATGTCCAGGCATACTAGACAATGAGATAGAAAGGGCATTAAGGGAGATGAAACTAAATAAGGCCGAGGGGGTGGATAACATTCCCTGTGGAACTTGTAAAATGTTTCGGAAAATGTGGGAGGAAGATGCTATATGGGCTAATCCATAGGATTTATGAGGAGGGAATCTGGCCGGAAGACTTTGTGAGATCAGTTTTAGTTCCTATTCCGAAAAAGGTAAAGGCCACGTCATGTGAGGATTACAGGACAATTAGTTTGATATCCCACGCAGCTAAAGTTGTTCTGAGGATCATAAACAAAAGGATAGAGAGTAGGGCAAATGATTACTTAGGGAATGATCACTTTGGGTTTAGGAAGGCGAGACGTACGCGTGATGCCATTGCAGTAATGAGATTATTAAGCGAGAGGAATATAGAACACAACCAGGAGGTATTTGCCTGTTTCGTAGATTTTGAAAAAGCATTTGATAGAGTGAATTGGGAAAAACTAATGAGTATATTGCAGAAAATAGGAATAGATTGGAGGGAAAGGAGGCTAATCCGCAACCTGTGCATGTCTCAGACTGCTCGGGTACGAGTGGGGAACAAGGAGTCCGGTTGGGCAGTGTTAGGAAGAGGTGTAAGACATGGTTGCCCATTATCACCGTTGCCTTTCAACCTGTATGCAGAGGTAATGATTAAAGAGGCATGGAAAGAACTGGAGGTAGGAATGAAAGTGGGCGCGGAATTCATGAAATCAGTTATCTTTGCTGATGACCAAGCTTTAGTTTGTCAGTCAGCCAAGGGGCTGAAAACATTGCTTAGTGAATTGGAAATTCAGTGCGACAGGTATGGGTTGAGAATCAGTATTAATAAAACAAAGGTTATATGATTTTCTAGAAAGAAAAAGGCTAAGCTTAACATTAAAATAGGAGGGCAAAAACTAGAGCAGGTAGAACAGTTTACGTATCTCGGTAGTGTTTTGGACCAACATGGTCAAAGTAGTAGGGACGTAAGGAGAAGAATTGCGCTAGGCAAAAAGGCTTTCACAAGGAGGGGGGGGCTTTGATGACGGGTACGTTGAGTAAGGATGTTAAGAAAAGACTCGTAAAAACTTTGTTATGGAGCATAGCTATGTACGGAGCGGAAACGTGGTCATTGAAGCAGGAGGATAGATGTTGACTGGAGGCTTTTGAAATGTGGGTTTGGAGAGGAATGGAGAAGGTGAAATGGACAGAGAAGAAAACAAATGAGGAAGTAATTGGTATGGTGGGCGAAGAGAGGGGTTTGTTGGGAGAAATCCTATGGAGGCAGGAAAAGTGGTTGAAGGGGGTATTGACCGGCAGTGGGATGTTGAAGACTGTGATAGAGGGGAGAATGTTAGGCAAACGAGGATAGGGAAGGAACAGGATAGGGATGTTGGACGGGATGAAAGGAGGAAGAAAGTACTCAAAGAGTTGAAGAGGGACCTGATACAGAGTAGGATGATGGATTTTGTGTTTTGTTGGGAGTAATAAAATGTTTGTTTGGTAATTGTGTCCATCCAAAAACCTACCATAACTGGTAGATTACCTTAAAAAATATTTTTGTAATTGAAAACCTTCAAGTTACAATCATAGCCTACTCTATGTTCCTTTTAAATGTACAAATTTTCCACTCCTTTAATACTGTATGAAATATTACCAATAGAATCATAATTGATATGTAATTAATTCTACCCAGAATACCTTAATTTGGTATTTGTCTGAAGTGATTAAAATACAGTGGTTAGCTAGAGTAAACTTCTAGATTGTTAAATCAACTTTTAATTGAATGATATTGTAATGAACAAATCATTATTATTCAATTTATTATTTAAAGGGCAGTTTTAAAATTGGTTTGTGGGTACCTACTCATCCAAATGCAAATTTGATATTTCATCATATTATTTAGAGCAACAGTTCTTAACGCACATTGCTATCACATTAAAGCAAAATTTTTTCAAAAGGAATTACAGAAAATGACATTAAATGTTGGATGAAAAGGGGTATTTTTTATTAATTAGGGTTTTTAAGGTCATAACGTTCATTAAAATTAGTTCAAAAAAGTAAAAAAAAACATGGTACTACTTTGTCCATGCAAATGTGTCCTTTCCCCACAAAGTTAAGCCTGATATTATTAACAAGTTTGTCTACAATGATTTTAAATAGAGCAATTTTTTCTTATAATGTGAACTACTCTGACATCTCCGCCAAACTCTCTTACCATCTTAATTTGTATCATTGCCCTTTACTTTTTACAAGCCTCATATTCAGCTGTTATTATTAGATAATCTACCGGTTAAGGTAGGTTTTTGGATGGACGTAATAACTAATTAAATAATTTGCGACTCCTAGCAACACAACACTCTACATCAGGTCCCTCATCATCTCAGAGTACCTGCTTCCTGCCTGCATTCTGTGGAAGATCCGTATCTTCTTCCTTCCCTCGTTTGCCCAACATTCTCCCCTCTTATCATTCTTCAACATTCCACTGCCAGTCAACACCCCCTTCATCCACTTTTCCTGCCTCCATTGGATTTCTCCCAACAAACCCCTTTCTTCGCCCATCATACCAAGTACTTCCTCACCTCAACCGGCACCGTACATAGCTACGCCTCATATCAAAGTTTTTATGAGTCTTTTCCTAATATCCTTACTCAACATCCCTGTCATCAACTCCCTCTTCCTTGTGAAAGCCTCTTTCCCTAGCACAATTCTTCTCCTTATGTCCTTACTACTTTGACTATGTTGGTCCAAAACACTACTGCGATACCTAACTGTACTACCTGCTCTAGTTTTTGCCCTCCTACTTAGTTTAGCTTAACCTTTGTCTTTCTAGAAAATTGCATTACCTTTGTTTTATTAATATTGATTTTTCATCCCGTACCTGTCGAACTGAATTTCCAATTCACTCAGCAATGCTTGCAGCCCCTTGGCTGACTGACAAATTAAAAAGCTTGGTCATCAGCAAACCTAACCGATTTTACGCATTCTCCACTCCCACTCCTACCTCCAGCTCTTCCCATGCCACCTTAATCATTTTCTCTACATACAGGATGAACAGCAACTGTGATAATGGGCGACCCTGCCTTACACCTCTTCCTAACATTGCCCATCTGGACTTACCCTTCCCCCGCCACACCTGAGCAGCCTGAGACATGTACACGTTGCGAATTAGCCTACTTTCCCTACAATATATTCCTATTTTTTACAATATGACTCATTACTTTTTTCCAATTCAATCTATCAAATGCTTTTTCAAAATGTACTTAAAGGGGGAAATACCTCCCGGTTGTATTCTATATTCCTCTCGATTAACAATCTCATTACTACAATGGCATTACACGTACCTCTCCCCTTCCTAAACCCAAACTGATCATCACCTAAGTAATCATTTGCCCTACTCTCTATCCTTTTGCTTATGATACTGAGAACAACTTAAGCTGCGTGGGATATCAAACTAATTGTCCTGTAATCCTCACATGACGTGGCCTTTACCTTTTTCGGAATAGGAACTAAAACTGATCTCACAAAGTCCTCCGGCCAGATTCCTTCCTCATAAATACTGTGGATCAGCCCATATAGACTCTTCCTCCCACATTTTCCTAACCCTTCTAAAAGTTCCGCGGGAATGTTACTTACTCCCACGGCCTTATTTAGTTTCATCTCCCTTAATGCCCTTTCTATTTCATTGTCTAGTATGCCTGGACCTAAGCTGTCTTCCTCTACATCATGTTCATTTTCTATCTCTAACATTGTTGGTCTAAGTACTTTACTATAAAGTTCTCCATATACTCTTTCCATCTCTCTTGGATCTTTCCTGTGTCAACTATATTACCTTACCCGCCTTATCTCTAACTGTTACCATAAATCTCCCTTTCTTACTTCCCAATAAAGATTTTACTTTGCTGTACAGCGCACCGATTTCGCCCATCTTCTGCAGACTTTCCATATCCTCATCTTCCATCATGCTTATTTTTCTTTATTTGTTGCTTGCCTCAATTTATTGTTTAATTCTTTGTACTTCATTTTGCCTACCTCTGTATTTGCATTCATCCATTTTCTCCGCTCATCCATCTTTGTAATCATCTCATCAATGATCCATGGTTTCCTAGTCAATTTTGTGTTAAGGGTTCCAATTGTGTCTTTTGCGGCTTTAGATAACCCTTTCTTGATACATTCCCATTTTTCTTCGATAGTACTTAGCTCTTTTCCATTCTCCATGATTTCATCTACCGATTGTTTGTATGCCTTCCTTTTCAAACCATTTAATGCTTCTACATTCCATTTTCTAACTCGCCGCCCCTGCCTTATCTTTTTGAAACGGATGCGACATTTCATAACAACTAAATAGTGGTCAGAGTCCGCATCCGCTCCCGGGAAGCTGTGCGAATTTATCACATTGTTCCTAAACCTGTGTCTAACCAGGATATAATCTAGCTGATACCTTCCTGGGTCACCTGGCATTTTCCATGTATACCTGCGTCTTTTGTAGTGTCTAAACCAAGTGTTGGCGATGACTAACCCCTGTCTCCTGCAAAACTCAATTGCTTACTCCCCACGGTCATTCCTCGTGCCTAGACCATAGTCCCCGACCTCATCACCATCTCCTCTTTCGCCTACCGTCACATTCCAATCCCCCATCACTACATTCCAATCCCCCATCACTACTAATGTTTCCCGGCATGAACACACGCGATTATGTCCTCTAACTGATTGTGTATCTTATCGACCTCTTCTTCTTTATGGTTGCTCGGTGGTATATATACCTGAATAATAACAAAGTTCGTCGGTGCTGCTTTTATCTCTACTAGTAGTATTCTATCTGTTACCTGCTCTATGTTGACTACGCTTCTTCCTACCTCTTCATTTAATACTATGATTATGTCCTCTAACTGATTGTGTATCTTATCGACCTCTTCTTCTTTATGGTTGCTCGGTGGTATATATACCTGAATAATAACAAAGTTCGTCGGTGCTGCTTTTATCTCTACTAGTAGTATTCTATCTGTTACCTGCTCTATGTTGACTACGCTTCTTCCTACCTCTTCATTTAATACTATGGCAACCCCTCGTTGGCTCTCGTCCCCGCCGCTGTATATTATTCTATACTTATCACTCCAGTAATCCCCGCTATCTTTTTATCTCACCTCGCATAGACCTAAAATATCTTTTAAAATTCTAAATTATCTGAATGTGCGTTAAGTTGGCATTATCATTAAATAGTAGTAAAAATTAGTATAAGGTGTGTGTATGCATTGTGTGTGCAAGTGTATTTACATTAATAATTTAATGATACAAATTAGACATTATTATTATCCATTTTTATAAATTGAATATTATCATCAATGGTAACTTGTTCATTTTAATGTTAAGTAAGGTGAAATTAATATGGTGCAAAATCCTTTTATGTATACACACATCCTAACACTTCCTTCTAACGAGGATCAACTATCTGTTTCATTCAAAGCCATCATCATAATATTTAACTTCCCCTTCTGACCCTTTGCTAGTAGTAACCTCTTTCAGTTCAGTTAAGCTCGTGTAATGATTTTTTTGATCTAATGATGGATAATATGAGATGACTTTACCAGAAATAAATTTAAATTTATAGCCAATTTATGTTGTATGGTAACAAACATAAATTGGCAATTAGTTTATGCTTGTTATCGTACAACATAAATTGGCAATAAATTTAAATTTATTTCTGGTAAAGTCATCTCATATTATCCATCATTAGATCAAAAAAATCATTACACGAGCTTAACTGAACTGAAAGAGGTTACTACTAGCAAAGGGTCAGAAGGGGAAGTTAAATATTATGATGATGGCTTTGAATGAAACAGATAGTTGGTCCTCGTTAGAAGGAAGTGTTAGGATGTGTGTATACATAAAAGGATTTTGCACCATATTAATTTCACCTTACTAAACATTAAAATGAACAAGTTACCATTGATGATAATATTCAATTTATAAAAATAGATAATAATAATGTCAAATTTGTATCGTTAAATTATTAATGTAAATAAACTTGCACACACAATGCATATACACACCTTATACTAATTTTTACTACTATTTGATGATGATGCCAATTTACTGCACATTCATGTCTTTCATATTATTTAGTTTCATGAGCTTATGAGAAATTGCAAGAACCTGAATTAATAATTTTTATTAATCTTACTTACAGAGGGGCTTCCAGTGGAGGAAAATCAAATCCAGCAACCAGCATGAAAAAATAAGAATTATTATATTTTGTTAAAGTTTTATTTCATGCATATAAAATTGTCTTAACCTTGACTGTTTGGTTTTCTTTAATGTATTACTTATAAAGCATGCATAATAAAAAGGATTCAAAGCAACTTACTCACTATGTATATAACTTTATGCTCCAACCCCAACCTTTGTCTACCTTTGAACTGGAAATGATATTGTTCTTCAACAAGGAAGCAATTCAGAGAAGAAAAACTACTTTAAGTCTGACTTAAAAAAAAGGTATTTAACTAGAAACTTTGATTAATAATAAATCAATATATGGTCAGGAAAAATTTTAATGAAAGAAAAAATAAGTATTATCATTTAAGTAAAGTCACTTAAACCCATAAATTTAGATTAGGTAGAAAGGATTGTTACCACCTGCACTACTTTCCAAATCCCTTTGCATGGAACAGCACGAAACAACTCTGGATCCGTTGGGTTCTCTGGCTTGGTACACGGTTCAATGCAGTTGCCAAGGTGTTGGGGCTACTTAAGATAGCACAATGTTCTGAAAAGAGTTTTGTAAGAACATACCATAAAGTTTAAGAATTCCACGACAAGCCATATGAATGTATTAAAATGTCAACATCACATCTAGTCATCTAAGAAGTTGCATATAAAGGCTGCTTAAATTTCCTCAAAACAAAAACAGAGCCAAAGGCAAGATTTTTTTAAAAATAACCAACAAAAAACTAGCAACATTTTTTAAATCATTATGATTGTCTGAGATAGTATTATACTGAATGCTTAAAAACATGTGCTCGAGTTCTCAATATGTGAGGCACTGCTGTGTCACATTAACAGCCAAAATATGATCTTTTTATCCAAGTCCTATTTTACAAAATTTATAAATGAGGAACTTGGAATAATATGAAAAAAGTATTCTAATAAATGAAAGTTGTAAGAAAATTGGTCATGTAGAATGGTGGATGCAATTTGTGAATGATCCTTGAAATCAATAGTATTTGAACTAAGTAGCAGTTTTTAGGGGAGGCGACCGACAACCGAGGTCATTTGCACCAGAGGGGATGGACAGAAAAGGATGAAGGGTGGAGAGAAACCCGGCGTCGGCATTAGCCTATTATTTACGAAAGGCGCCAAGGAGTCCGCAGTTTAACGTCCCATCCGACGGACGGCGTACTCACTCAAAGTGCCCTCCACAAAGCACCTCAAGTAGGGATCGAGGTGCCTCTGAAAAATATTCAACACCACCAGGATTTGAACCTGGGCCCTCTGGGTGGGAAGCCAGTACGTTAGCCCCCGCACCATCTTGATCCCAGTACTTGAACTAATTTTACATTGAGATCAACAGTATATTTCTATGCCACATGCAATAATTTCAAAGTTCAACTGCCTTCATCCTTTATATAACTAGATCCACCCATTAACATTAATGACAACTCAAAAATTCAATCCTGTAGATTTCACTTAATTGTATTTAGTCTACTACCTTGATCAAAAAGTTCCCGGAATTTATTCAGAAAATTAAAAATACAAGTTTATTCATCTAAATCTATATTGTCCCCTTCAAAGTAATCCCCATCGACTGCAACACACTTATGCCAGCGCTTGATCCGATCCTCGAAACATTTTTTATATTCGGTTTTCGGTATGTCCATCAGTGCTTCCTGCGATTTTTCCATTACTTCCTCTCGGCTGCTAAAACGCGTTCCCCGTAATGGTTTTTTAACTCGATTGAACAGAAAGAAGTCACAGGGAGCCAAATCAGGTGAATTCGGTGGCTGTTGGATGGTATTTGTTGCATTTTTCGTCAAAAAATTACGAATAATGATAGCACTGTGCGACGGTGCGTTATCATGGTGCAAAATCCACGAGTTTTCTGCCCACATTTCTGGTCTCTTTTGGCGAATTGCTTCACGCAAACGTCTCATAACGCCCAAATAATACTCTTTGTTTACTGTCTGGCCTTCTGGCAAAAATTCATGATGCACTACACCGTTGTAATCCATGAAAACCGTCAGCATTGCCTTCTTTTTTGACTGAAAACGACGTGGTTTTTTTGGTCTCGGCTCATTTGGTGAACGCCATTCACTTGCCTGATGTCTGGATTGCGTGTCGTACTCATAAACCCACGTCTCGTCTCCAGTAATGATCCTTTTGATGAATGTGGGATCGGATTCAGCCTCGCAAATCATGTCTTTTGCGACGTCAACACGGTCTCTTTTTTGCATGAAATTGAGGTCTTTCGGCACCAACTTTGCTGCTACACGACGGAAACCCAAATCATTAACCACAATGTCTTGGGCGGATCCATAGGCAATGTTCAAGTCCTCCGCTATTTCTCTGATGGTTAATTTGCGGTTATTGACCAACATTTCTTTTACTTTATCAATTTTTTCACCGACTTTCGATGTCGATGGTCTGCCACTGCGTTCATCATCTTCGATTGACTCACGACCACTTCTGAACCGCTCGTGCCACTGGTAAACGACCGTTTTTTTTAGAGAATCGTTGCCGAAACACTTTTCCAACATTTCCAACGTCCGTGCGCCACTAAATCCGTTTTTTACGCAAAATTTAATACAAGTTCGTTGTTGCAAATTTAAATCCATTTCTGAAATTGTAAAAAATCGCCAACACACACAGAGATAGATGTACTCTTGGCTACGTAACTTTTGCAAATGTCAAGTTATGACACTAAGATTTAAAGGGAATATCAACAACAGATGTACCAATTTAACAAAAAAAACAGAACTCAAATCGGAACGATGGGAGCGCCACACGGTGGTTATTCCGGGAACCTTTTGATCAAGGTAGTATGTTAGACTTGTGTTATCTGATAGTGGTTCATTTATCCTAGCAGTTCCTAAATTTTGGCTATCTTTGTTGATCAGTGATTAAATTAGAACTTAAATTTCAACTTTCAAAAATTAGCGGTATCCTAGACCATATTAGAATTGGATTATAGTAGATTTCCTATTTTCTTTTCTGGACAAACAAAATAATGCGGATTACTTATAGGGAGACTGGCAGGTAGAAAATCTACAGTATATTTGGTCTGTACAATAAATGCGCGTCCTGGAGCAATCTGCATGCAGACTATAGTTGCCTGAGACCCAATGAGCCATCTGTGCAAGGCATATTGTCGAGCTTTGTGTATGGTGCCAGCCACCTTTCCTTCAAACCATCAAGTTTTTTGATGAAGTGCGGTAAAAGTCATCAAGAAATTACTGAAATGTTGATTGCTATTTACAGTGATAATGCTCTGAAGAAAAAATTCATTTTCAAGTGGATTAAGCATTTTAAAGATAGCCGAAAAGATGTCACAGATGATGCAAGGCCGGGACCACCCGTGTTGATGACAACATTGATCGTGTGTGGTTACTTGTCCTGTTCGAATGATAACTGATGAACTGAATTTAGGAAAATCAACAGGGCACACTATTTTAACCAAACATGATAGATGGATCCTTCACCATGGCAATGCACCTGCACATTCAGCATTGATTGTTCACCAGTTTCTGACAAAAACTTCAATCACCATCCTTGATCATCCTCCTCATTCACCAGATCTCACCCCGCTGTGACTTTTTCTATTCCCAAAATGCAAAAATGTGATGAGGAGACATCACTGGGAAGATGTGGACACAATAAAGCAAGAAACAACAAGATAACTAAAAAGCTTAACTGCCGAGGACTCCCAAGGGTGTTTTAAACAATGGAAAAGAAGATGGAATAAGTGCATGGCAATGAATGGAGAGTACTTTTAAGAGGACAAAATCGATGTAGACTAAATTTTGCAAAATAGTTTTTTTTGGCCTCAGTTCGCATATTTATTGGACATAGTTGTAGAAGAGTGAACCCTAAGAACTGTGAAACAACTCAGAAAATATTTTTACAGTAAATTTTCTTTTTAAAAAAATATTTACTACCTCGAAATATGTGCGCACAATATTAGTGATTTTAGATTGTTATCAATTTTTGAGGATAACTTATTCTCATTAGTATCATATATCATAGATAATCATCAAGGCAGTCTAGACAGGTCCCTGGTATACATGGAATAGTGGCAAATATGCATGATATTAAAAAGTTTTAGTGCAAAATGATGGTACATAAGTAATGTGAGCAGATTATACATAATTGTGAAATTCTAAAAATTAAATGGAAATAAATAAAATAAAAATATTGAAAATAACATTTACTAATGTTTTCATTGAGTGCTATGCCTCATTACACGAAGTTCATCACTTCAAGCAAACCAGAAGAGGAACATCAAGGAATAATAAATAACTAAAAATACAGGTTGATGTTAAACATTTTACAATACATTATGTGCTTGTTTTTAAGGAATATTAATTGATATATTTTGACAATGAATTAATAAGCCAGTATTTACATAATGTTCCTGTCCTTTCTATTGAATCTCCTTACCTAAAGGTATTAACTCTTGTCAGTAATCGCACGAATGAAAGCTACGAAGCAAATTAGGAATTTTCATCACTTCAAATAATTGTTGTTATGCTTCAAAATGAAGTTGAAATTCTCACCAAGTAGTACACGGCATGAATAATGTATTTATCATGGAATGAGGTCATCATTCTAGCTTTAGTTAAGCAATAGTTCAGGTTTCAACTTTCGGAGCAATGATAATTTTCCCTATTCAAGTAGTTTTTATACATAAAGAAGCTTTTGCCTATAAAGAAGTCTTCCCCCTTAGTCCTAGGCATTGGTTGAACATTTGAGGAAATGTGCCAAGGAAAAATACTAACATCCCGAGTATGCCATTTAGGTGTGTCATTGATTTTTTTGAAGCTTCAATGACCTCATCCTTACCCATTGACAATGGTCCATCATCAAATGTACAAGTGACTTTGGTAGAATAATGAGACAAGGGAGGGTTATGGTTACCCTTATGTAAATCTCATTAGAGATAAGCTTGCAAAAAAATTGTCTCTTCCATGCAAAGATGAGTCTTATGCTTTGGATTCTGTCCCAGTTAGTACTCGCCCTTTCATGATTAATAATTCTTCACTGTATTAAATGCAAAGGATTAAAGGTTGATAACACACATGCTCTCAGTTGGAATGATTATGGTTCTCCCATGAGATTGGGTACTCAGAAATGGCTGATGATTTACTTGCAAATTGTCCTGCACTGTTCAATTAGTATACAAGCCGCAGAGTGTCGACTAAAGCCAAAGTCAAATTGACCACCAGATCATTTGCTGTCACCATGATAACCTCATCACTCACCATGTTAATGAAGATGGTTGCTGGTTAGTGAAGGATCTTTATGGCAAGCATTTCGGTCCATATTTGCCCTCCTTAGAATTGAGGCAATTCCTTTAGCAGTTCCTGCTAAGTACATGGATGTGGTTTAGGAGTTAGGGCTGGATCAACCTTACTCAAATTCTTCTAGAACTTTAGTTCAGAATATACATGTTCTGAAGGGCTTTGCTCACATATGCCTCTTCCTGATCCAATGAAGAATCAGCTGATACTATTTTTCCCCTGTCCATTAAAGTGCTCTAACTAGTTATGGCTTTTCTGCAAAAAAATGGTGGAATGCTGCATGGAGTACAAACAATGCGTTTCCTTCTGGTGCATGGAATGCTGGAAGATATCTTGTGCCCTCTTTGCACCAAAAACAGCTGTGTCCACATCTCATGGTGAACTGGATCCACAGGTATATTTTGCTAACCTCCTCAGAAGTTCTTGAGTAACTCACTTCCATGAGGGTAAATTATTGTATGGAGGTATCTTTGGTGAAGTTATTCACTTTTGAGCAGCAAGAATCAAGAGAAATAGCAAATACCAGTTTCTGGCATCAACTGATGGATTTACTTCATTGTACTGCTGGATTGCAAAAAAAGTTGCAGATGATATTAAGAAAAATGTCCCATGGATAGTGTCATCCTTTTGAACATAATTCATGCGTAGGGGAAATAACTTCTTTTCAAGTAACCATTCATTATTTTTGGTAAGTTGATCTCCTAATAATGTGAACATTCCATTATGTGGGCTTGTGTAATAAATACAGAATGGACATCAAAGCTGAATATCATTCCTTAATCTGTGACCATGTTTGTTTATCCATCCAATAAAATCCTTGGAATTTTTGGTACCGCATCCAGTCTATCCCATGAGGTTGGGGGGCAGCATGTCAGCACATAGGTAGTCCACAGTAAAATTTGCAATGAATTGGATCAAGCCTCACATGGATTCAGATGCTGCTCGTTGTGGAGGATATAAAATTCTCTCTTTTGCCTCACAGTTAAAAACAAGAGGGCTCTGTTCAAAGAGTTGATATCAATAGTCAATTTGGTCCAGTCTTGGACAATGCCATTTAGAGAATAGCTCTCCTCTGTAGAGTTGAAGGGAAATGGTACATGAAATACAGGTGCTTTTGCAGGAGTGCCAAGTTGGTATATATTCATTTGATATTCATTCAGATCTTCATTTGATCTCTGTACGTGCAGATGTGATGCAAGCCAGATTTGCATAAGAGTTGTTTCTTAAGTAAGATCTGTTTGGTCATATAATTTTATTTATTAGAAGAAGTATTAATTCACAATTTGAGTTTCCTACAAAACCTACTTCACTTTTATACAAAATCACCATTCACTTCCAAGCACTTTTCGGGATGCTGCATCAGCTTCTTCAATCCCTCCATAGAGAAGTTGATAATCAGTGAATTTAGCCAGTTTACAACGGAGATATCGACTTTGCAAAATTCAAAACACTGTCCACCAAGCTGCTGTTTCAAGTGCAGAGAGAGGAAATAGTCACTAGGTACAAGGCCCATCTTGAAAGTGGAACAAAAATGCTCGCCCACTCAACATTCTTCGCACTTTGTGTTTGTCGGTAAGCATTTTCAGTATGCACCTAGCACACAATTTGTGATATCTGAGATTTTCCAATTATGCAAAGAGTGGTGCCCAACTAGAGGAAATTTATCAGTCAGAGGACTAACTGTCAATCAGATTGCAGTTGGTCCACTTGTTGAATGATTTCATTGGTCTGGATACTGGGCCTGCCACTCTGCCCTACATCATGCACATTTTGCAGCCATTTTTGGAGTATCGACAGCATTGTTCAACTTTTCCCTAACTTATTACTGTAGGTCCATAAACTAGTCACAACTCTTGATGAATTTAGGCAGCTGATTGACCCTTTTGCGCACAAAAATTGAATCACAGTACGAGTTTTGCACCTGGAGCAATTATTTCCATGTACATTGTTATCTGCAATTTCTGACAAGCAAATGGCTATTGAATCAAAATAATAACTTCAGTGACTTCAGAAACAATCAATAGATGGCCCTGCATGCATAACACTTTGCTCTGCACAAAGCATCTTTTAAATTTGATATTCAATCATACCATAATCTCAGTAAGAAAACTAAAATCCTTGTGTTCAGAAGAGAGAAGCTGAATGCAGATATCACCATTTAAGGGGTGAAACTAGAGCAAGTGGAATCCATCTCCCTGAGCAGTAGCATAACATGGGATGGAAAAAGTTTAACCAATATCAAGAGCAGAATAGTACAAGCTAAGAGCGTATTCATGAATAAGAGGCAATTACTATGTTCAAAGAACCTATGACTGGAAACAAAGAAGCAATTCGTCAAGACTTTGGTGTGGAGCATGGCGCTTTATGGTTCCGAGACTTGGAACATTCAAAAAGTGGACCAGTAAAGAATAGAAGTCTTTGAAACATGGTGTTGGAGGAGAATGCTGAAGATTAAATGAACAGACAAAGTAATGAACAAGGAATTAAACAGAAGAGCAGAAGAGGATAGGACCATATGGAGGATAGGACCATATAGAGGATGGGTTTCTATGGCAAAGAAGAAATAGATGGATTGAACACACATTGAGGCACAATGCATTGATTTGAAATATAATAGAAGGGAAGATTCAACGAGGAAGATCAAGAGATATGTACAAAGGACAAATTATGAAGGACGTAAAACAGAGAGGGTATCAAGGATAAAAAAATGTAGGTTGAAGAAAATATGAAGTGATTATTAATAAACTAAGCCAAGAAAATAATAGAAAGAAATACAGTGGTAGAAGCAGTTCAGGTTATGGAGTTTATAGAAGAAGGATGTAAAAGGGGCAATGCACAGGAAGGTTAAAGCACTGTCAGGATACAACAAAGGAAATCAATGCACATTATTAGAGAAATGACATGAAATTTATTAATTGATAGGAAAAGATTGAGAGGGGAGAGAAAGAACACACACAGGAACTACATACGTGGTAAAGATATCAGGCCAGCAAGTTTAGACAACGTTCAATGATCAATTTAGGAATTTTTCAATTATTGTTTACTATACATGCCATTTTCTTCAGTTTTGTGATGTTGTACTGCTTGGGTGGAGAGAGTCAAGGACAGTATTATGTACTTATACATACTGCAAACATCTGCTACGAGTGCTATTAATGATAATGTTTGGGGTAATTTTTCTACTTCAATTACTGAATAATTTGATTATTTCAAACTCTGAGCATGTGATAACAGGTATTATGAATTGGCACAAGCCCGCTGTTAAGAGGAATCAATCAAATTATTTAGTAACTTCGATAGAAAAATTAGCCTTAACATTTTCTTTCATTACTCTCCCAATGCCAGTGTGCTAGCAGAACATATGTTAAATCCTATTAAGTGTACCTATTAGTCAGCATCATTATTCTTGCAATCCATTCTTATCAAAATTAAAGAGATACAAACAAAATTAATTTTGCTGCCAGGTTCAATATGCAAGAAAAAGACTTCCAAATTGAGGATTTTTTTGTCTGCCTAAATATGTAATTTAAAAATGTTTCCTTGTTTTTTTTTTAAATTATACAGCTTGGGTGGAGCTGAAAGTGCCCAGAGAGGCTTACCCAGGGATCCCACCCGGGCCCTCCAGTCAGTAGACCCATGCTATGCCCATGAACGACCAATAGCATTGCATACTTTTTTATATCTCTGCTGAGAAAATATTAAAACTACGACTGGGTGAACCCATTTATTCCTTTAGTAATTAAAATTTTTGTGACACATCAAATCTATTTGAGTCATAACAATTGTTGTGATTATTATATAACACTGGAAATAGATTAATGATATAGCTAGGTTCTACATTAGCTGTGGTTGAAATTTCTAAGATGTCTTTGAGAATAAGGGATGGCAGTTTTATTACATTTCATTACACTGTTATTGAAGTATCACTTGTTGAAATAATTTGCGTCTCTCACTGGGCTCATCTGTGATATTAAACAGCTGTTGTATAAATTAACATACCCTTGCCATCATGTGTTTATGGAGATGAAAGAGAGAGTTATTTTCCAGGTGGGCAATATTGTTGCTGCGTTAAGTTAGTACTGTGAATGTGTCCCATCATCAGTGGTGATCTCCTAATTTAAAGAAGATTCAAGACCATCCCTGAGAACTAAGGCATACCCACAGTGATGTTTAAAGGACTTATTTAAGCACATACATTTCAACACTCTCAACCCAGAGATGCTTTTTATCTTCTTCAATGTTATCCCTAAGCCTATCCTCTTCCATTAATCACCCCACTTTCTTCCTCCCATCATCCCTCTCTTGTCTTTGGTCTTTTAATAACTAACTACCTCTCAATGAGTTTTCCATCCAAATTTTCCACTTTTCTCAACATTTTCCTTGCAAAATTCTTTTGCCTTTACTATTTCTAAATTCATTAGTTTCTATTGCAATCCATCTTATTTGGTCTACTCATCCATACCTGGACCTTACAAACCACTACTATATGTTACAACTAAACCATTAATTTTAATTATAATGAAGCTCATCAAATTATTATAAAATGTACACCAGTTTCCTTATATTTAA
Organism: Hetaerina americana; assembly: GCF_022747635.1. NCBI lineage: Eukaryota > Metazoa > Arthropoda > Insecta > Odonata > Calopterygidae > Hetaerina > Hetaerina americana. Next base: position 53,654,144 of record NW_027287427.1, on the reverse strand, counting down.
TGCCAGAAGATATGCAGCTCAAGTGGTGGTCTTCAATATTATTCCTATCGAATTTCTTAATATCACTATTTTAAGGCATATTCTACCAAATTCTGACTAATACTTGTTCTCTGCCATGGAAAGTGTGGTTTACTGACACTGGGACAATTGAGATCAATTTCATTTACAGTGGGCTTCATCAACAGGAGCATAAAAGCTTTTTTTTAGAATATTGAGGAAGCACACTCCACTCTTAGCTCCTCCAGTTGTTACCTTGGCCAGTCTTTGCCCTTTTAAATTCTTATTTGGTAAGCATAAACCCAAGGGGCTAATTTTTGTTCTTCCTAGGCAATTGCACAAAAAATGGTTTCAGCCACACTGCACCAATGCTACCATTCACTTAAAACCTTTCGACATTTCTCAATATATACTGCTTCAGATGTTTAACACAAGAATGCCATTTCACCTTTAAAATTTCATACTCAATAAAGACATCTCATGTTTGTTTGCTACATTAAGTCAACGTCATCCCAAACTCCCTTTTTATATGTGCTTCCACTGTGAAATATCTGACCAAACTCATGAAATATTTACAAATTACTACTCACACTGAGGCACCAAAAAAAGGAAGTGCACTAACATATTGCTTTATTTGATTCTTCGGTCTGAGTTATGCTCTACCATGAGATTTCCAAAGACTCCAAGAAACTCTGTGTCTATAAATATTAAAGATGAAAACGTAACACGAAAAGTCTATTACTATGTTCAAGGAGGATAAACTTAGAAACGAAGAGAAGACATTACATATTGAAATTAGGTGAAATATAGGACTACTGATCAATGACATGTACCATTAAATAGTAGAAAAGATACAGAGGAATTTAAGAGGAGGAAAAGTCAATATGAAGTATTACAACTAAAAGAACCAGATACATTGATGGATTCAACATGATAAAGTTTCTAAGAACATAATAGAAAAAGGAAAGTTGCCATCGGAAAAATATGGGAGCCAAAAACATTGCCCAAGTGAGTAGGGATGTTCTATGGAGTGGTATATAGGTGAATAAAAGTCTGTCAACGTTTAAATTAAAAATTAAGAGGGATGCAGCTAACCTATATTCGTATAGAAATGCTCGTTATGACGTCTCCATAGGGGCACGATAAGTATTGGCTACTCATAATTTGCTTCCAAGACAACATTTTCACCAAAATTTACACAGGAATTTACTCACCCAACCAAGCAAAGTCGATCGCAGCCTTCTCCTCAAAGTAAGCCCATATGCGAACAAGTTGCTGGCAATGGTACCACATGTCTTATCTCGCCCGGTCCTGGCACAATATTTTCTTCATGGTGGTCCACGCCTCAGACCGTCTTCTCTCTCTTCTGGTTGTCCTAATTCATCGAAGTTTTAGAATTTTACAGGGGCCGTAATTTAGAGATGAGGAAATAAATGAGTTAATTAACAAGCGTCGGTTATATATTACGGAAGGGACAGCGGCAAAAGTATTATCTACTGCCAAGTCACTAGTGTGGTACAAAAACCTATTCGCTTGAAAATAATAAAGAAGTTATGAAATATACAAGGTTATCCATTAAACTCGAAAGTTTATTAGGCAGACTTAAAGCAATCCCAGAAAACGCTGTTTCCATCATAAAGATTTTGACATTACAGTGAGAAGAAATGGGGGCTACGCTACTCTCCCCGTCGTCAACTGTAGCAAATGACTGGGACTTCAGGTTTGAATTTCTTTTATGATGTTGATATGATACGATGTCAATAGCAATCGAGACATCACGGTTAACTGCCACAACTGCATTGGAATACCCTCTCTTACATTACCAAAAACAAATGACAAGGGCAAGCGATGCTGCCTGTATATCACTCGAAACAACTTCGTCATCAGCTTGATTTAGGATTATAAATATACACACTTTTAATTGGGATGACTGTAAAAAATAAAAGGAATAAGATAAATAATATTTCTTCTTCATTTTTCCCACAAATGTTAGTGGAATGAAGTATCTAACATCAGATTATTTCCAAAAAAGATATATATTTTAATAAAGCTGAAATAATGGAATAATTTATCACACTTGTTCATTGCGACAAACATCTGACCTGACCTGGAGTAGGCGTCTCGGTGACTTCACTGGTCACTTTTCACGCTCCATCGCCGCTCTTCGTACTCTTACCAGTCCAATTGATTACAACGTGCAGTGAATGAAAGTCGGGAATAATTCGAAATAAGGCCTAGTTTTAAAAAAAAACAATAATTTCTTCATCACTGGCCATATCCAGACCCTACAATTGTTTGAGTTTAAGCAACTAATGTAACTGGCAAACCGATGTGAAATTGTCAAGTTAAAATGTGATTTATAAGTGAATATAACTGCGAGATAAAAAAAAATATGCATGGGCACTAGAAATTAACTTATGTAAATTCACCTATGACTTTCAAAGGAATCAAAAGGTGCCACATCAAGCCATATACCCGAAAGTGATGATCCCTAAAAAATCTTCCCCGCTCCCTTGAAGAAAAAAAGTTTCCTAAGGTAAATGTTATTGGAAAAACACTAATATTCGAGAAAATTTATGGTCGGCGAAAATTAAAGTTGGTCAGAGTTCCAAAACAAGTAGTAGTAGTAGTTTTGAGGGGAGGCGACCGACAGCTAAGGTCATTTGCGCCATAGGGGAAGGACAGGAAAGGATGAAGGGTGGAGAGAAACCCGGCGTCGGCATTAGCCTACTCTTTACGAAAGGCGCCAAGGGGTCCGCGGCTTGACGTCCCATCCGACGGACGGCGTACTCACTCAAAGTGCCCTCCACAAAGCACCTCAAGTAGGGATCGAGATACCTCTGAAAAATATTCAACACCGCCGGGATTTGAACCCGCGCCCTCAGGGTGGGAAGCATACCAAGTATAATTACATAAGGGATCCCTTCTAGGGCTCCTCTGTTTGTATCCTTCGACATGAGATCTGTTCTGTTCCCTCTTCTACCCTACTTGATATGTCATTTTCCACTCTGCTTGCCTCTCTATCTACAAAGTTAAGAGCAGGAAACCCATGGTCAGCTAAAAACCCAACGCACTCTCCTTTGGACACATATATACCAGTACGATTGAGGGCTCTTACCTGCAAGGCAACCTTCCCCTTTCTCACACCCCATTGGTTGGCCTTCACCACTATCCTATGAAGTGGTGAGGTAGAGGTCGTAAAGCACAGGAGGGGAGAGGTGGAGGGTGGGGAATGTAACCGCTGAGGGAAGCTGAAAGTGACCAGCCAGCTTCTGTTTACAACGTGGGAATGCTCCCTGGGGTTTGCATCTGGAGGAGATTAAAGGGCCACAAGTTTTGTTGCTTTCTATCCCCTTACTTCTCTCATGCAGAGGAGGGTGCTGCAGGTGAAGACAACCCTCACAGTTGAGGGAATAATGTAACACAATTTTAAGCAGGTTTCAGAAATGGGAGCCAGATGATGCGTGGAGGGAGTTCTTGGAAGATGAGTTGTTGTCATTAAATAAGTTTACAAGAAGAGCTGGCATCCACAGAATTGCAAGGTACGGTGTAGCAGTACTCCGACTGAAATGCAGCAGATAATTTCATCGGGGACTTCAAGAAGTTCATTGATTCCGAGGGTTACCTGCGGCAGCAGGATTTTAATTCTGATGAGATGAGTCTCTTCTGGAAGATGATGCCAAAGCAAACCAATACATATACATGCATAACAGCAGAGGAGAACACATAATAAATAATTAACTAATTATTTTGATTCTTTTTAACTTTTACAAATTGAGGTTGCATTCCAGATTGGCTATTTGCACAATAAAAGTAAAGATGATTCAGCACAGTTAATAATTTATAATTTTCTTCGAATACTGTGCATATATTGTGCATAATTATTTTTTGGCATGGAACGAGTTATTTTACATCAATTTATATTGGGAGAATTATTTCACTTTACGAGAAAGGGTGAATGCAGAGCATTTCAACTGGAGATTGAATATTAAAGACTGTGATGGTATGGAGAAAATGAAGCATTTGAGGTAGGGGGATGATGATGCTAGGCGAGGAAAAAAGTATGGGAAATCAATGCGCAGTCCAAGGGAGGTAGTCAAAGTAATTTGAGGTGTAATAGTGTGCCATATTAGAAGAAGCTAAGAAATATTCTAATCTTCAGTCTGCGCCCATTTGAATCTTAACTTTATTTGTAGAAAAGTAATAATTATTATTATATTTATCTAGTCATAAGATTGTACTTAGACAGCAGTTCAGGGAACATGAAAGAAGGATGAGCACACACTACAAGCATATTCTTTCTAAAGCAACACAAACAGTAGATTACTTCATGTATGGATTGACCTATATTTACAAAATTTAATTGAAAATATGATGGGTCTACAAATATACAAGAGAGACATTAATAACAAGTTAAAAAATGTTATTAGAGATGTCAAATTAATCAATTAATGAATGCTAAATTCAGGATTTGATTACATTGTTTAATCCTAAAAATATGTTATCCATATATTTGGGTCTTTAAAAATTCAAATGCACATATATTCCACTTGACTATTTTTTATAAAAGTATTTCATGCAAAATGAGTTCAATACAAAGTGCATGTAACATTATTGCACCATAACAATAAAACCTTTACACATTTACTCAAAGAGTTCCTTACAGGAATAATTCACACATAATGCTAATAAGTCAACTGCCGATTCACTCATTACAGGAGGTGATGTTCTAGCTAGATTAGATATCTCAGCTAGTTTCACGGCTTCCTTCCTTGGGATGCTTGTGAACATGTTGGCAACATCAAAGGACACCATCATACATTTTTGCCGTAGTACTATATCTGATAACCTACTCAAGAGCTCATTAGAGTTGTTGATACTGTTTTTTGGGGAAAAATGAGCACGTTCTCTGAGTAGGTTGTTCAACTCATGAGCAAGTAGGTGGGCTGGTGTGGAGACACCAGATACCACTGGTTTTCATGTATATTACCTGAAAGTGATGTGCATCAACCATGGTCATTTGAAGTAATAAATCTTTACATGGAAGTGCAAAGTTTCTTTCAGTACCCTCATCTCTAAAGGTAAATATTATGAAACAAAATTGTAAATGTAATGACTTTGCAGATTTATGACCTGAATAAACATATAATAATGAATAAGATTATCGTTGAAATAGGTAGGTAATAGTGAAATGAAATAACCACAATATTGGCATACAAGAATAGAGTTTTATAGAAAAATACCTCTGTACAGCGACAAATATATGCATTTAATTCAGCATGCATTCCACAAATGTTTCGCTTAATGATTTATTAACTACACCATGTTAGACAATTTCTATTCATTTTTATCAAGGTAAATCCATCAAACAATAATAGTCTTCATTTTTAAGGGTGTGCTGAGTCTATAAGTTGGCTGTGTACACTCCATAGGTTCTGAAATGTAAAGTGGGAGATTATATTTTAAAGGAGGTAATTTAAGTAGCTAAAAAATTGTTACGGTTAAAGAAAGGAGTTGAATTTTCTTTGCATTTTTTCTGGCCTAATATGCCATGATCAAATTGTTACTGCTACCATATGGGGTCAAACTAATGATTAATTTAACCAAGTTACAAAAGTTTAAATATAAAATAAAAGTTATCCAAACTTAACACAAAGTTTATCTATAAAGACTATGAGGGAAACAACAAACACTATTGCACATGCACATGCAAAAAGTAACCAGGCTTGGATACCAGTAACATAAGACTAATGAGATTTTAACTTTAGACTGACTTTAAACAAACACAAATAATTAATAATTTAATAAATGTTTCACCGAGTTTCATAACCTATGCTGGAACTAAGTGAAGTGAATCCAGCCACTTTAAGTGTTATGCATGATCAAACATGAATTGCCCTATTACTACCATATTCAAGGTAGATAACATCAGAGTACCTTGGACAAACAGAATTTATGGCATAAATTGTTTTCAAGATTTTCCAAATTCATTAGTTCATAGTGCTATCATCCATCAGTGGATGGTGGTTAAACAAGCAAGGACAAGAATAGATGAGGGGAGAGGGTTGTACTTGGATTGCTGTTTAGGGGAGTACTTACTATATTCGATGTTTTCAGGTTTAATTTTGTGGAAATCCATTATCTTTGAAGTAAAATTAAAAATGAACCTTTCCACTCAATTTTATTTGGTACAACTAGTTTAAACTCATCGGCGTACTTGAAGATGACGCTGATGCATCATAACTAGTTGTACCGAATAAAATTGAGAGGAAAGATACATTGTTATTTTTACTTCAGTGGGAGTACTTGCTGTGGACCACAAGTTTACAGTAGCTGAGAACAGAGATAATAATCTTTAAGCAATAATCATCAGCTGCTAACCTAACCATGAAGGAGCAGAGTGGCCTTTTCTGAGAGCAGCTTTTCATTTTAGTTTCATAGCAGTCAAGAGATGGTAATGTTTAAACACTGCATTTAATTTTTTAACATATAAGGCTGGCTATACAAAAGAAAAGGTAATTTTATCGAATCTAGCCTTGTGGTCCATTTTTTAGAGTGAGCATAGGGGAAGTGTTTGAAGACAATAGCCAAAACAAAGATGGCATATGCAAGCCATCAGAAACTACAACCTCCTTGAACCTTCACCAGAAGAATGGGAAAGGTTGCTTTTTCTGGACTAGACAAACGGCATTACATACACACATATAACACATGGATTCAGCATTAAACTTTGCCATTCTAGATACTTGGTCAAGAGTCAGTTCAGGGATTTAAACTGACCCTCTTGAGGGAAGCTTCAAAATGTAATTACAGACTCCTAAAAATTTTAACGTAGGTTTATCAGCAGTTATTTAATTATTATGCATAAATCTGGGAGTCAATTATCTTTGCATTGTATAATTCTAATATACTGTATACTTTAACAAATTAAAATTACAGCGCTAGTTATTGGTAACTCTTGAGATCAATTTTAATGAATGACCAAAAGGATGAATTAAAGTGACCACTTCAATCGCTTTCAACGGCCATTTATAGAGCACAGATATCAGAATTTTAAAGTCATATTTCCAGATTCCAACATTCATGCACTAAATTAACCAAGTATAATCATCAAACCTAAACATCCACTCCAAATTTTACGGAGTGAACAAAAGTTACCCAATTCAGAATCATGCAAAAAGGCAGATGAATCTTCAATGCAACGATTTCAGAGTGTAAAAATCATTCGCTTTGACCAGGATTCAAACTTGGATCCCTCAATGTTCAGTCGAGTGCTTTAGCCAGTTGAGCTATAGAGGCGTCCTCTGAAATGATCAAGGCGAATGATTTTTACACTCAGAAATTGTTGCATTGAAATGCACATTAGTGGATGACTCCGCTAAAAGTTACTGTCGCAGCATCTCCCGCAGTTTCTTTGGAACACATAAATCTTGTTTACACTCAACTGGAATATGAACCTTAAACCCTGAAGTGTTCAACTAATCTTGAACAACATAAACTCCATCCCAGCTCATGCCCTATGCCACATTTAAAGAAAATATGCCACCAGAAACTGATTTAACTCAACACATTCTAATTGCTGCATCTTCAACCAAAAAGATAAAATACAAATCTCAAGCAGCAATATGCATGTATGTAAACATTTTACACTTCTATTCATACCAATATTAAAAAACAACACACACAAAAAATTTTCTTCATTCTTACAAGGACATTAAAAACCCTCTTGGTTAAATTTTTTCCAGAGCATCTCCATTTTGAATAAGAATATGTTAGTTCCTACTACATTTTAGGGATACAAGCACTAAATACAAAAACTCCATATTAATGTTAAAGTCTCTCTTGCCTGATTAACATTATCTCCAAGAAACAAAAGAATAATATTGTTCAAATTTTCTGGAATAATCTTCACTGAAGAAGTATACACTCCACACTAATGCAAATGATGCTACATAGACTAGCAGGATGCTACCACCCTATATGGTGTATGTGATGATACCTTGGGGTGCAGGAAGATGTGACTTATTAAAATTTATATTTTATCTAAAAATAGAAACATAAAAAATATTGTGCAAGTTTTACAGTAGTCTTGAAGTAATAAGTAGGTATGTGATGGCAGATAAAATAGTTTGAAGACCAACTATCAGGAGCAACATGCCCAAAGAGTTTTTCTTCTACTTCTTAGGAATTTGGTATTTGATGTTTGATGATCAAAATGTGCTTAAATAAAAAATTAAGACAACTACTCCTCGGTAATTATACACAAGGCACATATCATATCAAATCCAATCAGTCAGCATCTTATAATACTCCAAAAATTAATTCACAGTCTGCTAAGTTCAGGAACCCCAGATCAAAATGGCTAAATTTGAGATGATCTTGGCACATGAGTCTACAAAAATAATGTACTTCACTAATTTAAGACCTCTTAAAATTTTATCTTTTAATGAAGGCCAAAAAGATTGAAAATGACATCAGTAAATGATTGATTCGGTGGCCATTCAATTTAATATAAAGAAGGATTAGTGTACACAATACATTCACTTCAGGAGGAAAATAAATTCATTGATCTCAAGACGACTAATGAAAGGGCCAATTAATGAGTGAAATTACTGCAAATAACAACAAATAATTGAATTTTCAAAGAAAGTAACTCTATAATGAGTTTTAAAGTGAAACAATTTATCTTACGGCTGAAAATTTTATTAGCATATACAGAGAAAGCCCACAAATTTAAATAAAAATAGAAAGATGAAGAAGCTAGAAAATATTTACCAAGAATTTCAATACATATGTCCATTCCAATAAAAAGTATTTTATTGTTTACAGAAAAATTAATACAGCCTATAATCATGATAGGAAAGATTCAAATGTTCTTATCGTGTCCATAATTTAATAAATTAAAATTAGAATATGTTTTAAATGCCATCACAAATTAGAATTCCCAAAAAATCGGCAGTAATAAAAGTCAAATGGAAATAAAAACAAAAAGTGAAAAACATGCATATCTTATCAAAAAGAAGCCTTAAGCAATGTTGCATTCCTAACACTTCAGCGCATAAATGAATCATTGAAACTGAAAACACATTTTGTCATAGTTATAATACCTACACCAAAATTAATAACATCAACTCTCTCATTAGGACTTAGGATTTGAAAATTCTCCACATGATTAAGATCACTTATAGCTGCAGGAAAAAAATTGCATACCTACTTTATTTCTTTGTGAACTCAATTAATAAAAATTATACAGGTAAATTAAAAAAGGAAAAAAGCAGTGCTATAAAGCATTTATGAAAACTGCATGATCAGGTAGATGAAGACACTAAAACATGTGGATTAGAGAGAATTAAACAATCAGCAACTCTACCCATTTCATAATATCTTTAAATCAATAAATAAGTTTGAAATAAATATACAATGTCATTGGCTACAGTATTAGGACTGACTCACAACCAATACCTTAGTTTATGCATCACCAATAAATAGTATATTTTTTCGACCAGAATGTGAATATTGAATGCATAAAGAATATCTCTGGTTGTCCAGCAGGACCAAGACATTCTGGAATACTCTTTTCTATATGTGACACAGGTAGTGGGGTTAAAAAGAAACAAAGGTAATTCTCCACGGAAGTGTGATCCTTCCCCATTTGATCACAATCTTTTTAATGAAATTGCTAGATAAGATTAGCAAAAACATGAGGAATATTAAAATAAGAGCAAGAAAAGAATTAGTACTGAATTTTGTCATGAGAATACCAGAGTGAAAACATTAATCAAAAAAATGCTGTTACCAGGAAAAGACACGTTTATGAAGAAAAAGCACTTGGAGCAGCATTATCTTGAGAAAAGGCAACAGAATAGCTAAAGCAATGAGACAAGAGATAAGTAGCTTTCCAAAAAGCACATGGGATATGGGAAAAAGCCTCCATAGAGAAATATTATGGGAAAGAAATGGGTCTTCAATACGAAACTAATTTTTCTGGAAAAATACAAAGTTAAAAAAGGCAAAAGCAATTGAAGTAGCTTTATCTCGTGGAGTGAACAGAAGAGCTAAAGCAATGGGACAAAAGATAAATAGCCTTCAAAAAAGCATTTAGGATAAGGGAAAAAGACTTACAAGAGGAAAATCACGGTAGCAAATGTGTTTTTGAAAAGAACCTAATTTTTCATGAGGGAACTTTTCTTTCCCAGCCCAGAAGACACACTTTTTTTCCTCCAAAATGCACTCTATAATCAGCCTTTGTCTCATGGGCTCTGGGAACATAGGTATAATTTCCACCTATAAATGCAAGTCGATTTGCCATAAAAATACTTAAACATATTTTTTCCCGCACAAGTCACAGAAAATGGTTGCAGTTATTACAAATGCCAATAATATCACTGTTTTGAGACAGCAGTAAGCAACAGAGTTTTAATATTTTATTGAAAGTACCTCCAAAAAAAATTCTCATGGAAAAAAGGCAGCTGACAGGCATTGTGGCACAGTGATGACGAATTCCTGGGATCATGCGATGAATAAACATTGATATAAATGAAGTAGCTAATTTTTTAAAGTGACATTTTTATTTCCTTCATATAAACTTTTAACATCAAAACACTTTGATATTTACTGTCTGATCCAAGTATTTTTGATGAATTCTGACCCCAAAAATCAGGGTGCTCTTGAGGGCATAGGAAATACAGTAAGTGTTTCTGGTCATTCTGGGCTCACAGTAATATTAAGTCCAAATGTTGGGCTAATAAAGAAAAATACATTTGACCCATGCACGCAAATAGCATTTAAATGTTCAGATGGATGTGTGATATAACAAGTAGAGGAAGAATCATGAATAATAATATTAGAGGAAGCTTTAAAATTACACCAATTTGGAAGAAAATCAAAGAGAGTAGAATGAACTGACTTGGCATGTGGAATTGCATCCTGAGAAATATACGAGTGAGAAAGTAATTAACATTGGTATAAAAGGTCAAAGAAGGAGAGGCATACCTAAGATAAGGTTGCAAAATAGTGCCTTTAGGAACATGAAGGAGACAAGTGGTGAGAGAAGATGCATAAGATCAGGCAAGATGCAAAAGACTGATGAGAAAAGCCAACTCCAGCCAAGAAAAGGAGCTCAGCACAAGAAGACTTCATAGACATCCACAGCCTCTGGTTAGGAATAAAGGCCACTGTTGATGGTGGAAAACTAGCAAAAGAGAGATGGCTAGAGGAACATGTAGAAATTAATTGAACAAGCTAAAAAAAGTAGAGTAAAAAGTTGACAGGTACCACCGTGGACGCATTAGGAAATAAAAGTAATCTCTTAGGTATGTCTGTGTGCTGAAAATAAAAGCAAGTGTGTTTCATCAAGCAAGTAGAAATGGAGCAAGGATAAGAGTCAGCCAGCTAAAGAATAAGAGCTCGAAGTCACCATTTTTTCAGTCAAGCCTCATTTTTATCTCACAGCTAAGGAAAGAAGAAAATGAAGGAATTTTGGGAGAAAGCTGCCCAAGGCCAATTCCATCAAAAATTTGACTTGAAAACACATATATGAGAATAATGAAGTCAACATAATTCAAGAAATCATTTTTGCATGCAAAATAAACACTGGTCAAGTTAACCATATTCCAATTGACAATTATGGGCACACCTCTCACCATTAAGTCTGTTATGGTAGAAGTAGAATGGAATCTTAATCAGTACACAAATAAAAAAATTTGAAGAGTCAAGTACCCCTTTAGATACCTGAATTACTAAATAATAACTTAACTAACCAAAATAAATACTGATTTTGAAATTAGGGAACAGAAAACATATGGCAGATCAACCCGTCAGTTTATGATAAACACTGAAGACAAGCAGAAAATAAGGTAGAATTGTGAAATGAGGAAGTAGAGAAAACAATAACTCAAGAAGGGATAAATAAGTTTTGGGAGTGTGTAACATATTAACAAACTTAGCACAACAAAATACAAGGGTAGTGTGAAAGGTTCACAGATGCCACGCATCTGCATATACGTAAATATGCCCGTAAATATTATATATGAGCGTACATATTAAAAATATTGGGTGTAAAAATACGTCTTTACCAATACACTTATAGATGGAACAACCAATGAATACATGAAATCCTATTGACTGTGGTGATATCTACCGTAAGCAAACAGAAGATTAGAATCAGGCGATTGAATTTAATTCGAAACAGCAGAAGGATAAAAAAACAATATTTACAAGCCAACACAATATGCCGCCTTATTGCTTTTTCGCTATGATTCGTAAGTCAAAACGAGACATTGGTTTGCGTGCCCTTTTATTTGCCATACAAAATAACTTTCAGCAAATCGAATGTAAAAAAAATTAGCGAATGAATGAAATAGAATTTTCTTGTTAGGTTTGCTTTGATTTGTTAGTATCGGCATTCAGTTGTTCTAGCCTTCCTCCAAGTTCTATGAAAGTGCGGCATACATGGTGATATTTCAAACCTGAGTTAAGCTTTTTTAATTTAGAATTTTCTGAGGAAAAGTACCCATGGAGAAGAAATCGTACTCAGCGATGTTTAAGCTAGAAGTCATCAATTTCGCGAAAAAAGGTAATCGCCGGGCTGCCAGGATTTATCCATTAATAAATCTTTTAAATCAAAGTTTCGTTCTGGCTAGGAAAAGTGGATGATGCTTGGTATGAAAGACTAACCAGAATCGGGAAGGATTAAAAGACTGTCTTAAGAAATACGCCGGTGGATCCTGGAAAGTTGGCAGGGTGTCAGAGTAACGTTTGTGTAAAAAATGGATTTGAAAAAGCTTAACGCAATATTTCAACGCAAGAATTAGAAGATTAGGAAGAGTCAACTTCGAAGAGTGAACTCTGTGATGCGCCAGAAGGGATAATAAATGCACTTCATTCATTTAATTGTTATTCAAGAGACGAATTTCTTGGATTTGAGTGATCTACCTATCCTATTATAAACGTACGTGTATATAATACGACGCACTCTACATTTTCATGAGGTACTGTGCATTAGAATTAAGAAATATTTCGCATTTGAATAAATGAAGTAGATAAATTATGTTTCTTCTTCTTCTCATGAATTTAAAAGATGAAATAACTGTAACAGTAGCAGATCAATATAAAATAGAATGCAATTAGATCATGCTTCCAGACTAATTTATTTTTGCGAGACTCTTCTTTAGATTATTGTGTAAATAGGTTTGTAGATGCTTGGATTTTTTCAATTTACATTACATAATGCGCATCATCATTTTTTCAATCATTTGAACATTTTTGTATAGATAACGCGTGCGTTATCCGGGAAAATACGGTAATTTGTGAGGAGAGAAAAAATTGATATTTAAATAGTGACCAAATAATTTGTAAAGAAAAGTATGAAAGCAAAGAAAATGCATGCAGACTTTCATAATAATCTGGAGGACTCTGCTCCTTCGTATTCAACTGTTGCCAAGAGGACAAACGAATTTCAGTTCAGTCAGGACAGCTAAGGAGATGATCCTCGTGGTGGTCGGTTAAAATATTTCAATATCGCACTACTCCAGAAATTATTGCAAAAAGGCATAAAATGATCATGGAAAATTGCTGATTGAAAGTGCGAGAAATCACTGAAGCTGTAGGGATGTCACATGAATGGAACATTTTAACAGTGAAATTGGATATGAGAAAATTAACTACTAGATTGGTGATGCGTCTCTTCACGCAGGATCACAAATGCATCAGAATGGAAAACACCAAACAATGTTTGACCCATTTTAAGAGAAACCAAGTAGATTTACTGCACTGGTTTGTGACCACAGATGAAACTTGGACCCACTAGTAAACCCAAGAGACAAAACAGTGGAAACATGTTGACTCACCACCAGAAAAGAAAGCAAAGGTAATACGGTTGGCCGGAAAGGTGATGGCTTCAGTTTTCTGGGATACAAAAGGGATTATGCTGATACATCATCTTCTCCTAGGTCAAACAATTAGTTGAAAATATTATGCAAAACCCCTGGACCAACTACAGCAAAAGATACATGAAAAAAGCCCAAGGTTTGGCAAGGAAAACATCTTTCATCAATACAATTGATGCCCACACACAAGTGTCATTGCCATGGCAAAAATACATGAACTAAGACACGAATTTCCAGAATTAAATTACCAATGTATCTTTCCACTCAATTTTATTTGGTACAACTAGTTTTGATGTATTGGCGTCATCCTCAAGTAAGGAGTTACACATATTGGTTGGTTATATATGTATATATGGTGGAAGTGAAGAGGGGAAAGGGCTGGCTGGAATTGGTTGAAGTTGGTGGTTGAGGGAGGCTGGTTGGTTAAAGTTGGTGGAGGTGGTTTAGGGAGGCTGGGGTGGTGAGTGGTGGAGAGGGTAAGTTCAAGGTGAATGAAGGTGGTCAGGGAGGTTCACAGTTGGGGTCACGAGGCATTTTCTTAAATGAGAGAGAGGTTGTCATCAGTGGAGAATATCTTTGAAAAACAAGACATTAAGGATATGCCCTTTTTCCATTTTTCTTCTTATCACCAGCTCTTCCAATATGTCCATTTTACTCCCTTTTTCGACAAGGTGTAGGACGTCAGGGGTGAAGTCACCTGCATGGCCCTCCTCCAGCAGATGACTAAGTGGGAGTTGGATGAGTTGGATGGTTTCCCATTAAGGAAACTTCTCCAGTGTTCCTCCACTCTTGTTCAAAAAAGGGAGTAAAATGTATATAATGTGTATGAGTAACTCTGAACTTGAGGATGACGCCAATTTGTCGAAACTACATGGGAAGGCCCAGAAGTACCCGGCCTGACCTGGACATGGCAGTAGTTGTTTGAAAAATATCACTGCATTAGAAGGTATGCAAACTATGAAGCTTATGTTTTACGTTTGAAGACGCTAAGTTGTTTAGTATTTGTTTGGTAGCCATCAATAATGAACATTTTCAGTGAATTTGTGAAAATGGACAAAATTGGTCACCGTTATGTGATACACTACTTACATTTGAAAGGCCTCAGCCAAACCAACATAAAAGCTGAACAAGATTCTACTCAGGGTGAGTCTGCTCCTTCATTTACAACAGTAAAATATTGGGTAGCAGAGTTTAAACAAGGCCGCACAAGCTGTCAAGATGAGCATCGCATTGGCCGACCAAATGAGGTGACGACTCCAGAAATGGTGAAGAAAATCTACTAAGTGATACTGGATGATCGTCAACTGAAAGTTTGCAAGCTAGCAGACATAGTACGCATTTCAATAAGAGCAGGGCATCGCATATTAACTGAAAATTTGGACATGAGAAAGCTTTGTGCAACATGGGTGCCGCATTTCCTCACTCAAGCAAAACCAGTGTTATGAAGATGTTTCAATTGAGTGTTTAGCAAAGTTTTACAGCAACAAAGCAGAATTTTTGCACCATTTCGTAACCATGGATGAAACATGGGTCCATTACTTCACACCCAAGACAAAAGAACAATCAAAACAATGGAATCAAAA
Organism: Hetaerina americana; assembly: GCF_022747635.1. Lineage (NCBI taxonomy): Eukaryota > Metazoa > Arthropoda > Insecta > Odonata > Calopterygidae > Hetaerina > Hetaerina americana. The sequence goes on along the minus strand of NW_027287427.1, from coordinate 53,638,678 downwards.
GGAAGAACCGGCTCCAAAGAAGACGAAGACTTTCATCTGCATTATTTTCATTGACTATCTTGAAAAGGGAAAAAATATCAATGGTGAGTATTATACGATATTATTACAATGTTTAAGCGAAGAAATCAAGCAAAAGGGGCTGCATTTGGCTAAGAAAGTGTTGTTTCATTAAGACAATGCTCCAGCTCACAAATCCATTATTGCAATGGCCAAACTTCATGAATTAAAGTTTGAATTACTACCTCATGCACTCTATTCACCAGATTTAGCCCCCTTGGATTATTTTCGGTTCGCAAACTTGAAAAAATGGCTGTTTTCAAAGAATTTCCAACCGTGAAGAAGTGATGTCGACAGTTAATGGCTATTTTGAGGAACAAGACAGTTCTTATAATATAAAAAGTGTATCGAACTTGTTGAACATCACTGGAAAAAGTGTATAAAGCTGAAAGGAAATTATATTGAATAATAAATACATTTTTTTCCAAAATCTTTGTGTTTTCTTTGTTGGGTTGGGTAATTTTGGGATTACTCTCGCAGCTGTACTGAATAAAATTGAGTGAAAAGATTTATTGGTATTTTTACTTCGGTAATAACGGAGTTCCACAAAGTTAAGCCGGAAAACATCATAATATGTAAAGATATGAATTGCTGCCACAGCATTTGCATTATTCGCCTAATTTGGTTCCATCAGATTTCCATCTCTTCCCCAAGCTCAACATTTTACTCAGTGGATGGAGATTCTCTCCAAACAAAGAACAGCAGAAGTATACTGAAATTTTGAAGGCCTGAAGGAATCTAATATTTGAGGTTGAATAAAGACATTAGAACATCACTGGACCATGGGTATTAGTGTACAGGGAGACTACATTGAAATACAAAAACGTTTCACTGAGGTCAGTCATTTATTTCTATTTCATTTCGAGAAATTTTCAAATAACCCTTGTAAATGGGAGATATCTAAAAATGATGGTCAATAATTTAAGGGCAGTTAGTTCAACAAGTAGCATGCTACATCTGAAGCATTAGAAATAATTTAAAAAATCTCAATTATTAAAGTAGAATCAATAATCAATATTCTTTAATATGTAAATCTAAAGAAATATATTCCAATATTTTTATAAAAATATTTTCACATGTGACATACATACATTTAGGTTTATGAACAATTAAATTAGTTTATTTTTTTTGGCACAATAAACATTTGAAATCCTTTTTTCAAAAAGATGAGCTCATGTTTTGATTTTAATTAGCTTTCCTTGCTTGGCAGGATTCATTCATCAAATATAAATATTGTCACACACAACTAGGAGGAGCATGAAGGACGATGCAGAAAATGTATCTTTTTGCAACATATGAAGAAATATGAAAAATTTTAATGGGTTTTATTCAGTCTTCCGTTAATTTCCATTGCCCCACAAAATGGCAACACAACCTTGTGTAGTCATTCACATAATAGTGTAGCTACCAACACACCCTGGGTATGCAGTTGACACAACTTGACTACTCACATTCACTAAGGTAAATGAAAAGTTCATTATTTTTTCATTGGTGTGTGTAGCATTTTCTTTCATATTTCTTGAAGTAGTTAAATCAAGGGAAAGAGAAAACAGAAAAATTAAAGCAGATACTACCACTGAGGTTATTTGTAGTAAGGAGATATGCAGTGTAGTTCAGTTTGATCCAAATGGAGGAATACAAGATCGGATGACACAAAGAAAGTTGTACCCAGCTTCTTCACAATAAAATTTGGCTGGTAATTAAATCTGTTTTCACTTTTCAGGTCATTTTTCTTTACGTATTGTGTATGTATTAATACTACACCATGATTGTAACCAAAGTTCAAACAAGGTGAGGCAACTACAGCCCATGCAAGACGATGTCACATAATGGACCAAGCAGAGAAATATACTTTTATGATGCTATAAAAGTACACCTCCCAGCTTTCACTAGACTTACTTTCTTAAATCATGCTTTCATATGGCCAATGGACTGAAAATTTATATCAACCATGGCATAAAGACAGCTACAAGAATCATACCACCCATAGTATATAGCATACTTCCCCATCATGCTCTGACAAATATCATCCCAAAATCTTATACATGTAAATATCAATACAGCAAAAAATATATATATTATATTATTAGATCCAAACATGAGGAACAGCCAGGATATTGGATAACCTTGCCTCACAATTATGAAGAACTATGAAACAACAAATGGTATCTGCCAAATGGTGATTTCCTCTATAGCTATTTTCTGCCACATTTTTTTGGAGTTCGCCAGTTATTTGGGGCATATTCACAGGCATAATAAGTGGATAGAATGCAAATTTATAACACACAAAGGAAAAAAATTAGTTTTAGAGAAGCAGGATGGTATGTATAATTTTAACTAAAATTTATTCAAATATATTTACGATTCTCACATTTTCAATTGCTTGAGTTATCTGTCACGTATTATGTCTGTTGTTATGTATACTTTGACTAATACACAGTATATGAATACTGAAACAATACAAGGAATCTGGGTTGTAATTCAAAGCACACTTGGTTTAAATCAAAAAAAAAAAATCATTTGCTAACATGAAAAAAAATGAAACCCACACATAATCTGTACCAACCCTTTTCATACTTCACTGAACTAAATAGGTCTGGAATTGAATATGCATGCTTTAACAGCAAATTGGTGAACAAAAAGAAAAAGTCTAACTCATTCTATGAAAATGAACCTACAGAATAGACCTAAATAAGACTCCATAATTTGCATTCCACCATATTTCATACATCACACAACATTATGGACATAATATTTCTTACATATAGATACCACCACAAGAGACACACCATGGCTGGACACACACATTTCCTCACACAGCACACTTTTTATAACAATTATATTCGTGGACATATCACGTAAGCCAAAGCAAGCTCCGTTTAAGGGAATGCTTTTAAAGGAAAAAAAACAACAACACAAAACTGAAAGTCAAGCCAAAGCTGGATTTTGGCAATAATCAAATTTCAAGCTGGTAAATAAATGCAAATGAAACATATTACAATACCATTAAGGTTCATTCTGCTGAGAACCTTCACCGACGATCAACTTTTTATGGACTGCATACAATGCCTGTACACGATAAGTTAAATGAAGTACATGACTTTTTGAGTAGGAAGAGGAGAAAAATAAAACTTAAATTTTCAGCAAAAAATTTCATAAATATGCCTAGTACAGATCTCTCTTAACACATCTTCTGCAGATCACAGAATATATGCCCGGCTCACCTTGAAGTACTTGACAGTCTTCACACGAAGCTCCAGGGTTGCATCCTCATCACAGATCATTATAGTTCGGGGATGCTGTTGGAATGCAGATACAGTCCACATGTGGTTCACTCCCTCCTCAATGGCCTTGTACAGGGCAAAGGACTTGTGTGCTCCAGTAATGAGGACCATAACCTATGCATCCACATCACCCAAGCAATTAGAAATATGAATTAACGAAGAATATACATTAATGAAGGTACAGATAGAGTCATACAGCACATAAGCATAGGGAATATATAGCAAATGCAAAGTTGACCACATTAATTGACAAGATAACCAGTAACCATATGTGACGGCATATTCATACATGTATGATGCACCCTCATTTTAGCAAGGCACACACAAGAAAAACGCTTTTAACAGTCAGCATGAAGGCTTGGATAATTTACAAGATTACTTAAAAAAAAGTAATGCTACTTCGTAAGAAGAACACATGATGTTTTTTACGAACAGTTGTGATAAAATATGATCATATTCATTCGATATCTCACTTACACCTCTTTTGATTTCACTGAGGCCAGCAGCACAATAGTCATTTCACATACTAGCGATGAGCTTCATAATAACAATTGCAGCAACATTTTTTGCTTGAATAATAAATATTATGTATGAGTAAATATAATGAAGTCAAATAGATAGTACTGACCATCTAGAGTATGAGTATAAATAACATTCAGTATGGAACGTTATCATATGCAGTTCAAACCTTCACATTTAAGACGTGATTTTTTTAACCATAATTTTGGGAATAAAGTGTCTCATACAATCCTGCCAAATACAGTTATTTGCCATGCTAATATCAGGGCTAATAAAATAATGATTGGAGTGACACAAAGGGCATTTTCATTTCGTAGACATAGTAATTATACAGTGATTATAAAAACAGGGCATTATATATTAAGCTACGGTTCTTTATGATCACTTAAATGACAAGTCAATAAAGCTAATACACAAAAACGGCTCCACTGTATTTAGTACACAAAGACACTATCAGTCCCTTACTTAATCTATGTCAAAAAAGACACATCCATATAATTTTCTATGAGACTGGCATTTTAGCAACAAAACACCATTTTATTTGCCTAGGCAACACACAAAAAATGCTTAGTAAGGTGAAAGTAAAATTAATCGATTTTAGTAACTGCTTATTGCTTCCCTGATGTATGCATGCATATATTTACATATGTCATCAAATAATGGATGACCAAGCAAGCAAATTAGTACTCATGAATATGCAACGACAGAAGGATCTAAAGGGTATCTCAGCTAGACAGGAAAGTGAAAAGGCTAAAATGAATTTAGTTGAAGTATAATAAACTTACTAATCTACTACAAGAGAAACCTGCACTAATGTATTTATTCCCACCAGGAGATTATTTCTTAAAGATACAAGAAAATTTGTCATAAGAAAGAACTGCATGATCAAACCACAAAATGTTGTATGTTGAACTGCAGATATGAGAAGTGATCCCAGATTACATACTCTGGATTGATGCTAGATACATGGAAATATGGTATCAAAGATGATAATCTATTTACAATGAATGAGGAACATAAAAGTTTCAGGTTTATCTTTGTGGAATTCCTTCATTATGAGGGAAAAAAGAAACTTAATGAATAAAGAATCTAAATCTGAATCTCCCTCATAATGAATAAGGAGTTTTAGCTATTAACTTAGATCTTGATCGGTTGGTACAGTTGCATTCATTCAACCAAAGGTATGGTGAAAGCCCCTGTATGATTGCAGTATTGCAGTGTCAGAAACAGCCGGAATCCAGTCATTTCAACCCCAAAAGACCGTAGCTCAAAATCTCATATTGCCACATATTTCTTTTGAAAATGTAATATGTTCCAGGGAAATAATATTGGGGGGTTGCAACAACAACAACAACCAACATGTAAATCTCCAAGGGGTTACTTATGATAAGATTATACTTAGTTAGAAAAGGAGAAATTTAGGATTAGTTCCTTAAATGTTTAACAACTTTGGCCCAGCAGAAGATTGAAAAAGCTGAAATAATAAATGCAAAGAAGGCATTTTAATGGAACTCTTAAATAAATATATGCAATGAGAAGAGTACGAGAGCCAAGAGTGAGGTCACCATCAACAGTGGATTGGTGAATGCGAATGAAGAATGATTAGAGAGACCATTAAGCATATTGTGCCCATATATATAATTGTATAACATGCTGACGACAATGACTAAGTGCGATATATACAAGTATATATATATATATATATATATATATATATATATAAATAAATGCATGTATATATTTTTCTATATATATATATATATATATATATATATATATATATATGTATATACTATGTATGCATAAAAAATGAGGTCTGTTGAAAAAGGATCACGAATTTTGAATTTTTGCAGGTTACGTAAATTTGATTTTCGATTATTTGTGGCACTATGTCAGTACTTGCGTCTCTCACTTATGCCGAAAAGTTTGGCCTTTTTGAATGTTCAGTTGACTGTTGACAGCTGTTTTGCTTTGATGGGTCTTGGCTTGTCTTCAATATTTGCCTGTTCCAAAAAATGGATCAAAGAATCTACATCAAATTTTGTGTGAAAAACAAAATTAAGTGACCTGGCACATTCCGAATGTTGACTGTGGCATATGGAGAATCTCATCCTAAAGATGCTACGAAGCTTGTTGGGTACAGTGAAACTAGTATTACAGCTTTTGGTGAACTAATTCAAATAACAATGAAACAGAAACTTACAATGTTCTTTCGTATGAAAATATCAAAAATAAATAAATGTCTAGGTTCTCTTAGGATTCCGATATAGTGTCACATAAATAATTATAGATTAATCATTCAAGCGTGGTCTGAAAAGTCTCTGACCTTAGAAAAAATGTCTTGTATCTTTGTTAGGTCGGAAACTTTTCAGACCACCCTCACATACATCATGTAGGAATACATCAAGTAAGAAAACTGAATATTCGTTTCTTTAACCGATGATACCAGTGATAAAAATAATTACCTTTTCCCATCATTTTTCAAAGAACTTAATTAATTTGTGCGACATCAAGAATGAATCAAACAGAGAAGCTATCAAGGGGCAAGAGAATTAAATTACTGAATACACGTAGTTCCTAAAAGGTGGCTTGACTTCTTTGGATACATTTGATATGCATAAATATGCATGCCAAATGGATGGATGTCAGATTTTAAACACACGACCGAATTATCTATGTCAATGCGGACATCAGATCACTCAACTCTCAATGCATCAGTCAACTTTAATACTCTTTTCCCTCTATATTCATAAACTTAACTTATAAACACACACAAATAAAAAATCCAAAATAAAACACATTGAACACCATGGTATACATTTTAAAACTTTAAATTTTTTACATAGTTGAAGCATGTAGCAGACAGGCTAATTTGGAGGGTATATTTGAGCATACAAACAAAAAATATAATTTGAGAAAAAAACTGGTGGATCATAAAAAATAGACCAATTTTATTGTTGAAAGAGGGGTATGAGAAAAGGCAATTGGAAAACTGGAAGACTAATGGAATGTGGCATGCAATTCATAATGTCAATTTGCACATCTTCTTGGACACATACTTAAGCATCACTCTCAACCTAGGGTTTGGACATTCACTTTCAGTCTTCTACAATGTTAGTGGAATCAGGGCAATGTGTTGATGGGTCCCATTGAATTTCAGGATAATTTGAAAGATTTACATTTTTATGGCACATGAGGCAGTATTAACGTAATTCAGGCTTGAATTATAGTGTTTGGAGCTTCATGGTTACATATTACTATTACAAGATAAAAAACAAACTAAAAGATTATTGACTGCAAAAGAGAGAAATAGAAAATGCTGATATTTTTATTTTAATAACAAATCAAGGAAAAATAAATCATAAATAGAATACCTACAATCATCACTGTTTAAATCTGAGAACATGACAAATTGGAGTACTAGTCCCCTCTCTTGAGGTCCTTTGTTAATCTCTCAGTAGAGGGAATCAAATGAATGAGATGGCTATATTTTAGCATTGCTTTAGCATCTATTTCTCAATTAAAAATAAGTATATTTTTAAAATCTTTACACAAAAATTTTTAGTCCTAAAAATTATTCTCAACAAAATCAATTGTTTTTTACAACCACTTGCTGACATAAGCAAAATGTTCTCACTGATCAATTTTTAAATTAAATATAAAATTTATTTTTCAGTTAATATGAGTTTATTTCCACCATTCTACTAATGCATTCTTAAATGCCATATGAAAAATTCTTGCTGAGGAGAAAGGGAGTTGAATTGTTGAGCAGGTGACAATTTAATCCTTTTAATTTGCAATTTGAATCAGAAAAATAAAAGCTTGAATAAGGTGTTTGATATTTATGTATGAGGAGCATATAAAATATTTTGACAGTGAACTAACAAACACATTGAATATGCTACAGCTATTAAGTGTGCCTAGTGATAGATTTCAATAGCAAATTACCATTTGCCCCATTCTGATTTCAGCATTGGTCTTTGAGCTACACCCTCTGAAGTAAGCTGGTGCTACCCATTGATTAAGCAGCAAAGTGACAATGAAAGATATTGAAGAACATGGCACTTAAAATTTTATTGCAAACTTTGTAAAAACATTACAGAGACAATTCAATTGCATATTCAGGCATACAGGGAGGAATCTATTAAGTGAAATATACTACTAAAACGGTTTAAGAGGGCAGAATACCCATGAGTGAAGAAACAAGGCCAGAATCGCCTTTCATATTAACAGACAAGGACCACGTTGAGTGAATTTGTGATTTGCTTCATGGTTATATTACAAAATTTGCTGATAAATGGAAATCAGAAACTTGAAAGCAACATCCGAGGAACTTGCCACCAAATTCTGAGTGAAAAACTTCAGGTGCATAGTGTAACTGCAAAACTTGTGCCACATTTAATTGACTAGTGTACTTTGCCACTAATCTGATAGATAGATAGCTTCGGCATTGACTCACTCCATTTGGTATGGCATGAAGACTAATGCTCACAGCATAATTGGGCAAGCAGCAGTTCATTATCAAATGTTGCCATGATTGCAATGCTAAAATCTGTAGCATGCCTTATAGGCTGGATGGTTAGCTATAAAAAAAGTCTTATTTTGAACAAATCTAACATCCATAAAATATCTTATTTACCCTTCCATTAATGCTGCTACAGCTGAAAATGGCTTTGGTAAAGAAAAAACAAAAGACATTGCAGATACTACGTTGGAGAGAATATGCTCACGAAATCAGTTAAGTGTTGAGCACACACATCAAGATTTAACAAGCGCAGCAGCATCTACATGTACATAATAACCCACATGCCACCGAGGGTGTGTGGCAGGTGTGTTAGGCCAGAAAAAGAATGAATTAAATAGAGAACAGCATTAAAAAAGTACGGAACACATAGACACACACACCGATTCGTTGCATACAGATGGGAATTAAAAAGCAAGCAACAAGAAATACAATTTTTGCAATTAAATCAATACATGAAAGAGTATGAAACTAAGTTCAGCGTAAAGAGAGATAATCCCAAATGGAAAAGGCAGAGGGGCTGAATATTTCATTTGAAAAAGTAGAATATAGATATATGTCATTTGGAGTTTATGTACAGATAAGTCTATTTACACGAAATTTAAGGGAATAAAAAATTTGCCACTACATTGCCAGTCAATATGAAGGATTGTGATTTCAAAGCTGTTATCTTAAATTAAAAATTAAATCTACTTATGCATTAAAACCACAAACATAGAAATCAACCTAATAGTCAGTTTGGTAGGTGATGGTAGAGTTCACTAAGGTACTAAACCCAATGGCGTGTGAAATCCACAAATCAGGGTAGGGGGCCACTCCTTTCCCTGTGCCAATTATGGTTTCCCAGGAAGATCTGGTACCCGAATAATCACACAGTTTGGGTGGAGCTGTGGGTGCTCAGAGAGGTGTGCCCTGCCCTGAATCAAACCCACGCCCTTCAGTCCGTAGTTCAACACTCTACCCAACTACTGCAACCCACTAATTAAGCATTGGCTGTATTAAAATACAACAAAGTTTTCAATGTTTTGATGAAAAATTGGCAGTATTTAACAAAAACACAGTTTAAATAGAACTGTTCCTGCCAATCAAAAAATAGAGATGAAAAATGGCATAGCCTTATCCAAGAATTGGCAATGGAAAAGGTCACCAGTGAGGTTTTCAGGAAAGAGATACTCAGAAATATAAGATAACTTTCCGAAAAGGATATTAACGCCAAACTTATGATAATGTAGTCATATGATACTCATTTTATTCAAGCAACAAATAATCAGAACTTCAGTTTTTATAAAAGTTCACTGGTCAAACTGGTCCAAAATTGGCTGTTACTAATGAAAAAAGTGTATATGAAATAATAACCAACCTCTCTAGCATCCATCACAGTTCCAACTCCAACTGTCAATGCTTGTTTTGGAACCTTTGAGACATCATTGTCGAAGAAACGAGCATTTGCTTCCAGTGTGTCCTGTGCCAAAGTTTTCACTCGAGTCCTTGAAACTAGTGATGAACCAGGCTCATTAAAGGCGATGTGACCATCAGGGCCAATCCCTAAAAAAATTAGTTGCAAATTAAAACTTAACAAGCAGCAGATATGTTATACAACACCTAGTCAACAATATTTCAACAACAAGAACTTACTAAGGTCATTTTGTATAGAAATAGTGATCAGAGTCATTTTTTATAGAACATTTAGAATTACTGAAATATTTGCATGCGTACCATTCTATATCATTGTATTATATACATATTTTCAACCACAATAATATATAAGGTTACAATAACTATTGCCATTTGAGAGTGAAGTAAATAAAATCCATTACCTCCAACAAATAATTCAACTCCACCAGATTTTTTTATGTTTTCTTCGAATAATTCGCACTCTACCTCCAAATTTTTGGCATTCCCATTAAGAATATGAACATTTTGGGGGTCAATATCTATGTGCTTGAATAAATTATTCCACATGTAGTAATGATAACTTTCAGGATGATCTCTGGGAAGGCCTTCAAATTACGAATGAAAAAATATGGATTAAAAAATGAATGAACAAAAAGCTTCTAAACACTACATGTAAAAATACTCACCCACATATTCATCCATATTAAAAGTCTTCACATACTTAAATGAAATGAGTCCTTTTTTATGAAATTCGATTAGCTTCTTATACATCCCCAAAGGAGTGCCACCTAAATATAAAAATCAACATGCACTATTATTCTAACAATAGGCCACTGGAGAAAAGAAGCATGTGGTTAGATTAATGAAAAATACAAACGTCATCATAAATATACGTTAAATATTTGTGAAAAAAAAACAAAAATGATAAGCATATGAAGAAGTTGCATTAGGAATTTGCTTTGTCTCAACATCAGAGACATTTATATTCACACTAAATTGACAATGAATTTTACGAATGAGAATTTTCATAATACCACTTATTATTGAAAACTAAAGTGGAAGTTAGTCGTTAACTCACCTGTAGGCAAACCTAGGACGAAATATTTATCTGGACCAGGATTAAAATCGTTAATTCTTTTAAGAACATATTTGGCAGCCCACTCTGCAACTTTATCAGATGAATCTAAAATGACTAATCTCATCTTTCTATCTTACAACCTGAAACAGAAGAAAATGATAAATATGTAAAACAACGTCGCAGTTGTACTCAAAATGCTCTATGTTGGAGTCAATTGGCTGAAGTTGGTGACACAACAGAGGTAATTCACACAAATGCTTCACTGCCAAATAATATCCTTATTTATCTAAAATTAAAGACTCGAAGAACACGGGGTTTATCTCCACTAGCATGCGACTGAAATAAATACCAAAATTTATCGAATAACCAGACTGATCAACAGCAGGGGATAGTATCTGACTGCGTCGCTCTAACATGAAATTACACAACAAGGGAGCAGAAAAATCGTAAGGCCGACAACTCGTTAATTGTCAGATAAGTGAAAGTGAGGACTATGACACATACCACCAACAAGATAAGAAAATATATAACGTAAATATGACAGAAAACTCGGCGTCGTAATCAGTTAAGGTCATATACGAGCATCTAATAAAAGAAAAGATAATTCAATCAATTTATTACTCCCGTACCAATAAAACTGAAAAAATGGCTAGTTTGGTTCATTGACCGGCAGTAAGTATCGCCCTTAAGTGAGGTCAAGGTAAAGACGCATGGGTCTAACGTTCATAAATAACCCAATAACATAATGTTACTTCCAGTTTTCACGCCAAAACTTACCTTAAAATTAGGTGAAGAGGAGGAAGTGTCATACGAGCTTATATTTACCTAAAGAGCATGACAAAAGATAATCGGTTAAGAGCAGCTGATAAAAATGGGGGCGTGGTGGAAAAGAGGTAGATTTAAATCTATTTCTAAATATTTCCTCCTCCTCTAGAAATCGATCGACTGGAAATAATGTAAATTAGCGCTGATTCAATGTTAAAAGTTGAGCAGAAAGGTAAATTATTTATTTTATAAACTATTAATTTATTTTAATGCATAATTATTTCAGCACAGAATACAATACGTATCACATTAAATATGATGTGTACCACCAACTATAGAACTTTACCATCCAAACATCTGATAAAGATTTTGAATGTAAATTCACATATGCTAATGATACATTTCGGAAATTACATGGGCGATATTAAAGCAAAACGAAAAATACAGACTCCGTATTTACGTTACAGTTAATATTATTATTTCTATGTGAACAAAACCTCAAGAATTTTTTATTGTTTTAGGAGAAAAGTAAGAGATAGCAAGTCAATCAATTAACCTTTAATAGTTCACAATATTAATGGCATTTTTTGTTCAAATTCATGCATCGAAAATAGGTCTTATTTACGGTCAGCCGAATTTAGATATTGATTAAAGTGCCATATCAACCAATATCATATAATTATTTTAAACTGCATTCCTTAAAAAAGCACACTTTGAATGCCAGCAAACGTATTCATAAAACGTCCTAGGGTAATATTTACTTTTTTAAATTCTTTGCCAAGTTCAGAAGTGCGCCTGCCTCAAAGAGTGTTTCGTATATTGTTCCACAGATGACGCAGACCATGCTGTTTATTAGAGAAAGGTTCGGCCGTGGTTGTGAGAGTTGAGGCCACTCATATTCGGCAAAGTGGCGCGAATACAGAATTCTTGAAATAGCCAGATGAACTATATACCGGCGAATATTCATGTTTAGGTGATAATATATTTACTTATAGATTAACACATCTTAATCTAAAACAATTTGTGGTCCATTTAAAAAGAAAATATAGCCCATTCGATGAAAATTTGCACTAATTATGTATCAATAAATAAAAGGCAAAGTGATGGGTACTACTACGGAGTTGTGGCTGCAAAATGGAGGTTTGTATGAAAATCCTGCCATTTTTTCACTTCAGAAAATGCTTCCAGGTGGCCGCAAAATAGCGTTTAAATTTTCCCCAGAATTCCCGGAGGTCAACTTGTCTGTGTCTTTGCTGCAAGTTAATAAAACACTAGCTTGCACGCGCAGTCTTTCAATGGTAATTAAAATTTAACGCTCGCCTGAAGTGGACATAATGCGATCATAGTATTCCACCATGCCAATGATAAAATTGGAATTTCAACCCACATTCTATGGGTTACTAAACAGTCTAACCAGGATGGAAAATCATTAATCTAGCACCATTTATCATTACTTTTATCTAATTTCCTCAAGTCGAGCTAGTGGAGGCGTGCCCATATTTTCGATGCAAGTAAATAGCTAGGTGAATGGCGGCTGTCAAATATATAGTACTATTGTCAGTTACATTTGCTCAAATATAATACATACATGGTGCAGGTTCGAGCAACATACTGCAAAAAACGTTTTCAGGGGATCATTAAATTTAATTAATGTTATTTGGGGATGTCTTTTTAGGAGAACAGAAGCACCTCAACTTGTAAAAAAAGGAGGAAACAATGCATTTAATGTAGAATGGTTGGGACAATAAAGGAAAGACATCGCCAATATATGGACCTGAGGCCTTTTCAACTACACCCTAAAGTGTTTTCATGTTAACTCGCTTTGACCCGTATCAAATAATGGGAGAAAGACTGTCATTCCATTGGCGTTTTGGTCGCTGGAATTATCTTCCATCCTTTTTTCACTCTTTAAGACCCTCTCTATACGTTTACATGCGCTATACATTGTGATTTCCAAAAGTCTGTAAGCAGTCACCGGCTCTCCGATAATTGGGTAGTCGGTGACATTGTTCGTTATGTTAGTATTCCATGACTGGCAAGCACTTGCACTATGATTGCTTTCGCCGCTCTGAGAGGTCGGAGTACCTGCCAGCCACTGAATGATTGACTGCAAACTTTTGGAAAAGATAGAACACGTATAAAAGCAAACACGGACCTATGGCGCATGGTAGTCTCAAATCAAACATTTTCCCCCTTGAATACTTTGGTCTGAACCCAACAAACTGATTGTATTCTTCCAAGCATCAAATATTAAAAATGGTACTTCCAGGGTTGCCAGGTACTTGAAAATAAGAGATAAAAAATTAATCGCAGGGTATCTCTTCCCAATAGGTGCGGTGCTGAAGTTACAGTTACCCCATTTTAACGAAAAATATTGATTTATAACTCGACATCACAGGTTGGCAAAGAAACAAAGGGATCGTCTTTTGTCGTTTATGCAGAGACAGGAAGTTACTTGAATTCCGCCTTCCCCCTTCGCGCCCCGGAAATGAACAATGGACACGGGTAGTTCCATGTAAATGCGGGACAGTCTTTTAAAATTGCGTCCTGACAACACTGTTTGTTTCACTAGCTGTACTGTCAATCGGGAAGGCGATCAGGGACCCGTTCCTTGAAGCTACAATTCGATTTACAGGACCTTAGACCGCAATCTTCGATGCAATATAAAACTAAAATTCGCGTATTCTTCGTAACATAGGCAAGGGACACACGCCGCACCATTCATTGCCCTCGGGAAACTCCGTAATTACATATTGCATAGACTTGTAAGTTTAATTGTAACTTTAAGAAACGGGTTCCAGGGCGTCGGTATGTTTGCTGCTTGTGATATTTGTTTGCATTGCTAATTTTTACCATGGTAGAAAAGGCTTGCAACCACATTTGCATACTTAATTCACAGTGGTGAGATGGTAGTCACACGGTCAACTACACAGAACAGCAAAGCCAGGTAGGTTCTTTTATGTTAACACTATTACAGCTATTGTATCATCATCATCATAGGTGATCTGCCGTGGTTGGTAGGTCCATGGAGGCCTCTTCTCCGTAATGGTTTCCTTCCCTGTACCCTTCTCTTCATTACCACAAACCCATCACCCTCTTCCACATCGTCTGTTATTTTGGTCCTCCTCCACCCTCTCTTGCCTAGCCCTTCCACCGTTCCTTCTAGCACCTCCTTCAACAGTCTTCTCCTTCGTAGCACGGGTCCAAGCTAATTTATTTTCCTTTTTTCGATTGATTTGAGCAATCTTCTCTCTTCTCCCGTTCTCCTCAACACCTCCTCATTCTTCATCCGGTCTGTACATTTTATGTCTAGAATTCTTCTCCATGCCCACATCTCAAACGCCTCCAGCCTTCTCCGATTCCTTTTTAATTTAGTCCAAGTTTCACATCCATACAGCATAACACTCCATGCATAACACTTAACTATTCCCCTTTCTCTGCCCAATATCCATTCCGCTACGTAGCACTTTCCTTTCCTTGCTGAGCGCTTCCTTGGACATTGATATCATTTATTTTTCCTTTTTCTTTATTTTGATTTCCTCTTCTTGTTACCTCAGTACCCAGACATTTGTACCTCTCCACTCGTTCCAGCCTTTCTCCTTCTATTAAAATATTTATTACCTCATCTCCACCATCATCCGTTAATTTCGTCTTGCTCCTATTTAACGCCAAGACATACCCCTTCCTCATGCCATTAAGGTCTTCCAACATCCCATTTAATTGTTCTTCTTCCTCGGCAAAAAGGATCATGTCATCACCATATCTAATGCACACGATTCTTCTTCCTCAAACTGACACTCCTGAATCTTCTCTCTAGCACATCCTGGCTATGTCTTCCACAGAAAGGTTAAAGATGATGGGGGAGAGACAGCACCCCTGCCTCACTATTATATAGCTGCGCACATAATATGCCTTTGTGTAAAAACAACATGTGTTTCGGCACCATTTCACGTATCTAGAAATGATATTTAAGAAGTCGATAGTAGATCACAAGGTTCCCAGAGATTGGAAAACGGCTGACGTAGCATCAATATTTAAAAACGGAGAGAAGGAGAAGCCGAGCAATTACAGACCTATTTCCCTCGCATCCATTTCATGCAAGTTCATGGAACATACAGTTGGTAATTCGATCGTGAAACACCTCGCTAGTCAGGAGTTATTGATGAAAAATCAGCACGGTTTCCGAAAAAGTAGATCCTGCGAGATACAACTTGCGCTTTTTGTTCCCGATATTCTAATTTCGGGATAGAACAATATTCCAGTGGATGCGGTTTTTCTAGATTTTAAGAAAGCTCTCGGCAAAGTACCTCATAGTTAACTATTCACAAAGCTGAAAGCAAAGAGAAATGTTATCTTTCGCTGGTTGGGCCTCATTTAAAATATGCTGCCAGAATATGGAATCCTCGCGAAGTTGGATTGATTGCCGAATTGTATGGCATGCAGCGTAGAGGAGCTAGATTTGTTAAAGTTTTTATGATAAACTTAGTAGCGTATTCAAAATAGTATTAGAGGAGCGAGGATGGGAATCACTCACGGAGCGAAGGTTAAATTACAGATTAAATCTCTAGCATTAATTGGAAGGACGTCTCCTTAGCAGTGATGTTGAAAATGTATTATTACCCCCACTGCACTACACCAGGAGAGACAATGTAAATAAAATTAAAGAGATCAAGTATAGAACAGATAGATTTATGATGTCATTTTTTACACGAACGCTAAGGAATCAGAATAACAATGTAACAACAATACCAGTGGTAAGAACAATAACAGTGGTAAAAATATTCTCGTCAAAATTAGTCTGGTATGTATTCACCCCATGCCACACACCCTTGCGGTGTCTCGTAGGGTTATAAAAATATACAAAAACCATTAATCCATAATTCTCATGGTAGTAGGCCTCTACCATAAAAGCATTTATAAAATCCTGGATTTCTGATGTCAATTTCAAAGACAGCTAATATGATAAGATCCTGTTTTATCACCATCATTTGTTAGCACGTGCACTTACGGCTACAAATACAGGAGAGTTAATCAAAATGGTATGCTTGACATCTCGATGCAATCATGCAACTAGCTCATATTTTCGCAGTTTTTATTGCAGAAAAATATTGCTAACTCAAATTTTCAATCGTTTGCGTAAAAATGTTTTTGAGGCCCCTCGCATCTTAGTTTCAGGTTACAATAATTTATGCTGGGGGAGAGGCATCAGCCGAACTACGCCGCTGCGAAAAATGAAAGCGGGCGGGACGTTAAGGTTCGGAAGAATATGGCGTCGGGAACATCCCGCCCTTCAAAAGACTCTCTTGATATCCACAATTTAACCCCTGAGAACATAAGCACCGCACTTTGATGTGCGATCCGCTGATCACATCACCAATATAGGGGTCGGAATGCCTATATAAAAAAACTTTGGTTTTCCCGGGATTCGATCTCGAGTGCTCGGAACTTCGGCGCTCGCACCAGCCACCGACAGCGGATTGGATCTTCCATGCATCTCTCATTGCGTCTTCCTCCGGACGTTTCGTTTCATAAGTTTTCGTGATGCGTTGGGTCTTCAGAAGTACCGCGATCAGGTGGTGGTTGACAATGTAAGGTCATAGTGGATTTAAAGGCAGCTCAATTCGCCTGCCACTGAGCTGGGATCTGGGAGCTGGGCATATCTATGCAATTTTTCAACAAAGATGTCTCAATTGAATGGACGTTGGTTTATCTTGAATGAGTTTCGCACCTATCGCACACCTTTGGCTAGCAGATGAGATAATTTTATCAAAAACGTAAACGCCATTACATTTCGATCGAATGGTTCCATAATGGTCACCCTCGGCTCGACCTACCAGTTTACTTGCCCACATTCTATAATATGAGACTTAGGGAGTTTCACATCCATTATTTTCACGATTGTTTTGTGACGATTAGTAAAATTATCGAAATAAAATTGCTATAGTTATTACGAAACTTATCGATTGATAATAATCGAGCAAAATTATAAAATGGTTGTCAAATTTCGTATTTCGTGGCCTTCGGCTCCGAGGAGAAGGTAAGTGTTTGAGGAGAATTCGACACCAGTGGTTCACCCGATCGATATCCATCGATTTAAAATTCTGAATTACAACGATCTCACAACTCGCTAGTGACAGCGGTATTCCGTCACAAGAATATAATTTTTTCCTTCATTTTAAAGAAAATGCCCATTCAGTCCCTGTAGTTACACTACGTATTTCTTCTAGGTTCCATCCCATATCCTAAAATCTACAGTGGTAATCTTTATACAAATTCAATATTCTGCGTTCTGAATTCAGAGGCTAATATTTAGCCAATCCATGGTCCGTCATCTAATGAGTTTTTGAAGGCGTCACGAGATCCATTTGGGATGGGGAACACACTTCACATTGATTTTCGAGACATAACTGAGTTTTCACTGTGGGTTTCGCGAAACCCACCGAACACGAACACATCTCATGTAAACTTTTTCTGTCATCAATGTATGGGTAGCACTCAATGAAATATTCAATACTTATGGAAAATCTCTCAACGCTATCCGACAATCTTCTCTCACAAGGTATCAGCGGTGTTTGTGCAACAGGTAACATCCGTAAGAGCAGTGACTGGAGATCCGGATACACCTTCCTTTGAATTGTCTCTCCTCTTGAAACAATTTAAACCACCTTCTAGCTGTACCCTAGAGAAGATCAGATCCTCCATAAGCTTCTCGTTCAGGTGATAGCCAAATTTCAGCGCAGTTGATCGCTCGTCGCGCGCAGCCTCCACCGTTGCCATAGGCGGGGTGGACATTTTAAAATCGCAACAGCTGACCACTGACGCAATACTAAAGTTTACACGATGACACTTATATTCACACATTTAGCTAACACATTAGCTACCAATAAGAGTATAACACATTTAGCTTACAATACGAGTATAATATTTTTTTATTCCAATAAATCATGGGAATAAACACCTATGAAAACTCAAGTGAATGTTCCTTGTAAATCGTCATAGCCTCGATATTTATGTTGTTATCAAGGATCGATCCATAAATAGGAATCTATTCCAAATTAAAATTGAAAAATCGCATTGTTTGGTTAGGTCAATATCGATATTTAAATAAGAATAAGAATTATCTACCGTTCAACTTTAGTTTTTTGACGGATCTAATACCTAACATCAGCCTCACTTCTAAGCTCAGCCTTACATGATACGAGATAAATACTCCACAACTTGGACTACAATAAGATATTCTTCAAACCAACTCACTTCCTGTGTCTCCCTTCATACCATCTAATACGTATATTCTTTTCCTCCCCTATACCCGTGAAACCAAGGGTTCTAGCCTCTAGCAGTCTTCAATAGTCCAACAGTCCCCGTCACTCCCTCCTCTTTGTAAATATTTTTTTGCCTAACGTAATTCTTCTTTTAACGTCCTTACTATTTCCCGCTTCTTAAAAACACTTCCTAGATAGATGGACTGTTCTATCTACTCCAGTTAATGCCCCCCAACTTTAATTTTTATCTTTGCTATCCTATTTTGCGAAAACCTCACTACCTCCATTTCCTAATGATAAATTCACATTCCAAATCTATCACACTGATTACACAGTGCACTCAGCAATAAATGAAATCCCTTGGTTGACTCACTAACTTAAGTTCAATATCTACAAATCTAACATTTTTCATGAGTTCCCAAAATGAACACTTGAACCTTAATATCGCAATATTGCACAACTTTATTGATACATCGCTCTAGGTGAATATCCGACTGAATTAGAAAGACATCGTATCAGCCATTTCCACATGTGAAGAAAAAAAATTCCGAGGGAAGACCGCTAAGCCGAGTAATAATTCCCAATCTATAACGCGTCGTAAATTCGCCCAGTTCGTAGCTATTTGCCTTTCCTCCCTCTATTCAACACCCTCCCGCCGTAACCTTTCTTCTGAACCCGATTCCATTCTCCAGGATCTTTCACGACCGCGTCAGGAACACCCCCCTCCCGCCCGCTCGCTCGACGAAGACAAACCCAGCCCCACCTTTTGTCCAACCCTCCCAGTTAAGTCCCCCTCTACCAACTCCTTCCCCGCCATGCACCGAAGAATGGCACATCTAGACGATGAAGCGACGCCCACAGGAAAAAAGGCATATATCCCCTGCGCCGCATCACCGTCGAAGGTCCGGAGCAGACGACTTGGCCCCCAGTTAGTGCGCTATTCTCTCTCTTTGACGTGAACCTGGCGTGTGAGACGGAAAGGGCAAGGCGGCGTGGTACTCACAATGGGCGCCGAAGGGTGGGAAACAATATTTACAGGAAATGGGAGGAGAGAATGGCCTGCTGCCTCCCCCATCCATCCCCTCCCGAAGCTACAAGTCAATTTACTAGTCCTCCGACCGCAGTTACGAACGAAATGCAAAACCGCAGTGATCAACCCGAAGGTTGGTTTGGTAGGTAGATGATGGTAAAGCTGACTTCTCAGGTAACTGAGACCCGTGTGCAGCGCATGAAATTGGCAATCAGGGTAAGGGGTTCCTGGCTCTGCGCTGTCGATAGATTCACAGAATAGTACTGCACCGATTTATTTCGGATACCACGTTTTCTTCACCTTTGGCGAAACTGAATTTCTCTAGGCAAAGATGAAGCGACACCTAGTTTTGAACCTGGCCCTATTGTCAGTAGTTGAAATCTGTACTCACTGGACAATAACAATGCCCGGACGGGCTGTAAAAATTTATAAAATAGGCTATTTCATATGTAACGGTTTCATATGGGTCATGAAATAGATGTATCCGGTCAATAGAAGGTTCTGCATGAGCTTCGTAAAAGAGGTTAAAATTTGAAGCAATGAGAAACGGTCCCCTGTCTTGATCCCGGTGAATCAGCCAGAGATGAGATGATTCCTTCGTGGAATAGACGTATTTTTTTGCAATCCACGCAAAGTTATATTTCTGTATGATCACCTGCATGCAGAAAATCCCATTATCTCACTATTTAAAGGACATTGAGGACATTGATTTAAAGGACATCTTATTAAATTCATCTTAAAATTTCAATAATTCCCGTTGATTCCTCCAGCATTTTCTTTTGGCCATATTGGCATCTTGGAAATTATGAAGTTTTGTTGAATCAAAGCATTTTCTAAATATCGTCATTTTGTGGTGCCGGCAGTTATTTTTTAAATTTATTGACATCCTGATCACATTTATGTAGTTTGTGGCACTAAAATACAAGCAACGATTGCTGTTAAAAGCTACCCGGGTTAGCATGGTAGGCAAAGACCTCGCATGCCAATGCAAAGTTCGTTGGTTTGAGTCATGCCTCTGGTAATGGAGACTCTGCCAGTTAATAGTTCAAATTCTGGGAAACCTATGATTAACAAAAGAGATTATAGATATTCCAGGGATACACGGAGTACCAGTAACATCTGAAATAAATGAAGTTTAGACATCTACCTGTACATATTTAAAGAAGAAAGCGAGTTAATATATCGAACTCATATATATATATATATATATATATATATATATATATATATATATATATATATATATATATATATATATATATATATATATAGAAAATATATTATATATATACATATATTATATATATATTTTTTTTATATATAATGTATAACACTTAGCACTAGTGGACACAGACAAAAACACAGAAACACACAAAAAAGAGACTCACTATTTTTCGAATTTTCGGTGGTCGTGGTCACGACCACCGAAAATTCGAACAATAGTGAGTCTCTTTTTTGTGTGTTTCTGTGTTTTTGTCTGTGTCCACTAGTGCTAAGTGTTATGCATTATTATTCACGTCCGTGAGACTTTCAAAAAGTGTTATATGTATATATATATATATATATATATATATATATATATATAAATAGTGTTATATAAATCGGTGATTTTGCTGAGTTCCAAGCAGCACCTTCTTATCGTATATTTATGACCATATTACGTGTACATATGCACCTTGTTTCGACGATTGCTATTGTTTTCATAAAATTTTCGTTGGCCTAAATTTAGAATGTAAGTATGCGTACAAAGACTAAATGCGTATTGACACCGTCCCTTCATTTCATCTTACTGTTACAGAGAGGCGATTTTAGCATTCCCCATTCTCCTCCGTGGAGAATGTGGAGCTAAAAATTGGTTTGATGCATTCCGGGATCTGTGTGCTCAGCGTCTAGTTAGGCGGAACTTATGAGTGTAGTTGTGCGAATAATCTCAGCCCATCTAAAGCTTACCTCCACCGATAAAATACTATTTATTAAAGAAATTATTTTCTTGAGATACCTGTGTTATCCCGTCCTATTTATAGGTATATTAATGAAAGTAATATTACATCGAAATATTAATTGAGACGTTTACACACGGTTACCAACGTCAATAATCATGAAAATTTTGTCAATAAGAACGCCACAACCTTATAAGTTATTTTGGGATTAATATAAACATCATCATATTGGTTCAATGATGATAGGGATGGATAACTTCTCAATTATAGACGTCCTACTGTCTCATATGCTGAAAATGATAAGGGAATCAGTGGGGTGTCCAATTTGTAAATACCCATGCAACGACAATGTGTTCGGATCCAGTTGGTAATAGTTTTTCGTTAATATTAAGATTCCTCCTCGGTTTGCCATGCGGCAAGACTTCAAGGGATTCCGTCGGTAGGGGAATTAAAACTGTGAATATCCAAGACATTTTTTCTACTTAATCTGTGTTATGAATTTTCCAAAATCTACCTCAGATATAAAATAAATGTCAAGGTAGCAATGATACATAACAACGTAACAATAATTTCAGTTTCTTATTTTTAGTTTTTAGTACCCTGCAAGCCATCGCCAGGGTGTGTGTCAGGGAGTGATTACAAACCAGACTAAATTTGACCCAAAATACGTTTCCCCCCCTAATAGGGTCGGATAACGTTATCCTGATCCCTTAAGGTTCGAGGGAAAAATATCACCTTAAATTTTTTCTGCAATACAAATATATTTTCAGCATTATTGCTAAAGAGACAACCTTCCAATTTATGCAAGCAGTTTAATCTGTAATTTTCGCGCCATGAGTGATTCCCAGCCTAGCTCATCTAATATTTTGGATACGCTACTAAGTTTATCATCACAACTTTTCACAAATCTAGCTCATCTACGCTGCACGCGATCCAATTCGGCAATCAATCTAAAGTCGTAAGAATCCCATATACATGTACTAGCAGCATCCTCTGAATGAGGCCTCACCAGCGAAAGGTAACATTTCTCTTTGACCTCATCACGTTTACCCATTACTCTTCCAATAAATCCAAATAAGACACTAGCTTGCCCACACATTCCCCATATGTGTTTCAACCAGGAGAGATCGGGACTGAGGGTAACGCCCAGGTATTTAATCGAGTCTACACATTCCATTTATGTGTTCCCGATGCAGCAGACGTTCGGGAGGGAATTGCTCTAAGATTTCTCCTTGACCTTTTCATCACATTTCCTCGATACTTATCTAATTAATCTTAATTTTATGTTAGCTTGTCCACATATTTCCCGTATATTTTCGGTTGTAGTAGATAATATCGACTATATTTATTTAAATCAGCCACATTTCATATAAAATGTATTGTCAAATTGGTTATACTGTTGATGACTGTATATCGGCAATATTATTCACATCGACATAATGACCATAGTTACCGATCCTCGATACATCATGTTCTCCTTTCATTCCTATTTTACTGGTCAAGTATAAAGTAGTAGTTGACTCCAAACATGATTATATCAAAAGAATAATAAAATAGATTGATAAAATTATTTTCACTGGAGCAAATACACCAAGCTAATTTAAGAAATATAGATCAATAAGTCAACTGATCAATCACCAAAGAAAACTACAATAAAAAGGCAATGAATTTCACTTTATGAAGAAATAAAAGGGCTAAAACTTACTGCGATGATTGCGCAATGGTCATAAGTAATGTAAACGGTCAGGCCGACGTGAGGAAGGGAGTTTATATGTACATGAAACGTCACGAGCCGCCGCGGAGTCGTGTGGCAGGGGGTGTTAGGACGCCATCCTTCATCATGTGAATTATGGTGGATGAAATTTATTCGAAATAGGGCTTTCAGATTACAATTGGATTCTTCGGTCATGGTTATTGGGGTTCTTAACCTTTGGTTTATATATGGTCGCGAA
Organism: Hetaerina americana; assembly: GCF_022747635.1. Classification (NCBI taxonomy): domain Eukaryota; kingdom Metazoa; phylum Arthropoda; class Insecta; order Odonata; family Calopterygidae; genus Hetaerina; species Hetaerina americana. The sequence continues at coordinate 53,614,874 of NW_027287427.1, read as the reverse complement.
CTGTGAGAGGGAATAAAGTGTATTCAAGCATGTCCACGTGAGAATCATCCTTACACCATCAAGGAAATTTGTTTCGATAGCATGTGCGGCTCTTGTGATTTCCCCAGTTCCATAAATACACTCAAGTGCCATTAATGTTTCCAAAATTCTAAGTCTTCCTTGCCCTCTTCATTATTTAGGTCGCTTTTATTCCGTTTGTCCGTCAAATGTCTTCATCTTACTCGAGATAATAAAAACGATTCAGTGATATTTGGAAGTACGAAATCATGGGTTTGACCTTATCATGATTTCAAGTGATCAAAAAATGAAATAATTTTTATGCGCTGATCCAAAATTCAAATTTTATTAAAAAATATGTCCTATTTTTGTCAGCCGATTAGCTGAAATTAAGGTCTACAATTAAATTAGACGTAAGTCCTTTCCTTTGATCATGACTCTGTAATTGGAAAAATGTTTTGGTGGGCGCTCTTTTTACAAGTACCTTTAATCCCATCCCATTACACTTTCTTTCTTCATTAGTAACGTCATCCCACTAAATTATAGTTACGAAAATAAATTAAGGGCGACGATGACTCAAGTTGATATTAAGCTCTAATACGCGTATTCGGTGGACGCTAACAGGTTCAAAATTCTTAGAGGCTCCAAGAGATGCCGCGACAGTAACTTTTAACGGAGTCATCCGCTAAATTTACATTACAATTCAACAATTTCAGAGTCTAAGAACTATTCATCTTGACCATGATTCGAACTCGGATCTTTCGATATCCGGCCTAGTGCTTTAGCCAGTTTAGCTACTGAGACGTCGTCCTCTTATACTCCGAGATTTTAGGGGCTTTAAAGAAGTGCTTCCTTTGAAGTTGCCTTCTCTCATCATTTTTATATCTTTTTCCTAGTCCTTTCAAAATGAACCATAAGTATAATTGTATAACAACATTTTTCAGATAAAAAGGTTTTCCTGATCATAGTAAAACACCAATTGGCAAATTCAATAGAAGTCTCTTGGGCACAAAAGATTGACTTACACAGTGCATCGGCTCCACTTCAATTAATATTTCCATTTTTTAATTGATGCAATGAACTCAAATATCACCAGTACAAATAAACCACATAAAAATAGGAAAGGACAATAGGAGTAAAGAACAAGCCTTGCACAAAAAATGGGCTTCCAAACGTGGGAAGCGATCAATCTCCATAAAATCATCGTCTTGCTCCCATAAGTCCTTGGTACGATTCCATTTGCTCTAGATAATTTCCAATTTTCCACGAGGGAAAGTAAGGCCATATTAATGTTTATACGTCATTACCTAACAACAGTAACCAATACGAAGATTGACTGGTTTTTTAGGTGGGTTAAGGCTCACCTGAGCTCATCGACGCGTGTATTTCACTCGCCAAGGAAGATATGGTACCCTAAGATAACACAGCTTTCATGGAGCTACTGGAGTCCAGAAGGGCAACCCGTATCAAAACGCAGAATTAGAATAACATAAAAATAAATGCTAGATAACTATGATGAAATTAGTAAGTTGTGCCAATCACAACTTTCAGCCCGAAGATCGGTTTGATAGATGAAGGTAGTGCTCACCTAGTACTATGGCCTACGGCGTGTGGAATAGTGGGGAGTCAGTTTCTTTCCCTGTGCCGCCTATAGTTTCCCAGGATGATCTGGCACACGAAAAATCACCAAATTTTTGTGAACCTGAGGGTGCCCAGAGGTATTCCCTGGAATCGGTTCCGAGCCCGGGCTTAATTTTTTAAATAAATGAATGTATTTATAATAAAAATTATAAATAAATTCATTTATTCAAGGTATTCTACCAATTTAAAGATAGTTTTTGGACAATTCCTAACGGCTAATTATTTCTAAATATCGTAAGAACTTCCTCTTCCTTTGTTTCATATTATTATTTCTTTTTCTTCATTCATGCCTACCTTCATCCTGTCTAGAAAATCCACTCTATTTCTTCCTCTATCCTGCCGGCCTTAAGTGCTCCCCTCTATCGCGGCCTTCAACATACCACTACTCAATAATTTCTCCAACCACTTTCCCTGCCTTTTTCGGATTCACTCCAATAACTTACTCACTTTGCCCACTCTTTTTAAACCTTAGCGTTTGTCTTACTCTCTGTTCAACTTATCATTTCCATCCTTGGCCACACCCACATCCCAAAAGCCTTCAATCCCCACTTTGTTCAAGCCCTCAAAGATCAGGTCTCACATCCTTAAATCACCAAGCTCCAGGTTTTTCCCTCGCACACACATAATAATATGAAAAGAGACTTGGGTGAATAAATCACAAATAAATAAAATGTCGATGGGAGAAAGCCAAATGATCAAAAGAGGTTTAGGTAAAATATAGGAAAATGGACAGAGACTATGCAAAAATTAAATCACTTCAATGGTGAACTAAAATTTAATTTGTAGCATGACGCATATTAATAACAGCCCTCAAATATATTTTAATACATGTAGTGTAATTTAATGTAGTCATAGTATTCTCTACTTCTGTTTGAACTAGACATATAGCGGCAACACTGAGTTCAAATTTGGATAATGTCCGAAAAAGCAGTCGATCTCTATACCCATAATCGGTAACCGAAAACTCCACCGTGTGTTACTACGCCACCCAACCTAAGAGCATTTACATATGCACATGTACTCAATCAATATTCGCTTGATTAATTACGCAAAGATAAACATGGGAAGAAGAAATGTCCATTACACTTCAATGCAGCGGTGCGGCAAATATGAGGTTCCTAAATATAACATAAAGAAGCCAATCACGTCACCAAAGCGCCGCACAAGATGTCCTTTCGTCCACCGCTCCTCCTGACGTTTCGCGCGTCGCTTGGCTCGGATAATAATCAACTGGACGGCTCCATCTCCTGTTTCCGATCAAGGAGAAATAAATAGCATTCAGAGGCAATGGACCGAGATGAAGTAAGTTCACTGGTATCCATTCGGTCGGGCACCACCGGGGGAGAGCGCTTATGAGGACTTCTTTTGTCGACTCCGGGCGACGCCTGTGGGAAAGGAGGGGGGGATGGAGCAAATACGCGCCTTTTGGCCGGGGCTTGGTGAAGTCGACGACGGATGCCATCACCCAGCGTCCCTCCTCATTCATTTGTCATTAACAGACGGGAGGATTTGAATCCGGAGCGATTTTTCCCGGGTCAGCTGACGTAGCTGACGTCTCCATCGACTTGTTTGTGTGTGGGGGGGGGGCGGATGTGAACAAACGAACACGATCACTGAAGCAATGCGAAACTCATTCCACGCTCCTGAATATCGGGAGTTCCTCGAGCTTTGGGATTATCTTTTCTTTCGTCGTTTTTTCCTCCTTTTGTGCTCGCCCGCGTCATGACGGTTGGATGGGCTTTCCATGACCATCGAACGCGGGCTCCAGTTGAGGGGAGGGCAGGGCCGACCGATTCACTAACACGGCGTCCGGCGATTGCTGAAGAGGCGTGGAGGTTTGGGGCTGACACTGGGCCTGCAAGACGAAGTGCTAAGCGCGTGAGAAACTCTTCGCGCTCCATTTCCGCCACCTTGTCCTGTTATCCATTATTTTATATTTTTTCCATATATTTCTCCCCCATCCCCTGCCCCCTTTCCAATACCGGTGGGAAGTGTTCCTGGAAGCGACTGAGGCCACCAGGTCCGCGTTAACGAGAAACGACAACGTCCGATACCGATTTCTCCGCTCTTCCCCCGTAGCCGGCGATCTCAACGGAGATCCAACGCAAGAGATTAACTTAGGGGCGCCAATTATGTGATGATGAAGCGCCCATAAAACGACGCGGCGTTCGCCTTTTTGTCCACGGGCCGCCGTCGGCCAATTAGCGCGCGGTCCCTTGCTAGGAGAGGGAAGACGGATTGGCCAGGTGAACGCTCGAAATGATGATTTCTTTTTTATCAGCGTCCTCTCAATATTTATTAGCGTATCTTTGATCTCCAGCCGTGCGACCTCAGCCATGTCGCATTACATGCCAATAGCCAGGTTTTCGCGCGGTTTCGATTAATTAAACCATTGAAGCTGCCTAAATTCTCAAACGAGCAGAGGAGATGGCCCGATTGATTTTTATCGAATAAAACTTTGCTAAACCCGATAAACTTACCGGGCGAATCGTGTCTACACGTTCCAAACTATAATCGCCACTTTTTCTGCTTACGATCAAAAACCATAATATACCTAGTGTGCCCGAAGTCGATAACTTGATAATTAGTTAGGATAGGAAGTGCAGTTTCAAAGCATTTTTCCACGTGGCCATGAAGGTTCATACTGTGAACAATGCTCCCAAACCTTTAGGAATATAATATTGTCCCGCATGAATATCATGATATTTGGAATTAAAAACTGGTTGCATTGAAGTGGAGCTCCTTTAATACCGTCATTACTCCTGTAACACGTTCAACTCCAATAGTATCCATGTATAATTACTATTACTGATTATTCACTGTCAAATTGTTACTAACACTATAGTAATATGCGAAGCGGATTATGCACGGTGGAATCACCTCCTTCCATACATCCAAGCGGTAGCTGGTAAGGTATTAGAGAGAGATATTAACTACCCTGCAAGCCACCGTTAGGGTATGTGGCGGGGGGTGAACACACACCAGACTAATTTTGACTCGAATATGACCCTATCGCGATCGGACAATGTTGTTCTGTTCCCTTATCGTTCGTGGAAAAAATGACATTAAATTTATCTGTTATACACTTAAACCCTCTAATTTTATTGGCATGATCTCTCCTACCTTAGTTCGATGGGGCTAATAATACATTTTCAACATCACTGCTAAAGAGACATCCTTCCAATTTATGCAAGAGATTTACTCTGTAATTTAATCTTCGCTCCTTGGGCGATTCCTAACCTTGCTGCTCTAATATTTTGGATTCGTTGCTAAGTTTATCATAACGACGTTAAGAAATCTCCTCTACGCTGCACGCGATCCAATTCGGCAATCAATCCAAATTCGTGAGGATCCCATACACTAGCAGCATACGAGTATTCTCGTATTCTGAATGAGGCCTAACCAGCGAAAATAACATTTCTCTTTGACCTTTTCATCACATTTACCCCCTACTCTTCTGATGAATCCTAATTTTTTGTTAGCTTGCCCACATTTTTCCGTAAATTTTTCACCCAGGAGAGGTCGGAGCAGGTGGATGGGGGAGGTTTAATCCAGAGGTCGCCGAGGCAAATAGTTGAACGTATGGGTAGCATAACTTATTAATTATACCAGTACCTTATTTCTAATGCCCATTGCGGATGATATAGGCCTGGTGTGGAGTAATCTGCCCTGCCACAAAACCCTAGCTGTTCCTTGCAAAGGACCACGTAGTTCTCGACGTGAAGACGCAGTTTTACTTCGATTAACATATAACTGCCGCGATGCTTGTTTGTTGGAATCTAAATTATTGTATTTCCGAACAGGTTTTATTACTTTACCACCGACAATTGTTTCAAAATCAGAACGTCATTGTCAAGGTGTTATAGAACGCCTTGATGAAAGCATGTTTTAAAACAGCTTCATCAATGTCATACTTATGATGAAATCTCGATCGATGGTTCATAAAAAAATACCTCGTGGAAATAAAAATACTTTCTATTCTTGTAGCATTCATCCGTAAAGTAAACCCGGAAGTTTTTTTGCATAATTACTTTCATATATTCGGTACGTTGTATTTTCATTTCTAGCTAACAACGTAGACGCGAGGTTATACCTAGGCACATGACACAAATGTTATGAACAGCTGATTCGCCGTCGTTTGCTGACCTGCGTATCACGTTTAAACCCCATAGTCCGTGGTTTCTTCTCTACCTCTTTCCCCGCACCTCTTCCCCCCTCCCCGCCCACTCACATCACACATTCGCAACGCAACGAATACCTCCGCCGCCGGTGTTTTAATTTTCTTTTTCTCGACACGTCATCGCATACCTCGCAGTTCGCGTCCCAGGGTTCCCGTCAGCTGATGCATCATCACTCTCTCCCAAGGAGTGTTTCTCGAAATCCCCATTCGGAGCGGCGAGGCAGCGACGTGTGCGCTCACGGACTCACTAAGACCGTTGTCCACGACACTATGAGGCTGGTTCACGTAAAATGTATGAAATTAACATCAGAAATTAACTCAAGACGCGCAAGTCAAATTTGTAGTTGAAAAAAATGCGTGGAAACCGTCCGCATTGCGTCTCGAGAAAGTTACGTAACGCGGAAGATTGAAATGCGCTCATTTTTCAAGTTGAAGTCGTCAAACTGCCCGAAAGCGGGCGAGAACGAGTTCTTCAACCACGAACGATTTTGGGCAGTACCCCAGCGCCACGAGTGCTCAAGAATTATATTACTCCCATAAAAAGTGTAAACAGTTTTCGAGAGGCAGAAGCAAACGAGAGAAGGTTGATTGCTGAGGAATCTACTAGGAAATTCATGACGCAAAAAATAAAAAATATTGTCTTTTGCATTTCCACAGAAGATGTATATTTATTTCTAGTGGTTTCGCGACACTGCATAATTTCCAAGTCATTCACCATCCACGTCAGGTCACCTAAAGATGCAATAACGTGGCGAAGTCGATAGAGAAAGATTATTCTCATAAAGCATATTATTTGGCAAGGCAAAACAGTCAATCGATCTTTGGAAAATGAGAGTAGCACTCCATAAATCCTCGAAATTCATTTTGAGCCAGAGTGTAACACTATTTCCCGTTCCCATATTGAGTTCGCGACAAAATATCAAGCAATAGACAAGGGTGCTACTACTAGTCGGTGTTAGTGAAGGGAAGCATTTACTGATTTGCTGAACCTGGTAGGTATACGTCATTGTGAAGGAAGTGATAAATTGAGTTAACGTCAAATATCAGTTCTTAAGTTCTTATACATATTCAGTGAAAACAATGAATCCGTTCGGTGTCTGAAAACAAATATAAATTCAGCCCAGCGAATGCCACGTTTATCAACTTAAGGCCTCTATACAAGCCTCTACAGAATGTGAGGTGGCTAACGTACAGGCATCCTATAGAGAGAGCCCGGGTTCAAATCCTGGACACAGCAAATATTTTTCAGTGGCATCCCGATCCCTACTTGAACTTTGTGGAGAGCACCTTGGGTGAGTACGCCGTCCTTCGGATGGGACGTTAAACTACGGATCCCTTGGCGCCTTTCGAAAAGAGTAGGCTAATTTCGACGCCGGGTTTCTCTCCACCCTTTCTTTCCCAACCATTCCTAATTGCTCAAATGACCTTAGCTGTCGGTCGCATCCCATAAAAATTACTACAACATTTCGGGGGTTATCTGGAAGAAGGAACTACACATTTCAGTTACTATCTCGCTATAATTAGGCGTTTCATTGTTATCAGTACATCAAACTAAAATTTAATCCAAAATTGTCTATGTTTATAATTATAAATGATCAATTATTTTTTTTCTTTTAGTAAGCGTGGTAGCCAAGTGGGTTTAATATTTAGCTGTTCACCTGACACCCGATTTCGATTCCCATGAATTTGGACACAACTCAGCTGCGAACAAGTAGTTTGATTAATCGGGTAACAGAGAGATATTTCCAGTAAACCGCAGGAGGCTTAGGGGACAAAACTGTTCCTCCCTACCCTAATGTGTGAATTTTACACGCCGTAGGGCTTATGGTGAGGTTGGCTCAACCTTCATCCTCCGGCCCAACCTTCGGCATGACCATGGTTGTAGGCGGCAGAATTAGATTTCATGACTAAATAAGTTTTTTTCGTCTTTTCCGAGGACAATTAAAAATAACAATGTAATTAAAAACGCTGAGGCCCAAGAGGTAGTGAAATTCGTGGAAGAATGGTGAAACGGAGTAAGTGCTCACCGCCTGCAGGTTACCAGAAGGTTTTGTCACCGAGAGAATAACAAAAATACGGTTTAACTTGGGATTTTCTTTGCGAATCACTTGGGATTGGAATCCGGTACTCTCCCAACCGTACCCGAACGACAAACTTAAGGTATGAATCACGCCCCCTAGGAAAATCAAGTAGAAGCAAAGAACAAATGAAAAGTGAAAAAACTCCGAATTACTGCCTGTTGAAGATAGGAAGCATGAGAGATTATCTACTAAAGATACATCTTCGTACCAAATTTCTAAGGTAAAATTTGGGAAATCGCAAATTGAAAGTAAATTTCTTTTTTTCTTTTCTCCATCAATACGACTAAAAGAGGTTGGTTATACATATGGCATAGTACCCTACCAGCCACCGTTAGGGTGTGTGGAAGGATGGATTACACACCAGATTACTTTAGACCAAATTAACCCACCCCCCCGCTAGCGCGGTCGGACAGCGTGATTCAGATCCCTTATCGTTCATGGGAAAGGACGTATCCCACAGGATATGCACCTTAATGACCTTTTCACGATTCCAGGGTTCGGGTATCAATCGCTAAAACCCTTTAATTCAAGAAAATATATTCTAAATCTACATAGTACCCTGCAAGCCACCGCTAGGGGGCATACGGCAGGGGGTGATTACACACCAGGCATGCAGCATCAAAAGTTAAGTTTTTCTCAACCGTTAGTTACAACATTTTGTTGAATTATTCACATAATGTATTACACGATTACGTTAGGGATCAGAATACAATAACGTTTGTCCGACCGCGCCAGGAGGGAAAGGTGTTTTGGGTCAAGGGTAGTCTGGTGTGTAATCACCCCCTACCACACACCCTAGTGGTATCCAGGGTAATAAATAAATAAAAATACAGGCACCTGCACTACGGTATCTATGTGTGTAGATGTATCCCTACGCGCTACAAGAATAACAATAAGCATAATATTATCATTCACCAATTTACCGTTGTCGTTCTTTGAGCTTAAATACCTTATAGAAGTACCCTCTCCTTAGGTAGTTGCATTGGCGTAATTCCTGACCGGAAAGAGTTAACTTTTTTCTGATTTGAAACCGCTGATCAGAAAGAAGCACACGCGAAGTGTGATCATAAATCAATCTAGCAGATTTTCAATTGGGTTATTTTTTCTCGGTTAACTGATTTGATCCTAAACGTCTCTTTTGACTCAAATTAGGTCATCATCATACAGCCTCACTGATGGTCTTTGGAAATTACTGATTTCATAACTCATTTATCATTATCCGAATATCTCTTATACTATCCGACCGGCCTAGGTATTTTATATTTTTGAAGTATTTTTCCTTATTTGTTTCATTCAGTAGCCTAGTATGTTGTATTTATATCAAAAGGCATTATTTATTTCCTTGTCACCTACAGCTCCTCTCGCATGCATGGAGAAGTATTAGTCACTTAGATACCGCCGTTTATGCAACTGTAATAATCATGATCTACATTGTTTGAATAATTTCAATATATAAATTGTAACTGAAAATTAACAAAAACTTAATTTTTCATGTTGCATGCCAGGTGAATTATCATCCCCTGCCACACACCCTAGTGGTAGCTTGCAGGGAAGTATATGGAGACGACTTCCAACATCCGAAATTTCTCAAAAATTTTCCTTTTGTGTTTTCTTTTAAATGATTTATAATTGTTTTAATACGTATAGTGACTACGTTTGGATTGTGTATCCCTCGTACCTCCCGCTCCTGTGCTCATTTTGAAAGTCAGAGAGCTTTCTCCCTCACTTGCACGAATAAGTATGTGTTCCTCTGTTCCGCGTGGTAGGTTGACTAACGTTCTCCTCTCTATAACAGTCTTCGACATGCCATTGCTTAACCAAATGCTCTGACCCCATCGATCATGCATCCTTCGGATTTTTCACAGCAATCCTCTTTCCTCTCCCAACATGCCTAGTACTTCCTCGTATGTTTTCTTTTCTGTTCATTTTATCTTTCCCATTCCCACACTCGCATCACTAAAGCCTCCAATTTACGCTTACGACCTTACTTCAACGACCAAGTTTCCACGCATGCAAAACTAGGATTCATATCCAAGTTTTTCACTAATCTTGTCTTAACATCTTTTACTAAACGTCTCTCAAAACTCCAACAAACTCTTCCTCGTCTTTGTAAATGTTTATTTCCCTGAAGCAAATCTTCTATTTATACCCTGCTATACTTTAACCATCTTGCTCCAAAACACTTCCAAAATAGGAAAACTGTTCCACCTGTTCTATTGTGTGCCCTCAATTTTAATATTTAACTTATTTTCATTCACTTTTATACACGAAATCAGTTAAATAATTATTTTGGTATTTCATCCTACAGAATACGATTTACATGCAATTGTACGAACCTTATGGTTTGTCCTAAATTTAACAGAACACCCGGATTTAGTCAAAAGTGTTTCATGAGCAATTAGTGTGGATCCAATTTTTTGATGGTGGTTGGTGGGAGGATTGATTGGTTTTAGAAAGGGGTGGGGTGAGTCATAGAACTTTTGGTGTGGGGCACACCTGACGGACTGAATTGTATATACTACCTTGATCAAAAATTTCCCGGAATTTATTCAGAAAATTAAAAATACAAGTTTATTCATCTAAATCTATATTGTCCCCTTCAAAGTAATCCCCATCGACTGCAACACACTTATGCCAGCGCTTGATCCAATCCTCGAAACATTTTTTATATTCGGTTTTCGGTATGTCCATCAGTGCTTCCTGCGATTTTTCCATTACTTCCTCTCGGCTGCTAAAACGCGTTCCCCGTAATGGTTTTTTAACTCGATTGAACAGAAAGAAGTCACAGGGAGCCAAATCAGGTGAATTCGGTGGCTGTTGGATGGTATTTGTTGCATTTTTCGTCAAAAAATTACGAATAATGATAGCACTGTGCGACGGTGCGTTATCATGGTGCAAAATCCACGAGTTTTCTGCCCACATTTCTGGTCTCTTTCGGCGAATTGCTTCACGCAAACGTCTCATAACGCCCAAATAATACCCTTTGTTTACTGTCTGGCCTTCTGGCAAAAATTCATGATGCACTACACCGTTGTAATCCATGAAAACCGTCAGCATTGCCTTCTTTTTTGACTGAAAACGACGTGGTTTTTTTGGTCTCGGCTCATTTGGTGAACGCCATTCACTTGCCTGATGTCTGGATTGCGTGTCGTACTCATAAACCCACGTCTCGTCTCCAGTAATGATCCTTTTGAAGAATGTGGGATCAGATTCAGCCTCGCAAATCATGTCTTTTGCGACGTCAACACGGTCTCTTTTTTGCATGAAATTGAGGTCTTTTGGCACCAACTTTGCTGCTACACGACGGAAACCCAAATCATTAACCACAATGTCTTGGGCGGATCCATAGGCAATGTTCAAGTCCTCCGCTATTTCTCTGATGGTTAATTTGCGGTTATTGACCAACATTTCTTTTACTTTATCAATTTTTTCACCGACTTTCGATGTCGATGGTCTGCCACTGCGTTCATCATCTTCGATTGACTCACGACCACTTCTGAACCGCTCGTGCCACTGGTAAACGACCGTTTTTTTTAGAGAATCGTTGCCGAAACACTTTTCCAACATTTCCAACGTCCGTGCGCCACTAAATCCGTTTTTTACGCAAAATTTAATACAAGTTCGTTGTTGCAAATTTAAATCCATTTCTGAAATTGTAAAAAATCGCCAACACACACAGAGATAGATGTACTCTTGGCTACGTAACTTTTGCAAATGTCAAGTTATGACACTAAGATTTAAAGGGAATATCAACAACAGATGTACCAATTTAACAAAAAAAACAGAACTCAAATCGGAACGATGGGAGCGCCACACGGTGGTTATTCCGGGAACTTTTTGATCAAGGTAGTATGGCGTTGTGAAGCGGCCTGAAGTCCGCGAAAAAAATCTCCCCATGCAGACTAAGCTTCGTGGGCCCATACCATTCCTCGCTTCCTCCTCCTTTAGTCTCACTCAGGGGGTCAACTCGGTCGACTGTCTTTACCGCACGTACGCAAATTCCTCTGTTTCCACCGGAACATTACACCTCCGAGGGAAAGGATCGGGCGGTGAGGGGAGGTGGGATCAGAGGGAGTTCTTGGGAGGGCCGAGTGGAGGGGAAGCCTCCTCCATTGATGGCATCTCAAGGTCGCTCATTCTAAACGGACTACGGCGAAGTGAGGTAGTGTGATGAGCCATAAAACACGGGGCAATTCAGGGGCCCTGAGGACAAGGCTACAGGTCGGTTCGCCTATCTAGCCTTGAGATGGGCAATATGCATCGATACATGAAAAATTATGTAAAATTTCCGGTATCGATTATTTTCATTCGATAACTGCAGTTATCAACCGGAAGGTTGGTTCGATGGGTAGAGGTAGAATTCACCCGGTATGTACTAAGACCAACGGCGTGTGAAATTCATACATCAGTGTAGGAGGCACATTTCCTATCCCTGTGCCACCTGTAGTTTCCCAGGAAGATAGTACCCTGAAAAATCACACAGGTTGGGTGAAGCTGAGGATGCCCAGAAGTGTACTCGGGAATCGAACCCGGACCCTCCACTCAGTTTCCCAGCACTCCACAACTACATCCCTTCCAATTCGATATCATTTCTAAATCATCGTATAGAATGTGTTCCGATTATATTTTTTAGATAAGCAAAAACACTTTGATACGCAAGCCTTTCAAATTTTTGCAGATCTATTCAGTGAAGAAGACTGTCTGAGAAACAACCGTCAAATTCGTTATTCCCAAGATCATTGATTGAAGACAATAATATATTTTACTAACAGGCACTAATTGTGGACAATAATAGAATGATATGTGATTGACCTGACGGATGGATAGAAATGTGATACTTATAAGTATATCCATGAGATTTTTCAACGTACTTATTTTATCCTATTCATCACCAATGTCTACAAAGATCCCTCCTCGTATAATTCTGGAAAGTCCAGTCACTCTACATTCTTTATTATACCCAGAAAGTTACAGATAACGTGTGGAATAGTGACTCCACTCCAGACGTGCAACGCTACAATTAAACGATGCTCAAATCTTACATACTAATTATTATTTGGCAGTCTACTGTTCAAGAGGGGTTGCGGATGAACATCGACTAAAAAATGGCCACATGTCTTGGCTTCGTCAAAGAAGACGCCATTGACTGACACCTTGTACCACATTAAACTATTCTTCAAATCCGAATTCACATATGCATGCAATTTTTATATAATTTTCTTGCATATTTTCTTAAATATATTTACATATTTTGGAAAGGGATCGGATAGTTCTGCTGATACATTCCACCTCCTTATTCCATCCAATATCCCTGCAATTTTTCTCCCCCTCCCTCGTTTGCCTAATACTCTCGTTTTATCATTGTCTTAAACATTCTAATGCCTATCAAATTCTTCTCCACTCACTTTTCCTGCCCCCTTCGTATTTTCGCGAGAATCCCCTTTCCTCCCCCGCCATAACTAGTATATCTTCCTTGGTTATCCTTTCCATCAATTTTACTCATTCCATCCTTCTCCACATCCACCAAAAGCTTCTAATCTATGCTTATCACCTTGCATCAGCAATCGTGTTTCCTTGTTGTACAAACCGCGCTCCATATGACAGTTATAACAAGTATTTTTTTGTCATTCTTACCCAACGCTCGTCATCAATTCCCTCATTCTTGCGAAAGCTTCTTTGCCTTACACAATTTTTCTTCGGGTTTCCCTACTACTTTGACCATCTTCGTGGAAACACTTCTAAGATGGGTAATTTGTTCCACCTGCTCTTCTGGTTGTTTCCCTCCAATATTGACATTACATACTGATGGAAAATTTAAATAATTCGAATGAGGGAAATAAATTTAAAGCAGCTTACATTCACTACTCCAAAACATTTCTCTTCGCATGAGAGATGAACTGCTAGTACGGGGAATGATAAAACTTCCACACCTTGGATTCACCATGAAACTGACTTATAATTTAAGGACACACGGAAAAGCGAGATAAATCAAACGATGGAAATAATCCGCACAAAGACAAAGACTTAAGAGTAGGGAGGACTTGACAAGAATCATTTCGTTGGGTAAATAGGCTTTCACAAAGTGGAGGGAGTTGGCAGGAACCATACTATGGTAAATATCCATAATATTAAAAACACAATGAAGTGTAGGGAGCCATAAGTGACCTGTTTTGGGCACTATGCTGCATCCTGTACCCACTCGAGCCTCGCAAGTCACAGTATTAACCTCAAATATTTTAAGCATTAGAGTTTCAGGTTTAACTTTGAGCAATTCCTTCATGATGAGGGTAAAAAAGGAAACTTTGCACTTCCACATAAAGATTTAATATTTCGCGACCATGGTCATCGTCAACACCTGATGGTGCGCAGCGACGCGCAGTGATGCGCAGTGATGAAGATGATGCGCAGAATCGAAACCATGGTCGCGAAATATTAAATCTTTACGTGGAAGTGCAAAATTTCTTTTTTTACCCTCATCAAAGATTGCAGCCAAGAGGCGAGTTGGTTGACAGCGAAGATGATTGAACTAATCAATGAATCAGATGAAAACTCAGCACGGTTTCCGTGATCTTACGAGACCAGACTTAATGATTTTATATTCGAGAGCAAATGTTACCGTGTGTTTTTCTGTATCATATGAAGTATGTAGTATAAGGTACCTGATGATGACGCTTGAGCGTTGAAACCGGTTGTACGCAAATAAAGGACAGTGGAAAGATACTTTGTATTCTTAATTTTATAAAAATGAATTTCCACAAGGTTGAGCCGGGAACAATTGAACATCATATAAAGTTTTTGACAAAAAGTCGCATTCCAAGGTACCCACAAAGCTAGAAGCCAAAGGCATAGATCAATGGCAGAACTAAATTAAAACTAGGATTAGACAATTTTAAAATGATCGTGTATACAGAAAGGGTCAACATATTTAATGCTGGCTCCAATGCTCTTGAAGTCACATCGATTTTTCTCCAAGGAGTTGTCTTCGGTCCTCTTTTACTCATTCTTAAAAATAACGATACTAACACCTTGGTTAATAGTAAACTTTTTTTTAGTTGGTGATGAGCAGAGATATTTGAGAGATATATTTGCAATGATGAAGATAAAGTTACTGCATTAACAGAGGATATAAATACAATAAACCTCAAGTTCAAAAAGTGCTATTAAACTTGAAGATTCATATACTGATGCGATGTAGGCATAGGGGTTCTTCATCACTGAAAGCCTACTAAATAATGTGTATCAAAATCGCCGTTTGGCGGGATTTCGTGTTTGAATGCGTGTGTGTGTGTATATATATATATATATATATATATATATATATATATATATATATATATATATACATATACATATAACACTTTTTGAAACTCTCACGGACGTAAATAATAATGTATAACACTTAGCACTAGTGGACACGGACAGAAACACAGAATCACACAAAAAAGAGACTCACTATTCTTGTGTGTTTCTGTGTTATTGTCTTTGTCCACTAGTGCTAAGTGTTATAGATTATATATATATAGAGACACCCTAATAAAAAATATAGCTCATTAAACATTTACTGGGGAAATATGTCCAAATCGTTAATGTCCGATGTTAACTTTCACTGGTCAGATTTCATTTAGAATATGCTGTCAGTACATGGGAACCCAGCGGGGTCAATCGGCCTACCGCATTAGAGCGTGTTTTACAAAGAGGTGCCAGATTTTTCAAACGCTATTTCGATAAGCTTTTTAGTGTATCTGGGTATTCAGAACTAGGTTGGGAATCACTCACGGACTAAAGGTAAAATTTCACATTAAATCTCGTAAATGAACTGGAAAATTCTCTTTGGTGATACTGTTAAAATGTACGATTACTAGCCTCGTTTGTACCATGGTAAGTGAGATTACCAAAATAAGATTAAATAAATTAACCGAAGAACCGACAGGTTTAAAATGTCATTTTGCCACGAAAGATCTAATCTATTATGTCTTTTTCCCATCATTAGTAGCTCTCCTAGGTTGCGCTGATAAGTATTTTAAAATAAACATAAAAGACGCATGTAATATGCTGTAAAAATTATTTCCATACCATGAATTATTCATAATTCCTATTCATAACTAAAATGCAAGCAACATTAAATTTTGATTTTGTATGGCAGGTGTAGAATCGCTCCAAAATACCATATAAATGAAGATAAGAATATTGCTGGTTTTGAAAAATTTTTAATGGGCGTGGACAAATGCGGAGAGGCAACATTAAAATTTTTCAGAGAATGGATTGTAAATATGTTTAAATGGAACTGAAAGTACACGAAATCCGGTTTTTGAGATAGGAGGACGAGTGAAGATTGAAGAAATTTGAGATGCTGGCTTTAAGAAGATTTGAAAAAATATGTTGGACTAAGGAGAAGACTTAACGGTGATGTTTAAAATATGGTGGAGAAGATCAATCTGTTCGGTGAAATCCAAAGAGAGAATTAAAAGTGGGTTGAGTAAATATTTAAGAGACGGTGTGATTTTGAAGGACATGGTAGAAGGGAGAATGTTAAGTAAGGGCGATTGAAAAATAAGAGAATTGGGATTTTGAACGGTATGTACGAGGGTGGTCCCATAAGTACCCGATCCAACGAAGAAAACACAAATATTTTGGAAAAAATGTATTTAATTAATTAACATTATCTCCTTTCAGCTCTATACACTTATCCCAGCCATGTTCGGTAAGTTTGATACCCTTTATATAGTAAGAACTGTCTTGTTCCTCAAAATAGCCATTAACTCTCGATATCACTTCTTCACGGTTGAAAAGTCTTTAACCACCGAGCCATTTTTTTCAAGTTTGTGAACAGAAAATAATCGGAGAGGGCTAAATCTGGCGAATATGGTGCATTATTTAGTAATTCAAACTTAAATTCATGATTTTTGGCCATTGCAACAACGGATTTGTGAGCTGGAGCATTGTCTTGATGAAACAACTCTTTCTTCTTAGCCAATGCGGCCGCTTTTGCTTGATTTCTTCGCTAAAACGTTGCAATAAGTTCGTATCATACTCGCCGTTGATAGTTTTTCCTTTTTCAAGATAGTCAATGAAAATTATCTCACGCGCATCCCAAAAAACGGACGCCGTGAACTTGCCTACATTTGAAACGGTCTTCGCCTTCTTTGGAGTCGGTTCTCCCTTTTGAATCCATTGTTTTCAATCCAATCCATTGTTCGGACCCATGTTTCATCCATGGTCATGAAACGGCGTGAAAATTCTGCTTTGTTGCTGTGAAACTTTGCTAAACACTCAATTGAAACATCTTCATAACACTGGTTTTGCTCGAGTGTCAGCAAACGCGGCTCCCATGTTGCACAAAGCTTTCTCATGTCCAAATTTTCAGTTAATATGCAATGCACTGCACTTTTTGAAATTCCTACTATGTCTGCTAGCTTGCGAACTTCCAGTCGACGATCATCCAGTATCACTTAGTAGATTTTCTTCACCGTTTCTGGAGCCGTCACCTCATTGAGTCGACCAATGTGATGCTCGTCTTGACAGCTCTTACGGCCTCGTTTTAACTCTGCTAACCAATATTTTACTGTTATCAACAAATGAGGAGACTCGCCCAAACTAAAATCCAGTTCAGCTATTGGTTCGGCTGAGGCCTTTCAAATAAAAGTATTGTATCTCATAGCGATGACCAATTTTCACAAATTCACTGAAAACGTTCACTATTGATCGCTGCAAAACAAATACTAAACAACGTAGTGTGTTCAAACTTGAAACATATGCTTTAGAAGGTTGCGTATTTTCTAATGCAGTGTTATTTATTAAAATCAACTACCGCCATCTATAGGTCGGGCCGAGAACTAATGGGGCCACCCTCGTAGGCACGTTGAAGTGAGAAAGAAATGAAGAAGGAAAAGATTTAGGGCACAAAAAAGAAAGTTCACGCGTCACGGAGAACATAACAACCATTAGAAAGTATAAGATAGGAAGAACTAAAGAAGGAAAAGTTGTAGGGCAATCTAAAGAAAGTTCATATTCCGCAGAACATAACAGCCATTAGAAATATTTTAAAATATAATTTTGATACATAGATGAGATATTTTAAAATGACTGCACAAAGGGCCGTTTAGAATATTGATACCTCTAATCCTGAATTAAATTACATCATGAGTCATTAGGGAGTAGGCCATAGCTCTAAATTTGAGAAATATATTACTCGTATAGAGTAGGTGAGTGAGTGATATGATCACATTATTCGCAATATAATCAGAACACGCTCATGTAGACAATCCTATCACCAATGGAAAGAAGTATTTCATGAAATATTTGATTTTTCCCGGCGTGTGCTGTATACGAAATCGCCCTATTTTTAAATAAAACACGCTCTTTTGAAACTCTGTGGAACTCAATCACAAGTTATTTATTTATGATCGTTGATACTACATCACAGAATATCGGGCAACATGACCCAAGTTTCGATGCTTAAGCATCATGATTAGGCGCTTAGACATCTTAGGTTTTTCTACTTGATAAAGTGTTTCAATGGCGGCATTTCGAAGGATGACTTTGCCATCGTTCTTACGGAGTTGGGATCCTGAGGCGACAAAGCGCTGAAGACCTATAGAGACCACTCAAAGACATGAAGATGGTGGCCGAGTTGGTCTTCGAAATGCCGGAAGTGAAACACCTGACCTGGAGTAAATAAAAGAAGACACATAAGAAGAGAATAGTCTATATGATTATTTAGAATAACTTATTGGCAGAGTGTCTAACATATGTAGGTATGATGTATTAGAATGAGGAGTTTAGCGAAGGCAGTAATGAATATAAAGTTGCAGAAGAAAGAGGTAAATAATAACTAAGACATGATTTAAGTACCGTAAAAGATAAATGTACATGTGGAGAATGCCGTGAGATTCAGGTAGGTACCCTTTGGATAACATTTTGATTATTCACAGAATTAAAAAGTTCCATCAACTCGCACAGCTTCCACGGGGCAGATGCTTATTGACACTAAAATTTAGTAGTTATGAACGGTAATTTAAAGTTAAAGATGACTTGAAGGGATAACATAATACGAATGTGGAACATAGAAGCTATAACTGGAATAACTGAAGATGATCAATTAGATATGTATAGGCCATGTAATTGAACATTAATGTATCGATATCAGTAGGGATTCCTGGACTGTGCCCGAGGATTCATTCCAAAGGGCTACTCAAAAGCGTCCATTAATTGTAAAAAGGTCATTGCGGATGTGCATTTGGATTAGGATGGATTGCTGTACAGCAAAGACGATTCACAAGTTAAATTTTCCTTGTGAAAATAATTTATCGATTTAGAGAGAAAAGTATGTGAACAGTGTATCATCATCATCATCAGTATTTCAAACCTAAGATTGGTTTACTGCGGCCCTCTATTCTTCTCAATGTAGTGTTAATTCCCTCACCCTCTGATAGGTTCCCTGTTTTACGTCCTTCTTAATTTGCCCTATGTACTTGTCTCTTGGCCTTCCTCGCGGGATCTTTCCTTCAATTAAATTATAAATCAATCCGTTGTGCCTCAATGTGTGTCCAATCCATCTATTTCTTCTTTGCTTTAGAGTTCTCCATATGTTCCTTTCCTCTTCTGCTCTTCTATATGCTTCATCATTCGTCAATTTGTCTGTCTATTTAATCTTCAGCATTCTACTCCAGCAGCATGTTTCAAATGCTTCTATTCTTCGTTGGTCCACTTTTCCAACACTCCGTGTCTCCGATTCGTAGAATGCAAATGCTCCACACGAAGGTTTTGATGAACTGCTTCCTTGTTTGCGATCATATGTTCTTTGAACATAGTAGTTGCCTCTTCTCAATTAACGCCTTCTTTGCTTGAGCTATTCTTCACTTGATGTCGGTCGAGCTTCTTCCATCCCAAGTTATGCTGCTGCCGAAGAAGATGAAGGATTTCACTTGCTCTAGTTTCACTCCTCGAATTGTGATATCTGCATTCAGCGTCTCTCTTCCGTACACAAGGATTTCCGTTTTCTTCTTGTTGATGCTCATATTATACGTTGAATAGTGCCGGCGAGAGGTTGCCTCCTTATCGAATTTCTTTGTTTATTTTGGCTTCTAATTTCCTTCCGTTTTTCATTAAATGGTTGTTACCTGATTCTTGTAGACGTGATGGATTATTCTTCTGTCGTTGTAGTTCATTCCAAGCGCTTTTAGTATCTTGAACTTTTTGTTCCATTCGACATTGTCAAAGACCTTCTCCAAGTCCACGAATGCCACACATAATGGCTTGTTTACATGGATCAATTTCTCGGCCAGTACCCTGAAGCTGAGTATTGCCTCTCTTGCTCCTCGGTTTTTCCTGACTCCGAATTGGTTTCCCGAGAGGCTTTCTTCTACCTTTCCTCCTATTCGTCGGCTGATTATCCGAGTAAGTATTTGCGATGAGTTTGAAGCCAGGCTCAATGTTCTGTGTTCTTCGCATTTATCTGTTCTAGGCTTCTTCGGTAATGCAATCATTACGACACTCTTCTCGAAGTCCTCAGGTAGTCCTCCACTGTCGTAGATATCGTTCATTATTTAAAATAGGGTATTCTTTGCATTGGCCCCGACTGCTTCGATAAGTTCTCCGTTTATTTTATCAACTCCCGATGCCTTGTTGTTCTACAGATCTTTCACGGAGCGGTCAAATTCACCTCTCAGTATCTACGGGCCCCGTTCGTCTTCATCTATCACGCTTTCTTCTTTAAGTAAGTCACCTTCAAGTGGTTCGGGCACTTGATAGAGATCTTCAATGTTTTTCTTCCATTTCTTCCCAATGTCTTCATCTTCTATCAGTATCTCGGACGCAGTGGGGTTTTATTTTCCTTACTCCGAATCGTTTTCACCAGTTTATAAGCAGTTTCACTGTTTCCCTTCCTTATGTTGTCATTAACTTCCTCGCAGTAGCTTCCTATCTACTCTTCCTTGGCCGTCTTGCACTCTCGTATGACTTGGTTCCGCAACGTCTTGTAAAGGGCTTCCTCGGTTTCATTTCTTGGATTCTTGTATTTTCTTTTTTCTCTATGAGGTATCTTATTTGAGCTGTTACCCATGGCCGGTTGGTGATCGCCGTGTTACTCACTAGTTGCACATCTCTTACTTTGATTATAATATTCTTCATTTCCTTCCAGAACAGTGTAATAAAAGTATAAACATTGATAAAAACACTGCGTTGACACCATGAACGATATATGTATTAATTTATGGGTTAAAATCAACTTGTTTTATCGCATTATCATGGAAAACAAATATTTTCACCAAATGACGCCTGAGACTCTACCCTACATGTGATTATTACGTTAGATAGGACATCTTTCGCCCGAATCACACTCGAAATCCGCGTTTCACATAAACAAATCACATAGTTTGCTAGGAGAATAGTTAGAAACATGCATCGAAAAGCCAATGCACGCGTAATGCTGTAAAAACCTCATTCCGTCCGCCCATTTTTCGCATTTAATCAGCGTTTCACTTGTAGATGTACGATCAATTCCGACCAATATTCCATGAAAATCTAGTCTCGGATCGGAAGGTGTCCCCTGCGTTCATCAACCGCTGGGCCCACAGCAACTGAAACCTGTCGGCTGAGGACTCTCGATCTGGGCTATTCGCGTCTCCAGACGAAGCATTTCCAATCGTCTCCCTTTCCAGAGGATGCCCCGTGTCTGCACGTCCATCTCGCCCATCCCTTTCCAGACCGACCTCCCGACCCACCTTCCCCGTCTTGCCCTCCCTCCAGCGGCGGCGCACCCTCGCCGAAAATTGCGTGTCGTAAGCAGGAAGTGTCGCCGGCGAGGAAGGAGGAGGAGAGGTCTGGTGCCGGCAGATAAGGAGAAGGGCGAAAGGAGAGCCCCTTGTCTCCCTTCCCCCCCACAACCCGATGGATTGTGGGGGGGCATTAGTGAATGTATGGGGAGCGGAGTGGAGGGAGAGGTTTGAAGAGATGGAGGAGAGGGATGGTGCTGTTTGAGTATTTGAAATCCTTCGGGATCAGATATGCAGAAAATACGGCCCACCGAGTGCTTCACTTCGGCCTGGTTGCGAACCACGTGGTCCGCCCCAAAAAATGTCATCGGCCCCAGTGGCGGCGGGGTAACGTCCTCGTCTGCCAACTCGGA
The DNA here is from genome assembly GCF_022747635.1 of Hetaerina americana. Lineage (NCBI taxonomy): Eukaryota > Metazoa > Arthropoda > Insecta > Odonata > Calopterygidae > Hetaerina > Hetaerina americana. Next base: position 53,592,850 of record NW_027287427.1, on the reverse strand, counting down.
GGTCGCGGATTCGATTCCCGCTTAAATGGTTGTTCCTCCACCTAAGGCTTGGATGTATGTAATGGTCAAATTGTTATATCCATGTTCCAATTCTCATGTAAAGGTCGAAGTGCGGTTTGCAGACTAATGCAACATAAATAAATAAATAAAGTGTAATTTTCCGGTTCTCATTCATACCGAGAAGTATAAACATTTATTTCCCATTGCATCAGGATCGTTTTCTAAGTAACACTCATGTTTCATTTACATCTACATGGTTCCTATCAAACCTTGGTACCCTAGAATGTCCGCCAGGGGAATATTCAACACCAGGCATCAACATCAAAAATTAAATTTTGCTTAATTGTTAATTACAAATAAATATGTACAAAATAGAATAATGAAGACAATATTAACAATAGGAACATGGACAACAGTTTACAGTTATCTTGATCTTTTATCGATCGCGGGAAAAATTACAGTTTATACCTATCTGTTCTACACTTAATCTTTCGAATTTTATTGGCATGGTCTTTTCTGCCAAAGTACGATGGATCTAATAACATATTTTAAAAAACATCGCTAAAGAGATATACTTCCAATGTATTCAAGAGATTAAATCTGTAATTTAACCTTCGCTCCGTGAATGATTCCTAACCTAGTTTCTCTAATACTTTTGATACGCTACTCAGCTAATCATAACAACGTTTTCTAAAACTAGCCCCCATACGCTGCACGTGATCCAATTCGGCAATCAATCCAGCTTCGTGAGGATCCCTCGAACTAGCAGCATCTTCTAAGCGAGGCCTAACCAGCGAAATGTGACATTTCTCTTTGACCTTTTCATCACATTTACCCAATACCCTTCAAATAAATCCTAATATTTTGTTAGCTTGTCCAAATATTTCCCGTATATATTTCACCCATGAGAGGTCGTGAGTGAGGGTAACGCGTAGGATTTAATCGAGTCTACACTTTCTATTTCTTAGTTCTTGATACAGAAGGCGTTTGGGAGGAATGAAAATCACCGCATGATAGCAAACCCAGGAAACAAAAATTTTCATTAAAAGATGTTACTCTTTCCCCGTAATAATATTTCCCGCAGTTCCTTTGAGCATTTATTCTTCTCTCTACCGTATCACAACCCCATAATTAAGAGAAAACCCATAGTTCATCTTCCATTCGGTTTACATTATTAGAATCACAAAATCAGTCCGTAAGTGTCCACCATGATTTAACAACAATTTAACTTCTACCTTACTTTGCCTAACCCCAACCTTAAGTACATGAATTCATGACCAAATTAGCAAATTGTTCAATGTATAAGCTACAAATATATTGATGTTTGGTTAAAAACAAAGATAAAATCATAAAGTTTAAAATTTAGGAGGCTAGGATGAAAATTAATGCACACAAGCTTGTAGAACACAAACAACATTACCTTCAGAAACACTCCTAGTGGCATGTGGAAGTAACATTCCACCCTCAATATGCAGGCGCAGTTTTGAGGTCATTTCATTCACCCGGTGTATTTCGAGAAGCGGAAGTATGGAGACGTGTTGTACTGCTATGTCAACGCGAGATAATCAGCGGGCTGTTATCGAATTTTCAACTGCTGAAAAAGTGACTCCTACTGAGATTCATCGTCGCTTAAAGGCTTTTTATGGTGAAGATGCTGTTGATATGTCTGCTTTGAATCGATGGGTATTAAAATGTCGTGGTCGCGAGCCTGGAAAAGCCACAATTATTGATAAATGTTTTGGGATGCTCACCGAGTTTATGTGACCGATTTTCTGGAACGAGGAGCAACGGTAAGTTCTTCTTAGTACATATATATCTAAAGACTCTAAAACACTTCCGACGTCGAGTTTGTCGTGTTTAAGGCAGCCTGGTCTTGCAATCTGACACCGCTCGTCCATACGTACACCTCGTGCGCAACTGGAGAGGCAATGCGAAAACTGAAATTTGAACCGATTCCAATCCCTCCTTTTTCCCCCGATTTTATTTCCTCAACTTAAGAGATGCCTCAAGGGTAATCATTACACCTCGGACGATGAGGTGAAGGCAGCTGTCAAGTCGTGGATTCGAGAAAAGTCGGAAGAGTTTTTCAGCGACGAAAAGGAAAAAACTTGTTACACGTTGGGAAAATTGTGTTAGCCTTAACGGTGACTGTGTTGAAAAATAAATATTTGATATTGAAACTTAATAATTGTAGTTTAATGTACTTTTCGCCCGATCTTGCTCTTTGTTTTTGTTCGCGCTCTACAAGCATGTGCCCATTACTTTTCAGCCTACCCTCTTATATATATCACTTAAAAAATAAATTGTAAAATATATTTTGAAACAGAAGTGGAAATAATATAACACATTTAACTACAGTGCAACTTGTTAACTTCCCGGCGCTATAGAAATTTCTTCAGAAAAAATATTTTTCCTGCGAGAAATAATCTTCTGATCTGGTAACAAATCTAAACAAATTTGAAGTTTCTTCGCCACATAACTAGTGGTATAAACAGCAGAAAACTCCAAAAGTACATGAGTTTAATTCTTGTCATTGTCGAAACTCAATCCGAAAATCTACGATACAGTGAAAATGAAAACTGATACTTCATTATGTAATCGTTAGAATGTATTTCACAAAAAGACAGAGTATTGCGAGTTTAATTTTTATCAAGAGTAACCTTCTACTCGAGTTCGAAGTACCTAGCCTTACCATACAAATCCATTTCTCTATCCCTTTCAAACTTCCACCCAAACTTCACGAGGGGAACTCCGAAGTAGGCGAAGATACCGGTCCCGAGTCATCTTCTCCTCAACCAGGGTCATGCACGAATTACGCAAGTTCCACCGAAGGGGTGGGTTATCGTCCAGGTGTGCAAATGGGAGAATGGGGTGTGAGCTGGAGTGGTATTACATCAAACGAATTAAATTATATTCTAATAGGAAAATTACATATCTGAGACAGCCAGACGGACATAGAATGCACAGCGAAGTGTGACAGAAGGAAGAAAATGGAAAGTGAAGATTTTTAATAATTTTCTTAGGTATTATCCCCCTCTACAGAACATTTTCACTTGGAACTTGGTTTACAAACGGAATCAAAACAATTTCGTACTGAGCATGGCATATTAGTGAAGCAGTGAAGCTGAAACGTAAGAATGAAAGAGAATAATCAGAGACATAATGAAAGTAGGCATTGAGATTAATATAATGAGCCTCAGCATGGAAAGATATGTAAAGAAATAGGAGGATAGAAGATTCAATCGTAAATTAACAAATCATAATAGTTTTATTAGTGCATCTGACGAAATTTTAGCCGCCCATCGGACCCCACCGTTCTCTACAACCTTTCCACTCATGGCCCTCCCCTGCTCTTTTTCTCTTCCAGTTATTCGATGGAAAACGTGACTGAAAGGTGCGGAGAAAAGCAAAAATGTAGCCTTGCACGCATGGAAAGATTGAACGCGTGAAACCTTCCACACGCCTAATCTCCCGTCCGGTCGACCATACGGTCCATTGTGCATCGATGTTTCCCGAAGAATCGATGCGTCGTTTCTCGAACATCGGACGGCCAACTTGCCGGGCGGCGTGGGCTGGGTGGGAGGGCGCAGACGAAGGTGAAAGCGGACGGGAGTTTGCGGAGAAGAGGGGGGGAGGGGTTCCTAAGGAGATGCGGAGGGGGAGCGGGGGCGGTGTGGTGGGGAGGCCTCCGTGGAAGGGGCGACTGAGAGGGACAGGGAGGATGGGGGCGATGGTGATTGTGACGGCGATGAAGAGATATCACGCTCCGGCCTGGGATGACACCTCCAATTGCGGCAAAAAGATGATGGAAGACCCTTATTCCGATAGCGCCGCTCTGTCGCCTCGGCGTGACCACGTGCCAACCTACGCCCCCCCCCTTTTGGTGTGGAAAAAATACTAATGCGCTCTACAAGTAATCCTACCCATTCACACTGACCATATCCTCAACCTTATCATTTGCATATTTTCTTTTCATTCTAAAATTCTACCTTCTTTTGCACAGGATGGAGGGGAATTATTTCTTGCTTGCAAACGCGGCTTCCAACTTGGGATTCCGAAGCAGTGCAACGAAAACTCACTGCTCAGTGGAGTATGTTTAACTTCCATTATCAAATAATAGGCAACGAGGCTCGCACAGTGCCGAAAGCGCGGGAAGGGAATCGATGAGTTTCGAAAAAGAAGTCTGCTCTGTGCCTAACCTAAATGAATTTCTTGTATGAAGGGGAAAATAATCTAAGACTTCAATTAATTTATTCCTGCATTTTATTTCATTTAGCCTTTGACTATACAGGTATTTTCCCGATGCTGTGTGGTGTGAAAAATCAAACAATAAAAAAATAAAATAAATTCATACTTAGTGAGCAAAGAATTTTGCTGACGTCTTTCAAATGTGGACATGGATTGTATTTGAAGTTATGGTTAGGGTATCAAATGCAGGAAGTAGACATGTTGGAAATCATGAAATTTTTGTCGGACAAATTCGCACGCGAGGAAAGATGAAAATGTTTCCTTGTGCCGCTTACTGCTTCTCGGGAAATGGTGTTAACCGAAAAATCACGCCACCTAAAGGTTTAGCTTGTGGTGTCCAGAGTCACCGGGAAACGATCACAAACCCTCAGGTCAGTATTCAGAGCTAACTGGACCATGTAGTATAAGCAAAATAATATATAAAAAAGTCATAAAATAATTAGGTAATGCATTAATTGATAGTTATATACATAATTACATAGTAAACAGGCAGAAAGAAAGATTGCAATAACTGCAATAGTATTAACACCATAGGTGGAAAACAAGGGGTGTTTCACGGTGATTGTCAGGGAACTAAATCCCACACCAGGGTTCGACTAACGGGAATTTTACTGCCGCGTCACTGATGACCAGCTACAATCAGAAATATATAGCCCACTCGGTTATTCAATATTGTCTCAAAACACCAAAAACAGAATTACTGGATAGATGCGTGATAGGATATATCGATGAGTTAGTTGATCCCTGGCTCGGGGTTTTATTCCAGGTAAAGCACCACACGATTCCCTCATTTCCAATGTTTGGTGTTAATACTTTGACGGACATTGGAGATTTTCTTCCTAGTTATTATTTTATATAAGGTGTTAGATCCCAAATGAAATAATAAATATTTACACTGGAATGAGGAAGGAAAAGAACATTCATTTTGAATAGAGTTGAAGCAGGTATAAAGTAAGTAGAACTTAAGCACGAGAAATCGTAATACGTGTCATATTCAGGTTTTAAGGTTTTGTGTCGTGTTAGTCAGAATTAGGACCCAGTTAATCAGAACTCGATGGACCCAGGTACTAGAAAACAGAATTCAGTGACTGGCTGCATTGAAAACTTACCCTAATCCGGTAAGACTACTATTGGTAAAGATAATTAGCCAGAATATTCTCGGACTCATTGAAGATACGGCAAAAAAACGCGAATGGTGGCGGTTTGGGACCCTGAAAAGAAAATACGTTGATGGTACGGCCATAACAGTATTTATTCATCCTCCGTAACCCTGTCATGATTCTGATGAGGCAGGAAAGGTATTTTTTTATAATGGAAGGGCAACCGGCAAAAAGGGGAAGCAGTTAAAAAATGCCGATAATCCGTGACCCTCGAATTCTCTCCATGGCTGCCGATCGAGTGATTCGATTCGCCCGAGCAATCTATGAGTTGGTTTTTTTTTCCTTCCAACATTTCGACCATTGATTCCACGCCTGAGAAACCAACGACTCTCACTCCGTTCGGGTTATCAATTCACAATCACGGGCATCCTCGTCTTAAGCGGGATTCGAAAGCGTGACCTTCAGGTTGAGCAAACCGACGGGCTGGGACACCAATTGCAACCAGTTTAACCGGAGAGACCGCTTTCAGACGAAATGCGCTCAAGTCTTTAACGGATGGTAAGTGTCATACGTGCGATGGCGAGCGATTTAAAATTTGAGAGGGGTCATTGTGGTGATTTATGGGGATTATTACCCTGATCATCAACATTCCCTTAAGTAGATGGAAGATTCAGGGTTAAAATGTGATCATATGACATCTTATCAAAAGAAATCAACGCATCATAAGTATTTTCAGATGATTTAAACTACAATTATTTCGTTAAAACGATGGAAAAAACTTGATAAGCATACAAGGTGAGGATTGGAGGGAAAATAAGGATTTGTGATCCGAATTTCATTAAAAACTGATGGTAACCAAAGCAAAGAAACCAAATATTTGATCTCAGAATTTGGGAAATAATTCTAAAGAATTCTCTACCACAGCCTGAGATGAATATCTCTACCATGAGATTCAGGAATTCGAATAGTTAATAGCCAAGTAGTAGTAGTAGTATTAAGGGGAGGCGACCGACTGCTGAGATCATTTGCGCCATAGGGGATGAATAGGAAAGGATGAAGGGTGGAGAGAAACCCGGCGTCGGCATTAGCCTGCTCTTTACGAAAGGCGCCAAGGGGTCCGCAGTTTAACGTCCCATCCGATGGACGGCGTACTCACTCAAAGTGCCCTCCACAAAGTACCTCAAGTAGGGATCGAGATACCTCTGAAAAATATTCAACACCGCCGGGATTTAAACCCGAGCCCTCTAGGTGGAAAGCCAGTATGATAGCCACCGCACCAATCCCGATCCCCGTTTATAGCCAAGCATAGGGACTCTGGTTCCTAACGACATCAAACATTTCCGTTGGAAAAGGCATGCTTGCTGAAAAAAATCTAACCGTCAAATGTGCCCTGTTCCCATGAACAAGAATACTTAAAGTCATTGCCCAGAAGTCTGCTCTTTAGGAAAATAGGGTAACCGTAGGATGATGACTTGAAATGTCGGTGTTCAGACGAAAAGAGAATATAAGTTGGATTGATAGGAAGGCAAATGAGGAAGTTTTATGTATGGTTGACAAAGAGTGGAAGTTTCTGCAGGAAATCCAAAAAAGGCAAAGTGGGCGGAGGATATACTTGGGGAAGTTGGTGTCAAAACCGAACTCAATGCAGATACGTTAATCATAAATAATTTTTAAACGAGTTCAATTAAAATTTTTCCTAATATAAAACTAGTATTAATGAGTCAAAATTTAATTAATTTGAAGTTCATTCAGTGCATTTAGATTTTTAAACTAAGAAATCAATACCCCATATGTCCAATAAAACTATCAACCATACAAGATACCATCTTGTACACGTTATGCACACAAACTCATGTACATTGCCTCTCTGAGATACTGCACATGCCTTATTCAACCCAAACATGTAGTCTCTAAAGGAAGATTTACTAATCTTTAAAATTACTTTAAAAATACTTTTATGTAAATAAAATTTTTACTTTTATAAAAATATTTTTAAAATCTTAACCAATGTAAAACTTAAATACAGTGAAATCAATCGTCAAAATCCCCATCCCTCAGCGACTACTTTTGTTCATAAGGTATTCTAACCAAAACCGTCGATTTTTGATGATTCTTTTGAATTAAATTTAAGTTACAAATATTTCTCCTCTAGGATCTGAACCTGGGTCATTACAAAATTATACCTGTATCTACGCCTATTCTGGTAACACTGAAAAGATTATGGAAGCTGATTAATATATTATATCTATAATGAAACCAGGTTTTAACTCGCGGAGATTTATAGGAGACGGTCAATATTAGGAAAAAACTATTGAATTAATGGAGATAGTGAAAAAACCTGGTTAAACCCACTTAATAATAATAAACTATAAACGCAGTTATCAATCCGAAGTTATATTCATTTAACAAAGTTTTTCATTATCTTATTGACGAATAATTTCCGCAAAATAAAGCCTGAAACAATTTCCTCTGTCAACGAGTTAAGTTAGAATGTCAAAAGAAATTAAAACTTATGTGTTCAGCTAAAAGTTAACCAAAACTTAACTTTCGACTTATTACGCGTTATTTTGCAGGCTTGGTGGAGGAAATATTGATAGTTGCTTGAGTAGAGGAAGGAAGAGACTGTATCCATATATACAAATATACATGCACTTTTTGCGCATTATGGAGAAGGAAGAAGTTGAAGAGAAACTTATGAAGAAGAAGCAAAAGGAAGTGCTCACGATTCGTAATAAAATAGTTAATTATGGATCGTCCAAAAATACATTTATTATGTAAATATCTTGAATGAATTGATATCCTACCTCCGTGTAATTCGAGGGTTAATTCAGAGCGGAAGACTCGCGGAGCAATTTCCAGGTGAGGTGAGCATATTTTGAATTTATAAATTTTCCTCCTGAGGTGACCGGTTAAGCCCTTCCTGCACTTCCGAAAGCCTATTTTACTCTTTCTTGCATATAAAAAAATTACAATGGCGCCTGTCACCGCAAACTAAACAGCACAAATTAGCTGTTTTTTTAAAGAAAAATAACGACGCCAAATATAATTGTTCTTATTAAATTACAGTTTTGTTATTTTATTCGGAACGGGATTGGGAAAATTAATAAAAACTCGTCATTTTCGACCGAAGGTGTGTAAACAGCCAAGGTATCATGGAAATTCTATTGACTTCGGTAAAGAAAGAAAAACGTATGGTACGTGACCAATAGGTGTCCCAAAGCTCTTCCCCATTCAAAGGGAAATCAACTGAGGCCATAAAACACGAATAAAGAGAACATGCATCCGGTTTTGAACGGATTTCCACAGAAATAGAGTTTTACGACTCTATTCTTTTAGTTCGCATTTCTCGGGAGGCGAGAAAAAGAGAATCTAGGGTCACTGCTTCCTGAAAGGGCATTGACAGATCTAGGCCCGCCATTGCACCACTGTTATACTGTTTTTCAAGCCATAAAGTCGATCTGTTAGCGTCGGAAGAGATCTAAATAATGTATTCGAAAAAATACATGCAAAGTTGAATTGATGGATAGCAGTCATTCGGCGAAAAATAAGATGACCTGTGGACTGAGAATGTAGCAGGATTACGTGGAAAAGGAGAAATCAGGCGAAACAAACTTCCTTTGCAACATATTCAGGCCTCCCGAAACATTTATTTATTTTATTTATGTTTCGGGAGGCCTGAAAAAATATTCATCATTTTGAAATGGGTAAATAGAGCATTACTGAAAACGCTACTAATAAAAGGTCTGTCGACTTTTGGATAATTTAACATCTTTTTCACTTTCATTTGAAAAAATGAAGCTAGAATTCCGTATATTGCAGAGGGAGATAAAAAAATTAACCTAACACTTAGAATTTAGTAGGAATTATAACGTTCCTCATGAATCAAATCACTTACCTCAGTGATTGACTCAAATTGTGATTATCATTTTGATTGACATCGATTATTATTCATTTCTACACATTCCTCTGGGCAGACCTAAGTTACGAGTGACATAGTTATACTACTAATTTTAACTTACGGATGAATGTAGGAAGAAACATTAAGGCCTTCCGATAGTCTCGAATCCGAGATATGGGGAATTGTGTGAATTGAATAATAAGCAGCTTAATATTCGAGGTACAATTGAAGCATGAAGAATAGTGTGGTTTATCGGAAATGGCTTCGACGAGCCCGTATATATATAGATTCTGGTGCGTATCTAAGCATGATTTATTTCCCCTTACTCGGTATCTTGCGAGAAGAAGATGTTGAAACGACTTGTATTCGGATCTGAAAACCAGTTCCTAGAAATTTCAACTCTATTCTAAAAGGACACTGACCTTGCTTTTAAAAAAAATCATTCGAAGAGATGCTATTTCATTCGAAATACCACACGTACTTAATATCTGAGCTAAGCATTTTACTATTATGCGGATAAAACATTACATGTTCATGAAACATTATTCTACGTAACATTGATGAATTTAGACCTAAAATTACGCTAATTACTCCATGCTCATAAATGTTATGAATATTGTACTCTATTCTGAATGAAGGCCGCTACATGCCCGATAGGTATCAAAATTATAAGGAATTTATTAGTTTTTAGTCAAATGAATTACTTTGAGAATGAGTTGAGTTGAGGTTAAGTCTGCACAAGTCTGCATTTGTCTGAAATTATGGCTTTAGTGATGACTTACTAATGGAAATCATTGATAATTTAATTGAATTCGAGAATCATGATGACTGGTAAATTTACGTGAAATAATCAAAGGAAAAAATGTACACAATTATGTTACACTACATCGCCGAGGAAAATATATTGACGCAGTAAAATGAAGCTTTTTGTAGAAAGAATAATCCATAGTTTCCCATTGTTTAAAAAAATGGAATGTGACCGGAGCAGCCTATTTATGTCAGTCCTTCTGTTTTTAGGTTAGAACACATCGTGAGACGATTTTATTGTAAATACATAAATACGCTGTGTGGTAGGATTTCTCAGCAATGTGATGTTGTCAAGACAGCTTTCATGTGTTATTAGATATGAAGCAACTCGTGGGAATATCGAGCTGAACGTTAATCTTGTGTTACAGTAGTAATTGGCATTTCACACTCTTGATACTAGCGCCAATTTTTGTTTACTGGGTAATAGTATTATTATTATTATTGTATTATACTATTTCAAGTATTTTTTCTTTAGAAATTCTGGGGAAATCCGTCAAATAAATACTGATTTTAGCAAAGATTCAGTTGACTGATATACATCAATTTCACGTAAAAAAGATTTTGCACGGAAGCAAGTTTTGAATGGCCGCGCAAAATATACCGATGTCGCGTGACTTTTTTGCCGCTTTCTCTCTCTCTCTCTGGGAGCGTTGGATTTCCACTCTACCTTTTCTAACTCTATGCGAAAGTCACGGTCGGTCGTTAAAGAAGAGTTTACTAATTAAGTAAGAAGCTATATTCATTATTTGTAAATATCAATTATCTAATTGTATTACAACATTGTTCTTCCGCAAGTAAGTCATATATCATGCACATTGTGCTCTCATTAGTTATAAAAATTAACTTTAGTTCATTGGCTGCTAATAATCAACAGACTAATTTAGATTGAAACCGATAAACAGGAACAAATTAAAAAAGTTTTTAAAGTCAAGGTGCCATTTAACCTTGATGACAATAAATTTTAAAATATTTATAGGCTCTATAAAATAGTCACGTTGTAACGAGGTAATGTTACATTCATGAATATTTTTCCACGGAAAAATTCCTTCATATTTAAAAAAATATTGTTACTAAATATCAGCATATTCGGTGAAGGAATTAACATGGAAAGCGCAATTATTGAAAATGCCGATGAATGAAACAGTTTAGAGACGCCTTGATGGTATGAGTCTTATCCGTCGCGGCTGTTGCGAAATTCTGGCGACTTGAATCTTGGATGGCTGGATCAAAAGCCAAATACAGGCATATTCCAGGGATCGCGCCGTCCACCAAGACATTTTCTTCCATATAAGTTTCCCGTAATTGGCCTGCTGAACAACCCAGAGCAAAATGAATAACTGATCGTAGCACTTTTCCACTTTATAAAATTTTTTTTACTTTACGACCGGGTTTCGATGTATTACATCAAACATCGTTTCGATGTATTACAACGAAACCTGCTCGTAAAATAAAATATTTTATCTAGTGGAAAAGTGCTACGATCAGTTATTCTTTATGTTCGACTTCCACCACATCACGCCTGAAGCTACTCAATTTGAACCCAGAGCAAATTGTTTCCCATCACGAGATGGCGCCCGTAAGTCGCGCAAAACTGACAAGTCGCGATATTTCAGATTTCATTTACTCATCTTCATACATACTACCTTATACCCCGCGAGCAATCACGGGAGTGTTTGACAAAGGGTTAGGACACCAGCCTTCATGTAAATTGTTAACCTGGGTCAGGTCATTCAAATGAGGAATGTTACATTACACTGTAGGCTTTTCGATCAGAGTTAATGGGGCTCTTGACTTTGGTTTTTCTGTACTCGTAGATTGTGCAAGATAAAGAAGAGTACTGATTTGAATTCATCAGTGTAGAGTCCTTTCTTTCCCTTATTCGAATAGCCTAGCCTGCCAATTTTACGCGAGGCCCAAATTAATTACCACGGAGCCACAAGTAAACCCGAGTGACCTGTACCCGTCTAGAAAACTTAGTTTCGCTTGATCTGTTCCTGTCAAGGTAGACTCCTATCCGAATGACTTCACACACTTGCTTTCTTTTCTCGTTAACTTTTAGCAAATCTGGAAGTATCTACGTCTCTGAACCTTATTTGATTCCAGGAATTACATTCTACCTTATGGATCCTGAATACTTTCCGCATTAGTATCCCAAACGTGGATTGAAAAATTCACCTTCATAAATCCATATTATTTTGCGATTTTGTGATTCGAGCCAATCGTGCCTTTCTGCAGAAAAATATCGAGGTCATCGCGGCTGAGTGTGTGCGTGTGTGTGAGAGAGAGAGAGAAAGCGATTTCCTTTTGTGCTCTCCTGTCGAGACGAAGCCAAAAACATAATGGGTTCCAACCTGCGGCTTATGATTTCATTATGTTATTTAATGGACGTTGTGAATATAGGGGAAAGTTTCCAGGCCTCGGAAAACGTAATATCACGCTCTAGGCTGAGTGATTTCTCCGCGGCATGAAAAAAAAACATCCGAGCGAAGGATAATATCGTTTCTCCTAATGTTCGTGAGGGTTACTAGGAAGATTCGGAACGGGGTCAAGGTAGGAGAAAGAATTCCCGTCTGCCTTTGTGTGTGGTCATTGGGAAAGGCTCACACGATCTAGTCTGGAACCACTCCTTCGACGTCTGGTTACGGCCTGAGGGACTCTCCTCTGTACGTCCCTCGCTAGTCTTGATATCCCTACGTTTTCCTCACGGCTGTTTATCCAGGTCCTTCTATTTAGCGTGCGAAACATAAGGTCTGTTTACAGTGTAACACACTGACATCAGACATGACACGGGGAAAAAACGCCAGTTGCGAAGTTGGGACAGTGGCGAAGCTAGTAAATCGTCAAGGTGGGTACCATTTGCAAATATGGGAAAATGTAATGTTTTTAATGTTTTCTTTCAAAAAACCTGAAATTTGTGTTCAGTCTGAAACGAATGACACTAATTTGTGACTTGTGTTGCACGCCAAACAGTAGATTCTTATATGCTCTGGGGACAAGTAGCCAGAAGTAATGTCGCAAATATAATATAATCATTTTCAATATTATTAAAGACAAAAATATTAGCCAAGAGGAGACTATGGACCCCGTGCTTCCCACCGTTGGACACGAACGTGATTTGTGATTAAAAAAACTTGACTTCATCACACGGGTTATTATTAGGTAGTGTACCGTTTCAGGTATGTTTTGGATTTGGATGGACGCTGACTGAGTGCCACTACGTTTTTTAGCTTCGTCTGTCAGAACCTGACACGCCACATTGTAATAAAAACTTAATTAATTTCGCATATACAAGTAGTCAACCTCCCTCTCTCGTTCGACTAACGCTCTCCCCTTCATCACAGTCCTCAACACACCATCCCTAATCAAAACACGCCGCTCTCCATCTTTCCTACCTCCTTTGGATTTTTTCCCGGCAGCCCTCTCTCCATCCCAACCATGCCTATTACTTTTTCGTCTTATTATTTTCCATCCATTTTAATTTTTCAGTCCTTCCCCAAACGCACTTCTCAAAAGCATCGCTCGAGTAGAAGGGAGATATTTGAATGAAAAAGCAATTAGGAGAGATCTGTCCATTTCTTCAAACGTAGAGAAAAGATTTGGGAAAACTTTAGTAATGGGAGTAGTTCCATAAGCCTCGAAAGCATGGCCGTTAAAGTAAAAGGGAAAGTCTGAATTGGAAGCTGTGGGGGAGTGTGCCACCAGTAAAAATGCACAAAAAGACAAACAAACGAAAGGGTGCTAGAAAAAGCATGAGAAGAGATGAAAGAATATTAGAAAAGAAGAAATTAGCGTTCCTCTGAATAAAGATATATTTTATTCACAGTCCTCGATTGTTTCGATACTCAGGAGCATCATGAGATAACTGTATCTCAGTTCTAAGTCTTCTCTCCTAAGATTCTTTCATCGGCATGAACTTCCTCGAAGTATCGGCTTCAATCATTAAGTGCATCAAGTAGGGAAAATACGGTTGATAGGAGAAGACTTCCAAGACGACATAAGAATAGGATTCAGATAAAAACGAGCGGGGAGGGAAAACTTATGACTGATAGAGGGAAGGATGTTCAATGTTGGACGGGTTGATCACTGTGACGGTCAGTTTTTAAACTTCATTAGCCTATCGAGTTAGCGTGGTAGGTAACTCGTCTCCTCGTGGATCCAAGGAGTACGGGCCACGGATGCTCTATTAATTCTTATGATTCGGCCTCTGGGTAACCTGACTACGAAACATAAGGAGGTTTTCCGGATCTCATGGAAATATGCCTCACCGTAAGAGTCATCAAAGTGGATATTAAGCGCAATGAGGAAGTAGATAGAGGAACTGTCATTTCACGCTGGTCATACCAAATTTAGAATATACGGCAAAGAATTGAGGTGCGACAGGAATTTTTAATAGCCAATTAATCAGAAGATGCGGTCGTTTTAGTGAGGTAGGTATTTTGTGCTCGGCTACTGTCCGCATGGTCCCGGGAACTCAAATATCGAGTGATGTCATTGGACAACCCCATCTAAAATTCCAGCCGTGTTTTTCTGGTTCTTAGAATATCATAAAAAATCGAATAGTTGCACAGGGAAAGGTTCAGCCTCCGTCCCCACCCTGTTAATGCGTGAATGTTATCAGGCTATAAGGCTTAGTTTGGAGTTAGAAATATCCTCGCCTAGCAAAAACAAAATTTTGATTTCTGTGGAACTGCGTCGATTCCATATCTACATCTATAGATATCCTGCAATGCATCTGTATGGTGTGCGGCAGGGGGTGGGTGTATCCTCCATACAAATAAATCTCCACGCATACACAGTACGAGAAGAGTTGAGATTATTCACTCTCACCCTACCTGAAAGACTGACAGCTAAATTATATCGTTATCACTCAACTCAGCGAAGAACAATGCGTACGAAGGTTTAATTTGTGGAAAAAGGATTATCGCCATTGGAAGAGAGTTCATGCAAATAAAGGTAAAAACATGCTATCCCCAAAAAAATATTTCTTGTAGAGAGAGAGAAACCAATATCAAATGCAAAAGGAAAGAAAAGAAAAATACCGACACCTTCGGAAACAGGCAATGGTTTTTATCAGGGATGATTCCGGTAGCTCACTAATTCCTACAAGAATTTCTAACGTTCATTGCCAATAATTCAAGAATTTTATTATCCTAAGCTGGTGAATTGACAAGAGTATGCAAAGAATTCTAAGCGAGAGGATGCAAAATCGATCCGCAGATACAGTTGTATTTAAACTCAAAGTGGATCCGCCATATTCCTCAAATTTGGTATTCGAATGAAGTAAGGCCATTGGAGCTCCTGCAGACATGAGGACAGCGAGTCAGAACGAGACACTTTAGAAAGGTGACTACATACATTGGGCCATCGAGATAGAATATTCTACAGGGAAATTATGGGGAACACTCGCCGGACCGCCAGATTAGGCCAATCAGAATAAGAGGAACGGAGGCCTCCGCTGATGCTTAAAATACTCATTCTTCCCGGGACGATCAGCGAACACAGAACAAAATAAGGTCAGACACACCAATATATTTTATATAAATATTATTGTGTGTCTTTGGAGGAAGGACATCAACATCGTTTATTCAGAATATGCAGAGGATTTTCACAATATTTCGGCCCATATTCCTTCCCAACTAAATGACAGCTTAGTCTTCGTAAGCTAGAAGCGCGAGTAGGACGGGTCGTAATAGATGTTAAAACATGATAGCGATAATTACAATGACAAGCATCTACGTGATTATTTTGTTGCAGCTAGATTGAATAGTATTATTCCAGATGCAAATAAAAATTAATACCTAAAAGAGAATAAAAGAATAATTTAACACAAATTAAGAATACTACAATCTAAACATGAATCAGATTTAGGTAGTTTTGTTTTGAGAATATTCTACGGCAGGGAATATAGGAAAATAGCGAATATGAGAAAACATCTCTGTGGCAAGAAATAAGGATTAATAAAATGGTCACAACAGTTGAGAATCATAATGACTGAGCTGTTTGGATGTTTATGGCTGTGTGAGGTAGGATGTAGAAGCATTGCAGACCTTGGGGCCCTCAAAAACTTACCTTGACCCGTAGAATACAGCCATTAATAAAATACAATCGACAGACACAATACACAAGAACTTTAAAGAAAAAGAAGGGATTCACAACAAGCGATAAATATGATCAATGCACTTGCCTCATGGTTAAAAATATCAGCAAGATTATGCCACCAGGCTCTCAAGAAGTAGAGCTAATGCTATATTTTAATTGCTACAAATAAACAATCGCTACATTTAAAAGCTCTCTGTAAGTCGAAACATAGGCGTTTTTTAATTTATATCTGCGCAGACTGGGTTCGGTTCCAGTGACACCTCTGGACACCCTTTGCTCTACCCAAGGTGCTTGATTTTTCGGGTAAAAGATCTTCCTGGCACAGGGAAAGAAACTGGTCATGCCATCCCTAGGTGTGAATTTTACACGCTGTATAGGGCTTAGTCGAGGTGAGCTCTACCCTTACCTATTAAACCTATCCTCCGGGTTATTACTTTGTAGTTTTTTTAAATATGAAAATGAGCGCGGGAAAAAATATTTTATAAGACTGAAAGGACACATTTCCCGTCAACATTCAACCCATTTCTCCCGATAAGGATGGTGGGCAACTCAGGGATTGCCCTTCGTGCGACATGCTCAGTTTCAAGCGCTATTGGGTGAATATAGATGTGTTTTCTGCCAACGTGAGCACACGGCGACGACAAAACCCTTTTTACCCTGTTCTCCTGACTAAACCACCACCACCCTATCTTTCCAAGCCGCCAAACCTCACGACGGGCAGCGCTATTTACGGCGTCTTAACGATTTAAATTGACCCAGTGATGCATTTTGGCGCTACTCTTAAATGAACAAGGTTATCTGTTTCGGCAAAAGGCAATTGTCGCGAATTCTTGGACGGGTCGGAGGGAGGAGTGGGGGACGAAAGGAAGGGGTGGGGTGAAGGGGTCGGGAGGATGAATGGGGAGGGTGGGAGATCAAGGGCACTCGTCCCAAGAGACCAACCAGGGCTACGTGACGTCACTTCCTCTCTAAATCCTCCCTCCTACTCCTCCTTCTCCTTCCTAACTCACCCCTCCTCCCACGGTGACGTCAAGATCACGGTGGAAATTTATGGAGTGCGGGAGGAGGTTGGAGGCAGACAGGAAGATGGGAGTGTCTCCAGGGTGGATTATATATATAAAGATATATATATATATATATCGATACGAGTGCATGAAATTCCGATTCGATTTCCTACGAAGCATTGGGTAATGGATGTACTCTGAAGTCTTGGAAGCTTGCGTTGTCGAAGTTCAAGCCAAGCAATTGATAAAAAGACTTGCAGTCTTTCCTTGGTGTTTTGGAATCAATACATTGACATCTGTCATATTTAAGGGTTGTGAACAGACTGCAGATTTTAAGTAGTTATTTTTGGACAGGTGGAATAGGCTACCAAAAGTTGGAAATAAGAAGGGCCAGTTCAATAATAAGAAGGGATTTGCTATAAGTAAACTTTTAGAGTAGGGAGAAGAAGATATAGTTTAAAAAAACCGCCTTTAACATTAGCCCCTTTACAAAAGGTGGGAAGGGGATCACTTCAGCCCAGTTTCCAAGGAGCAAAAAACAACACTCAAAATACCTTTCCCTTTATTTCACCTATGTTTGGAAGAGAATATGCCTCTGAATTTTCCACCACCACGTGTTTCGAAACTAGGGTCCCAGACATTGATTGACTATGTTACTTTCTCATAGAATTGAGAGCGCGAATCCGGTATCATATTCTTTGAGGCTATCAAATCCACTATCAATCAGGATCACATGAAAATAGAACAATCGACCTAAACAGTCATCATTTTGCAGGTAAAAAAATAATTTTCTGTGAGCCAATTGAAATTTTCGCAAATGTGTTATGAGTTTGCAATTCAAGACACACTTAAGGCCATCTATGATAAAATAGACCTGCCCATCCATTAAGCCTAGAGGACTCTACGTTTCGATAATTATTCTTTATCAATTATTAAATAAAAGTAAATTATTTCCGAATATTAATGAAGAACGTTTTTAATTCATTGGATAAATATATTGCTACAATAAATTGATATATCTGGATACTAAAAATCTAAAACATATTTATACAGTATGTTCTTAATTTTCTGAGAAGAAAATTTCCAACACGCTAAACCTGAAACCTTTCCGTCATTAAAAAGATTCTGAAATTGTCATTTTTAACTTACATTGGTACTCCGAAAATGCTGTTAATCGGCTGATTCAGACACGAAACCGTTCATTAAAACTGTTTCCTATTCATTTTCCACCCAGATATATCGCTGAAACCAAGAAGAAACGACGAAGAAAGCGTAGCGGTATGTGATGCACAACGCCGATTCGGTACTTCGTAAAACGATATGCAGATATTAGAATGATGTAGTCAAAATATCGAACCCGGTCGCATCGATACATTCATCTTGGACCCGACATTCCCGAGATGTCTCGCGTTAAATTAATAATATCATTATTCTGCTGGCCCTTCAAGAAGGATCTCCCTGCCCTCACAACCCCCTCCCATCCAACAACCCCCGTCTCCATCTATATTTGGATCGGTCATTACCCACTCTCGAGCCCGAGGAGGTGTTTATATTTGTTGAGGTCGACCATCAAGGGTAAAGAGGGAGGGTCACTTTCGGTAGGCGGCCGTCCATGAGTGGGGGAGGAGTACGGTTAGGCGGGGTGTCAAGGGGGTCGAGGGGACATCAGGGAGGGGCGGGAAGGGAAGAGTTCAGCGGCACCGGAAGGGCAGTGGCGGGAGGTTAAAGTAAGGTCAAGGAACTTCCTCCCCCTCGAAAAGATGTGGGGTTCTGAAGAGGAAAGGGAGGGTCCGAAGGGGAGTAAAAGGGTCGGACTCCTAAGGGGCGGCATGCACCTCCTTCCATACCCACCCCATCGAAATCAATTCATTTCTCCGGAGTGAATCGGACAATGGTTCATTTCCTTGAAGGACGGAGGCACGTCCAAAAAAATAAAATAAAACAAACCTTATTCTCGCCACTCCATATAAGTAAAATGCACATGTTTGACGTCCATTCGTTTGAAGAACACCAGTCCCTCGAAGATTCCCGCTACCGAGGAAGTTCTGCTAACCCCAGTGAGGCACCGCTATCACGACAGCCGAAGACCACTCGGCCAAAGCTAGGAATAAATTTATCATTAGCAGAAGTAGAATCAGAGGATTGTTACACAATGCCCTAGTCTTGTAGTGAACTCATGTATGTTTTCGAACCATTTGCATTACGTTAAATCATCACTCAAATCCACTTACTTCCTCACACTCTTTGTGATGCCAAACATGTCTCATCTTTCCTCCCTCAACTTCGCTTACCCAACATTCTCCCATAACTCACGGCGTTCAAAAGTCCTTTGAAACTCAATATGCCCTGCGTCAACTTTTCATATCTTCTTAGAATTTCTCCCAAGTCTTCTCTCTTCCCCTACCATGCCTAGCACTTCTTCATTTGCTTCCATTTCTGTCCATTTTATTTTCTCCATTCTTTTCCACACCTATATCTCAAATCACTTCAATTTAGGGTTATCTTATCGCCAAGGACCTGGACAAGTCTACGCTCTTTATGGAGGTGTTTACTTATCTTTGATTTTTCTTCGGTGAAGGTCTTTGTCATGAAATCTATTCTATTAGAAAATTCGTCTTTTCTATACCTAGGTGTATAAATTCCTCTCCTAATGCCCTTTAATGCTATGAAGATGTTTGCCCCTATCGAACTAAGTTCACTCCTTGCTCGACATTTACATACACAACAGCCCGCAAGCCACCGCAAGGGCGTGTGGCGGAAGTTGAGGGGGGGGGGGTTGCTGGGACAACAGCCATACAGTAGTTTCTATGGGAGGCGACCGACAGCTAAAGTCAATTGCGCCATTTGGGATGGATAGGAAAGGGTGGATAGAAACCCGGAGTCGGCATTTGCCGACTCTTGTCGAAAGGCGCCAAGGGGTCCGCAGTTTAACGTCCCATCCGAAGGACGTCGTACTCACTCAAAGTGCTCTCAACAAAGCACCTCAAGTAATGATCGGAATACCACTGAAAAGTATTTGTTTTCTCTAGGATTTGAACCCGGGCCCTCTCGGTGGGAAGTCTGTTCGTTCACCCACCACACCATCCCGATCCCCACCAGCAATACATAATTATGAGTTGGAGCTTGCATATGAATATATATTTTTTCTGATAAACAAACACCGCAACAAATGCATATATGCATTCCTACATATATAATCCAATACCCAATGAATTTCATTGAATCTTTACATTTTGCTCTTTAATTAAACAAATTCGAGTGTTTGGGTTATATTTGGTTATGATTGCGTATCGTGCGCGTCGAAAAAACGAGTGCTTGAATTGGTTTATTTCCCTCATATTTTAGTAGCTTGATTCCATCTCATGTATTTGATTAAGTGCGTCTAGATTCTCTCCTAACCTTCAGCGCTGGAAAGTATGCCTACCGCGATATTACCTTCCCATTTCTCTATGCTCTATTTACGAGCCCCTCGTATCTTAAAGCTATTTTTAAGCTTTAGATATTGTTCTCTTAGGAACAGTAAAAAATTAAATATTTTTCCTTGCGAATGTTATGAATGTTCCTCAAATCAAGCTTTCATTTCTCCCGAGTAAAATTGACCTCCGCATTGACCGTAATAATCCAAATAATCCAAATCCTTCACTAGTGCAGAGGTAGGGAAATTACGAGCCATATATTACTTTATTCCAGTCGTCATTTAATGATGAAAAATAGTTAAATAGAAAACATAAATTATTTAACGGTGTTAGTTACATTTTTCTCGCCTGATCTATTAGTGCAGTCATCTGGGCTTAGAGTGAAGCAGAGCAACTCAATTCCTTTTCGTGTGAATCATGATTGATAGAATTATAAATTAAACCAAGAAGCACCACAGAAGACGCCCTAATAAACGTAAGTATTTTAAGTGTAATTATTAGTTCAATAGCGGAGGAAATATTCTAAATTTTTGTCTAAATTCAACATGAAGATTAAACTAGCATCGTTGGGTTAATAAGGTATTTTAATAATATCATTCACACCGACGGGAAAAGCTAATATTCTTAATTAATTCTTCCAAGGCGTTTTCACGAACGATGCTACTATCGTGGATTTCCCAGGTACAAAACATGCTGAACGAATAGTAATTATTACAGCGGACGAACAAGGAATTATCAAAATACTCAAAGAGATTAAACTCAAAAAAATCCCCGGGACCCGAAAATATACAGGCAAGGATGTTAAAACATTTAGCTCCTAACATGGCCCCATATCTCGAAGTTCTAATTTAAAAGTCCCTCAAAGATTGCAAAGTCCATAAGAATTAGTAAACCGCGCAGATAACACCTATTTTTAAAATTGGTGGCAGGGAGGACTCCAGTAATTCCACTTCTCTCACTTCTATGTGTTTGCAAAATTTTGGAACATATTCTTGTCAGTTTAATAATGGGACACCTCGATAGCATTAGCTTTTTAAGCAACAATCAGCACGGATTCAGGTAAACCCGCTCATGCGAGACCCTATTAGGACTATCTACACATGACTTAATTTTTCGGGTGACAGTGGTAGGAAAGTGGATGCGATATTTTTGGATTTTTAAAAGGCATTTGATAAGGTTCCCTATGGCAAACTAATTCATAAATTGAAGTTGGGTTGAAGACTTTCTATCAGAACATAGGGTAGTCCTTGACGGCGCTAGCTCCGACAGCATACGAGTGACCTCGGGTGTACCTCAGGGAAGTGTAATCGGTCAGTGTCTTTTCTTGATTTTTGTTAAAGATTTGAACCGCGAAGTGAAACGTGCGATTAGGATGTTCGTGGATGACACAGTGATTTATCGGGAGATATCTGGGGATGAGGATTATTTAATACTAACAAAGGATCTAGATTGCATTTCGAAATGGTGTACAAAATGGGGATCGTCATTAAACCATAACAAATGTTCGGTGGTAAATTTCTTTGAAAGATCAATAAAACTGGTTTACAAACTAGCTGGGGTTGACCTAGAAGTAGTTTATACGGTAAATAAAACTGTTTCTGGCGTGATTTGGTGGAAAATCTTCAAATTGAAATTGAAAATACACAACTTGGTTTTTCCACATTGAATATTTTTTTATTTACGACCTAGGTTTCGTTATGGTATAACTACGTCAGGTCCTGTCCTAACTTGACCTGTCATTACTTGACGATGCTATACCATAACGAAACCTAGAGTAGTAGTAGTTTTTAGGGGAGGCGACCGACAACTGAGGTCATTTGCGCCAAAGGGGATGGACAGGAAACGATGAAGAGTGGAGAGAAACCCGACGTCGGCATTAGCCTACTCTTTACGAAAGGCGCCAAGGGGTCCGCAGTTTAACGTCCCATCCGAAGGACGGCGTACTCACCCAAGGTGCCCTCCACAAAGCGCCTCAAGTAGGGATCGAGATACCTCTGAAAAATATTCATCACCGCCGGGATTTGAACCCGCGCCCTCCGGGTGGGAAGCCAGTACGATAGCCACCGCACCATCACGTCCCCATCTCTTAATAATCCACATAGTTTCTCCCAGATCAACGCGCCTAATTAGTGCGAACTTGCCAAAGGCTAAAATGTAAGAGACAAACTCTTTTCCACCAAAGTGGACTGTAATGGTTCGAACTGTTCGCATTTGATACGGAGAAATTCAATGGATGGTCAGTGATAAGGATGAACATCAAGGGCGTTCTAAGGATTTACTGTTGATACCTCATTGTTGACTCGGCTTTATAGAAATACTCGTCGGAGGAGAATTACAGGTTAGCAGTCATATTTGCGTCACAGTTCAGATCGGTGTAATTATGGTGCGGTTTTAAAAAAGTATTACATATTTTATAAGGTATCTGGTTTTATCAATGCGTAGCTGTTATGAAATTATTTTTAAAGTATGTTTAACAATTCGAAAGTTCAGTTGAAAAGAATTTTGTGGTGCAAAATCATATTTGGTTTTGTAGTCTGTATCTATCCAAAACCTACCTTAAACGAGAGAATAATAAATAATAATAATCAAATTTGCGTGATTTGGAAGGATTAAGGAAAAAAGGTTGAAAAATCAATAAATTAGAACAACGAATACCATTATCGTCGTCAAGCCTGAAATACCTGCTGGGTGGATCTTGAAAACGGGGTTAAAATAAATGATTTCAGAGCCACAGTTCTTCTGACAATGAATCAACGGATCAAATTTGCGTGCAAGTCATTCGGTGTACACATATCGAATTTTGTGAAACGATACCACGCTCTACTTATTGGGCTTTGTTTTTTATTGCTCGGGAGTATTTTGGGAAAATATGAAAAACAAAGGCTGTGCACAGAAGAATCAGTGGCCCCTAGCACCATGGCCTTAGTGGCATTGCCTAATCCCTGACGAAAAGGGAGCACTCGAAAAATTAAGAACGTATTGACCAAACACGACCAACTCAGATTTCACCCATATCCTGGATCCCCGAACGGCGCTAGGATTTTTACAAAAAAAAATAATGAAACTAATTTAAAGGTAGTCCGCGCAATTAACCGGTAGATTGCCAATAATAATGATCGTAAATAACATCAGAGAGATATTGGTAAAGCTTTTATTCTAATACAATTAAATTCAAGAAGAATGCATTTTGAAAATTCGTCATTTCACGCGTGATTTAAGAATAATTGATAACAATTTTATTAATTATTATTATTATTGGTATGGGTTCAAATCCCGGCGGTGTTAATCCCGGCGGTGTTGAATATTTTTCAGAGGTATCTCGATCCCCACTTGAGGTGCTTTGTGGAGGGCACTTTGAGTGAGTACGCTGTCCGTCGGATGGGACGTTAAGCTGCGGACCCCTTGGCGCCTTTCGTAAAGAGTAGGCTAATGCCGACGCCGGGTTTCTCTCCACCCTTCATCCTTTCCTGTCCATCCCCTATGGCGCAAATGACCTCAGCTGTCGGTCGCCTCCCCTCAAAACTACTACTACTACCGTTTAAGGTGGGTTTTGGATGTACAAGGTTCCTATAATCCTAAAACAATACATTTATTTACCTCTCCTAACATACAGGCGTAAACCGCAGCCTGGCATCCGGCACTACAGAAAATCCCGCCTCTTTTACCATTTCTTCCGCATACACGTTGAACAACAAGTTTGATAATGGACACCCCGGTCTTCCCCCCTCCTAATACCACCCATCCCAGCTCTCCATCCGTCACTCGCACCTGAGCACTGCGACATATATCGGTCGCGGATGTCTCCTTTATCACTGATCTACTCTTATTGTCTACAATGCATTCATTGATTCTATCCAAATCACTCGATCAAAGGCTTTCTTGAAGTATACGAAAGACAAATACATCCTGATTAAATTCTATGAAAATTGGAATAATTACGCTTTAATTTCTTTACTCGGAAATTAGATAGGAACCTGATTAGCACTATATCTGCATTAAAAAGTGCGGTAGTGGTATTTAGGAGAGGCAACCGACAACTGAGATCATTTGCGCCATTAGAGATAGGCAGGAAAGGATGAAGGGTGGAGAGAAACCCGGCGTCGGCATTAGCCTACTCTTAACAAAAGTCGCCAAGCGGTCCGCAGCTTAACGTCCCATCCGACGGACGGCGTACTCACTCAAAGTGCCTTCCACAAAGCACCTTAAGTAGAGTTCGCGCTACCACTGAAAAATATCTGCCGCCGCCAGGGGCAGTATACTCATAGATCGCCCAAGGCTATAATTGGTGGACATTAACTAGGAGCAATCTACTAGGTAGGAGTAGATTTTCGATGGACCCTGACTCCAGATATTTACAGTCCTCACAAGTTCCGACTACGTGACACATAATATCCTTAAACCCCTAAAATAACGTGTTCTTTAGTTCTGCACACTTTCTACCTCCCTCGATTCCATACAAACTGTCTATTCTTTTCCTTACTCAACATTAACTTACCAACATTCTCCCATTAACTATTACCGTCTTCAGCAACTCATAGATTCTCATCATCTTCTTTCCCAGCTTTAGAATTCCTTCCAAGAGCCGTCTTCCCCTACCATGCCAGGAACTTTGTTTTTCTTTTCGTCCCGGCTAAAATATATAGCAAAATTATGAGAAAATGGAATGGGTACAAGGGTACTTGAATTTCTTTTTCGCCACTAAAATAAGATAAAACTTAGTAGGCATTATGTGAAGGTAACTGCCCAGTTACATTATTATTTCTTAACGGCGTAATGTACGGATTCATCATCAATAAAAACTTTTTAAGGGAAAAAACGCTTTCTTGCATAACACTAGTCTTAACTGAGTAAAAAATATATGTTCGAGCCACCTGATAATTAACCATTGATTGATAATAAGGGCGTTTAAAATTGAGATGCCATAAGAGATCTTTCAATGGATATTAAAAGATACTCAGGCCGTGATACATGAAATAGAGCATTTAGTTTGTAGGTTTTAGGGATATTTCCGTTGTGCTTTGATATAACACGACTGACTCTAGTTTCGGCAAAACTTATACTTGTCTGATTGTAAGAGCCCATCGACAGCCAGGTTTAGAGTATGATAAGATAAAGATTCATTCAAATGGCTTTGTCGGCTAGAAGTCTCCATTTCACCCCCAAAACACCCCATCGTGAAAAGGTTGATTGTTTTTCATTTTCACGCCGAACAAAAACTCGTCAACTATTATGCATATATGAAAGATGAATTGCCTTAGAATCAGTAGTTTTAGGGGAGGCGACCGACAGCCAAGGCCATTTGCTCCATTAGGGATGGACGGGGAAGGATGAAGGGTTTAGAGAAACCCGGCATCGGAAATTACCTACTCTTAACGGTAGGCGCCAAGGGATCCGCAGCTTAACGTCCCATCACTCAAAGTGCCCTTCACAAAGTACCTCGAGTAAGGATCGGGACACCACAAAAATATCTGTCGCCGCCGAGATTCGAACCCGGGAAGCCAGTACGTTAGCCTCCGCAACATCTCGATCCCCACGAATTTTCGTATAGAATTTTCACTAAAATGGCTATGCAGCAATGCATTCCCTTTGTTTTCAAAATCGGTCAAGGAATAGGTTCAGAGATAAATTAAGTCAATTAATGAAGAGCAGGATCTCATCTAGCGATGGATAACTTAAAGGCGCATTTTATTTCGTATGTGAAATTAATTACGTCAAAGAAAAAAACGTGTCCAAAGGGACTCTCAAGGTGATTGATATTAGAATCTTTCAGATACAAGAGCATTAGAAAATATATAAACATGACGGAGGTGAAAGAAGCATTCAAGCGGACAGGGAAGAAAGTAGTGAAATTAAATCTGAAAAAGCCAAGATAAAATTATTACGCAATTTTCTAACACAAGTGGGAAAGGTGTGAACCGCCGGCGTATGAGGTATCTATGAATAACTTTTTATTTTTAACCTAATAAAAAGCGTGAACACCGTACACCATGTTCGTATACATTTTTCACCATGCTCGTAACACCATGTTCGTATACATTTTTCACCATTAAAATGTGTAATTAGATGAAAGTTATAACCAAGGTATTAGGAAATGAGATCAATGAAAACCGGTGTATATATTGGCCTATACTAACCGAAAGAAATAGGGAATGTATTTCCCAATGTATGTGCCTTTCCCTTACAATTCTATCGATGCCGTTACACAGTATTTATGAGGAGGAATGAATTAACTGTACTTGAGGTCTACAAGAAAATAAGTTCATTTTTACACGCATCAAAGGCAGCCTGATAATTATCAATAGAAGGTTACAAAATAGAGCAAACAACCACCTAGGAAAATACCAGTTTGTGTTAGAAATTGGAGAGGGACGTGCGAACCCATTGCAGCGACGAGACTATTAGAAAGTAATATCAAATATAATCAGGATGTCTTTACGTGTTTCGTGTATATTGAAATTGCGGTCCCCCGTGTTGAGTCGGTAGAGTAAATGGAGGTATTGCGGAATATAGGAGTGGAGAGATTTCGACTTATCCGAAATTTATACCCGAATTAGACAGCAAAGGTAAGAGTGGCAGAGGATGAGCAGTGGGATGAGTCAGGGCTGCACGTTATCGCCAATACTTTTCCGCATACTTGGTGAGGAAACGTAAGGGTAACATCATGGGAAGGGCTTGAGCTAGGAATAAAAGTGGGCGGCGAGATGTTGAGATGAAATCAGTCAGACTTGCAGATGGACAAGTAATAGTGAACCAAACAGCCAGTTACACGTATTTTTGAGTGGTTTTCGAGGAAAATGCGGAAGGTATGGGATGTGGATTAACCACGAGATAGCAAAAGAAATGAATCTTCCCTATGCAACAAAGATAAGTTAAATATTAAAGCATTAGGGCAGGAAGAAAAACCTTTCTTTGCCACATCTACTATTAATTTGAAAGTATTTTTTTATTTATTCATTAACTCTTCTTCCACTTACCTGTGATTGTAGCGCTATCGAGCTCCTCTTGTTATTTTATTGATGAGGGGGTATGTTTGTCTTTCAATGAAAATCGAATATTTTACAAGTATTTTTTATTACAAGAAGATATAATATATATTCATTTCGTGCATTTAATCACAACATTAAATAATCATTCCATTCAATTTAACGTAGGTACAAGTTTTAAAAAATGAGAATGAATCATCAACAATTTTACCAGATGGAAGCAAATTTCAAAAATTCAGGTGGAGTAACGTTCTCTTCAATATACTGTTTCTCAAGACATCATTGGAAAAGTACAAGTTTAACATTGTGATTACATATGTTTTACAGTTATAAAAAGAAAAATCAATACACTTTGGTTTAAACGCCTTTGACATAAATATAATAAATGCAAAATATTATTAATGATGATAATAAACACATAAAACTGACGAAAGTTGGAAATCCACATAATCATGTGAATAAGACACTTCAGACAAAAGAAGGACTAGATATGGCAACTCCAAATTTTGGACCCAAATCGAATTAAATACGCGATATTAACAGTTCAAGAAAAAAACTTAATTTTTAGTAAACCGATTACTACCGAGAGTTTTTACAAATAATGTACAACAGTGTAATCATTATATCCCATAGTGAATATTAATGGTTGCTCATTATTTTTCATGATCACAGGTACAGCTTACACTTTTTAACATAGAAATGAGAAATGGCGCCTGGAATGCAAACCCATTTATCTTATCAAATACTGAGATCACGGTAACCATTTCACATCAACTGTGCTTGATACCGTCCAACTATAGAGTGGTGGGATATACAATACTTGACGGCACTGTTTTGCATGAGATTCTTCATTCATTTTCGTTAACAATTTTGCTTCCATGGCATTTCAACAAACTTCCATGAACAAGCATACATTCCAAAAAAACTTACATGTTCCAAATTCAACATATTTTATAAAGGCACTGAGGGGAGGGAAATCTATATCAAACATTTACATCAAATGTTGTTACACAGCAACATCAACGCCCTCGGGCGTGCTTAAGACACTTTTTTTTCAAAAAAGGCAAACATAATTACAACATTACATCATTGTGGACGCCCTATGCATCCACGTGTTGGAAAATTGAGATCATTCTAGTTCAAGAAAAAAACGCTTCCCAACAGAAGTTTACGGCTGCCTTGCGAAAAAATGTCTTCATTTTTTCTCTTAAGTTACGTTTTTTGGTATCGCACTCCCTTACAATAATATTTGTAACATATCGACAGCACAAATTAACGTCAATAAATACTTATACCATTAACAATAAGACTAAACACAGTAAAATATATAGACAGAGAAAGTGAGAGAAAGTGTGATTCAAATATATATATTTATATAGATATAAAAATATTAGCTGGAAATTCTAAAATATTTTTCATCGCTGGTAAAATTTGTTCTTTTAGATGTAATGCAGAAAGTTCGATGGAAAATAAAACAATTCAAAGGATTCATTGCAACAATTTACTCGCAAATATTAAATGGGCAGTTTAAAGCAAATGGAAAAGGACAGGCTACGATATTGATAACTTTATAAAAGAAATGAAAACAATTTAAGAGCCTTCAAGAGATTAATAGTGAAACTGGTTTAACTGAAAAATATCCGGTTAAAACGGTTAAAAATCGAAGCGGAGAATAAATTTTGACCTATTCCTTCGGCCATCCAACTCCTTCTGAAAGGCAAAATAGCGTCCACGTGAAGTGGGAAATCAGCATTGCTTTACAAAATGGAGCAAATAAATATCATAGCTTTAGCCTACTAAAGCCATAACTGCCCTTATGCATCGACAATGACTGCACCAGATGAGCTGGTTGGTCTTCCCCAATTAAATCGCTGTAATTAGGTATATAGACTGTAGATAATTTCATTTTTTCCGCGGCATATTGAACTACGGAAAACAAAAATAAGCAGTTTTCGGCTACTACGAGGAGGTAGAAGTTGAAAAATACAGGAAATTACATAGTTGAGAAACGAGCACGACTTTTACGATTATAAAACACCAAGAATAAAAACGATATCGCATAAAGCAAGCCAATAGAACTGAGAATGTATTAAAGGAATGGAAATGAGGTGGTGCCTCAGGATTTGGAAAGGAATTGAGTTGAAAAATCTGTGAATTTCCATAAGGTGCTTAATGGTTGACCCCATTGTCCACTCGGATGGAATTTGAACCAGATAAAAGTTTTATGGGATATTCAACTCAAGTTTTGATTCAACGAGGTGAAAAGAAACCTTGGCATATCACATTAAAAGCTACAGTCAAAGATAAATTGGATAGAGTTGAAAAAATTGAATTAATGACTTTGTCTGCTAATAATTCTCGAAAAATACTAGTTTGTACTCTTTTATGGACGATGTCTCTCAGTTTCAATCCATTGGTAATAAATGTGATGCGTCAGCATCAACTATCTACACAAATATTGGTGGAATTTATTAAAGAAAAAAGAAGGCACATTTGGCATTATTAAGGCAAATTTGGTATCATTGACAGGTCTTTTTCTTCAATGGAAATCTTGATTCCCCACGAACATTTTGGGCAAACAGCGTGAAACCTACTGTTCTCAGTTGTAATTGCAAAGAATTCGCTGCCGATTTATATCCAGAAACTTATGCTCAATTGGTTGAACATTGTACGAAAATATACATGGGACCAAGTTGTTGCCACTGTTAAGGGTAGATTCTTTTCAATGTCTCAAGGGAGGGAAACAATTTTTTCTCGTGGCTGGCTACACACCGGCGCATGAAGGGGAAAATATCGCATCGATCGCACTTTTTTCTGAGCGTGCTTCTTTGCCACAACCGTATTAAAAACGAGCACCCGTACATTACAGAGTTCCAAGAACAACAGGGGCCCCCGGAAGTACTCTCTTTACTTCATCCGCTACAGTTTCCTTCGTCAAGCTGCGGTTTTCAATGTCCTCTCCCCCGCCAATCCTTCATCCCACGACCCATTTAACTGTCATCTTTTCCTCTTTCCCCATCTTCATTGTTGAACTTCGCGCGACCCCGCGACGGGTGTCGCTCGGGCCTCCGCGCCTCCGTCAGTGCAATCAGGAGTTCTCCCAGTCAGAAGTGGACGTCTTGGACGTCGGTCGGCGTCTCCGGCTGGGAGAGGTTGTCCAAAGGGTCAGATGAGCTCCCGGAAGGGGACGGTGGTGAGGAGGGAGGCTTCTGGATAGCCGAGGGCGAGGATGCGGCTGCCATCACGGCGTCCTTGGACGCGGCATGTGCGTGGCCGCCGGCCGGCACTTGCTGCAGTAACACGGCGGTCTCCTTTACCACTAGGGCCTCGATCCTCGAGATCAGGGACTCCGCCTGCTGCATGGGCACGCGGGTCAGATCGCAGATAGAGCGGAGGGCTTCGTTCACCTGCGGTGAGGGTTGTTGGCGCTTGAGGCCCCTCACGGCCGCGCCGATGCTTGCTGTAGCAATCACCGAGGGATACACCCTGATGAAGTCAGGATCTGCAAAGGAAGCGAGATATGAAAATTATACCCACCGCCCATGGTCATTCAAATTTACATCGATATGGAACTTCATTGGCAAAATATATTTCAGCTAAGCCTAGTGTTACCATACCAAACCATCCGACTGAAGTTTTTATACTTCTCGTTCTCAATGAATAAGGCACCTATGTATCAATTCCTTTTCCATTCCCCGTATCACAGACTTTCCTTCATGCTTCAGTTTCAATTTTCATTTAGGGAGTTCAAATAAATCTCCGATAGCAATATTCAAGAAAATATACAGGCATTTTATTTAAAACATAAATGATATGTTAATTTACTTTTTCCAGAGAAAAATTCAGACGATACATGGTGTTGAGTATTGATAGTATATAAGGCCAATATTTCACCTTCGATTATAAGACAGTGAGATGGCTACACGATTAATGATCAATATATTTTACTGATGGCCGATTCTTCTACCCATTATCTCCAGCACAAGAAATGACACTCAGCATTATTCAACTAACAATACTCAAATCACCGACCCCAATGATGATTAAGCCAGGTCGCTTCAGATCAATCTCAAATTCACGATTATCACTTTCACTGACTCTGTCACACGCCAGAAAACGACAGCGCATTATAACACAAGGAAGGGCTCCCTAAACTTGTGTCCAGGTGCTCCGGTGGCGAGAGCGGAAATACGCGCTGACGCATTTCCTTTCGAGCAGGAAAATTCCACTCCACAATTCAAGCACATTTGTTCACGCATTCGATGAACAGCCTGAGCGGATAAATATATTTTCGAATACTATGCCGGAAAATGATATCTTTTTAGATTAAAATTAGCAATATCACTTCGACATCTTTCGATGGATAGGCATGTAATCACTTCGGGCTCAAGGACACGCTCTAGAAGATTCGGAGATTTCAACGGGAGATTGAAGAGACTTAAACGCTCGATTGCCTTCGCAGCACTTCAGCGCCGTGTTAAATTTGAAGAAATCAGCACACTTTCTTGAAATTTTGCATCGAGGATTAAATAAACTGACACGCGAAATTCTTCGCATGACCTTGTGGCGAGTCTTAGTCTGTGTTGTAGTTGTAACCCCAGTGCTGATCCATGCTCTGCATGTGTAATATATTTCCAAAAATGAAATTAGGAGCGCTCTCGTTTCACTTTCAACGAGGAAAACAAAACTATCCGCACGAACATACAATAAAAATCATCTAGTTTCGTAGCCACGTGTTCGGCTCGCGGTGAGGAGAGTGCGAGTTAGAACTTGTCGTCAGACTGAGCTTTTGTATGTGACGCACTCTTTCAACGGCGGCGGAGAATGGAAAAGAGCGGCAGAGGGTGAGGGGAGAAAGGAAGTAGACATTGTGCACGGACCCTCGAAGGGATCGAAACGCGTGGGAGGATGCCGGAGAGAGAATCCAGAAGCGGACGATAGATGCCTCGGGAGAGGTTAAAGCGAAGGTGGGCAGGCAGGAAGGAAAGAGAGAAGCAAGTGATTAGCAAAACCTCCCAAAAAAATATGACCTCCGCTCGCGGGTTCGACCGTTCCTACTCTCGCTTCGTCTCCCCGGGCAGTGTTTACCACCGGCGGACCTTTAAAATCTTCGGGAGACCGAAAAACTGGTCCAAGAAATCCACGCAACTCGGGTAAAAGGCTTTTCACCCCCACATCATCCCTCCTTCCCCCGATGCACCAAGAGCCGTCCCCTGCTCCTGCCCCTCCGGCAAACCGACTCCCACCCGGTGTTCGATGCACGGCCATTGTAGTATAGGACTCTCACCCTCCTGACGCCGTCTCCTTAAAGAACACCTGCGCGGGACGGCGTTGTGTGTAGCGTAATGGAAGCGAGGTAAGGCAGGGTGGTTGGGAGGAGGGTGAGGAGCATGAGGGGGAGAGGAAGCGACGGGCGTCTGGAGAGTAGAGTAAAGCGTGGTGAGGGCATTTAAAAATGGCCGACCTACCTCGAGGCCACGTGGTCGGGCCGTTACCCAGACAACCAAGCCACATCTCTTCCCCCATTCTTTCCTTCCCTCCAGCCCTCGATGGCTTCCTCACCTGGTGCGATGGCACACACACTCATGGTCACAAAAAACATAATAAATTCACTTTCGGGTGTCAAAAGCGGACGGGAGATTTTGCAACGGGGAAGGTTTTTATTTTCAGTTTTCTCCTTTGGACTTAGTTGTGATTGTGACGGTGTACCATTTTTAGCTTACGGAGTCTATTGTGCACATTCCTTCATCCTAGGTGCGGGGGAACTATAAAGGGCGCGTTGCTCGAAGTTTAAAAGGTATTCGTTTGAATCTGTCTTTTTAAAAATAGCCGGCAGGTACTACTGGGACAGCCCTTTAAACAGGAAATGTTCACTTCAAGCTTCCGTTTCTATAAGTCGTGTGCACAGAGAATCAGGCGCGATGGTAGGCATACACACCTTAGACGAAGAGGATAAAATGAAACCAAATGCGATTTATCAGCCGTGTAACCGGAAATGGAGATGAGTATCAGGACTTTGCATGCATTATACTATTTTTTAAGCTAATGAAATGATGAAAAATGAGATTTGAGACGAATTGGCAAAAATAAGGGAAACTTTTACCGTCTCAACTTCGTGAAATTCTTTCGTGATAGAGGTGGAAAGAGAGAAACAAAGCAATTCCTACTAATCTGTCCTATTTAAGCACGACATTGGTTTTGAATTAAGACACCTGCAACACGATGATGATGATTGGTATCAACAACGTAGTCTCGTGAGTGTGCTTGTGTGGTAGAGAATGAAACATGTTATATGAATGCAGCGTGTGCTTCTCTTTCAGCCTCTAAAAAAATATTCAGACGATTACATTAAAATTATTTAGCAACTGTAAAAAAATAGTTAAAATTGAGAAATTAGTAGGTAAGCGCGTGTAAGCATGTTAAATATATAATTAGTTATGCGTACAAGTGAATATTTATGCATAAATGGCGTTATAACATCCCATCCACACACCCTTGCGGGGTTTTATGTAAATAAAGATGTAAACCTTTCTTTAAAATAATGTTCCCTTCACCATCTCGTCAAAGGTTCGGTCGACGTCGAAGAGAAAAAAAAGTCATAGGGCCTCAGGGAAAGGAAATTTCACGAGACGAACGGGAAGTGAAATCCCAGCACCACTCCCGAACCCATACGCTCCCACACAGGTCCCAGTTTCTGGGAGGTCCTCGTCGACGCCCATACCGATGGTCTACCCAGCCAGAGGACCGACGGCGGCGAATACAGATTCTGGCCCGAATAAAGTGGGAAGTCGGACAAGGGCCGGCCCGCGGGAGAAGGGTTAGGTAACAAAACAACCAAGCTCGCACTCCCAGAATTCCCAAGACAAGAGAGAACTGGTTCCCGGTCTTAGAAGACTGCGAAGCAGGGAGCGGTCGCCCAATTTGGGACGCTGAGATCGTCTCATGGCGAAAGGAAGCCCCGTGGAATGAATATATGACGTGCAGGAGTGAGTGGGAGGAGGGGGAGAGAGGTAGGAGCCTATGGGGCAGGAGGAGGGTGAAGGACGGAGTGTGTGTGTGAGGGAGGGGAAAGGCGAAAGGGCCGACAGAAAGGTGGGTGGGTGGGTTCTTAAAAGACCCGAGAGCCGCCTCTTGGTCCCTTTAAATGCCCGTCGCTCTTCCCGGGTTCACCTTGGGAGGAAGGGTGATCCGAAGCGAAGATACCCGCCACGAGGTCTGACTTTTGTATGTGTGTGTATGAGTATGTATGTATGTATGTATGTATGCGTGTGTGTATACATATATCTTTCTTTTTTAAAAGTAATCTACCGGTTAAGGTAGGTTTTGGATGGACACAATTACCATATATATATATATATATATATATATATATATACATACACACACACATATATACATACATATATATATATATACAGGTATATGTGTGTGTGTATATATATATATATATATATATATATATATATATATATATATATATATATATATATATATATATATATATATATATATATATATATATAGACACACACACACACAACAGATATAAGGAAAAGGAATAGGAACACACATGAAGGACGAACACGGTGTTCGTCCTTCATGTGTGTTCCTATCCCTTTTCCTGATATCTGTTTCTATATAGATGAGTATTTATCCGCCGTTGGGCGGGATTTTATGTTTGAAAAAAAAAGAAAAAAAAATATATATATAATGTTTGAATGTGTATGTGTATATGTTTATATACAAAAACACATACATTCAAACAAGAAAACGCACCACATGGCGAACACATTCATTCCCATAGAAATAGATATAAGGAAAAGGGATAGGAGCACATATAGTATAAAGGACGAACTCAAGAGAGGCGGGGAAGGTGGAATGGAGCAAATTACAAGCATTAAAAAGTTTCCTTGACCGATACTCCAACCAGGTTGCGCTTGTGATATCCTTGATTCCACCTTCCCCACCATTCCTGTGTTCGTCCTTAATATGTATTCCTATCCCTGTAGCCCTTTCTAATGTAAATCGACTTCCATCCACCTTCACCCCGAGAACATACTCTATCTAATACGTCCGAAGATGGTGGCCTGACCGCCGAAACTCTGCGAGTGACCATTTTAATTTGTGTCAAAATGTTAATGTTTCTAATATGGTCTGTGCTGTCGGAGGTCAATTTCTTCCTTCATAGTGGGTATACTATATATAAAAACATACGAGGGTCATCCGGAAAGTAGTACCCGTTCGTGAAATAAAGACACAAAAGTAAATATTAACAAACATAAAAAATTTTATTTGAAAGAGGATACTTTAAACTACTTCTCAACATAATCTCCAAGCAAATTAAGGCATTTGTCATAACGTGTGACAAGTTTCTGTATTCCTGCTGCATAGTCCTTCGCCGCCAGCTCATTGAGATACGCGAGGGACCCATCTTGCACAAATTTTTGCATAATGCAGATGGTGTTTAACAATTTCATGAACAATTGTTCGAGAAACATTGGGAAAATGCTCACAGATGTCATCAATTGTGACGCGCCGATCGTTCCTCACGAATTCGTCAACTGAGCTCACCAGTTGGTCTGTAATGACAGACGGTCTCTCCGAACGCTCATCGTCGTGTGTGTTCCCCCTCCCCATGTTGAAGTTGCGACACCACCGCCGAACAGACGACTCGTCCATTACATTGTCTCCATACACCTCCTTTAATTGGCGATGAATATCACATGGGCGAACGTTTCTTGCATTGAGGAATTTAATCACTGCCCTCACTTCACAACTGGCGGCGTTCTCAATTTTTTTAAACATTGTAAACAATCACAGAAACAACACAGGCAATGCTAGCGTCACGCAACTTGGCTCAGAGAAGGCAGACAAGCCACTGAAGCTATCTGACCTCGTCCAGCGGCTACTCGCGTCGTCAGCTTTCAACTTCATGCGGCACGAACGGGTACTACTTTCCGGATGACCCTCGTACATCATATATTTATACAAGCATTCAAGAAATCCGAAGGAGTCAAGAAAAATGGATGCAGAACGTTTTGATTGGTAATGGGATGTTGACGAATGTGATCGAGCGGAGGACTTCAGTCAAACGAGGAAGGGGAAAGAATAGGATAGGCATGTTGGACGGAACAAAGGAAGGAATGAAGTAGGTGTAAAGAAGAGGAGTTTGTTGTAGTTTCAGATGTAAGGTCGTGTTTTGTTACGATGGGCAAGTAAATTTACCGTGCTTCCGTTGTTAACACTCACCCAAAAGCTACCTCAAAAAATGTTGGCCACGCGCGATATCGATCCATCATCCATTTGCTAATTTTTTTGCAGAAAGATATATTTTCATATCTACTGTGATTTCAGCTTTTGGCGACTGTTGATCAATAGGTGCGCGAAACAGTTCTTTTGGACATAAAATTTCGTAAATGTTAATGTTCGAATGACGAAGGTTATGGATAATTAGGGCAGAGTTGGTGTTTCAATTAATCAGATTTTACGCTAGCAAAGAGGGCGACAACGACTAAATAAGGAAAACTGATTTCCGAGCAGAACGACGTAAGAAATCATTTCTTCTTTGCGCCAATCCTGAGAATATGACGAAACATCGCGAGCGATGATTCGAGCTTCACTGTTTTAAAACTTTACGGAATACCAACAATTACCAATTACTCGAATAGCTATTGGCCCGCGTCCTCGCATCTCCTGCCACAAACTTTAACGGCATCCTCCAAGGCAATATGCATTGATGTGTACATGAAAATAAAACGACGTAATTTCAATTATCACCATCAATGTAATTACTCTTGGACTAGTTTCCTAACATTACTAGTACACTTTATTCCAGCTTGCCAGGATATGATGCATTTTTTTCACTAAAAACTTGTCCCAACCGCTGTAGAGTAACAAAATTGAATCATGTTCGAAGAAAAAAATAAGCGTTTTCGATCACACTATTGTTTCTGCACACTGGTTGGGATCCTTCGCTTCCGGAACAATCGCCGATGGCCCATGGGCCCGGCGGGAGAATGGACGGCTCGGAAGTTGTAGTCGATTACAAGAGCACGTCGCGCGATAGTGGAAAGTTTCGGGAACGACTTCCAACCCAAACCCAATCCCCCCCCCCCACACTTTCCACCATCGCTTTCTACACACACACACACACACACACACACACACACACACACACACACACACACACACACACACACACACACACACACACACACACACACACACACACACACACTACGCGCTAACCCCCGTCCCCCCTCTCAAAAAAATCCCCACACCCGACACCCCCCCCTTCGTGGGGAAACGAACACAATGACACAACCCCAACCCCCGATCCCCCTCCAGGTGCAAAAGTGGTTCGGGAGGGGAGGGAAAATAAGGACCCTTTTGGGTTTGTGCATGGGGAGGAGGGGGTGCTTTGGTAGGACTCTAGTCATCCCCTACTACTAATACTACCCCTTCCTCGTACTACGGCTGGCTAGTACTCGTGCACATGAGCTAACCTCGGCAGGTCCCTCAAGCTCAGCAGCCTGCTTTTCCATGTTACTTTCCCTTGTAAAGAAATGCCACTACCTAAGCTTCGTTCACATATTCTATCACAGTACGGTAGAATCCCTTCGATCACCTAATTCATCAATGACCGTTTGCCGGTTAAGAAAGGATTTCAATGGCTACGGGTAACACCCGCTGCTTACACTTTTAAGCCTTATCTAATAGTACCTTAAGCACTATTGCACCATAAATTTCAGTAAATCTTTGTAACTACGAATGCTTCCAGCTCTCCTTTCATTCCGTCAAACATTCCTTATCTTTTCCTTATTTTATCTCGCCCACCCAGCTTTCTCCCCTCTATCAGTCCTCAAAATACATAGATTTAATTGTTTTCCTTCCCTTTAGTTGGTTACGTAAAATGTATTGGATAATCTCTCGATTATATTAATTATTTCAATTTAGTAACAAACAAGCAAAAGAAATATATTGTTGGTTTTATCTCTTCTCTTCATGTCATTGTAACATGGTGCAAGGTTTGAAAAAAGTGCTCATTTTTTAACTGTAAAATTGCTGAAATTTCAAAGAGTAAAAATCCGTCACCTTAACTAGGATTGACTTCTTTGGATTTAAACTGCATAGGTCAGCCATTCATTAGTCCATAGATCGCTTGCCCATCATATTATTTTTCGCCTATATTCGCATTTTTCGCAGACTCGAACCTTAACGAACGTTTTGATATTACTCTTGGGTACTAATCACCGGAGGACGATAAGTTTTTATTCTATTATTCAATTCCCACAGTCATCTCCTCTCGGCTACCTCGCCATGCAGAGCATTTGGGACACTTGAAAAAGAATTTGAGGATCGGGGTGGGATGGTGGGAAAGGAAGGAGGGGGGAGCTACGGCGAGAGGGATGCGGGGGAGAGGGGAGGAAAGTTCGAATCGAGGTCGGGCGGCGACACATAACAATGGCTCCGGAGAGGAAAGCGAAAAAAATAAATAAAGGGAAACGAGGGGAAAAGATATTGAATCAGGTCCGATCTAATCGTTCGTTGCTTTGAAAATGTGCGACTGTCCGAGCCAATGGTCAATATTCGCAGGGGACGAAGGCTACACCCCTGCTGTGACGAGCCCGCTGCAATGGAGAATCAGGGCAGATGGAATC
This sequence comes from Hetaerina americana, assembly GCF_022747635.1. Taxonomy (NCBI): domain Eukaryota; kingdom Metazoa; phylum Arthropoda; class Insecta; order Odonata; family Calopterygidae; genus Hetaerina; species Hetaerina americana. The sequence goes on along the minus strand of NW_027287427.1, from coordinate 53,553,635 downwards.
CGCTCGAGAATATTGCCATCCAGCTCCAAATCTCTATGCCCAACCATCCGAGGTAACTTGTACCGGTGGCGTCGGCATTTCAAACTGAAATTATGGGTCTACGGCGCGAAACACAAAGGCAGTTTTTTTTCGCTAGAACGTTAATTATCTATCTGTCACGTTTCCTTCAACCTTGAAGTTATAGTCGAATGGGAATCGATGGAAAGGTTGGAGAATGTGTTACAATGATGACGAAACATTTTTTCTTTTCTGGTTATTTCGATTGAGCATACCTTTGACCGGCTTCATCATGATAAGCTCTGTACAACACCAGAAGTCACAAGATACGCTGAACGCAAAGAAGAGGAACGAAAAAGAAATGAAAACAAGAGTATTTCATTAAAGGAAAAGTATTAGGGTGCTTCGGAGCATAGCAGAAGAGTGTAAAAGTAAACTACTGGTGGGCTGCAATGAATACCATAATAGTTTGCCAAAAATAACGTTGAATATATGCATAACATGTTCCCGTTTGAGGATTAAAAAACATCTAGAAATGATGCAATTTTAATCAATAAAGTATATAATGGTAAGAAATCAAATACGTAATGATAAACAAAAAAATGCTAAAATCAGAGCCTTATCAAAATTACATTGAGGAGTCGAAACAAATTTGTCCCGACACACTACTCGATAAGATACAAATGTACTCCTGTTTTCACTCGAGCGTAGTTTATCCTTCTTATTCTTGCATTCCACAGCAGGCAAACGTTTACAAGCAATTAACTATCATTTAGATAAGACCTGAGTCCCTTCCGCATTCTTTCACCATTCGTGTACGCTTGATACGGGTAGGAAATCAACCAATCGTCGGGTTCACTTTGCTATCGTACACTGGTAATGAGTGTCGGGCAATCTTATCGACAGAAGGAAATTTTACGGATTACACCCTAAGTAACCCTTACAGACCTCTCCAAGAGAGGCAAACCGGATGACTGGCTCATCGGGTGGAATTTACGATGAAAATTTCCATGGTGGGGAAGGTCACCCGAAATCCCAGCGTAGGAAGCCCTTAAATAGACCCGACACACCTCCCCCAGAATATCAACGACAAGCTTGAACATTGTAAAAGAACCCGCGTTCATCAGTACGAGAGGTGACCCACCGACTCCATTCCGTAGCAAACGATACGGGAAGCGGTGAGGGCGAGAAACCCTACTAACATATTCAAGGAGCCCTGGTAAGAGAAACATTAGATCACATAAGGTGAAGAGGCTTCGGAATGACGGGGGAGGAGCCTTTTACGAGAAAGATCCTTTCAAGAGGGAGAAAGGCGAATGGGAAACCCTTTCAATGGGGTGGGGGGGTTTGAGAGGGGTCAGAATTCCCATTTTCCAACTCACTCCCTTCCCAAGATAAAAAGGTCGCGACCCGAAGAAGGAAGAGGAGGTGAAGTGAAGACCTCTTTTCCTCCTCTCCTAGGCAGCAAAGGTAAACCCATATCCGTGCGAAAGCTTTTTGCCACACGAAGGAGGCCCTCACTCTCGCCCTTGCGGTCTCCCGAATGGCCCCGGGACGACCTCGCGTCAAATGCGGCACACCTCTTCTCCGCGCAAGACGCCCCGAGAAGACTCCTCTTCCGTCCCTAACCCATTTTAAGCCACCACGTAATGTACCCACGGGGGCGAAAGTCCTCTGGGAGGAACATCACAGAGGGGTCGAAGGGATTGGGGGGGGGGGGCAAAGGATGTTTCGATCTCCCCTTCGCACTGTCACTTAAAATGTTAAATTGGGCCCTCCGACCTCATGAGGAGGAAGCTAGAAAAGAGAGAAGTGTGTGTTTGCATGCATGGGTATATTTGTATGACTGTCTATGCATATTTATTCTCATGAATATAATGCTATGGAAAGGCAGATGGAAAACGCATAAGTAATAACAACAGGTGAGCGGGGAAGTCGAAAAGAAGAAAATTTCAAACAGGAAAATGCTCCTAAACAGGGAATCTAACCCAGGAATTCTGCTTACTATACCGATGCCCTGAACCACAAATACGTTACCTATCCGTGTCCTAACCCTATATTGTTGAGATATTTTATCCGGTGGGAGATTTTTGTTTATGGCCATTTTTCTGTGCGTGTGTGTGTGTATGTATATATATATATATATATATATATATATATATATATATATATATATATATATATATATATAAGTGTGTGTGTATATTTATATATATATGTCTATATATATATATATATATATATATATATATATATATATATATATATATATATATATATATACATAAACAGACAGGCACTATTATACATAAATATGTAGAGAGTGAGGTCGGGGACAGGAAGGTGGACGAGGTGAAAGTGAATTTAGGGAGCCCGGAGACAGTGGTACCCCAAGACTGAGAAGGATGAGATCCTCAATCCTCGGCGAAGAAAGGGTTTTTCCCACTGGGAATATAGGGGGTGTCAGCGACCCTCGTTCCCTTTTCCTTCCACGCGTGAAGGGTTAGGTGAGGAAAGAGGAAGGGAAAGGATGCGTGGTTTTGAGGCGAGACGAAGAGGGTGGGGTGAGGATGGAGAAAGGAAATGAGATGGGTCGGGCCCAAAAGGCGGAGAAAAGGAAACCCTTTCTGGATCACCCTCGCCCGTATGGTGCACGCGAAAAGGGTTGGGCTCGCCGGGGTTGGGAATCGTGGAGGAGTTTCGACGATGCGTTGGCCAAAAAGGGGTCGAACGCACACACCCCCTTCCGATGCCTTCGCCGCTCAATCCTTTTCGTATGGGAAATGGGTTGAATGCATTGTGTTCATCGAGGGAAGCGGGAAAAAAACACATCCCGATCATATCCATAAGAATTCCCACCGGAGGGATGACCGAAGCGGAGGGAGTTCGGTTGGGAGGGTGGGGTGAGGGAGATCGATGCATATTATGACCCTTTGTAACCTTTGTCAGAAGCGCGCGCTAAGTGGGGCGAGAGGACTGCCCGCGCCATGGGCTGGCTGTCGCGAGGGAGATGTAACCCAAGACGTTACTTCCTTCGGGAAGGAGAACGCGGAGAAAATTCGGTAGCTCTCTCGGAGGGCCGGCTAATGGTATAGTGATTGTCGGCGAAAGGAAAGGAGTCCATCGGATGCAGATGCATTCTGGGATGCGATTCCAACTTGGGGGGTTGGATGGTGAATGGGAGTCGACCAAAAGGGCGGAGTTGGGGAACCACATGGCACCCTACAAGTCACCACTAGGTTGTGTGCCTGGTTGAGATTCCACACTAGGTATAAACGTCAATATTGAAAGTACCACCGAGATTATAAATGCAAATGGAGAAGCTACATAATTAAAAAAAAACAGGAAATTATTTTTACGAACCGTCTGCGTGCACTACGGTAAGTTTGATGCTCGCCGATGCCGGGAATGTCAGAATGAGAGTGGTGCCCTAAAATGGGGCTGGAAATTTCATACAAGTTAGAGGATAATCGGTTACGCAGTTAACCGAGTTTTTAACCACATTCGTGAAATTAGGACAATATTTTTGGGTAATGAGTATTAAACACGCCACCTACACTGTCAAGTCAACTGGAACATTCGATTCACCGAGATATTCGTACATTAAAACCCGTTCTTGATCTAGTGGCCGCGGTTGAGTGAGACCCCCTTGAAAGAAAGATTGAGATGAGAGTTTGAGAGCCTCGACTGAAACCGCGGGACCAGGTTTCAGGTCTTTTGCAACACCGTCAATGCCTTGAAAATGATGACTTAATGTTAATACGATGAGTAAGATGACTTAATGATGGATGAGAAAAATCAAGTTATGGAAAATTAGAACATCCTTCTTTGAAGAGTGAGATCCCAGAAAAACCTCTAAAAAGATCGAAATTTGCAGTTTTCGGATGGCATACGGAGAGAAAGTTTCCCAATCTCTCGGGAGGGAACGGATTAAAATCTCTAATTAACTCACGCTACACTGGTATGCGATACAATCTCAAAATTTTGTTAGTTTAAGTTTGATCATTAGTATACATTTTATTCATATATTTAATATGCTTTTGCATTTATACGTAATAATTTTTTTATGGATAATTATTTTTTTCTCGTCACTTCCTCCTAGCGTGTTACCCACTGAAATGATACTCATTAGATATATAAAATCACTATGTGGTGGGTAATATCATTTACTTTTGAGCCAGTGGAATTTTCAATGGCCTCCATCGCAGTCTTGAGCAGAGGTATTAGCTATCATTTGTGCCGTCAATAATGGATGGTGACACCCCCCTGCCACACACCCTACGTGGAGGGTCACCAGGATGCGACGTAGATGCAAACCCCCTTCGAGCACAGCCCGCGTGCGTCGAATGCATCGATGCCCCGTAGGCTGCCTTTACAGTGTGGGCGGGGTTGCTGTAGCAGAAGCAGGGGGACGTGCGTGCAATGGGGGTCGAGAGGGGGCGTATGCACCAGGGGGATGCCGGCGCGCGGGAGGGGTGAGGCGGAGGCTTTCCCACGGACACATCTTCATTCCCTCCAGTCCACGAGACCTCGTCGCTCCGAGGACGGGCAACAAAAACACTCCCCGATAATTATCGTCGTTTTCGGCAGGAAGAGCGGCGGATGGATGGATGAATGAGAGATGCCCTCCCGTCTAAAGCTGGGCGTGGGATGTCCGGATGGGAACTGGGTGCGCACGAGACGGGTGGGGCTCAGAATTCATTGCGCTCCGAAGTGAATATGTTTCCAATTGTATCCAAGATGAAAAAAAGTGTTATCGACCCGATCCTGTTGACTGAGTCTGGGAAAATTTCAGCAGACGGTATTTAGTGCATTTTCGATCCTCCCGCATGCAATGTCAAGTCTACTCTCCGGGACTAGGCGGTTCTTGAAATTCAATTTCGGAATGTGATATTCTAATCTGATTACCACCCAGAATGAACTCCATATACTAAGTATAACCTAATCAAAATTCGTTTACGTCTGGCCATTTTATTTTTTAACCCCTATTTTACTGTTCATATTATTGGCAGCTCGTCTAGCGTAGACAAGTATTTGGTTCGTGGATACCCAAGTGCATGACAGCAGTTAAAAAAATTTCTTTTTCTTGTATTATTAAACATTTCTATTGGTTACTAACATTTAAGCACCACATTTTAATGATGAACGACTGGTGTAGAATCAATACCTGCCACACACTAGAGAAGAATGTGAAAATATTCCTAAGAAATAAAATAATTAAAACGAAATAACTAATCAATAAGATAAAATCAAGTAAGCAAAGGAATTATGATGACCTTCTCTAATTTTAATATCAATCTATATTATAATAATTACTTATAAATACAACGTAAAGCAGTTTGAAATTTTCTTGGGCCATATAATGTATGTATTGATTGCAAATGAGATAAGTAGATAATACATTTAAGTCAGTATTTCATTTCAAGGAAGGAGTTTCAAATTTTCATCTTTCTTGTTGTGCCCCGTTATCTTTCACTCCAAATTCGCCATTAATTTCCACCCAAATTTCCTCAACTTCGTTATCGTCAGCTTAGCATCGAGTACGTGATGAAACCCGTCCACTATACTATATTAACGAGACTCAAAATATTTCTCCTTCAGGAACTTGTGTGAGAGGCGATATGAAATGGCATATACTTACCTAATGAATATTCGGAACGGGACGAAATGAGAAAAAATACGTTCCTAAACTTCACGGCTTAACGTTCGGAGATATTCTTGCGTGCTCCAAGGAAATGAAATGAGCATAAATTTCGTACGAAACAGCAGGAGACGGCCGTTATTTCTAAGGGAGGGTGTGAGGGCCACTCTCACGATCCTGCTCGTTTGTTACAGCAACCGCGACCAATTTAATATAACCCCCGCCTGTGGTGACCGATCCCGCTGGGCTATTTCGTCGCTCCGAAGGTGCAGGGGGATTTCCGCATCTTTCCCCGACTTCTTCGACCGTGCCGCGACGAAAGATACACAGGGCGACAAGGAACAGGAAACATTTTATCTCCAGAAGATCCGTCGCGACGGCTGCAAGCAAGCGTTTTATACGTGGTCCTCTAGAAGGGCTATACGCTTAGCACATCTAAATCGTACCCTACGAGCCGACACAAGGTAGTAATGCAGGTCACCAGTCATTGCAGTAATTAGCGATTCAGTACAATTTCAAAATCGGGGATTACGATTCAAGATACAAAGTAGGAGTACGTGGTATTTTCCTTTTCTCGTCAAGGTCTGTAGCTTCTCATTACGGTCGCGCATTCCGAAGTAATATGGAGATAACATTATTTATTCTACGTCATTGTTACTTTCGAATCATATGCGAAAATCGAATAAAGTCAAAACCTTAATATTCAAGCGGGTATCCATTATTTTTTAAATATGCTCAAAAGGTATAAAATAATGCCAAGAAAGAGCATATAAAATTATATTATGTGTGTGGGTGTATATACTCAAGTGGTCTGAAAATTTTTCGACTCAGAAAATTTCAGAAAAAAACTTTTGTATCTTTGTTGGTTCGGAAACCTTTCAGACCACCCTCATATATGTACGAGTATGTATGTATGTGTGTGTATATAAATAAATGAATATATAGATGAATGTGGGGTAGATGGAGGGAAAAGAATACGCTTTTGGATGACATTGAGGCAGATAGAAAATATGAACAGCTAAAGAATGAGCTATTGTAATGTGCAATATTGGGTTGAAGAATATTTTGTATCATGTTACTTAGGGTTTAGGAACACGGCAGTATGCACTGACGAGGTCTATCAAAACTCACCCCAACCCGGAAGACCACTGCTTATTCTAATATGACAATTCTAATTCTGCCGCTATTTTCCTAACTACCAGCCTTTACTGCAAGGCATGTGACTGAAATTATCCAGCGAGCTACATGCGCGCAGTGACTGAACACACTTGCCTTGCTGATACCTTGCAGGATACCATGCAGATTCGGATATTCCTAAGCCCGGATTTATATTGTACTTCACAAAGCTGCCCAAAGTACTCCATCGCATCGCTCAGAGCGGCCGGATGTCACCATTCGATACCGCATCGCAGTCGATTGTCCAGGATCGCATGGATATACACGTGGACTGCAGCCAGAAGGAGAGCGAGGGAGCGGTAATGGTGGGGCACAGGGGATGAGGCGAGGGAGGGTCGATCACGACAACAAACTCATACGGCGCACGAAAGGAGGGGGGGGGGAGAATCACTTGGGGGTCAACGGGGTACATACACGAGAAGGTGGAGGGAGGTGTGGCAGATGACGTCACCATTAGCATACAGGTGACCCCCCCCCGGGTCCTCCCCACACTCACCCCCTCGAACCCCCATGTGTGAATGTCTCACCTGGCCTCCGGGCTGCGAGCTGGGTTCGAGTGCACGCACACGCATCTAGCCGCTTGCAGGAGGGTGGACACCAGGGGTAACTCGATCCACCACCCTCTTCAATCGACCATTTCAGCTGGTGGGGAAGAAGGCGGGGGGGGGGATGGTTGGAGAGCGAGTGGGGGAGGGGGTTATTGTTGCTGTATCCGCATGTGTATCTGCATCCGCGGGTTAAGAGGGAGGCAAAATAATGGTAAACAACCAACTGGCCCATGGTCAGACCCTTTTCGGAAGGGTTCTAGTCAATCACACGGGTGGGACGAGAATTCCAAGGGGAATCGTACAACTGCGTGAGTAAAACGATTTATGGAAAAATGCCCGAGAGGATACGTTCTGGCGCAATCTCCGTTCCAGGAAAGTAGATATTTTTCTAACTGTTAAATATGCACGGACAAAATTTGTCTGAGTATACAAAATTTAACGTCTTATAAATCAGAGATGTCACATAAATATCTCAAATTAGTAGACAGGCTAAAAATATACAATGCTTTAAAATTATGTCCATAAGATTATGTACAGAAATTACTGTTTTTAAATAATAATAATCTTTAATAGACGATGATGTCAATGGCATTCCAATATATGCGAAACTATCCGAGTAAAATTGAAAATTCATAACCAACTAGGTTAAGAGTTAATTCCTCAAAAATAAAACATCAGAATATACGCATGGATATGTTGATAAATGGCCCTTTGATTATCCTTGGACCCGATTTATTTTTCATTCTTTTGAAAATTATCCAGATGCACCATGGACTAAAATTCCTTCCTTTGCGGCCTATCAGATTTTTCTTCATTAAATTACTGTTTTGTTCGTTTTGCTACCAGTTAAAATAGTCAGCCGAATATTATCACCGAGTAATGGGTTTGATATTTAACTCTTAATTAAATGTATTTATTCTCACTAATCATGCTCATATTTTCACCTTTCACAGCAAAAATAGATATTTAACCAACTTGTTTATCCTGTCTTGACTCGACGGAACGATCCTATATTACAAGGTGCCTCTTAATTTATCTTGAATACATCATTTTATGACTTTCCTATTCCTGAACGCTAAAAGGAAAATTCTTTTGGTTACATCGCATGCATTCATACTAGTGTATATACCATTATCAACGATTACGAAAGGGTGGGAATTTTCCTGAACAAGGCCGTCAATTTTTTTTACGCGTTGGATGATTTATTACGTACCGCTGCACATCTATATGATGTGCTGGGAAAATGCTTCAGAAAAAAAGGACACTGAGACACTCAAATCCTTATAACACTAATCCTAAGGAACAGCGACGAAAGCTAAAAGGGTAAATGGAGTAATGCAAGCACTTTTTTTCCTGAGCCGACTGATTTGATGAATGCAGTACTGGGGGGAGTGTGCAACTTTCCCAGGCTACTTCCCCACTGGTACTTCGGTTTGGTGCCCCATGGCAAGAAGTCTTAAGGGGCCGATTGGAGGGAGAGGAATCTCATTCACTCGCTAGTTAATGAGATGAGCAACAACGGGAGAAATTATTTTTAAACCAGTTAGTTCAACGTCATCTTAACACAAACAGCCATGGGTAAAGATGTGAGGTGATGGGGTGGGGTTTACAGAGTTTTATCTACTCTTGAATGCCTCGGGAGACAGGGATGATTCCTTCTATGTATAATTTTTTTATGGAGGCAGCAGCGGGTTGAAAGTTTACAAGGGTTGAGCAAACTAGGCGGAGTACACTAGGCAGATGCAACCACCTCATTTCCCCATTGAAGCTGGATTCCTCATGCTAGCTTAGCTCCCCCATCTCCTCCAAAAGAGTGTCTTTAATCCATCAACTTTGGTTTTCTTGTGGTCAATTTCTTGGACAGCATTGTTTACTTTTTTTCCTACTTGCGGACGCATTCATGGGAAAGAAAGCGTAGAGAAAGACACAGTGGAAAGACCACCGAGTGCACATAAGGTGGAAGTAAGTTCTCTCGTTGCGCAAACCTCAAAGACTCGCGCGGTTCCCGACTAGGGTGAAGAGGACTAACACGAGCATGCAGTCGTGGTGGTTTGAAATGTTGTCTAACACGACGGGCTCCATGAATAGAAAATAAATGTCCTCGTAACCATTGGAGTGGAAGTGAATGCCCGGGTTAGGGCCAAAAAAATTAAACAGGAGGAAAGGACTCTCCAAAAAAACTTATTAAAACACCAAAATATCTGATGTAACTCCAACAAAGTATTATAACAAACCAAGAGTGACACTATCAAGAGGCGCACGAGAATTATGGCCACGTGTGGAGGACGACCAAGCAAAATATTTGGAAACGTAAAGTGAAAGATGACATGAAAAGAATCAAAATCGAGTAATTTGGGTTATAAACGGTCCTCTCACAATGGAGACAACAGAAGTTCTTCGTATATTCACAAATAACGAGTTTTTGTTGAGCGAATTATGCAACAAACAGCAGTTTTAGGTTTTTTTAAAACTTTGAATGAACTTGCCATGCGATTCCGGAATAAGAAACCGCTCTTCTAAAGCTTGTATGATTCTCCTAAATTGTAAGTCCAATAGAAGCTTCAAGAATCGCGTTTAATAACACATAACACACAAATTATTATGTCAATTTGATTATATTGGCCCCCTTTCTAAAATAAACTGGATGTTATCATCACAGTGTTAAGCTGCACTTTGATTGAGATCTTCATGAAATAAATAATAAATAAATCAGTTTTTCTACGTTCTAATTGATTAAATTATAAAACAATGATAAAATGTAACTGAGCAATATAAGAATCTAGATTTTGAAAAAAGCTTAAGTACGATGACATTTCAATGAATGCACTGGTGTCGTACAAGGTTTAGGCGCTGATAATTTTTTTACTGTGTGTTTAAGAGTTGCGTATGGGTATTAGTCATTAATCATGGATATAAAGAAGAGAATTTAAGTACTTTTCCGACCATAATTGTACCCACAGAGATGGCACTTGGGATTATTCCACATAAAGAGAACAGCTACGACAGCGGGGGATCCGATAAAATGCCTGGCATCAGATCGACGGTAAATTTTTCCAGTGTTCTTCCACATTCTCGAAAACTCAACAATTACGATAATTAATATTCCTCCCCTTAAATAAAAAAAACTACCTTCTGGTAAGCGTGCAAGTATGAAAGCTTGCTCCCCGCACTTTGAAATAAAAAAAATAACTAGTCAGGAGTTCGAAAAAGTGCCATACGGGGTGCACAACTAGCTCAACTCATTTGACTCACAAACCAACTCCCAACTTTTCACCCACCCTCCCCACCACACACACCGTTCGCAAAGGTGGCCCCGCGCCCACCCGCTTCCCCCCATCCCATCCGGTGGCGCCTAATGGCGGGGGAGGTTGTAATTAGGGGAGAGGAGGAAATGGGGAGTGAGTAAGTGAGTGAGAGGGAGAGTCGAGTGTGAGGGTTAGCCGGCGGCGGCGGACGTGTCTCCCGAGAAGGACAAGGTGAGACCGGGGTGGAATGAAGGCGTAGAGGAGGGAGGGTTTAAGGAACGCGAGGGTGTATGACGGGAAGGGTGCATGAGGGCGCGAGTGTGGGTGAGGGAAGTCTTCCAGAGAGGAGAATGGAAGGAGTGCGGTTCGGTGTGGGACGGTGTGGGAAGAGGAGAATGAAGGGGAAAAAAACTACAGAACGCACCAACACACACCGTCGGAACACCCCCACCCCTTCCCCTCCTCGGTTATAGAACACCTGATGTCCATCCACATGGCACCCACCGCCTTTCTTCCCTCGTGGGGTAAATGCACGGCGGTCACGTGCTCTAGCGGGAGATAGAGGTGTGGGGGAGGGAAGGAATCAAGCGGCGATATTCCCGGGGATAAGGTGGAAGGGGGGTCGAAACTGGGTTGCGGAGGACGGGAGCGTGGAGGGGGGAAGTCGAGGGGGACCTCGGGAAACCCTCTCCCACCTACACCCACTCACCCGTTCCCTTAACAGTCTCCTGAGTTCCTTCGGTCATATTGCGGACGGGGGGGTACTCGCACGCCCTTCCTCATTTCGAATTCACAGATCATCATTGCGATATGACGTACGAACGTGGGACCTGAGCTTCCATTGTCTCGTGGAAGTTTTTTAAAACCAGAACATACGGTCATCCGGAACGCGGAGCACCTTGGGGGTAGAGAAATATTCGTGGAAACTTAAAAAGCTTCCAAGGACATTCGCGGGCGTGAGGAGGGGGGAGAGGTGCGGAGGGAAACGTGTGTCTGTCCGATGGGAGGAGTTAATTTTTTCCATGTCTAAATGGATAGTTATTAGCGTGACACTAAAGAAAGCCTCCTACCCATTGAGTTTCCCCTTGAAGTAGAAGTTGAAGGTCCTTCTCCGGCTGAGAGAGTAACACCAAATGGAAAACACCTGACGAAAAGGTGCACCAATCTGCATCAGAACGAGCCATCATTATTCCCAGGAACTTTGTCATTTTATAGGAGGCAAATCAACGGAGGAGGTAATGGTGTTTCCGGATTGAAGAAGCCCGGTTTGGCTGGTGAAACACCTTCACTAGGGCACTCACACTACTTAAGAACTTGATTAGTCGCGGAATGAAAGCCGGTTTCACAAAAAAATGTCCACAGAAAGATTGCAATTCATTTGGCCTCGTTCTTCAGGGGTGGAGAAGCTGCTTCAATTATGCGGATTAAATTATTTTGGGTTAAATAATTTTGATCTTGCTCTTCGAAGTCTATAAGTTGTTTCAAGCACTCGGATTAATTTATAATTGGAGGAATAATTAATTGTAAAATGGCATATTTTTATAAGGGAATGAACAGTCATCATCCCGGAAACACGCGGTCAAATTTTCGGATACCTCTTGGGAAATTATAAATACCTACATGATCATTGGAAAATGAAATAATGTAAATCGAGGAGCATGAAATGGTAGTTAATAAATACTGACATACAGGTACCTGTGCTTCTCTCCACGCCTCTGTCTTGATAATGATCCATTGTAACCACGGCATGGACAGGGATATACATTGCATTCGAGTGGGAAATTACCGCGCACTTCCTAATCGTGATGATGATGAGAGGGACGAACAAAATACCAATCGGTCGTCTAGCACGGGCCCAGGCAGGAAAACAAACAGATGAACACCATAAGAGCGGGGCAAAGAAGTGGTAATGCGAGCAGAGGCGTAAATCAGAAGACCTGCCTTCGGGTCGGCTAGATAGTTACGCTGTAAATAAAGCGATAGGGAGAGGAGGAGTAGTAACAGAGGCACGGGAGTTGGGAGAGGAAGAGAAACGGAGTTGGGGAAAGATGGATACTCATGCGAGACGGTGTTGCTGGAGAGAAATAGTCAAAGAATAAAAATAGGGGTGACTTGAACTACTAGGGTAGGGTGGAGAAGCGTGTAAACCTTTTGGGGAGGAGCGGAATAAAAGGAAGGGGGGGGGGAAGGCACCTGTCTCTCTCCACTTCCAAGGATACCTCCCCCAACACACCCCCTACCTCCTGCAGCTCACCCACCCCCAACCCGACCAGCCTACTTTCCAATGTGATAACAGATGTCAGAGGCGGCAAAGAGGAAGGAACTCTTAAGGGAGGAGTCGGAGGAGGGATGGGTAGAGCGGGGGGTGGGGGGTAAGGAAGAAGAAGAGCTCCGTCGGGGGGGGGGGAAGGGTTTGTTGGTAAGGGGTGGGGGCTAAAGGGATTATGGGTCGAATCGGAGGAGGGGGAAACCCTTCTTCCGTCGAGATGGAGAGGGGAGGGTAATGAGTTTTCTCTCGAGTGGCAAGTTCAGTCATGTTTCCCCCCAAATTAAATAAATCCCCAAAATAATTTCAGGGAGTGAGGACAGAATTTAATTTCATGAAATTTCTCTCTATATACTTAAAATGGACAACTGTTCTACTGATTAGGTGATGGAATTTTTTTCGAAGAGGAGATTTACTCTTTTCGTAAAAAAATGTTACTTATTTGATAAAATGTTAATTATTTAAATAAAAAATGTTAATTATTCGTGAGATGGTGGTCCTACACCCTTCACTGAATGGCTATGCATTTGAATATATCTGTGTTTTGGCATTGTATAGCAACATTGCTGATGTGGACTTTTTAAGAATTGGATCCACACGTTTCAGTGAAATAGTGAATTTAGGCCATACAATAATGATTATAGAACATGTTAGTGTTACTCACAAAGCCAAAGAGTCATTTTTATACGGTCTTATCATAGCAATGGGCAGGTGAAAATATTTGACGCAAGAATAATGCACACATTCATATTCCTTAGTGCGAATAACTCAAATAACACACATCTCGATTTCTTGTATTACACTGTCAAAAGGAGGCCACATTTTTAAAAATATTTTCTAAATAGAGAAGTTGGTTCTAGTAAGGGAAAAAGCTATTCAAGAGAATTTTAGTGCATTCTTGAAAGATCTCTTTATGTCACACGAATAACTCCAAGAGCACATCTTGCTATGGAATCGTATGAAACCTCACACTTTGGAGAGTAAGCACACCACATTGCTACTTAATATTTAATCATTTTAATGGACCACCCAAGCACAACCGTCTTCAGCACGTATTTTAAGACATGGCAGAGTATTAATGTGCATGCGTAATCCTTTAATGCGCACCCAAGAAAATTATTGTACAAACACGGGATATGGACTTGATAAGGGAGCGTGAGGAGGATTCAGATGGCGCCTGCTGACAGGAAGTCATGATAAGACGGTTAGCGAAGGAGTTGAGTTGGGAAAAGGGCAGCGCAAGATAAAGTAACCACCATACGCCCCTATCCGATTCTTATATTTGTCCAGCAGGAGGGGTACCACATAAGACGGAAAGCGGGAGGAATAATAGAAACAATTGAAGAGCTAGCTGCGCAGGTGCTCACCCGCGGACCGCAATATGGATTCTGAAGAAGCAACCAACACTCACCTCCCTTCCGATGTTTGTGCAAGGGAGGTAAAAAAAAGTGATCAAACAATTCGCCTTTAACAGCCGGAGGAGGGGCAGGCACATGGTAACGAACAATGCAACAATAACGCCTTTTGTCTAGCATCCGCTACGTCAGCGCATTCGAGAGTGAAACCGGAGCAACGAACTGTGAGCTGCCGATGCAGGGCGTTTACGCAAAGTAAATATCATCGACTATTGAAAAACGAAAAATTACCGTCGGTGAGGTCAATTTTTTTAAGAGACGTGAAGGAAAAGTAATCAAGCCAAGTCATTGGAAAAGAAAGTAGCCAACGATTTGTCTCCAAAGCAGTTAAATATTCGATTTTCGGTCTGATTTTATTCACTTAACACAATTTATTCAGCTTATCATATTGATACAAGTAAAAAATGGGCCCGCATTCAACTTCTCTCAAATGTTAAAAAATACATGGCTCGTCTCATGCCAGAAAGAATGACATGAAACGAAGAACCCAGAGGATAGACTATGATACTCCTTTTAAGTCTCAAGACTAAAACGGAAGCGACTTCCCCGTGCATAAGCGGATTACGTGACCACGTGATGGATGAGAAGTACAAAGGTTTAGATATTAGTTTGTTGTCTCATCATGTCAGCCTAAGCGTCGCAATGAAATGCTATCTTTAAAGTAGAGAGCAAGAAAGACTGCGGTAACGAAAATAGAGAAAGAAGGAATGGTTCACAGGATGCTTATTAAGGGCTGGAAGGAATGGAGACAATATATCATTTAAAAAAAACATCGTCACTGGAATCGGTAAACGCAATGGCATTGAAATAATTGCAGCCAAATTATTTACTAAGAGTTTATATTCAGTACTTCAGCACAGTGAAAAAATAGCGACTACCGAAACAGAACCGAAGTTTTCAAAATTTACTTTATTTTGGTACTGGGTGTTCCATGAATTCGATATGCTTTACAAAATTTCACTTAGAAGTAGTGGAGAAATGTAAGGTCCATGTAGAGCGCTAATTTCTCAACAAAAATGTGGCAAACCTATAATCAATAAAAATTTTAGGACGATCTCCAGTGAAAATATATTATTTGGACAACATATTTAACAAAATATTTAGACCAATGATTTAAATAAAATTAGTCATCAATGATCACCATTCGGAAAGACAGATCGACCACGTAAAATTGCACATTTATTTCATACACTTATTTGAAGACTTCGGCCAAAAAATCATCAAACGGAATTCAGAAGTGATTAAAATTATCATATATCACATCCCAAACTGGTTACCAAAAACTCTCGAACACCAAGAAATTACATTTTTAATTATAACGTCATTTCCGGTAGGTCACACTTCATATGATGAGACTCGCGAAAAATTGACCGACGACGATCCGAAAAAATCATTTTTCCGCAGGAGAGAGACAAAATGAACGGTATAACAATTAAATAAAATGCCGAGGACTCCGTCCGACGGCGAACTTTCCGGTCCGGCAAAGCCGTGGCACACGCAGACGGCTGGACGACGTCCCCGAGCGGAAACGGCCCCGATAGAAGAAGAGTAAAATACGTACCACGGATGGTATTCTATCGGGGAGAGGGGTGTCCATGGCACAGAGGAGCTATTTCAGAGAGTAGAGAGAGATCGGAAGATGGAGGGTGAGGGTTAAGAGGGCAACCACGAAGTGAGGGAAGGGAGGAGGAGAGGACACGAGAGTGGCGGTGGGGAAGGCAGCTGGTGTTGCATCCATACGGGAGGGTGCCTCGGAGGGGAGGGAGGGGACTGAGGCGACCACGGATGGCTTCGGTGCGGATGAAAAGGGAGGGAGGGAGGATAAGGGGATGACGGGGAACAGGAGGGAGGGCAAGCACCCATTTGGACGCGATTTGGCCCGCGCTGACAGTAGTACCTACGCAATAACGTCCCCATCCCTCCCTGCCGCCCACCCTCCGGCATACCCCGCAGCCTCGACTTCGTCCCCCGTTCCACCGGTTGAAGAGGAGAAGGCAAAAATTATGTCCCCTCCCCCACCGCCCGCTTGCTCCCCGCGCCGTCGTCGATGGCCCATGCGCCGGCACGAGCCATCCGATCGGATGGACCGAGAAGACCGACCAATGGGTGCGGCAGCTGTACACACACCTTCTGCAAAAGGAGGATTGGAAGAGGAGGAGGAAGAAATGAACGGGTCGAGGGCAGCAGCGGAGCCGGCAGAGACAGACAATAATAGATGGAATCGGAACGATAGGAGGTCAGAGGGAGGGAGGGGTTGGGAGAGAGAAGTGGCAGTGAAGGGGGGGGGGAGGCCCCGATGATGACTTGAATTACGTCGAGGATTTTTAGCGACGGGTCGCGACGTCGGAGACCAGGAAGCCGGTCCCCAGGAAACCACACATCTTCGAAAGCGCTTATTGCTTAAGGCTTTTTTTCCTTTCCTCGACCTCTCCTCCCCCACCCTTCCTTCTGCCCATCCCCACGTTACACAAGGGATGAATTTACGATAGGAAAACTTCGAGTCTTCCCTTTTTTATTTTTAATGAGAAGGGGTAAATGGCGGTGGAAATTGGCTGCATTCAGCTTTCTCGTCACACCGAGGAAATAATTAAGGATTAGCACGAGGTTTATTTTTTTATTCCCGTATTAAGATGATGTATTGATTTAATATTCCGGAGTGGTCCCGAGGAGGAAATTAATACGCTACACAAACACTTAACCCCCGGCGTGTCGAAGGGCAACTTCCCCCTCCCCAATACTCCTTTTCCGAAGCCTCACCGGTGGTGGTCGGTATCAGTCGAGGATCATCTGAGATATTCGGAAGAAATCAATTAGGAGGGTCGAGCTTCGTAGAGGACCCGTGTGAGAGGAGGAAGTGTGGAGGACAGAGAATCGATCAGACTCGAAGTTCGGGCATGAAGATGGGCGGGGTGGAGGAGGATAGGAGGAGGGAGAGTGGGCTTCATTTATTTTTTCCATGGATGACACGATCGCGTGTTCTCCTGGGGGTGAGGGGGATAGAAAAAGACGACTCCGTGGAAGATTCCCGTTTTGGGATTGCCCCTTATCTCCACCGCGGAATCGTGTGGCAAAGAAGTTACACTCTCCACCCCTCTACCCGATATGTGGATGGAAATGGGACGGCAGACAATTTGCAGAATAACAAATTCTTTTTTTTCCTCTCTCTCTCTTTAATCCGATTTTCAAACGGGACACAGGAGAGGGCCGCCCGGGGGTGGGGGGGGCTTGTGGAGGAGGGAGGTGATGGAGAGGAGGACATGTGCAGAGTTACCGGAGCGGCGACGTGCCCAGTCTCCACCCCGAGGGCTGGAGAGATACGAACTAATTGAGCCATTATTAACTGTGTTACATGTAACTCTTTGGGTCAGATGAGCCTGACTGGGTGCAAAACCTGTTCTTTTGCGCGAATTAACGGAACGAATTCCATTTGCGACCGTCGCCGTCTCCGCAAACGAACCAGCTCCATCCTGAGACGTCCTCCACCTCCAGGTTGAATCCACATAAACCTTATCTCCCAAGACAGGATGATTGATTCAATATGTATGCGTTGCCTTCCTAAAGGATGTCGTCACTTATCGCCCGAAAGAATTTTTTTTCATCTTTCCGGAGCCATCCCCATAGACTTAATTCTAAAGGGGACTGAAATTATGATAAGCATTTGCTCTAGGTCCGCCATTCGAGTTTTCTTTTTCAATATTAATAAACGTCAAAACTTGATCCTAATATTCAACACCGACGAAATTAATGAATAAATGGAGTCAGAATAGATATTATTAAACAAGTAACCGTTGTTTTAGCATAATGAAAAAATAATGCGATTTCATTAAAAACTGGTTTAAAAGAAAAGTGGGTTGATATCAAACACGCATTACTTGCTTATAGTTAATCGGACCACACACCTGGATACCTGATGGATGTATTCATCACATTAAGGAGATGACGACCTCCGAACGGGACATTTCTTCTTTCAATATCTTTGCTTCATTTCCATCCTAATAGCCGCAAGAAAAATCCATCGGGAAACAAATTGAGGAAGACTCCAGAAGTCCCTAAATGAACGATTGCCATTTCTTTGAACCATAGATACCGCGAGAAACCTCCCCCCCCTCCCTAGCTCTTCCGGGCGGAGAAATTGTTTTCAACACCTTGCAACCCGAACAAACGATATCACACGCGCTCGCGTGGGCTCAACACAAGATGTCTCCCTCGAGGCACAATGCAACGGAGAGATACCCATATAATCAACGGAGTAAAAGCACACGCGACGCCGAAGTAAATCACTCCAAAATAGAAAATCCGTAAACGCAACATTTTTCCGGCGATCACTGTCGGAGGTTCGGGATACCTTTAAGAAAAGAAAAGGGAGTGTGCCTGTGGATCCTGAAACCTCCGCCCAAGAAGATAAAAGCCCAGCTTCTCATTCTCCTTCAAACTCCCCCCCCCTCGCCCGCGCGTGCATCGCCTGGGCCCTGGCCAGGAGAACTACCTCCCCGTCTCTCTCTCGGGGAGGCTAAACGTAAATCAAAGTTTCGAAGAAAGGCATGGAAGAGGGGGATGAAGCGGCGGTGGGACGGAGAAGACGGGAGGAGGAGGAAGAAGAATGGGCCCACGAGGACGGGTGACCGACCCTAAGAGGACGGGGCCTTCTTCCGGGGAAAAGGAGAAGTCCCGAACCCGATGGTGCCTCTCCTTAAAGGAGCCGGTGTGCGAGCGCCTGCAGCCTCATGCAGCCCCCCCCCTCTCCCGATTGTTGTTATCCCCTAGAATGGGCTACTACATTCGCACCCCCCCTCCCTTCGACACAACCTTCCCGTAAGATGTGTGGCTTAGGGGGGGAGGCGGGGAAGGAGAGGATGAGGATGCTGCGGGAAGAGATTCAACTTCGACGCGAAGTGATGGCTTGTGGGGCAAGGATTTGAGGAGGAGGAAGAGGGAAGATGTTCAAACCTGGGCGGAGTGGGGCGAGGGTGAAAGGGAAAGGTGAGGTTCCGGAGAGCTTTCTCGCAGGAACCTCGTGAGGGATGAAGGTAAGTAACCTCGTCGCCCAGAGGAAGCAAGGGAGGGAGTTGGGTGGCTCAATTTTTTTTACTTCGCTGCCACGCGAGGTGGGGACGCCGGGGGGTGAAGGCAGAGTAGTTGGGGAACGAGGGGGAAAGGAAGAACGTGGAGAACTTGGCACTACGCGGTCCTTTCTACGATAGATCGAAGACGAAAAAGTTTCACGGGGAAGGGAGAGATGGGTTGGGAGTCAGGGACAAGGGGGCGGAGGTCTCCTGTAGGGCGCAGCTTGCGTCGGGAGAAGGTGCGGCGGTGATTCCAGCGCGTGGCCGCTATGTATCTGCTCCATGGAAACCCCAGTCTGTGCGGGCAGGAAGGCGGAAAGGGGGCTTTTGTTGTAATTTGCAGGCATTCAGGGAAAAGTCGCGATTCAGAGGTTTATTGAAAACGGTCGTCGGGGAGGATGTGAGTGGGGAGGGGAGAGGGTGCTGAGGAATGTGTCCGCCACATGTCGCGGGACACCACCGGCACACGAGAGCATACGGCGAACTCCTCACTCCTTAGCATTGTCAAGAAAGAATGGCTTTTTCCAGATCAAATATGTTACTCCTATTCAAACGAGAAACGTCGCAAAAAATTTATCACGCTAGATTTGTCAAACTCGATTTCATATTATCCGTACTTACTCAACTACTCGGTGAATTCGTCATATCAAAACTATTGAGATTGAATCTTTTTTATCCTTACGAACATAGTTTTGGGCTAGGAAAATCATTTATTCTGGTCATATTACGTCAGAAAAACTAATTGGCGAACTTTACCTCATATTAGCAGTTCATATTACGTTCTTCCTGAATTTTTAATGTGTTTAACTTTCTAAGCGATATAATCATACCAGGAAAACACAATGTTCAACTCGTAATTTTACTCTCAGGAACACAAATGCTCATGAGAATACCCGTACTGCGTTTCATGCTACAAAACTTTCGTTAAAACTATAGAAAATAATACCAGCTCGAAGACATACGCAAAAAACTATGTTATTTAGGAAGAAAATTATGAAGCTTTTATCAAAAAATTATAAAGAGAACGAAAATAATCTTCTAAAATATGTACATGTCCGATGGCCGTACAAATTGAAGTGGTCTCATGCAGCCATGGAAGTAGATAAAGGAGGTTAGTCAACATTAACGTTTTCCAATAATTTTATAGGAGCATTTACGTATTGCGGACATTCAACAAAATTTTCGTCAAGAATATAAAATCATTTTCATGGTGTTGTGAGGCTTCACTTACACTATAGTTTTGAACACTGAAATACACTGACCAGAAACACTGCCGCATAAATAATGAATAGGAGTACCGATTTATATCTAAAAATGTTTCTACGTTAACAGTAAAGATATAATTATTATAACTGTTTAAACTTCAGCGTTCTACCAAAAAAAATGCACGACTGAGATCAATTTGAAAATCAGAACTTACATTTTTTTAATTAATCTTATTTAACGAGTAAATCAACATTTCTGGTCGATTAGGCTGCCACTCTTGTCAACTACAATTATTGAAAACTCAAGCCACGATAACGAACATTTCAAATGTTCTACTCCCGGATTACATATATTTCGGTTGAGTAATCTTGTGGATGAGATACCGAAGATGGATGGATGGAAACGGCATACGAAGGTGAGCGGTAACAAGGTCCATACCATCACGGAGGATTCCCCAGTGCGTTGGCAACGAACGAGAAGAACGCTTAAAGAGGAATCGACGAGGGAATATAAAGGATAGAAAAGGCAAAGCTCGCAGGGGCCCACAGTATAGCGGCTGGCGGAACGCGTATTTAGTTTTCCGGTGACAACAGCTGCCCCCATTACGTTTTTCACCCAAACCCCAGACGCCACGCCACCACCATCACAAACACCAATTCCGCACCCATTGTCTCTATACGCTGGTGACTGCACGATTCCTTTCACTGCCACCGACGACGACCCCCTCCTCTCCCGAAAAACCGCCGATGGAGAGCGGGGGTTCGAGAGACGAGGAAAGAGTACCTACTGCGCTTCGGGGGCAAGGGGCCGGAACGCCAGGCGTCACCTCAAACCCCTTCACCGGAGAGCCACGTCCGACTATCCTCAGCTCTATACACCAGGGGACCCAACCTCCCTCGGAAATGATAAGCTCGTAGGGGTGGAGGACGGGCGTCGGCGGCGTGGGGTGTTGCTAGTAATGCTTGAATCGGCTTCCTACTTTCGCTTTCAGCGTCGCGTGCCCAAGGGCAGGGTCATGGGTCAGATAGGGGGATCGATGGGGGCAAGACGGCTTCCTTACCTCTTTTCCGGCCCAACGGGCCAGGCGGAAGGGCACGAGGCGAGGCTGAGGTCGGGGAAGAAAAGGTATTGGGCGGGTGGCACTGTTTGGGTGTGGGGTTAAGACGTTAAAAAGGGGGGCTGAGAGGGGTAGGAAGGTTATGAAGAAAGGAGGTTTGATGTGGGTTGTATAAGACAGTATGAAAAGGTAGAGAATCGGGGAAATGGTTGGGAGGGAAATGAGGAAAGTTGATGTAGGAGAGGGACCGAAGATTATACGAAAAGGGTCCAAAGGTCCCCAGGTATAAGAATCTTTTAACGGTCGATCCGCGTCCCCCAGTGGCTCATATACATAGCAAAAGACAGTTTCCTTTCACTCCTCTCGGCCTTAGATTTTCAGCGAACGGTGAAAGGTGGATGGATGGGTGGTTGTGGCGGTTGGTGGGATAAGAAAAAGAGGGGGAATCCGAATTCCGTTACTCCCAAGTTTAGGTGAGTGCCTAGGTACCTACTTCACCAACCTTCCCTCAAAAGCCTCTACGAATTCCATTGATAGCTTACGGATCCCTGTTCGGTTAAAAGGTAGGAATGCATTAATGTCTCACCTTTTCCTCTGAACCAATAAAAAAAATCCGTGACCCTCGAAATAGCAGATGCCTCCAGATTTAACTCTCGAAGCTCAAGGAGATGAAGCCTCAAGCTGAAACACGGAATTCACTAGCAGAGAGGAGCTTCAACGACGTAACAGTCATGCAAGAGACCAGGTCAGTTCGCCTTTTTGAAAGACCGTCAGAACCTAAAATAATGCGGAGATATTGAGGTCATGTTCTAGTGAAGTTTAAGTACTCAGTATCGCTAATAACGAGAAGATGGAAAGTGGACCAAAATTACTCCCATGGCGACCCATCCTAATAAATTCAATCCTCCAATTTGATTGCGTAAACTAGGGCAGTGGAGGGAGGTTTGGGAGAAAATATATTTGAAAATATCTAAACTGAAAATCCGGATGAAAAAAATGCCAAAGTTGTGCACAAATCAATATGAAATGGATATATATATATATATATATATATATATATATATATATATATATACACACACACACCCTGTATCTGGGTATGTATAAAGGAATGCTGTAAAAATATTTCGATGATTTTTTATTGCGGAAATAGAGCACAAGACACCCCGAATCGAGAAAAATAGAGCAAGACTGGCGAGAAGCCGTGCATTATTATGCATAACTTCTCGCCACTTTCGCACTGAAGGTTGAAGCACAGATCGTAGGCATCCGACGAGGAAATAAATAATCAAAGCCACATTTATCGCTAGTGATTCTGAGGGTGGGCGCGGGAAAGGAGACAGATGGATATCAACCCACTTCTCGAGGATGACGGGAGAGCGCTAAGTACAGCCACCGCCACAATACGTAAGGAGTCACTCCATTGTGGTGATTGGACCGCCGACGGAGGAATGAAACCCATCTCGCCCGCTTCATCACGGAGCAAGCCTGCTGGCTGCTTCCGAGACGAAAAGGAAAGAAAGAAGAGGGTGGATGTGGGGCGAGAGAAAGGTCGGTGTAAATGCCTTGAGGGGGTCTCTGTGAAGGGAAAGGAGGGGGTAGTGACTCAATGGGGCGAGTCTCGACTACTGAAGAGACTTCCGACAATGAGGAGAGGGAGATGGGGGCGAGAACGGGGGTGGTCGAATCTTGGCACGCGCCAAGGTGAAGGAGAATAAAAGGTAGATTCGGAAGAGGGGGGTGGTTGCGTGGGGGATGTCGTGTGGGGTTGGCGATGGGGGAGGGAAAGGTGTGCGCTCGAGAGGAGGGTAAAAAGAAGAGGTGGGGGAAGGAAGAGAGACGGAGAGGAGGGGGTGGTTGGCACACGCCCTAAAGGAAAGAGCGCGCGGCCAAGGAAGTTGACTGGGACACGGGGGAGGAAGGAGAAGGTGCCCGAGAGTAAACCCCCAACCCTCTACCTCCCAAACCACCCCCAAAATCCCTCCATCCAACGCTGAGATATGTATTGCGAATCCCGTGGAGCCCTCGTTGAGACGTCGCAAGTCTGGAGACTCCCTGACTTCGAAAAAAAATCCATATTATTCACACTGAAAACTTTATTTTCTTTGATTGTCCAGTTCTTGTAATAATATTTCGATCAACTAGTTGAAATTGAAATATCCTTTTAAAGCCTTGAGGTACGTTAGAATAAAATTAAAAATACAAACAATGTCACAACGGAAAAAATATTCTCATCTCAAAATGGTTTTTTAAACTTGAAGAAATAGCACACGAGCAAATAAATAGGCACGCGACGGGAATTCTTTTAAATACAAAATTTACATTTGCTATAAAGTTATGTCTAGGCATAACCGTCACATTACAAAAGATGAGTGAGTTATTGATTACCACTTATTGTAACGCATGACCGCTAAGGCCATTACAGGACCAAATATCCTTGAATGGATAATTTTGAAGTCTATTCCTTTAAATTCCCATAGTTACGAAGATGGCGAGAATTTGCACGGCTGGAAATAAGAGAACAATTGAAAGTATCTCATGGCTTTACTAGTTAACTGCCGCGAATAAATTCACCAAACTCATTCTAAGAGTGTAATATTAATAGTAACCCGATACTTTAATGGCGTCTAAATAATAAATTGTTTGGAAAGATCGTGCCAGTTCAAACATCAATAGACAACTAAGCCATTAAAATAAAAAATAAAACACAAAAGAGAAATTATTTCATCGGAAAAATTCGTAGGAGTTCAATTCCTTTTAAATCGTCCCGATCTCAATAAAAAATAACACATCAAAGGTGTCCCGTTTCGCCTGGCGCCAGGTTCCACTCTAGAGGCTCCCATCCCCCCACTCGCGAAATACAACAAGAGCCCTCACCCTCACTCCCCTCCTCGTCTGTTCCACGAAATCCTTTTGGCCCGAACAGCTTGAATAAGAGGGAAACCCACTCGATACACAAAAATCTCTCTCCTACTCAGAACCCCTCCCCGTATCAGCTACGGCATAAAAGCCCTCCTCCTCCCTCCCCCCCGAACACCCGCCTGCCCCCCTCCGAAAAGGTAGGGAGAGAATTAGAGGAGAAAAACTCACCCCCCAGATAACCGGAGGGCTTGTGCACCATCGTGCCGACTACGGGGCGGAAGAACCAGGGGGATGAGGGCTTTATGCGGAGGAGGTGGGGTGCGAGGGCATCCAATGGGGCAATGGGGGATGAGAAGAGACGGGAGGGGAGAGAGGAGTAGTGTGAGAGGGGAGGGTAGGCACGAGCCAAACTCCGAAAAGCCCTCATCTCCTCCTCTCAATCCTCTTCCGCCCCTCGTGCTCGGAGAGAAGGGAAGGAGAGCGCTTCGGGAGAGAGGGGCCGGAGAGAGAGGAGCAAGGGGAGGAAAACTATCGCCAGGTGTGTGCGTGGAGAGCTCCTGGCGCGGAGCAGACAGTCATATGGGGAAGTGGAAGAGGTGGAAAGGGAGGCAAAGGGAGTGGAAGTGACGGTAGGGTGGACGGGAGTGAGGGGAGATATAAGAGAGGGAGACAGAAACGAACGATAAGGGTGGGGAGAGGATCAAAAACGCGGAGGATTTTAAAATTGGTGGAGCCAAAAAGCTATCAATTATTGACGATAGGAGGACATGAGGAGGACGGTCGGAGAAACCTATTAACCTGCCCATTAACCTACCCATTAACCCCTTAACGTTAAATGTTGGACAAATAGAAAAAAAGGAGGCCTAAAAGGAAAAGATATCGGTTGCGGGGACGGAGGTGAGAGCTCTTAAAAGACGCCCTTCTGGAGGTGGATCAACGCTAGCTGTCCAAATGGAATCGAAAAACATTCAGCCGATGGTGACCTCATGGGCTGTGGCCAGAATTCAGATAGGCCCACGGTTCGGGTCTGGACAACGGAACGATGACACGGGCTTAATCTCTGATCAAACGGCAATTGGCTGATTCTTCACGGTCGTATTATTCCGCGGTCCTTCCTGCGCGCCATTCCTTGCCAATGAATAGCGACCATTGGGCAGCCAGATGACCGACCACACACGAAGTTTTCAGTAACGTCTACTAATTTATACCAAAGGTGACGGGAGGCGGACGGAATGAGTACACCGAGGGACCTGACGCAGATGGACAAAAATATATCTCTCGGAATCGCCTGCATCAGCATATACTTCCACGAAAATTACGTGGACATTATATGTTAAGACGCTTAGGCTTTAATCGGGGAGCGGAGGAGGTTCTCCATCCGATCAGGTAATGAAAACACCTAGATTCATCGAAACCGCTGAGAGAAAAGTCTGAAGATGGAGGTGTTCTCTCCAAGAATCCAGATCTGATGTGAGACTGCGATTTAAGGGCATGAGTCATCCTCGGCGAACAAGTAGGCGCGTGCTTCCGATACTACGAGTAAGCACCCAAGAGAATTCCGCCACTGGATTCGAGTCCCCGACCTTCCGGGAGGAGTGTCGGCACGATTAACACCCTACCGACACACCACCACCTTACACCTCTTTTATAATATTTGGTTGGGGTTTCCCCTCACCGACAGCTCCCTTCCCTTCCGCCACGAAACCGGCTTAATGTAACCAACCACTCTGGTCTAGGACCCGTACCCGATCGTAAAACGCAACGCCCCTTATGGGAGATGAAGAATGATGTACGAGATTCCAGGAGACGTTTTTACGGCGGGTTTTTACGGAAATTCAATTTAAAAAAAGATAGTCCGCGCACCGAGCTCATAGAAACTGGAAAAAAATCAATTAAGGCAGGGTCACACTTCCGGAAAGGATAAGGGTGAAAAATATTAACGCATGCTAATGCGCTTGAGATAACCCCATCGCACTTCAAAGATGAGAATGGCTGTAAGAAATACAATAGCTCCGCGTAGCCACAGAAATTAGTCTCTTCTATGAGTGGAGCACGGACTTCTCCCGGCCAGAAAGATATATTACCATTCTGGATGGGCTTGATGTGAATTTAAATTCATCGCATCCCTCAGAAGTCCTTGAAATTACTAAAGTAACCCGGCACAAAAATTATCACCACAGACGGAAAATAATGACTTTTATGAGATCTTCACACCAACGAAACCCATGATTTCAACGCCGGAAAGTGCCCAAGTTGTTATTTAAAATTAATTTTATTTCGGAGATTGTTGAACTAGTTATTAAAAATTTCAGGTTAACCAACATTAACAATCATTCATAAGTTAAAACATTTGAAAAAAGCTCATTAGAGAAAGAAAGTCCACACGTCAAAGAAATACTGTTGACAGCAAGTAAAATTATGCCTCTAAATAAAAACAAAATATCTTCGCTGCGCGACAGCAATAAGGTTGTTAACGGTAACCTATGAGGTAAAAACGA